>NW_006408539.1:16680408-16692566 GCF_000296735.1 Chrysochloris asiatica
TATCTTACGTGGCTGTGTGGGAGTCCTGGGGGATGTGAATGGTTAATGCTACGTGGTATCTTACGTGGCTGTGTGGGAGTCCTGGGGGATGTGAACCGTTAATGCTACGTGGTATCTTACGTGGCAGTGTGGGAGTCCTGGGGGGTGTAAACGGTTAATGCTACGTGGTATCTTACGTGGCTGTGTGGGAGTCCTGGGGGGTGTGAATGGTTAATGCTACTAACCAAATGGTTGGAGGTTCAAGGCCAACCAGTGGTGTCTTAGAAGAAAGACCTAGAGATCGACCTGCTTCCAAAAATTCCTCCACTGAGAAGTGTACGGAGTGCAGGTCTACTCTGACACATACACGGTTGCTGTGATTCATAATCTATTTGACGACAACCATTTCGTTTCATCTTTTTTTTTTTGGCTTGGTTGTGTGTCAGATACTGGGCTGACACCTCAGAACCCTACATCTTGGCCTTTGGGTCTTCAGTTAGAGGTCCTTCGCAGTTGTCACCCAGCTCAGAAAGCCTTCCCCACACTCTCATGGGAAGCAATGCCAATCTCCCTCCTTGGTTTGGGTAAGTCTGCCTTATCTTACAGCTACTTCTGTGTCTGCATTTTACCACCCAATTTCCTTGGGGGCAGCAGCATGTTTCATTTATCTCTGACTTCTCTTGGTGGTACCTTGCACGTGACTACTTCAGAATTCTTTCTGAGGGAGTCTGGGTTAGACATTTTAAAAAACAGCCTTAAAATGCCTCAGACTGCAAATTTTATGTAACATTGAAAACATCACAGAAAATAAAACCAAAGTATGCATGTTCTTAAACTAGAAAAGCAAAGCACTTCACACTTCAGGTTCTTGAGGAGCCTGAGCTGAGAAAAGATGCCACCAATTCTAAGGCCACCAGGTGGGCACTTTGTCACCTGTGCTGGAGGCACATTAAACTCTACAGCACTACAGCGCCCCCTAAGGGAACCCAAGCCACCTGAAAATGTTACCCATCCAAAGCCTTACAACACCCCTCAAAGCATTACAGTGTCTCCCTGAAGGACAACAGCTAGCCCAGAATGCAACCTATCCAAAGCATTATGGTGGTCAGTGGTATGTGCCATGGAGTCGGTTCCAACTCACAGCAACCTTGTACAGGGTTTCTGAGGCTGTAAATCTTTATAGGAGCAGAAAGTCTCATCTTTCTCTAGTGGAACGACTGGTAGTTTCAAACTGCTCACAGTGAGATTAGCAACCTGACTCATAACCACTATGCTACCAAAGCATTATATCATTGATGTTAAGTGCCACCGAGATGGTTCCAACCCATAGCGACCCTGTATAGGGTTTCCAAGGTGCCACTAGTGAGCTTGAACTGCCAACCTTGCAGTTCAAAGGGCTTTGCAGTATGGTGCATTAACCCATAGGGTCACACCAGGACTCTACCATTATAGCATTACCTAAAGGATCCACAGGACTCCTGGTATGGTGTTGCAAGATCAGCACTGGGCTGCGAACCACAAGGTTGGAGGTTCAAACCTATCAGCTACTCCTCCGAAACCCTATACCGGACCACTGTGAGTCAGAACAGACTTGAGGACAACGGCACATAACAACAACAAAGGATCCTCAGGCTATCAGAAAATGTTACCTATCCAGAGAAGTTGGTCTGGATAAAAGAAGTCATTTTGAGAGGGGAATAAAACCCCAACAAACTTAATTAACATCTAAATCAAATCTTAACAAGGTAATCACTACCTTTTGTCAGCTCCTATTTGAGAGGAAAAGAGAGCTGATCAAAGGTTACAAATCTGCTTAACAGATGCCCTTTGCCTATTCCAACACTGAGTACTCAGCTTAAACTCACTTCTTTGAAATGTGTTGCTGTTAGGTGTCACTGAGCTGGTTCCAAGTCATAGAGACTCTGCCTAGCGTTTTGGAACATAAGGGTTGGGTCTGAACCCCAACCTAGTGGTCAGTAGTCCAGTACTAATCCACACCATGTCTCTATGAAAGAGTAGCGCTTTAAATGAGGTGCAGCGCCCAAACTTGGAGATAGTACCCTTCTGACCTAGCTTCAATGGCTTGATGATCAGATCTCAACTAGAGGAAGATAAAAAAGTGATAAAGGAAATGAGTGTAAATTGCTATGATTTGATGAACTTGACCTATACTTATGGATGTGGTGGTGGTGGTGGTGGTGGTGATGTACCATGGAGTCAGTTCTGACTCATAGTGACCCTGAACAGGGTTTCTAAGGCTACAAATCTTTACAGGAGCAGAAAGCCTCATCTTTCTCCTGCGGAACAGCTGGTAGTTTCGAACTGCTGACTCTGAGGTTAGTAGCCCGATTCGTAACCACTACACTACCAGAGCTCCTTACTTATGGATTGTTGTTGTTGTAAGTTTTGTAAAAAATAATATTTTTTTTGGTGGTGGTTATGTGCCATGAAGTCAGTTCCGATTCACAGTGACCCTGCACAGGGTTTCCGAGGCTACAAATCTTTATGGGAGCAGAAAGCCTCATCTTTCTCCCACCAAACAGCTGGTAGTTTCGAACTACCAACCTTGAGGTTAGCAGCCCGATTCGTAACCACTTATGAATATTGTTGTTGTTGTTATGTGCCGTGGAGTCGGTTCCGACTCACAGTGACCCTGTACAGGGTTTCTGAGGCTGTAAATCTTTACGGGAGCAGAAAGCCTCATCTTTCTCCTGTAGAACAGCTGGTAGTTTCGAACTGCTGACCTGGCGGTTCACAGCCAGATTCATAAACACTACTCTACCAGAGCTCCTTACTTTTGGATGTAGTAGCTCAAAATACCAATTGAGAGGGAAGGAATCTTCACATCAAGGATCAACCCTATCCCTTCTGTACACAGGATTGATACGGACATACAGAAAGACAACTTAGACATTGGCTACATAAAATGAGGGGGGCAATAAAGGCACTAAATGAGTAGCTTACAAGTTTTCAAGAGGGAATTTAGTTTCAGAGTGTGCGGGGGAAGGTAGAACACCCATTGAATACTTTTCATCTTGTCTAGACGGGTCTAGTGAAAGGAGACGAGAATAAGATTCTTATGATTCAAAAGTGAGTACTTGTTATCATGACTAATTACAACTGTCACAATTGTAAAGGTAGAAGTTTGGAACAAAAAGGGAGGAGTAGTCAATCTTATAGTCCAGGAACAGAGGACCCTAGGATCATCAAGGGGGAAGAGCATAAGCGGAATGTAGGACCCTACCCAGAGAAGCAGCGACATCAGAGATGGAGGCAGAGTTGAGGACATGGGGAGAGAGAACAGCTGAGGACTCTAGACTCAAGGAAAGAGAAAGGCTGTGTGCTGGAAGCTAGGAGGCAGGCTTGCAGAATGTGCCCTTTAGTTGATTGTTTAAAAGATTATATAATTCCTAAGTATTTCTGTGTACATTAAAAAAAAACAAAAGGCAAATATTGTTGAATGCATGGAGGGGATTGTAATCATTGCAATGAAATGAGATACGACAGGATGAGCGTAAAACCGAGGTTTTTGCTTGTAAGCTATCACTCAATTCACAATAAAAACTTGAGGAAATGAAAAAGAGGTACAGCCCCCTCAGGGAAAATCCTCTTCTAGGACTGAAACTTAAGGGAACCCAAGTGTCCTGGTGTGGCACTGTGAGTTAATGCAATATCAAATGCAAAGCCGTTTGAACTGCAAGGTCGGCGGTTCAAGCTCACCAGCTTCTCCTTGGAAACCCTATACAGGGTCGTTGTGGGTTGGAATTGACTCAACAGCACTTAACAACAAGAAGAGCAGTCTAGTATGCTCACTGGTGACCGCCTGGGTCTACTTGGGAGTGGAAGTGGGGGGGAATGCAGCAATGAAGACCTGGGCTGAGTCTGGACATGTTCCACTGACAGCCACTGACCTTGAGATGAGAGTGAGAAGAGCAAGGGCTGGCTGGTCTGAAGTTTAGGAGGATGTGTGAACTCCTGAGTACATGGGCACTGACCTACCTGGAAGCTAAGGATGAGAGTGAAGCAGCCAGCTGGTCTTAAGTGCAGTGAGGTGTGTGTGAACTCCCAAACCTGCAGCTAGTACCCACTTAACTTACCTTGGATGGCTAGTTGATCCGAACTCGACCAGGTGACGATAAAGATGTCTGATACTGTGAACAAGTGTCCACTGCTACAATTTGATGCACTGGACTTTTATTTATGGATGCAGTTGTTCAAAATTCCAACCAGAATGGAAGGATTCTTCATATCAGGAACAAGCTTGTTTCCTCAGTGCACTAGATCAATAGGGACGAGCAATCTTTTGACACTGGCTACCAAAAATGGGGGGGGGTTATCAAAAATGTGGGAGGCTATAAAGGCTTTGTTCATTTGTGAAATATAAGATGTAAATGGGGAGCTACAGGGAAGGGATTGTAATCATCGAGATGAAACAAAGTGTATCATTTGTTGAATGTAAAGCTGATGATCTTGTGTGCAAACCTTCACTGAATTCACAACGAAAAGTTCAAAAAAAAAAGAAGCAGAGAAACAAAAAAAGAAAAGGAGGGAGGCGAAAGTGAAATCAAACACCTTTTTACTAATACACAGTCTACAGCATTTAAGTGCCAGTTTCCTTGTGGAGGAGACTTATCTCACTGAGCCCAGCTCTACAGGAGAGGAAAATGAAAATCAACCTAAGTTCTGACTGACTCCTCCCTCCCCACTTGTTTCATTCATTTGTTCAAAGAGCAACTTCTCTAGGCTAGCGACCGTCAGAAGCAAAGAGGACAGACATGCCTGTGAAGAACTTACAAAGGGGGCACAGCGCTCAGGAGGAGTGAGTCATTCACATGTGTGGTGCTGCGCTCTATGTGTAGATAGCTTTCAGTGCCATGGAAGAAAGACTTGGTGATCTGCTCCTCAACGATGACAGACAAGAAAACCCTACGAGCAGAAAAGGTGGAGCAAAACTCAAAATCATAATGGCCAGGCTTACTGATCAGATCAGAGACTGGTAGAACCATCGATTCCATGGCTGTTGGTCACTCTTCAGATCTGGAACTGAACTTACCCTGACAGCTCAATTGATAGGTACATAGGATTGAAAACAATATTAATGAGGTACCCACACCATAGAATGGACAACCATTCAAGATCAACAGAGCAGCCTGTCAAGGATGACTTTGTCTAAGCACAAAATTCCAGAGTGTGGAGAAAGAGGGAGGAATAGAAACAAGAGACACAGGGAGACAGTGGGAACAGCAGAGTCACACTGAGGGAACTGCAGTCATGGAGATGAATGGAAGGAAATGGATGATTTGTTGAAGGTAAAACTGATGATCCGCTCCATAAATCTTCACTCAATTCACAACAAAAAGGTTTCGTTTTTTTAATAAAAGAGGCAAAGCCAAAGAGAAAAGAAGAAAAGACAGAAAGGAAACGCTCACAAGCAGTTCTCCTCAGCAATGCCTGGGACCACCACCGTGAGTCAGAATCAACTCCAGGGCAATGGGCTGGCTTTGTTTGGGTTTGGTCATGCTAAATGCTGTGAGAAAGATAAAGCCAGGTAAGTGGGTACTGAGGGACCCAGAGGAATGGTCCTTTCAATACAGAGGGTCAGAGAAGTCCTCTCCAAGCTGAGAGCTCAACAGAGATATGTCTTCTGAACATCAAAGGGAGGGAACAGCAGGACCAAAGCTGTTGGGTGAGAAGAGGCAGGGCAGTCTGTGAGCAGAGGAGGGTCAGTATGGCCGTACACAGCTCCAGGCAGAGTGGTGTGTAGTGAGCAACGTGGTCCAGGCAGACAACCAGGGCCTTGTAAACATGTAGGCAGTAATAACGAGACCACCAGAGTCGCATCTCCAATCCTTAGCCACTAACAACCTAAGCTATTTAATTTTAACTTAAGATTAGTTAATTAAAATTCAAAAGTCAGTTGCTCAGCGAGTGCGGGACCCTACCCAGAGAAACTGAGATGCCTGAGATGGAGGCAGTGATGATGACGCAGAGTGATGAAGCAACTGGGGACTTTGGACCCAGAGAGGAAAAGGGACTGTGGGCCGAAAACTGGGGGGAGGAGGGGGAAGTGTAGGGGGCGGGTTTCTGGGATATACCCTTTGGGTGGTTGATGATGCATGGAGTGGATTGGAACCATGGCAATGAGATGATATACAATGGAATGAATGTAAAACTAAAGTTCCCCCATGTAAACTATTATATAATTCACAGTAAAACATTAAAAAAAAAACAAAAAAAATTCAGTTGCTCAGTCTCACTGAGCAGGGCAGGGACGAGATGATATACGGTTTACAAGGATCACTGGCTACTGTGGAAGAACAGAACCTGTCCCCACGGGGACAAGAGTAGAAACAGGCAGAATGAGAAGGCTACTAAAGTAGCTCAGGCAGACCAGAAGTGCTGGGCAGTGTCGGGCTACTATTCCCAACCTTTGCACGAGACCCTTGAAAGATGATCCTAGACAGTCAGACAAAAATACAGAACAAAGTTCAAAGTCATTAAAAAGATCAGAGTTACTGTTCTGACTGAGATTAGTGGGACTCCTAATAGATTGTGTTTCCTAGACACCCACCCTTCAAATATGGAACTGAACCTGCCTCCAGGGATCACCTTTCAGCCAAACTAGAGACAGGTTTATGAGCTACCTAAAATGGGGTAGGGGGAGAGGGAGAAGGGGGCTATGAAGGTATGAAGCGACTCGATTATAAGTTTTCAAGAGGGAGTTTAGTTTCAGAGTGTGCAGGGGAAGGTAGAACCTCCACTGAATAGTTTTCATCTTATCTAGACAAGTCTGGTGAAAGGAGATGGGGATAAGATTCTTATGATTCAATAGTGAGTAATTGTTACCATGACTAATTGCGACTGTCACAACTATAAAGGTAGAGGAAGTTCTGGAACAAAAAGGAGGGAGTAGTTAAATCTTACAGTCCAGGAACAGAGGACCCTAGGACCATCTAGGAAGAAGAGCACGAGCAGAATGTGGGACCCTATCCAGAGAAGCAGTGACACCAGAGATGGAGGCAGAGTTGGGGACATGGAGAAAGAGAGCAGCTGATGACTCTAGACTCAGGGGAAGAGAAAGGCTGTGTGCTGACAGCCAAGAGGCAAGCTTGCAGAATGTGCCCTCTGGTTATTTAAATGATTATATATTCCTGAGTGTTTTGGTGTACATCCCCACCCCCCAAAAAACAAACAAACAAGAGACAAGCTTATAAAGTGAACAGTAACACAAGTGAGCAATGTGTTCTTCAGTACACCTCTGGTACAGAAAATTGATGAATAGATCTCTTCCACCCATACATAGTCTCTGGGACTCCCATCCAGTGATTGGGTGAGACCATGCCAATAGGGCACAGGGTACTCTAACATGGGGACTGGCTAACTTTGTCATTCTGTGGGGTTTACAACGAGCCATCTCAGAAACAGCAATCAAGCAATCTCATGAGAAAGCTGGACAGTGAATAAGGAAGACAATAGAAGAATTGATGCTTTTGAGTTACGGAGAATACTGAAAGTGCCATGGGCTGCCAAAAGAACCAACAGATCTGTTTTAGAAGAATTGCCGCCATAATGCTCCTTGGAGGCCAGGATGGCCAAACTTCGTCTCTCATACTTCGGACACATTGTCAGGAGGGAGCAGTCGCTGGAGAAGGATATCATGTTTGGTAAGGTGGAGGGTCTGATAAAAAGAGGAAGACCCCCAACGAGATGGATTGGCCAAGTGGCAGCATCGATGGACTCAAGCGTGGCAACGATAGTGAGGCTGGCCCAGGATCAGGGAGTGTTTTGTTCTGCTGTGCATAAGGTCACTATGGGTCGGTATCGACTCCATGGCACCTGACAACAACAAGCTCATCCTTTGGTCCCTGAGGTTCCTCTGTGGAGAAGTAAGTAGTGGTGGCAGAACCTGAGCAAGACACAGAGCGGAAGGAGCGGGGACCACCTGCCTGAGCAGGGGAGAGGCTAAGGGTTGATGGAGAAAGAGACGTGCAGATAGTGCGTCTGAGGAGAGACACTCCTGAGTGGAGAACTGCTGTATCCTGAGGTATTTCAGATTCTACATTGTACTCTGTAAGCGTCTCTAATAAACCTCACAGCCATGAGTACTGTCTGTGAGCTCTGAGTGGTTGTTACCTTGGGTTACAGAACGCAGCAGGGTACCGTGGGAGGGATGGTTGTTACCAGAACAGGGTAAAGAAGCTTGGAGAGTGCTGGCCAAGTCTGACCTCCAGCTCACAGGAATTGGCCTTGGGCTTTTGTGGAGTCTGATTCTCCTTTTCTCTTGTGAAGTCATAGGGGTCAGAAATGACCTCTACGTCATTTTTGCAATCATCAACCACATGACCAAAAGGGCAGCATTTGCCCTAAGGCAAAGCTGAGGAGTCGGGAAGCTGCAGGAAAGAAGGAACAAGGGCACATGGAGCCCACGGAGGAGCAGGAAGAACACTGCTACACTGAACGGATCGCAGCTGACATCACAACACAAAAGGTGCACAAGCTGTTGAATGGGAAAAAGGATGTGCTGTGTAAAACTCTCATCCAAACCACAACAAAATGGCCCAAAGAAACTAACGAAGTAGCTCAGGCAAAACCAGGCTATGGTTATCAGGATGGAAGTAACGATGCTGTTGTTGTTGTGTTCCAACTCACAGCGACCCTCTATAGGCTGTCCAGGGCTGTAAATCTTGACGGGAACAGAAAGCCTCATCTTTTCCCCAAGAAGCAGCTGGTAGGTTTGAACTGTCAGCCTTTCAGATAACAGTCCACTGTGTACCTGGAAGTGATCGGGTGCTGAGGATCTGCAGATCAGCCAGATGTGGGATGTCAGAGAAGGACTGAGGCTGGCTTCAAGGTTTCGAGTCTGGGAAACTGGGTGAAAGGTGGGTGCTAGGCAACGAGACGGAAAATAACAAGGTGGGGTCGGAAGAGTGGGAAGCTCAAATTTAAGATGCCTGTTCTCGACTGTACTGTGTCCACCAAAAATAGGTCTTGTGAATCCTAGCAGCCTCTACGCCTGTGGATACTGTCCCAGTTTGGAGCCGGTTTGTCTTTGTCATGTTAATCAGACAAGATTCGGGTCAGGTATGTGTCTTGAGTCACTCTCTGAGCTATAAGTGATTACAATCAAGTGAAAAAGCAGAGCCAACGGGAGAGGAGAGACACTGAGCCTCGGGAAGACCCCCCAAGAAGCAGAAGCTTCTAAGAGAAGGCTGATCCTCAAGTCCCCACACAGAAAGCCTTTCCCTAGAGCCTGTGCCCTCAATCCAGAAGTCTACTTCCCAAACGGCGAGCAAATGAATTTATTTTCTAAAGCCACCCACTGTGGCATTTCTGTGACAGCAACACCAGGTGATCAAGACAGCACGTGTCAGCCTTCCAAGTGAGCCACCCAGTAATAGGCAACTCGGTATTAAATTCAGAGGAGAGAATATTATTTTTAGAGACGACCGTTTCATTTGTGGGAGAAAGATGAGGCTTTCTGCTCCTGAGATGATTTAAAGCCTCGGAAACTCTGAACAGGGTTGGTATGAATCAGAACCGACTTGACGGCATTTAACAACAAACAGGACATCACCTCATTAATTTAAAATACAGGCTGTCCTCTACATTGTGAAAATACTTTATTCATGAAGTAAGCCTTTGAAGAAGATTATTAACTAGAATCATAGCCTTTGAAAATGATAGCTGGACTCTCCAGGAATCCAAATGAAAGTTCCAGAAAAGTTCAAAGGCCCCTAGCTAGTACATCAATGGAAAGAAATTCAATTTTCTGACTGAATGATAATCTTCTTTGCAGTGTCACTTTGAAAAATACCAATTCTCTGGTCACTGCAGTGCCAGGCTGTGAATGATCTTCAGGGCATGAGGTCATTTCCCTGATGGTTTCTGCTACGTGGCTTTGCCTTGACTTCTCCAGGGGGGGCAGACACAGGTGAAGACACAGCAATGCAGTGCTGGTAGCTGCTGTTCTGGGGAGCCCATCCCAACCCAGGCGACTCTACAGGTCAGAGAACCACCCCCTTGAGTTTCCCAGGCTGTCCTCTTGATGAGAGCAGGTCACCAGGTCCTTCCTCCTATGGAGTGGCTGGTAGGTTCAAACCACCTACCTTTTGGTTAGCAGCTGAGTGCTTAACCACTGTGCCACAAGGGTTCTTTCAGCACCACACCAGACAGGACCAATCAGAGCTAGAAGAGGCGTTCTAAGGGAACATGCGCTCTGGGAAGAGCACAGTGAATAACACACACACACAGAGACATCAACTACCTCCTTTTCCTTCCTAAACCACCAACTCTCTAAATCACACAACTGCCTTTCGTGCTGAAAACAACCTTCCAGGTTTCCACTATTGGGAGGTTCAAGTGCAAACCCTTCAACAAAGTGGAAGAGCAAAATTAATAAAACTAGAAAGGAGAAGAAAAAGGCAAAGAGATTGATAATAAGAGAAAAGAGAAGTAATCTGAAGAGTAGTCCAATATCTGATTATCAGAAGCTCCAGAAAGAACGAATAGTTAAAACATTTTAGAAGGAAGGAAATAATCGAGGGAAATGGTGAAACTCAGGGGAGGCGAATCTCACAGGACTGCCTGGTGCTTCCTGGTTTCACAAGATTTCCGCCTTTGACAGGGTAGATTCTTGTCCCTTTCCTACCATTCCTTTTAGGGGGAATTTTCTGAGTTTTCCTTCTCGAACAGTGTTCCCCCCCTTACACGGGCTCCAGCATACACAGGTTTTACCATGTAATGAAACTCCCCAGAACTGAAGTTTATGAGCAGACATAAAAAGAGGGCAGATTTGAACACCTAGTATATTAAATGAAAAGACTTATCCCAACATACATTAGATAGACATAGTATGGGATTAAAAACTACAAAAAATCACAGGTCCTAGGGGCAATACTTAAGAAGGGGGAGGGGAATGGAAGAACAATGCTGACGGGAAAACAATTAGGCAGGTGTGCATGGGCTAAGTGGGACAGGTAAATGATGTATGGACAACCTTGGAAAAACAGGGCTCTGAGATACAGGGATTGAGACATGGTTGAGATGGGGAAAGGGGGGGAAATAATGTTAAGATGCTTGGCTGTCTTTTGGATCTTGGTTTCCCTAGCATACCATTATAAAATAGACGCTAGAGGGGGAGAGAAAGGAATAGCCAGAAATATCACCATAGAAATCTTGTAAGTCCGTCTTCTGCCTATAACTTATTGGAATACCTAAAATGGGACTACAATGTGCCCAGTGAAGGAGGCTTCCTGTGGAGCCTCTGCATTACATAAGACTATAGGTAAAATCCTGAACCTCACCTAGAATCTTCTGAGGTGGAAAATTTCCATTTGAAAGGACAAGTAAACCAGCCTGGAGCAGCTAGAAGAACAGAAGATACCTCTTGAAAGAAAGACTGACAAGAAAAATACAAAACAACAGCAGTCTGACTGATTACTGTAAGAACAAGCAAGTTGCTCACCTAGGAGACATCAAAGCAAGTGGTCGGGTCCCCTCAGGGAAACCCCCTTCTCAGACTAAGACTCAATAGGAGTACACGAGCAGACATGCACTCTGATTGGTGACCACATTCGTCACCGATTAGGAGAAGTGAGGAAAAAACAGCAATGAAGCTGCAAGCTAAGCCCTACAACGTTCAAAAGACTCCTGTGAATCCGGGTGGAGACCTGGTTGGCCAGCAGTGTGGCAAGACCTGGGGACTCTTAGGCCCAGTCAGTGACATAGCCACAGAGCACTAGAGTGGAGAGTGAAGCATCCAGCTGATAAGAAGAGAGGGCATATGCACAAAAACACCCACACTTACAGATAATACCCATTTGACCTGGCTTCAACGACTGGATGATCAGAGCTCATCTAAAGAAGAAAGACGAGGAAAAAAGAGTAATCTGATACAATTTGATGAACTTGACCTACACATATGGATGCAGTAGCTGAAAAGAGGGAACACATCTTTACAGCGAGGATCATTCCCACCCCCTCCATACACAGAGCAGACAGAGAGATAGGCAACTTGGACATTGGCTACCCAAAATGGTGACGCTACAAAGGCAAGAAATGACGGGCTTACAAGCTTTGAAGAGGGAGCCTAGATCTAGAGGGCATGGAGGAAGGTAGAATCTCCAGAGTAGTATCCAATCTGTCTGGGCGGGGCTACAGAAAGCACATGGGGTTAAGTC
>NW_006408539.1:16692666-16694155 GCF_000296735.1 Chrysochloris asiatica
GGGAGTGATTGACTTTGCAGTCTAGGAGCTGAGGTCCCTGGAACCATCAAGGAAGAAGAGTGGAGAGCGGGACCCTACCCAGAGAAGCAGTGACGCCAAAGATGGTGGTGGAGACGATGACATGGAGAGATGGAGCGCCTGGGTGCTCTAGACCCAGAGAGGGAAAGGGGCTGGGTGCTGACGACCGGGGGGCAGGCTTGCAGGGTATACCCTTTGGTTGGTTGATGATGCATGGAGGGGAATGTAACCATGGCAATGAAATGATATACAATAGGATGAATGTAAAGCTAATGTTCTCCAATGTAAACTATCACATAATTCACAATAAACATTCAAAAAAAAAAAAATTTGAGTCCTATACAAAGGCTTGTGGCACTGTAGGATAAGCACTAGACTGCCAACCGAAAGACTGGTTCTTCAAACCCACCAGCCGCTCCTCAGAAACCCTGTATAGGGGCACTATATGTCAAAAGCAACTCAACAGCACTTAACAATACAAAGGATTAGATGCTGCAGTAGCACAGTGGATTACGAACTTGGCTGCTAACCGCAAGGCAAGTAGTTCGAATCTACCAGTCGCTCCTCGGGAGAAAGATGAGGCTTTCTACTATGTGCCAGACTGCAAAGCCGTCTGAACTGCAAAGTCGGCAGGGTCAGAATTGACTCGATGGCACTTAACCACAACAAAAAATGTATAGCCTTGGAAACTCTATACAGAGTCACTGTAAGTTAGAACCGAATTGGTGGCACACAACCATCACCACCATAAATAATGGACTGGGAATCAAAACAGTGTTGGCTCCACACTAGAAATTTTGAAGCCAATGCAGAAATGCCTACACAATGTAAGGGAACGTTACTTCCAACCTAAAATTCTACATCCACCAAAATCAAAATGGGAAAAGAAAAGCATTTCCAGATATACAAGTTATTATTATTATTGCCTGTGTTAGACTCTTTCTCGGGAAGCAATGAAGAGCCAACTAGTTTCTGTGGAACTGATTCTGACTCACGGTGACCACATGTGTGTCAAAGCAGAACTTGGCTCCATAAGCTGCTCAGTGGCTGGTGTTTCAGAAGCAGATCTCCCGGCCTCTCTTCAAAGCAACCT
Organism: Chrysochloris asiatica; assembly: GCF_000296735.1. Taxonomy (NCBI): domain Eukaryota; kingdom Metazoa; phylum Chordata; class Mammalia; order Afrosoricida; family Chrysochloridae; genus Chrysochloris; species Chrysochloris asiatica. The sequence continues at coordinate 16,693,778 of NW_006408539.1, forward strand.
TAGTGGGGCTGGTAGCTGAGTGCATTCACCATTAACAAAGGAAGAACGAACGCTGGACGTGGACAACCCTGTGACATGTTGTTGTTAGCTGCTGCCCGGTCTATTCCAACTCACAGAGCCCCATGTGTGATGTATCCCCCCGTCTATCCCAACTCACAGAGCCCCATGTGTGATGTATCCCCCGTCTATCCCAACTCACAGAGCCCCATGTGTGATGTATCCCCCGTCTATTCCAACTCACAGAGCCCCATGTGTGATGTATCCCCCGTCTATTCCAACTCACAGAGCCCCATGTGTGATGTATCCCCCCGTCTATTCCAACTCACAGAGCCCATGTGTGATCTATCCCCCCGTCTATTCCAACTCACAGAGCCCCAT
>NW_006408539.1:16694255-16709657 GCF_000296735.1 Chrysochloris asiatica
TGTGATCTATCCCCCCGTCTATTCCAACTCACAGAGCCCCATGTGTGATCTATCCCTTGGATAAAAACTCAATGAAACCATACATTACATTTCAAGGAATGGGATATGGGAAAAAGGAAGTTTTGTTTAGAAAATCACAGATACTGGTTCAACTGCATACCCAACGAGATACTCAACAAATTTTACTGACTGGCTTAAGTAACTATGGGGATATGGGCTGGTAAAAAATGCAGAAAATTAGGAGGGTGTTTACAACATGACTCCACCTGGGGCAGAGAAAGGCTTACCTTTGTTTTGTTCTCCACTGCAAGCCCGGGGGTGTCTGTGTCTGGTGGGTAGGCCACGGTCACATAGACATTGTATGGCTTCACCTGCATTTAAGATTAACATGTGCAGCATCAGTAACAAAACACCAGCTGGTAAGCTGCCAGGAGCACTTTATGAATCCTGCTCTGGTTCTCAAAGGGTGGGAAGGCCAGCAGGGCACCTACCAACACGAGGTTAAGGAATTCCTTGACACAAGGAGCCTTTAAGTAATCTCTACTCTGGCACAGTGGAGCTAAGTTATGGTGGTGGCTCTGTGGACGAGTTCTTGTCTGCCATGAGGGAGACCCAGATTCAAATCCCAGCCAATGCATCTACTGTGCAGTTACTGCCCGGTCCATCCGTGCTGGCTTGTGTGTTGCTACGATGCCAAACCGGATTCAGCAGAGCTTTGAGACTAAGATGAACTATTTCTGAAAAAGAGTCAGTGAAAACCCTGTAGGTCTTTAGTTAAACTCCAATCTACAGCTGACCAGGGGACAGCATTTTGTTCCACTGCAAATGGGGTCCCTGTGACTTGGCAGCAAACAACAAAGACATGGAAACTACGTTCTCCTGAGTGACTTCCAATCTTGCTGACCAGGTAGAGAGTCTGGGAGCTGTCCAGTTAGGATAACATAAGGCTAAAAACCACACAAAACTCGGCTCCTACTACACAGACACTCAGCACTGGTTTCCAGGCCTTGGGAGCAGCCTGCTCCTGAGACGGTAATTAGGCTGCTTCTGATACTCTGGTTCTGCATCAGGACACACAGGTCAGCAGGATTAAGATGTCGATAGAAAAGCTAAAGAAACATTTAGTGTGTTGAGATCATGGCCACCGCTTCTTCTGTAGGATCTTGTGCCACCCAGACCCACCTGTGGAATGATACCCATCCCGAGAGGTTAACTCACCAAGAAGCCCATCTACATCCAGTCTACCGGGACCCACTATGTCCTCCTGAGAACCCACGATCAGCCACATGAGAGCAGCCAGCATGTCCCACCTGCACACTCCCTTCGCCCAAGATGGAACTCCACCTCACTCCTTGAATCCTAGGGGCAGGTTCTTCACCTGCCCACCTCACCACCAGACCACTGGGCTCCACACTGAGCTGGCCTGTCATTTAGTGCCCCATCAGGCCTGCAGGGGCATCTCCTCCAGCCACCCCTCCCCAGGGCACTGGCCCACCTGGTTTCTCAGTGACCACTAAGTCTCTGTCTTGCTCTACTTTGCTGTCGGCTCACTTTTTAGTGACCAGGAAAACGCGGAGGGTCGCTGGAATTGGAGAGGCGGCTGTGAGCAAGTGGTCCTATGATTATCTTCAGGAAGGTTCACTAGGCAGAAAAAAATAGAATTCTGCAGCCTAAGGGCATCAGCCTCTTATCCTGCAAAGGAGCCCTGGTGACGCAGTGGCTAAGCACTCGAGTGAGTACTAACCAAAAGGTCGGCAGTTCAAACCCACCGTGGGAGAAAGAGGCAGTGTACCTCCATAAAGATGCAGCCTTGGAAACCCTATAGAGAATTTCGACCTGTCCTGTAGGGTCAGTAAGAGTCAAAATCGACTCAATGGCAATCCTTTGGCTTATTGTTTCTTCTCCCCGATCTTTGTTCTCCCCTGTTTAAAGCACAGCTATGAAGCCACTGGAAGGAACTGGAAGGAAGGGTCCAGAGACGTGTGTAAGCAGGAGACCCTGCCCAGCCAGCCTGGATCTCACAGTAGCAAAAGGGAAGTGTCTTTGTTGGCTTGGCCTTGGCCCCCGTGCAACTTGGGTGTGCCGGAGCTCAAGCACTCACTGTGGACAGGACATGCCGCTTCAAGGCCCAGCTACGCCCATAAATAGCTGGGCTCTGCTCCAAGCAGTGAGGTTGATGAACAAGCAATTTTTCTCCCACTTGTTGTTGAGACAGGGACTGAGAAAACGCTTCTCCCACGGCCTTGGCCTCTGTTGTGCATCGACCAGAGAAAACCATCGCAAAAAAATGCCAACGAATGGTTGTTAGCCTCCTCTCTGAAAACTGAAGCTGACTGCTTAGACATGGTCGGTTCTTTACTGCTTACCTGTCTCTGCCTCCCATCAGTAAGGGCTGGGATACGGAAGCTAATGTAAAGCCTTTCAAAGCAGTACTTCTCGAACTCACAGTTATGGCTGAGTTTCCCAAAGGTTAAGACAGAGCTATTTGGAACGTTTTTCTTATGAGGAAGAATCCCAGATGATAAGGGTTGGAAGAGACCGAGAGGCCAACTGGTCAATCCCTCCCCGGGTGCTGACACTATCTCCCAGTCTGTGGTTGGGTATCTAGTAGCCAGCAATAGCACCACGGATTCAAACTTACTTATTCATCCAGATGAATTATGATTTTTTGCCAGCACAGAAGGAAGAATTTGGACAGGAACAGAGCAAATATACTCCCTGCCCTCACAGAGTTCATAGTGTTCTGAAACCTGGTCAACAATTTACTAGAATCTAAATACACTAAACGGTACCTTACGCTGTTCTCTATCAATCTTGTTCAAGAGCCTTCAAGTCGGGCCCCAGCTCATGGTGACCCCATAGTTACAGAGGGAACTGCTCCATTGGGTTTGCTTGGCTGTAATCTTTACAAAAGCAGTTCACTAGTCATTTTCTTCCAGGAACCACTGAGTGGGCTCCAATTGCCAATGTTCAAGTTCACAACTGATCTCAAACCACTTACAGTGCCCGGAATCCTGCCAACCTCATGGATCTGTCAACCTTACAGATTTGTCACAGAAGGAGGCGAGGTTCCTTCGGTCTTGCTTGTTCTTGGTAAGATAATGTGAACTCCTAGAAATCTCCTCTTTTGCGAGGAGTTTAAGGACCAGATTGTCACTAACTGGTTCCCTCTTCTCCCCTTTTGTCTGTTTCTCCTTGTCCTGACACATCAGACATTCTCTGTCCTTCCTCTGCTCCATGTCCAGCCCATGATCATTCCTCCCTTCTCCCTGGCCTTAGCCTCCTCACACAGAAAGATGACCAATGAGCCAAGGTCAGCTTTACTATCAAACCAATCCAACTGAATACACCTAAGATGACCAACACAATGACAAGGCTTCTCCTGAAGTGGAATAAGGAAAGTAAAAAGGAAATGCCGACTTCTCTTTTGTTCGCATTCTACTGCCAACATCTCTGGATATACACCACCCTGGAGACCTGATTTCCAAAGATACCAACTTTTCAAAAATCTTCAAGAGGTCTACTTATAGCTACAAGAGTCAGTTAGGAAAAAACAAAACAAAACTCTACCAAGAAAATGCTGCTTCAAAATGACTCATGATACATAAACATTGCTAGTGATCCTGCCTTAGTTTGGGGGTGGGGAGGGAACAAGAAAGGCTTCAAAGTTAATTAAACCAAAGAGGATTACCAAAAGTACTTAAGAGTTTGAACAGTTCTAGAAGGTTCCACTCACAGCACCTGGTAAACAGACAGAATTTCCAGGTTTCTAGACACAAAACTGCAAGCTTGCAGGGAAACAGGAACTTTGATGCAATTTCTACTATAAATGAAACAACTGGTAAGATTTTGATTATTGAATTTACTTTCCTCAAAGTCTATTTTTCACAGGACATGTTTTGCTTTGTTAATGTTTGTTGGGTAAATGAGAATATTTGTTGTTGCTGTTACTGTCAGATGTTGCCGAATCAATTCCATCTCATAGCGACTCCATGCCACAGAGCAGAACTGCCCGTGAGGTTTCCCGGGATGCAATCCTCACACGAGCAGATTAGACGTCTTTGCCCACAGAGCCTGAGTGAGTTCAAACCAAGTGCTTAACTAGGGCTGGCGCTGTAGGATAAGCACTGGGCTGCTAACCTCATGGTCAGAGGTTCAAATACAACAGCTGCTCTTCAGAATCCCTATACAGGGTCACTAGGAGTCAGAACCCACTCAAAAGCACTTAATAACCACTATGGAGGAATCCGGTGGCACAGTGTTAAGTGCTCAGCTGCTAACCGAAAGGTCGGTGGTTTGAGCCCACCAGCTACTCCACAGAGGATTCATGTAGTAGTCTGCTCTCATAGGACACCCTGGGGGCAGTTCCACTCTGTCTTACAGTCTTGCTATGAGTTGAGACAGATTTGATGGTAACAGGATGAAATCTGGACAGAACCCAAGAACACCTGCAGTTGACAGCACCGCTCACACTGCCATGTGGGGCCACTCAGTTTCCATTCCTCTTTATCAGCATCTCTACCGGACACGCAGTGACAGCGTGCCACCACTCTGCCCAGACGAATGACTGGATGCCAAAGGCCTCGGGGCAGATTGTTGACTTCCCAGTACCCCCTTCACCCACCTGGTCTCTAAGACCAGTGTGTAGTACAGAGCCAGGTGAGTCACAGGGGTATCACCTGCCCACCTGCCACCAGCAGACAAGCCAGGAACCAGGTGACAGGGACTTTCCTATGACTTCTGTCACAGAGTTAACATGTGATGCAGAGCAGTTCAACTGATCAAAAAGTGACATATTCTCCTCTGCTCCACACAGTTCACACAAAAGTTATAAAAAGAAAGTGGCTATCTGCAAAGGGATGTTTTTAAGTGAAAACTGTACAAGTAGTGTCTGGTCCTTTCCAGAAACTTGCCAGCCAGCACATGATTTTGACGAGGAACATGCAATGCCATCTAAGTGTTCCCACGTGACAACAACACGGAGTCTCTTTCTCAGAACTCAGGTGTGACATTGGACACATAGTGACAAATATGTATTGTGATTTGAGTCCTACTGACTTCGTTCCTCCACAAAATGTATTATTAACTCCACAACAGTTGTTTAAAATAGAAATGTTAGTAAACCCAATGGCGTTTTGAGTCCAACTGTGCCATTTCACAGAAGGGAAAACTGAGACCAAGTCAAATGACATGTCTTAAAGCTGAGAGCGAGACAGTAGCTGATTCAAAGCTCTTCTCTCAAACCCATGCTAATTTTATTACTCAAACACTTTGACTGAAGGAAAGTGTCTACAGAATAAACCCTCTTGCTAGCCTTATCCAGACTGACACAGTATTAGACCAATGGTACTCTGAAGATACTGGTCATGCTATTGTACGAAATTAAGCAAAAAACCCCAGTCTTTCTGACTCTACCACAACCATCTCAAGCAATGAGAAGAGTTAACTATATACAACTTAGGGGTGAAGCCAATTCACTCTCAAGAATGTCAAGTCTACAAATCCCTAATTGAACATAAAGATATATGCAAAGGGCCCCCAAAGCTAAACTGTTCACAACAAATACCTACAGCAGAACACTGGTCAGCCACAGAGTGTCTGTTGAGGGGACAGCGAGCTCCTGAGAAAGGTGGTGGCTACAGAACAGTGCAAACATAACCAATGTCACCGAGCCCTAGACATGGAACCCACTCAATGGGCAAATGTTGGGTTACATGTATTTTCACCACAATTAAAAATATCAACAACTAAACAGGTACAGATATGGCTGAGCTGGGAGGAAGGAACAGATACAAACTCACCTCCATCTGCAGAGCTTCGGCCAAGCCCCTCAAGGCAAACTTGGATGAGGAGTAGGCGGTGAAGCCAAACAGGCCCAGCTGTCCAGCCTGGGAGGAAACGAAGACTATCCTGCCCACGCGGCGCTCCTTCATGGTGGCGATCACTGCGCGGCTGGGGTAGACACTGCCCAGGTAGTTGATGCTCATTAGTCTCTGTGGGGAACGAAACGGCACTGGGATGAGCAGGGCCATAGCCCAGACGTGAGCTCCGCAACGGATGCCCAAGTGGTCTGGGAGCAGGATCGATGCGGTGAGGGGGTGGATGACTACAGGCTGCTACCTGGCCCCGCGCAGGGCTGCGTTCCCAAAGGACGGCTGATGGAGGAGAATAATGTAAGTTCCATGGACTGTCAGAAGAGCAAATAAATCTGTGTTGGAACAAGTACAGCTAGAATTCTCCTTAGACGGCAAGACATCCTCTCTCATACTTTTGGCATGTTATAAAGTAGGACCAGTCCCTGCAGAAGGACATCATGCTTAGTAAAATGGAGGGTCAGTGACAAAGAGGAAGACTTCCAATGAGAAGGACTGGCAACAGTACCAAGAACAATGGGCTCAAATGTAGCAACCATGGCAAGGATGACATAGGACCAGGCAGTGTTTTGTTCTAATGCACAGGGTTGCTATGAAACAACCACCTTTTGTGTGTGATTTGAGAACCCTAGAGAGTCTGCCTTCTGCTTTCTTGGGTTTTTTATTGTTCCTGTGAAAACGCAACATTTTTTGGTTTATGAAATGTTTCTCTATGTTCCCTCAGTGAATCATCACAGCAATTTCTATGAGACTAGAGGCTTAGTTTCCATTTTACAGTTGAGGAAACTGAGGCTTAGAGACTTGTCTATAGTCTCAAGGTTAGTGCAGTATCAACAGGCAGATGGTCACGGTACTAAGAGCAAGACGCTGGTCTTCTAAAATTTCTACTAACATCTAAGTGCATCTTTTCTGCTTCAGTCTTTTAACTTATGGACTACCCATATTAGTAACCACTACGCTACCAGAGTGGTTACGAATCGGGCTGCGAACCTTAAGGTCAGCGGTTCCAAACTACCAGCCGCTCCGCGGGAGAAAGATGAGGCTTTCTACTCCCGTAAAGATTTACACCCTCTGAAACCCTGTACAGGGTCGCTATGGGTCAGAACCGACTCGACAGCACTTAACAACAACAACAACCCATATTAGTAACATTTTTACTTACTTCAAAAGTGCTAACTTCCAGCTCTTCAAACTTTCCTGAAAGTGACATTCCCGCACAGTTTACAAGCATGTCCACTGGACCCAGTTTCTCCTGAGCCTAGAAAAATTGACCAGAGCCAACATTAAGAAGAGAAAAATCACTCTGAAAACCAATGCTAATGGGTAAAATCCACAAGACTTATTAAATCTATGAAATCCTGGTGTGGCACTGCAGGATAAGCACTGGATTGTTAACTGCAGGGTTGGTGGTTCAAATCCACCAGACACTCCTCGGAAACCCTACACAGGGTCGCTACGAGTTGGAGCTGACTCTTTAGCACTTGGCGTTATTTTTGTTAAAAGCCATCAAATCAGTTCTGACTCCCTATACAGGGTTTCTGAGGAGCAGCTGGTGGGTGTGAACTGCCAACCTTGTGATTCAAACCAACCTTGCAGTCCAGTGCACTATCCTGCGAAGCCACACCAGGTTTAACAACAATTAAATCTATATATGAGATTTAGCAGCTCTAAGCCACACGGTGAAATGGTCAGAACCAATCAAAATGCAAGTGAATTCATTCCAGCTAGCCTCTTACTTGTTTGATGACGTTCTCAACTTTGTTATAGTCTTGAGAGACATCAACAGATATACAAAGCACGACCTGTTGAAAGGGGGGAAATATGTATTTTTTTTATTAAAGACAATTCTTTTTCAATGTAAATTATGCTCAATTTTATAGTGACATGAAACAAAAAGTGTATGAACTGGTAAATGGAAAACGGACTTGATCTGCAAACTTTCACCTGAATTGCAACCAGTAAAAATAAAGAACGGAAAAAAGTAAAAAGCCCACTTTTGAATGCAAAATGAACCCTGATGGTGGTGTAGGTTAAGCACTGGACTGCTAACTGCAAGGCTGGTGGTTCAAAAGCTCTGCAGGAAAAAGATGACGCTTTCTACTCCTATAAAGATTTATAGTCTCAGAAACCATATACAGACTCATTCTGAGCAGGACTCAAATTGATGGCAGAGGGTGAGCTGGTAAAGTTGTTTTAAAAAGTAACCATAAACATAGTCATTTTTTCCCAAAGAAACATAAAAAAGGGCTGACTGTTCCCGTGAAGATCAACAGGCTCAGAAATCCTAAGCAGCAGTTCTACTCTCTCTCCTACTGGCTCACTATGAGTCGAATCATCGCGATGGCAGTGGCTCAATGCTTGGTGCTTGTTAAACGTAGAACATGCGGTATTTGAAATCTGCTGATAATACAACTGTTAAAAGTTAAATTTTCTTGGCAGTCTTAGCAGTGAAGAAAGTTTTAAATATTAAAAAAAAAAACTCCTCTTAAAATGCCAAATAATCTGCAGGAGGGGAGGGAGGACCGGACTGTGGAGGGGAGTTGGGAACAGGGGTTTTGGCAGAAATGTTCAATCTCTTGACAAGTGTACAATCCAGACCAAGCAAATCCACTGCAGGCAAGTCAGTTCCGAGTTACAGCAATGCGTGGGGTACGGCTGTAATCTTTACAGAAGCAGACTGCCACATCTTTCTCCCACAGAGTGGCTGGTGGGTTCGAACCGCTGAGCTTTCGGGAGCATTTGAACACTAAACCACTGCGCCACCAGGACTCCTCTCACAAGCATCTATACATCGGTCACAAGCTACCGAATGACTGCCCCAGATGAGAATGCTTTACTGCACATAAACCATACCTCAGTAAAGTTGTTAAGGAATACAGTGGTTCTGTAGGGCAAATACTGGACTGCAATCCACAAGGTTGGAGGTTCAAGCCCACAAGCTGCTCTGAGGAGAGATGAGGCACTCTTGCAAAGATTGACAGCCTCATAAACCCTATACAGGGTCGCTATGAGTCAGAACCAACATGACGGCACTTAACAACAACATCAAAGTTGTTAAAAAGGAGCCCTGGACACTATAAAATAAGCACTGGACTGCTAACCACAAGGTCAGCAGTACAAACCCACCAGCTGTTCTGAGGGAGAAAGATGAGGTTTTCTGCTCCTGGAAACCCAAACCGTATCTATACAGGGTCACTGTGAGCTGGCCTCAACTCATGACATTGGGTCAGTTGGTAAAGTTAAAAAGAGCAACAATAATCTTAATAACTTTTTAAAAGTAAAACGTGTTTATTGAAAACTGCTTTCATTCACTTATTTATATTCGGATATGAAGTAGAGATTTTTACTCAAAATGTAAAAGGATTCCCCAAATTCAGTCAGGACCAGGAATAAAGGAGAAGGCGACTTTAACAAGGTTTTGTTTGTTTGTTTTCAATATGTTTCATTTTTGTCACTGTTGAGCATACACAGGGTAGAACACACACTATTTCACCATTTCTACACGTACTTTTCAGTGACAGTGACTCAAATCTTTGAGTTGTGCAACATTCTCAGCCTCCTTTCCTGAGTCGTTCCTTACATTTCACAGAATCTAATCCTCTGAGTTGATGGTGCCAATCTGATCCAAAAAAGAGCATTCTTAGAAGAACACAATGCTCACAGGGGATACTTTGTACAGGCTAAGCTAAGCTATTGTTGGTTTTAAGAAGACTTCCAGCGTAAAGAGCAACCAGTGGTGTCTCGCTGCCCAGAGCACAAGAAAGCAAAGACGCAATTATAGCTCAATGGAATAATGGACCACATGAACATCAGTCTCAGTGACCCTGAAACCCAAAGAATTACCAACTGCTCTTAAAGGGATCCCATCAGAAGGACATGAATAGAAGAGGAGGAACATGCGGAACAATACTCAAATTCATTAAAAATAAAAAAAAAGGCTTACTGGTCGGATAGAGACTAGTGGAACCCCGAGACTATGGTCCTTCGTCACCCTTCAAGTCTAGAACTGAATTTACCCCCGTGGCGTTATATCCCGTCAAACAGGAGTGAAATCCCTAAGGCGGAACAATATCACTAAAGGACACACACCTGAGAATAACCCATCCTTCAACTGACAGCAGTGGGCCAAGGTCAAAGTTCAGAAAGCAGGAAGCATTAGGAAAGGAGGAGGAATGGAAACAGGAACCCCAGGGAGCATGTGCGATTAGTGATGATGCATTGTGGGGATTGCAGTCCATGATGTGAAACACAATGTGTCTGAATTGTTGACTGGAAAACTGATTTGCACTGTAAACCTTCACCCAATTCACAATTAAAAGTTGGTGCTGTTTTTTACTTCATCTTTAAAAATAAACTAACAATAACAACAAAAAAGAAGATTTCAGGGATATCTTTGGTTTAAAGATTATTTCAATAGTTTCAGGAGTTCATCTAGTCTCAATAGCACCAGAATGTCTAGATTCCATGAGAATCTGGAATTCTGTTCTGCCTAATAAATAAGTTAAACACAAAACAAAACAAAAAAACCTTAAGCAGAATCATGGCTGGGCCCGGCTCTGCTGTGATTCAGTACTACCTTTATTCAAGATATAAGTAAACCATACCTACTTCCAAAAGTCTCGTTAGCTGAGGTCCCTGTTCAGAGGTAAGCCCGGTGGCAGTTCAACTGGACTTGGCACACTAATGGTACAACCAATGGTCAATCTTGGCCTGGGGGAGCAGATCCTGGAGCCAAATCATAGCTGGTGCATTCAGAAGCTTAATATTCCTGACCCTGGAACTAGACAAGCTGCTCACAGATTCTCTAGACAAATGGTCACCAGATAGCATCCCCTAGTGTCCTTAACACAGTGCTCAGGGTTCACTGCACAGAGAGATGATGGGGCACTGCTCAGCCTGTCCTACCCCTGAACACAGCTACACTTAGCCTCAGCGGGATAGGAGAATGTTACACAACAGTGAAGAATGAACTACAGTTGACTCTTGAACAATGAGGAGGTTAGGGGCAAAGACACCCCCCAGAACAGTCAAAAATCCACAAATAACTTTTGACTCCCCAAAATCATAATCACAAATATAATAACTGCCTACTGGTGACCTTACCCACAACACAGTCAACTGAGACACAGTTCACACGTTACATGCAGTTTACATTGCATCCACATAGCAGCTGCGTTTTCAATACGAGACAGGGATTTCATCAAACGCGCACAGCTCTTGTGCCTGCTGGTGTAGCTGCAGTGACGGGCTACATGAATTTCCACTTGTTTTTTTACAGGGGTCCTTATGCTGGTTTCATTTGTCTCGAAAGGGTGGGCAACCACAGCTGCAGACCTCGATCTACGGTACATATTGAGCAATTCAAATTGTTCTTGTCCTGGTACGACTTCACTCTGCTTCTTGGGTGCACGTCCACCACCACAAGGGGTACTTCTTTTGGGTTCCACGGTATTATTAAAAGTTTACGACATTGCACAAAACACAATGAAAAACAAGCAAAAACAGCAAGAGATCCCTTTAACTGTGATCTGCAATTCAATGGAGAGAAGAATTGCTCACACTGAGAGGATGAGTGTGACACAGCATTGACACACACACGCAAAAAAACACAACTTCATGAATAGGTGGCTGCGTGCAATTCAAACCTGTTGTGCAAGGTGTCAAGTGTATCTATCTGCATGTAGCAACACAGATGAATTTCAAAAGCAATACTGTATAAAGCAATCAAGTAACAGAACGATACCTAAGAATGATGCCAGACAAACTGATAAAGACAGACAGTACCGATTTGTGACCACTAGGCACTTAACAACAACAACAACAACAGGAATGGGTAGGAGGCTGGGAAGAAACAGAAGTGATTGCCAACAAATACAGGTTTCTAGATATGACTGTGGCTAGGATTGCACAACTCTGCATACACAAAAAGATAGTGGGCTGTACAATTCAAATGGGTCAATTGCATGGTATATAAAAAATATCTCAACAAAGCTGATAGAAAAGAATGGTGCCAAACAGCATACACTTAAGGTTGTACTGACACGTGGTAACCACCCAACAGGAAGAACAAAGGAAGGTCGACAGAAAAAACAGGCTGATGGCTGCATCTAGAGGAGACAAAAGGATGAGCGGCTGTATAGCACACATGGGGCTCCAGCGTTCTGGAACATTCTAGTTCTCAAGTTGGATGATGTGTATGTGGCTATTCACTTACTATGCTTTAAACTGATGTGTAGTTCATATGCATGTGTGCTTGTGTGTGCACCCTATTTTATTCATTTAAAAAAAAAATTCCATAACCAAAATGTTTTAAAAGTATACAGTATCCACCAACCCTTTCTCCTTAAAGTATCTGTATGCAGTCTGTTTAAATAAATAATTGGAATAAAATAATTTTCTAGTAAAACATTCTGCAATTGGATCATCTGTATGTATGTGCACCAAGTCTATACATTTGGGGAGGGGGGAGGTGAGAGGGATAATAAAACTGAGTTCCTATACAATTCCAGCAATTTCACCTTTTTAAAACACTTTTTATTGTGAACTGAGTGAAACTGAGCAACTTTATAGTCAACAAATCCTACCCTTAGTTTCATCTCAATGATTGAATGATTGCAATCCCCTCCCTGTAACAACAGTTACCCCGCTTCCTCCCTGTCCTTCCTGTGTCCAGTCCACCCTCCTGCCCATAGCTTCTCAACTCTGTCCTTAGGAAAATGTTGCCCTTTTGATCTTGAATGACTGACCATTCCATGATAGTATTGGCGTGAACCACCCCCCACCCCATTAATCTATCTGCCAGTCCTTGGCTGAAAATTGGGCCACTAGGGTGAGTTCCTTGCCAGACAATTTCACCTTTAAAAAACCAGTCTCCAATATACATTTTAATTAGGAAAATCCTATATGCTTTCAATGCATTATTCAAAGTTGAAGTGGGCCCTCTTTTCCTGTAAACAGCTGCGGGTTGGTTGGAACAGCAGGTGTGTCCTGCACACAGTGATTTACCTGTTTGTCATTAATAGAGTGCTTTTCAATCTCCTTCTTGGCCTGCAGCAGCTTATCCTGAAAGCAACAGAGAACCATTAGCTCTGGTGAATGTCCATGTGTTAGTCTGGCTATTTCTAAGGAAAGTAAAATCAATTATTGGTTAAGTAGTTAGTAAATTCTAGAAAACAGCATCTGTCTTAACAGGCGCGAGCCCCTGTCTACAGGGGAAGGGAGCTATAAATAAGCCATGGAGAAGTGCATCTAACAGAGTACTGCCAAAACGCACGTCCACTGAAACCTCAGAATGGGACCGGGTTTGGAAATAGGGTCTTTATAGATGTACTCAGTTAAGGGTTGAGATGAGCTCATACTGATTAGAGTGGGCCCTAAACCCAATGAGAAAATCCTTTTGAGAGACAGACAAGGACACTGAGGCACAGAGAAAATAACTGCATCAGTGAAAGGTAATAATAATTAACACTAACTTCAAAATCTCAGTTAACAGTATTAATGAGTGTGGTTACCATACCAATTCTAACAAAATGTTTTGATCTCACATTATTCAGCTATGACAGGAAACAATAAACATGCTAACATGCAAAGCTTCACAAAGCTCCAGATATATAATTCCATGTCAACAGTGTGTCCATAGAAATGACCCTCAGATTTACTGCAACAGGGGTAGGAATGGTATAAAACTGCCCAGTATTTTCCTCTTCTATCATAAAAGTGCACAGAGTCCTCTGGGTGGGATCAAACTGCCAACCTCTTGGTTGACAGCTGAGTGTGCTGACCGTTTGTACTGCCCAGGAACTCTTAAAAGAGGACAGGAGGTAATAAATAATGAGTAATATATTTCTACGGAGATGATCTCTTGATAAAACTTGTTTCTCAAACTTCTTAACTTTTCTCAGGCCCAATTTCATTATTCATGGTATAAATGAACTATAAGGAAAAACACTACAATAAAAGGTACTCAGATACCCAATTCAAAAATATCCTAATTATGAACCCTCCATACCACATGGATACATTGATTATATGAACCAAAGGGAAGGGTCCTTCTGAAAGATATAAAGGTCTTCTACCCAGGAATGTCTCCATCGTTGAGTTATTGCTGTTTCTGTGTGCTGGTGGGTCCACTGTAATGCTTGCAGCCCCTATAAGCTGGAGCAGAACTACCCTGTAAGGTTTCTAAGGTTGTGACCATTAGGGGAACAGACTGCCTCATCTTTCTCCCAAGGAGTGGCTGGTGGGTTCGAACAGCCAACGTTTTTGTTTGTTGCTACCAATTGAGCACTTAAGCACTGGGCCACCAGGGTTCTTTTCTATAACAGATACCATGCTATTAATAAAGATTATGTACAACTTGACTTGGCCAAAACTGGAGTGAACAATTCCATTTGTCCATGCCAGAATGGTCTTGGGTTTATTCACCCCTGGTGATGTAGTGTTTCGTTCTGCTGTGCATAAGGTTGCTATGAGTTGGCACCAACTCGATGGCACCTAACAACAACAAACAAAGTGATGCAGAGACTTCAGTTATGAACACCTGAACAGTGGGTCACCCTTGCCTTCTTTCTCATGTGTCTTGTGTCAGATATCGGCGTTGTGTAAACCTCACAAACAATGCCATTTTGTTAAATGTGAGTTTCCATTCATGGAAGGTGACTTCAATGCCAAAGCAAATTCACTGTTAGAACAGTTAAGGAATAAATACAAGATAAGGAGCTAATTCTGCCTACGGAAGCAAATGAACCCCAAATCTCCAAGGAATGATGCCAACCTGCTGTCACCATCCTCTCCTTCAATGCTACATTCATTCATACATTCACAAGTACATTTTGAGCATCCGCTGTATGCCACGCCACCACCTGTCTGTCATTTTGTAGTGGCTCGTTTGTTGCCAGGATTGGGAAGCTATGCCACCAGTATTTCAGATAGCAGCATGAAACCAAAGGTAGACAGGTTTCAGCTAAACTTCTAGACTAAGCCCAGGAAGAGAGGTGATCTGTTTCTAAAACGTAACCAACAAAGACGCTTTGGGTCACAATACAATATTATTCAATACTGTGCTAGAAATTTCACTTAAAGACACAGAAACAGATTCCATTCATAACCTGGGACTGCCTGCACAGACAGACGGTTGGTACCTAGATAAATATTTGTTGAGCTGACCTGACTTCAACTAAGTCCTTGCCCTAAATACAAGAAGGAATCACAGATCAGGAGTGAGAGCAGCTTCCAGAACAGGATTGGTGCTAAGTCTTCCAGAGCAGCCTCTGTGAATAACTTCATGTAGGAGAAGTTCGTTAGCAGTCAAGCCCCGGGAAGACTCACCTCATTTCGAGCAACCAGAGTGATGAATGCTCCTTGCTTATAGCACTCAATAGCAACACACTTTCCAATGCCACTGGAGCCTCCGGTCACCTAAAAACAAAACAGAACGGCAAAGAATCTTCTTAGCACTGCACACTTCCCTTAGACAGAAACGGCCATCCAAAAGTGCTTGGTGGAGGATGCATGGAGGGGGTTGTAACCA
>NW_006408539.1:16709757-16719897 GCF_000296735.1 Chrysochloris asiatica
GATTATTAATGAGTGTTTACAGTTGTTTCTCTTTATTTTGAGTTGTGCCCCATCAGCAAATGAAAGTTCCTTGGGATTTTCTACCATGGGCTTTACTCCGTTTGCATCATCATGGTCAACTCTACTTTGAGGAGGCAGCTTTTCCCCCATAACGTTTTGAGTGTCTTCCAACCTGAAGGGCTCTTTTTCCAGCATTATATCTGACAGTGTTTCTCTGCTATTCATAAGGTTTTCAGTGACTAAATATTCAGAAGTACTTTCTCACTCCTTCTTCCTAGTCTGTCTTCATCTGGAAGCTCATCTGAAACCTGTCCACCATGGGTGACCCTGCTGGTATTTAAAATACCAGTGGCATAGTTTCCAGAATCACAGCAACTCACAAGCCACCACAGTATGACAAACTGACAATCGAGTGGTGGAAACTAATACTAGTATTTATTAATGGAGAAATATTTACAGTTTCAATAATGATAACTATGAAAACCTTTAAAGTAAAATTATTTTTATGTCATATTCTAGAAACTGTAATATCAAGTGTTACAGAGAAATGTAAGATGTTACAGTGGCACACAGATAAACATGAATAAAATTCTAAATGAGATCAAGTTATTTAAATATGTTGAGATGATAATACTGAGGCTGATGCCTTATTACCTGTAAGATAAATAAGGTGAATAGAAACTGTTGGAGCATGTGTACCTATGTACTACTGACTTCAGTATATGGATCACAAATGACATTATTGATAGTGACTAGTTTTAGAATTTTGCTCTTCCCATCCAAATCCTGTTTTATTCTCCTAACTGATTCTTGGTTTCTTATTTCTATAGCCTCATTGTCCTTTCATATCCTCAGGTGATTCAAATCCTAAATTACTATCCCTTCTCTTGCCCAGTTGAGCCTCCACATCAAGTTTGTTGGTAAAATTAATTATTTGACCTCTTAAGTTTCCTAGTTTGACTATAACAGAAATACAACAAGTTAGTGGCTTAAAAAAAAAAAAAAAAAAAAAATTTGGTCATATCTGGAGGCTAGAATTCCAATGCAACGATATACGATAGGATGAATGTAAAGCTAATGTTTTCCCATGTAAACTATCACATAATTCACAATAAAACATTTAAAAAAAAAAAAAAAAAGACTGCCAAGTGACACAAACCCACTGACCTAAAGGTTGGCCATTCACACCCACTCAGTGGCACCACAGAAGAAAGGTCTGGCAATCTGCTTCTATAATGACTACAGCCCTCGGAAGCCGTTGTACTCTGCGACGCTACAAGCCAGGTTGCCTACAGGACACAGGAGAGCTGCCCCAGAGGGTCTCAATGGCTGCCATCTTCAAGTAAGCAGAACACCAGGCCTTTTCTCCTCTAGTGACCCTGGGTGTTTGGACCTCTGACCCTATGATTAGCAGTCAAGTGTTTAACTGCTGTGCACCACAGTTGTTTAAAAACACACTCTGTTGTTGTTGGTAAGTGCCACTGAACTGGTGGTCCAGACTCATAGCGACTCTCAATAGACTTTCCCAGAAACGGCTGGTGGGTTTGAACCACTGCCCTTGAGATTAGCAGTACCGTGCTTCTCCTACAGCGTCAAACCAGAACTCGTAAGACACACTGTGTTGTTTGAAGTGCCATCAAGTCGGTTCCGATTCTAATGACCCTGAATAGGGTTTCCAAGGAGCAGCTGATGAGTCTGAACGACTGACCTTACAGTTCAAACCGGCCTTTCGGTCCAGTGCGTATCCTACAGCGTCACGCCAGAACCCCCTAGACACACTCTAGAAGAACTCAATTCTTGAGTCGTAAGCAAACTATAAATGCGATACCTGGAATGAGCACAAAGGTTCAAGGGTCTGCTTAGTGCAGGGCCTAATGCGTTTACTGTTTCCCAGAGAGAACTGGAAGAGGCCCACCTATAAAGGTTTGCTGAGCTCTGTAGAAGGAAAGTGCCCCGTAAATCCAGCTAGTGAATGAGTCCTTGGTCTGCATCCAAATCCAAATCCAAAGGAATCTTATTTCCTTACTGCCTCGCCCCCTATGCCAGACTAGTTCTACCAGAGATAAGGAAGGCCACCTGCATGCACTGTCATCATCTGTGGATGGCTCAGCCATGCTGAAAGGCTTTCAGTCTGTAACCCCTCCCATGAACTCAGCTTAAACACTACCTTCACTCACCCCTCTGGCCCCACACAGCTCGCTTCACCTCTCAGTACAACAGCCCTCTATATTTTATGGGACTGGCATATTCAAACTGCTGGGAATTTATTTGCCTGATTATTTCATTGACAACCATCTCTCCTACCACCACCCCAAAAGATCCACATTGCGACCTCTGAGCACAGCGCTTGGCACAATGTAAGTACTCAATAGTAAACTGAAAATGAATGAAACATGATCTTTCTCAGTATCTCCCCTATGCAAATTATGTTATCACACAGTACTGCATCTTGTTTTTTAAAAAAGAATAATAATAATTATGTCGCAATGTCTTATGTCGTAAAACTAAAAGGCTTCATAACACTGCACTAGTTCATTGGACTGTTAATCACAAGGTCAGCAGTTCAATTCCACCAATGGTTTAGAAAATATTAAATCCCATCCATCTTACTTCACAGCAGAAAGAGGAGGTTTCCTGCTCCCACAAAGATTGACAGCGTCGGAAACCATACACAAGGTCATTATGAGTCGGAATGGATTTGAAGACAGTGGTTTTGTTTATAGTTGGTCATTTAGGAGCCCTGGTGGTACATTGAACTGCTGACCAATGATATATCAGGTTCAAACTCAGCAACTGTTCCAAGGGAGAATGACAAAGTCACCTGTTTCCATACAGATTTACAGCTTCAGAAACCAAGAGAGCAGTTCCACCCGGTGGTGGTGGTGGCGGTGGCAATGTGCCATGGAGTCGGTTCTGACTCACAGCGACCCTGTATAGGGTGTCTAAGGCTATAAATCTTTATGGGAGCTGAAAGCCTCAATTTTCTCCTGCAGGACGGCTGGTAGTTTTGAACTACTGACTTTGAGGTTAGCAGCCTGACTTGTAACCACTATGAATTGGAATCAACTCAATGGCAGTGGGTTTGGTTTGGGGCGTTTACTGTCGCCTGGCATCAAGGTTCCTTCTGAAATTTTACTGCTACATACAAATAATCTGGATGTCAGGCTATAGCAACATAGAAGCCCTGGTGTGGCACTGTAGGATAAGCACTAGATTACAGTTCAAACCCACCAACCACTCCTTGGAAACCCTATACTGGGTCACTACAAGTCGCTTTGACGGCCCTTAACAACAACAACATCATATATAAATAATGCAGTAATGAACATCTTTGACACCATGCCATGAAATCACCATGAAGTCTACACAAATGTACCTTTCTCCACAAGACTCAACTCCCTACCACAGAAGTGAATTCTTCAACCTGCAGAAGATTTCTGTAAAATTATATCTGTTGCCTAAGCTAACTGTTACCACTGAGGAGGTCTTAGCTATTTGGGATAGTTCATGGATTGTTTTAGTTTATTATTTTCCACCAGATATTACAACTCCATAGCAAAAAGGAGGGCATCCCGACCCCTGCCCAGCTCACACTAAAAATGATCCCTATTTTATGATGTTATTCCTATTACTTATATTCCCCTATACCCGATCTACCCCCAACACCTACATTTCCAAGTGCTAACTATCCTTCGTTGGGGAGTGCTAACTATCCTTCGTTGGGGAGAACAGTGGTTCTGTAGGATAATCACTGGACTTTGAACCACAAGTTCGGCAATTCAAGCCCACCAGCTGCTCAGTGGGTGAAAGATGAGGCTTTTTGCTCCTGCAAAGATTTACAGCCTCAGAAACCCTATACAGCATTGCTGTAAGTCAGAACCGACTGAACAGCACTTTACAACAACAACCTGTTCTTCAAAGCTTAGTTCAAACACTTCCTCCTCCATGAATCTATCTGGTTTCTGGCACCTGGTTCTGCCCTTTACCCATGCCACCTTCTACCTTGTGTAGTTACTTACACACGCCTTAGATCCCTTATCAGACTAGAAATTCCTTAAGGGTGAGGACCAAGTCCAATTTACATCACGCGTATCTAGTCCTGGTGCGATGCTGTAGGATAAGCACTGGACTGCTAACCACAAGGTCAGTGGCTCAAACCCACCAACCACTCCTCGGAAAACCTATACGGAGTCAGAGCAGACTCGACGACCCTTAGCACCACCAACAAATCTAACACAGTACTCTGCATAAGAAGTCAGCAAATCAATCCTTGCCCTACATATTTCATAAACGATCATACGATGCCATATCGCTGAAAAATGCAATGCCATGCAGGCCTACTTACTATTCCATGAATTAATGGAAATTGAAGTTACAAATTATGCAAGACAAGGATTAGGCACTAACGTGATAAGTGGATCTTAATGTTTGTAATTATTGCTGCCACCGTAGTTCAGACAGTGTGCGAGTTAGCCAGCTGAGAAGTAGGTACAAATCCGATCACTGGCAAGAACTCTCTTTAACAACAAGAGTTAAGACTATAGTTTCTGTGTAATGGTTCGTGAGAAACTAATTTCCATCTAAATTTAAGGATATACTTAACACAGTCCTGGGCTATGTTCTTCTGAAGGCTGTACGAAAATAAAAGAGATTTTCTTAATGCTAGGGAAAATGGTAAATGCATAATAAGTTGTCTGAAGATTGCTTCAGAGAGCCTAAAGGGGCAACACTTGTTGTTGTTGTTGTTAAGTACCATAGAGTCAGTTCCGACTCATAGTGACCCTGCACAGGGCTTCCGAGGCTGTAAATCTTAACAGAAGCAGAACGCCTCATCTTTCTACTGCGGAACCACTGGTAGTTTCGAACTGCTGACCTTGAGGTTGGCAGCCTGGCTCATAACCACTACACTACTAGACAACAGTTTAATTTCTTTTCTTCGTCATTCCCTTTTACTACTCATTTCAAATATCGCTTAAATGTTTCTATTTCTTTAATCAAATGTTATGCCTCTTAAGGGCAACAGATTCCCAGCCGTGTATGAAAACAAAACTGAAACTCCATTATCATGTAATAAATACCAGTTCAGAGCAACCCTAGCGGGCTGCTCCATTGGGTGTCTTCACAGAGTCCTGGTGTGGCACTGTAGGATGAGCACTGGACTGCCAACCACAAGGCTGCTGGTTCAAACCCACCAGCCGCTCCTTGGAAACCCTATACTCAACAGCACACAACAACAACTATCTTTATGGAAGCAGAATGCCACATCTTTCGCTCATGGGCTCAAACTACCGATCTTCCTGTTAGCAGCCCAACGTGTAACCCACCACACCACCAGGACCCCTTCTCCAACTGATTTCCCAATTATCCCAGAGTCAATCACAGCTCTATAAAGCCCTGCTGATTTACGTAAGGCTGAGAGGCCAAGATGGACAAAGTTCGTCTCTCATACTTCGGACATATTGTCAGGAGGGGACCAGTAGCTGGAGAAGGAACAGCTGCATCCTACTGTGATTGTGGGACTTGCCGTAATGTGAAAAACTGTTCTAAAATCCCAATCGATGCTTTCGCCATATGTTTGTCTGGGCATCTACAGTCAGCCATTATCCAAGTAGCTCCCTCTCCCATCACCTCTCTACCTCGTCCTAACAAACCTCCAATATAATATCGTTAAAAAGGAAAACATATGGTGACTTACTAACACCGTCCTCTCCTGTGTGTTACTGTTGTTTATTGTAGCTGCTACCAAACCGGTTCCTGACTCATGGTGACCCATGTGTTGCCGAATATACTGCTCCACAGGGTTTACTTTGCAGAAGGAGACTGCCAAGCCTTCCTTCTACAGAGCCGCTAAATGGGTTCAAACCACCAACCCTTTGGTTAGTAGCCTTGTGTCACAGGATCCATTCACATTACTTACAACCCCCACCCCCCCAAGTCATAACAGGTCACAGGAGAATTGCTCCTTAGGATTTCCTAGAATGGAGGCTCCTTATATGGAAACAGCAGTCAAGAAGTCAAGTGATGTATTACATTAGGCAAATCTGTGGTACAAAACCACTTAAAAGTGTTCAAGAGCAAAGGTGTCAGTTTGAGGACTACGGTGCACCTGACCCAAGCCATAGTATTTTCAACAACAGCATATGCACGTGAAAGTTGGCCAGTGAATATGGAAGACCATAGAAGAATTGATGCATTTGGAGAATACTGAACGTACCATGGACTGCCAGAAAAACAAATTGATCTGTGTTGGAAGAAGTGCAGCCAAAGTGCTCTTGGAAGCCAGCATGGCCAGACTTTGTCACTCATATTTCAGATATACTATCAGAAGGACCTCTAGTAGCGTAGTGGCTATGAATTGGGCTGCTAACCTCATGGTCAGCAGTTCGAAACTACCAGCTGTTCCACAGGAGAAAGATGAGGCTTTCTGCTCCCGTAAAGACTTATAGTCTCGTAAACCCTGTACAGGGTCGCTATGAGTCAGAACCGACTCCACAGCACCTAACAACAACAACATTAGGAGGGACCAATCGCTGGAGAAGGATATCATATTTGGTAAAGTGGAGGGTCGGAGAAAAAAGAAGACCCCCAACAAGATGGACTGGCACAGTGGCAGCACCGATGGGCTCAGGCGTAGCAACAATCGTGGGGTTGGCCCAGGACTAGACAGTGTTTCATTCTATTGTACATAGAGTTGCTATGAGTTGGTACTGATTTGATGGCACCTAACAACAAGGTTCCTTACATGTCCTGGTGTGGCTCTGTAGGTTATGCCCTAGGTTACTGAGTGCAAGGTCAGTGGTTCAAACCCAACAGCAGCTCCTCAGAAATCCTAAACAGGCTCTTTAAGAGCCTGAACAGACTCGGTGGCACCTAACAACATTTAAAGCAAGACGGAACTCTGGTGGCATTGTGGTTAAAGCACTTAGCTACTAACCACAAGCTGTTCTATGGGAGAAGATACAGCAGTCCGTGTAGCGGTTTATGAATGGGGCTACCAACCTTAAGGTAAGCAGTTGGAAACTACCAGCTGTTCCACAGGAGAAAGATGAGGCGTTCTGCTCCCGTAAAGATTTACAGCCTGGGAAATCCTGTACAGGGTGGCTATGCATTGGAACCGACTCCACAGCACATCACAACTACCACTACCACCAAATCTGTAAAGACTGGCTTTGTTGTTGTTCAGTGCTGTCGAATCATTCTGACTCCTAGGACCCCTGTATAGGGTTTCTGAGAAGCTGCTGATGAATCTGAACTGCCAACCTTGTAGTTCAAACTGACCAATCAGTCCAACACACTGTCCCCAGTGCCACACCAAGACCCCTAGGAGGCAGTTCTACCGGGTCCTATAAGGGTCACTATGCACTGAAATCAACTCAATGGGATTTACAAAAACAGGAGGCTGGAAATAAATTATTATTTGTATTCCCAACATTTGTGTCTTGCCTATGAACCACCACCACCAGATTAAATGAAATGGTCTTTAAAATTTCAAATCAGAATGTTCTTTGGCTTTGCATAACCTATGTAACAATAATATCTGAAAGAATCAGACTTTTAATGCCATGCATTTGAGGCGGAGTTCTTTTATGGCCAGTAGTGAAATTTACCAAATTTAGTGCTATTGTAGGATGTTGCTTCTTTCTCTTTTAAATGAATCTACACTAACCTTCTCACAGCCCTTCCACATGAGAAATAGCAGCAGAAGGAAATACACTAAAGTTTTACAAAGGAAACCAAGAAAATGAATGTTATCAATCCCAAAATCTCATCCAGGTTTAAAACACATGGTGATTTACTGGACCACAAAT
The DNA here is from genome assembly GCF_000296735.1 of Chrysochloris asiatica. Lineage (NCBI taxonomy): Eukaryota > Metazoa > Chordata > Mammalia > Afrosoricida > Chrysochloridae > Chrysochloris > Chrysochloris asiatica. Next base: position 16,717,566 of record NW_006408539.1, read on the forward strand.
GACTGTCCCAGCTCAGAGTGGAAACTCGGGTCTCACAGACACAGTCTCACCTTCAGCACAAGGAAGGAGCCTCGGTGATGCAGTGTTCAAGTGCTTGGATGCTGACCCGAAAAGCTGGTGGATTTGTGCTCCCAGCTTAATAACCAACACTCCTAATTCAGAACTCCGGAGTCACTCAGCCTCAAAGCTGAGATTCAAGGACGAAAACAGAGGAGAGAGCCACAAGGAAAGCTTATTCTCACCAGGTTTATGAAAGCTGCCCAGCTCGCATGAGTCTTTCAACATATTTTTGCTGAATAAGGGTCTCTGAATACAGAAAGAAACCAAACCCAATCACAGGCCCTCCACTTCTAAGGCGCTGACTTGACTCTGAATAATTGCATTTGAGTAGCAATCCGAAGACTCTGGGTTGAGCACAGGACACCTGCAATGTCCACAGGGCAGTAGCCTCCCGCCGGCCAGCTCTCGGGATCCCAGTCGTTTTCCTGGATCCCTCTGACACCACTCTTGCTGGGAACACTCCTGGCTGCGTCCACCCCACGCCCACCGACCGCTGTGTCCTTGGCAAAGTTTCTCGGCCTCTCTGGTCCTCAGTTGACTCATCCCGAAAACAGAGGCCAAAAAATATTCCCCTCCCGGGCCCAGGCTCGCTGCGGCCAGCCCCGCGCATCAATGAGCTGCCCGAGGTCAGAGCTGCTGGTGGCCTCTGCAGGCGGGCAGGCGGGCGGGCGCCCAGCGCAGGTCGGGCCTGGAGAAGCGCGGCACGGCCTCCCCACCCGCAGGCTCCCCAACCGGCGACGCGCGGGGTTCGGGCGCCCGCGGGACCACTCACCACCACATGCGCCCCAGGCAGCGCGAGGGGCTTGGGGCTGATGAGCGGGGACACCATGTAGAGCAGCAGCACGAAGGCCACAAGGAAGGCAGCCACCAGCAGTAGCATCTCGGGGACCGGACGGGGAAGCGGGCCGGGGCCGCGCAGGGCTCGGGCTCAGCTCCGCGCCGCCCGGTCACGCGCCGCCCGCGCGCAACAGGAATCGGACTGTTAGGGTTCGCGGCGCAGGGCAGGCGCGGCCGGGGGAAGAGGAGGAGCCGAGGGGCGGACACGGGGGCGGGGCATTAAGGGGCGGGGTCATCCGGCGGGGGAAGAGGAGGAGTTTCTGTGTGTTCAGGGGGCGTGGCGAGCGACTCGAGGGAAGAGGAGCGGCCTGGTTGTTGCCGGAGACTGTGTGTCCAGGGGCGGTGCTAGAAAGCACTGTGTTCGGTGCTGGGTGTCCTGGTATTTAGGCCTGTTGTTCAGAAATTCCTGATGACGTTTCGTATTTTCTCAGCTCGCTTTCACTTTTCAGATGACTGATTGTTTAAAAGATCTCTGGGATGATACAACAGCTTCCGGCAATCAGAGTTCATTTTCTTTCCTAAAGAAGATGCAATTCACATTCCATACAATTCATCTATTTAAAGCGTACAAGCCAATGGCTTTTAGTATAGTCACAGATCTGTACAACCATCACCACGATTTTAGAACATTTTCATCATCCCAGGAAAAAACAAGGTTCCCATTAGCAGGCACTCCCCACTTCCTTGTAGCCTAGCCCCTTCCTAGACCTAGTTGTTTCCTACTCCAGGGGACAGGAAATGTCACGTGGTCCTGCACCAACTTCAGAAAGGTTGCTGTTTTAAGTCCATTGTGGCGATTGTGCCAATCCATCTCACTAAGAGTTTCCCTCTTTTTCCTTGACCAGCTGCTTTGCCAGGGATCCTGGTGTGGTGTTGTAGGATCAGCACTGGACTGCTGACCTTAAGGTCGGTGGTTCAAACCTACCAGCTACTTTTCAGAAACCCTATACAAAATTGCTATGAGTCAGAACCAACTCAAGCACACGCAACTACAACTACTACTACTTTACCAAGTCCTGTTGTTGTTAAGTGTCATCGAGTCGGTTCTGACTCACAGCCACCCAGTATAGTCTCCAAGGAGCAGCTGGTGGATTTGAACCGCTGACCTTGCTTTTTGAAGTCCAATGCTTATTCTACAGCGCCACACCAGGACTCCTTACCAAGCCCTAGGTAACCACCAATCTACCATACATATATATTTGCCTATTCTGGACCTTTCATATAAATGAAATCACACAATACGTGACATACATATCCAAAGTCGGGTTTAAGATCACCAGCCGCTGCTTGGAAACCCTATACAGGGTCGCTATGAGTCGGAACCAACTCAACGGCACTTAACAACAACATCAATACATGCTATTGAATTCTGTAAGGACATCATGCTTGGAAAAGTGGAGTGTCAGCGAAGAAGAGGAAGACCCAGAACAAGATG
>NW_006408539.1:16723957-16729120 GCF_000296735.1 Chrysochloris asiatica
TGGAAAAGAACGTGTACTTTGCTTGGGTAGAGTGTTCTGTATATGTCTAAGAGGTCAAGTTGATTGATTGTGGCATTTCGATCTTCTCAGTCTTTTTTGAGTTTGTTCTAGTTGTTCTGACCTTCATCAAAAGTGGTAAGTTGAAGACTCTTACTACTATTGTGGAACTATCTATTTCTCTCTTCAATGCTGTTAAGAGTTTATTTCATATACTTTGGAACCCTGTCATTGGGAGTGTATATTTTCCACAAATTTTTTGAAGCCCTTTTAAATTTATTATGGTATGTCCTCTTGTTCAATTGATCCTTAAAGATAATGTCCTTCCTTATCTTTTATGATGGATTTTGCCTTTTTGTTGTTGTTGCTAAGTTCTGTCAAGTCAGTTCCAACTCATAGCGACCCTGTCTATGCTTTCCAAGGTTATAAATCTTTGTGGGAGCAAAAAGTCTCATCTTTTTCCCATGGAGCACCTGGTGGGCTTAAACCACTGACCTTATGGCTCAAAGTCCAGTGCTTAAAGAGAGCCACTACACTCCCCGGATTTTGCCTTAAAATCTATTTTTCAGAGATCAACATTTCCACTCCTATTCTCTTTTGGTTGGTGTTTGCTTGATAAATCTTTTTCCATTCTCTGTGTCTTGCAAACAGCATGTTTTTTGTGTGTGTTTTAAAAATCCATTCTTCCATTTTCTGTCTTTTTGATGGTGTATTTAGGTAATGTACATTCTTTGTAATTCTCGGTGGGTATACATTTACTGTTGTCATTCTGTTGCACTTCTTTCTTTTTGGTGGTGCTGATCACAGTTGATTCGTAATTTTCTGTGCTGAATTAATTTTGCTTGTGGATTTTCCTTAAGTTTCTTTGATTATTGTTGATTTTGTGTTTGCTGAGTCTTTTTTATTCTCTTCATTATTTTGGAGAGTAATTAATTTTCTTTGTGGTGGCTCTGAAATTTACCTTTATCTGCCTAAATTTAAAATAGTCTGTAATATCATAGTATTGCTTTGATTGCCCCTGTATTGAAGTCTGTAACTACACAAATTTATTACCCTTTTCTGTTTTGTGGTTGCCATAGTCTTACAGATTGACACATCTGGTTCTGGCTTTAGTTTTGTAGCATTATTTTACTTGTGTAAATTCTTTATCTAACTTTCATGAATTCTTTATCTAACTTCTGTAAATTCTTTTTTTAAAATGTTTTATTATGAACTATGTGATAGTTTACATGAGACATTAGTTTTACATTCATCCTATCACATTTCATTTCATTGCCATGGTTACAATCCCCTCCATGCATCATCAACCAACCAAAGGGTATATCCTGTAAGCTTGCCCTCCAGTCGTCAGCACACAGCCCCTCTCCCTCTCTGGGTCTAGAGTCCCCAGCCGCTCCTTCTCTCCATGTCATCACTTCTGCCTCCATCTCTGGCTTCACTGCTTTTGGGTAGGGTCCCACTATCTGGTCTTCTCCCTTGATGGTCCCAGGGACCTCCATTCCTACACTAAAAAGTCAGTCACTTCCCTCCTTTTGCTACAAACCGTCTACCTTTGTGTAAATTCGTTATCTAGATTGATTAGATCTGAGTAATGCTATCCTGGGCCCTAATCAGGTTGTGTTCTCTGATGTTGGTTCTCTGCCTTTTTTAAAAAAAAAAATTTTTTTTTAAGGTTTTTATTGAGGATTGAATGAAAGTGTACAGGGCAGATCATCAGTTTTGCATTCAACAAATCATACAATAATTATGTTTCATTACAATAATTATGATCCCCTCCATGTATCATCAGTTAACAGCATTTCTCTATTCACTTTAGCTTTTTTTTTTTTTTTAACACTCAGGCATATATAATAATTTACACCACCAAAGGACACATTCTGCAAGTCTGCCTCCTGGCCTCCAGCTCTTAGTCCCTCTCTTCCCATGAATCTAGAGTCCTCAGCTGTTCCCTCTCTCCATGACCTCATCTCTGCCTCCATCTCTGGTGTCACTGCTTCTCTGGATAAGGTCCCCCATTCCGCTTGTGCTCTTCTCCCTTGATGGTCCTAGGGTCCTCTGTTTCTGGACTGTCAGATAACTCCCCCGTTTTTGTTACAAAACTTCTACCTTTACAGTTGTGACAGTCACAATTAGTCACGATAACACTTACTCACTATTGAATCATAAGAATCTTGTCCCCATCTCTTTGAACCAGACCCATCTAGACAAGATGAAAACTATTTAGTGGGAACTCTTTCTTCCCCTACACACTCTTAAACTGAACTCCCCCTTAAAACTTTGTAAGCCAGTCACTTCGAACCTTATTGCCCCCTCATTTTAGGTAGCCAATGTCTAAGTTGCCCATCCCTATCTACCCTGTGTACAGAGGGGATAGCATTGATAATGAAGACTCCGTCCCTCTCTGTTGGTATTTAGAGTTAACTACCTCCATGAGTATAGGTCAAGTTCATCAAATTGTAGCAAGTTACCCATGTTTCCTTTTTCCAAAATTGTTTTGTCTTTTTTTTTTAATCTTCCTCGAGTCGAGTTCTGATTATCAAGCCACCAAGGCTAGGTCAAATGGGTGTTATCTGCAACTTTGGGTGCTCTTGTGCATCTCCTCTCACTTCATATCAGCTGGATACTTCACTCTGAACTATTTATTTTTTATATTGCTTGTGAGGCTTGTCTAGTTTTTGCATATGCCCTAATTTCTGTGTATCTGGGAATGTACTAGTTCTGCTATTGTATTTTAAAAGTAGTTGTGCTGAGCATATGATTCTTGGTTGATAATTCTTTTTTTCCCCCAGGGTTTAATATATGCCATCCCATTGCTCTGGTTGTGTCGTGGATTCAAACTGAGCTGCTAACTGCAAGATCTGCAGTTTGAATCTACCAGTTGCTCCATGAGAGAAAAATGAGACTTTCTGCTCCTGTAATGAATGATTTAAAACTTCAGAAACAGATTATACAGGGCTGCTCTGAGTTGGAACCGACTCGACTACCTTAACAACAGCATTGCCTGCTTGCCTGCATGGTTTCTGTTGAGTTACCAGAACTTAGTCTTATTGTTGTTAGGTGCCTTTGAGTCCGTTCCGACCCATAGGAATGTTATGCACAACATAATGAAACACTGCCCAGGCCTGCACGAAACTCTCAATTGTTCTTACACTTGAGTCCACTCCTGCTATGTCAATATGTCAGTCCACCTTGTTGAAGGTCTCCCACTTTACTTCTGACCCTCCACATTACCAAGCATGATAGCCTTCTCCAGGGACTGGTCCCTCCTGATAACATGTCCAAAGTCTGAGAGACAAAGTCTGGTCATCTTGACTTCTAAGGATCATTCTGGATGTACTTCTTCCAACACAGATTTGTTTGTTGTTTTGACAGTACTTTTAATATTCTCCTCCAACACCATTAACTCAAATGCATCAATTCTTATATGGTCTTCCTTATTCATTGTTCAACTTTGACATATATTCTCCTCCAACACCATAAATCAAATGCATCAATTCTTATATGGTCTTCCTTATTCATTGTTCAACTTTCATATGCATATGAGGCTACTGAAAATACTATGGCTTGGGTTACGCGCACTTTGGACCTCAAACTGACATATTTGTTCTTGAATACTTTAAAGAGGTCTTGTGCAACACATTTGCCTAATGCAATTCATCCTTTGATATCTTGACTGCTGTTTCCATGAGTGTTGATGGAGGATCCAAGCAAAATGAGTCTAACAACAACTTCAATCTTTTCTCCATTTATCATGGTGTTACTTATTAGTCCAATGGTAAGGATTTTTGTTTTCTTTATACTGAGATGCAACCCATACTGAAGGCTGTAGTCTTTGATCTTCATCAATAAGTATTTTAAGTCTTTGTTTTCAGCAAGCAATGTTGTATCATATGCATATCACAGGGTGTTAATCAATCTTCCTCCAATCCTGATGCCAGGTTTGTTTTTTTTTCATATAGTACAGCTTCTTGGATTATGTGTTCAGCATACAGATTTAAAAAGTACAGAGAAAGAATACAACCCTGGCACACACCTTTCCTGATTTTCAACCATTCAATGTCTTATTGATCATTGGTCATTCTTTAAAGGTGACTTTTCATTTCCCTAGTCTCAGGAGTCTTTTATCTTTGGTTTTGGCAAGTTTCATGATGACATATCTTAGTAATTTTTTTTTCCACATTATCAACTTTTTATTGTGATTTGGGTGAACATTTACAGAACCAACTCATTGTTTTCCAAGGTCATTATTTTGTGACATTGACTGCAATCCCTACAACGTAAGAGCAAGGTTCTTACTTCCTCCCTCTGTTTCTTTTTCCATCTGTCCTTCTTTCCTATCCAGTCCTGTCTTCTGAGTTTTCTCCTTGCACAAATGCTGACCTTTTAATTTCGTGTGCTTGATTGTTCTAACGAGAACATGCCTTCTGGGCCTGCCTATTGTTAGGCTGAAAAGGGGAGTCACAGCAATGAGTTCAGTCCATGCATGAAGGGTCACTAAGGGTCATAGCCTCCGGGGTTCCACCAATCTATTGGACAGGAAAGGTTGGTCTCTTTTTAGGATTTTGGGTTTCGTTTTATAGTTCTCGCCCACTCTATCCAGGACCCTCTATTGTGATTCCTTTCAGAGCAGTCAGGTTGTTGTGTTTTGTTTTTTTTTAAAACTCTTTATTGTGAATTAAACGAGGGTTTACAGAGGTTTACAGAGGGTTTCATGTTTTACATTCATCGAACCTGTACTTCATTTCATTACAAAGATTACAATTCCCTCCCTGTACCACCAGTTAATGTTGTTGTTGTTGTTAAGTGCCGTCGAGTCGTTTCCAACCCATAGCGACCCTGTACAGGGTCTCTGACTCTTGTCTTCTGCTTCCTTTATCTTTCCTCTGGTAAACTCCTTCTTGTTTTATATTGTCTTTCTTGACACCAAAGTTAAACAGTGCATATCTCTAGCTCTTGAATACTTTTCCCTTGCCTCCCACCCCTGGTAAACATCTTAGAATGTTTATCAAGAAAACTTAAAGAAAAAGAGATTATATATACATATGTTGTTGCTAAGTGTCGTCGAGTCAATTCTGACCCATAGTGACCCTGTATAGGGTTTCCAAGTAGCAGGTGGTGAGCTTGAACCGCTGACCTTGCAGTTCAAACGGCTTTGCAGTCTGGCGC
>NW_006408539.1:16729220-16730553 GCF_000296735.1 Chrysochloris asiatica
GTCAGCGAAGAAGAGGAAGACCCAGAACAAGATGGATTGGCATGATGCCAGCACCAATGGATTTACACATACCCACAATTGTGAGAACGGCAGTGTTCTGTTCTGTTGTACATCGAACCAGCTCAATGGCACCTAACAACAACATCGAATTCTACTGGCTAGAATTTTGTTGGGTGTGTCTGTGTTTATATTCATGAGGGATGTTGAGCTGTTCTTTTTTTGTATGGTGTCTTTCTTTGCCTGGCTTTGGTATCAGAGTTATAGTGACTTCATAGAATAAGTTTGGGAGTATGCCTTCATTTTCAATGCTCTGAAGAAGTTTGACTAGTATTAGTGTTAACTCTTCTTTGAATGTTTGGTAGAATTCTACCAGCGAAGTCATCTGGGCCAGGACATTTTATTGCAGTTCTTTATCTTTTTTAATTACCTTTTCAATCTCTTCTTTTATTATGAGTCTGATCAGTTTTGTTTCTTTCTCAGTTTGTGTTAATGTCGATAGGTGGTGGTGGTGGTATGCTGTGGAGTTGGTTACGACTCATAGTGACCCCGTATAGGGTTTCTGGGGCTGTAAATCTTTACAGGAGCAGAAAGCCTCATCTTTCGCCCGCGGATCTTCTGACAGTTTCCAAACTGCTGACCTTGAGCTTAGCAGCCCGACTCATAAACACTACACTACCAGAGATCTTTAGTGGACTTCTTTAAATCTTCTTCAGCTTCAGCCAAATTTACATATGAACAATTGATGGTCTGTTCCAAGGTCTGCCCCTGGCCTTGTTTTGGCTGATGAGATGGAGCTCTTCCATCGTCTCTTTCCACAAACGTCAATTTTTATTTCTATGTATTCCATCTGTTGAGGTCCATGTGTATAGTTGTCTTTTTTGTTGTTTAAAAAGGTATTGCAATGAAAAAGTCATTGGCTTGCAAAATTCTATCATGCGATCTCCAGCATCGTTTCTATCACCAAGGCCATGCTTTCCAATCACTCATCCTTCCTCTTGGTTTCCATCCTTTGCATTCCAATCACCAGTAATGGTTAATACATCTTGATTGCATGTTTGATCAATTTCAGACGGAAGAAGTTGGTGTTGCTGTTGTTAAGTGCCGTCGAGTAGGTTCTGACCCATAGCAACCCTGTAGAGGGTTTCTGCGGAGCAACTGATGAGCTTGAACCACCGACCTTGCAGTTCAAACGGCTTTGCAGTCTGGCGCATTAACCCACAGCGCCACACCAGGAGTCCAAAGAAGTTGGCAGAAGTCTTCAATTTCATCATCACTGGCTTTAGTGGTTGGTACATAAATTTGAACAATACTGGTATTAATTGGTCTTCCTTGT
>NW_006408539.1:16737733-16752757 GCF_000296735.1 Chrysochloris asiatica
AAAAAAAACAACAGTGATAGTTAATGTTATATGTCAACATGACTAGGCTATGATTTTCAGTGGTTTGACCTACGGATAACTGGTTATTATTCCATAATGTAATATAAAGTAATCATCATTGTAATGTGATCCAATGTGATTAGTCACTCCATTGAAAGGGGAGATTTTGTCTTTGTGAGTTAGGCCTCTCACCAGTTTATAAATGGATAATCTGTCAAGGTTCATTCTCTCTCTCTCTCTCTCTCTCTCTCTCTCTCTCTCTCTCTCTCTCTCTCGACGGCATTTAACAACAACAACAACCCTCTAGCCCATAAATGATTTTCCCTCCACTTTCTCCCCCATAACCATCATAGATTTCTATTATATATATAAAAAAACTTCCTTAACTTTTTCAACATTGGTCTCATACAATATTTATCCTTTTTGGATTGACTAAATTAATTCAGCATAATGTCCTCCAGGTTCATCCACGCTGTTTGGTGTTTTGCAGATTCATCATTCTTCTTCAGTGTTGCATAGTATTCCATTGTGTGTATATATCAAAGTAAGTTTGTTTAACCATTCTTCTGTTGACAGGCATTTAAGCTGTCTCCATCGTTTTGCTATTGTAAATAGTGCTGCAATGAACATGCATGTACATATTTGTCACTGCTCTTATTTCTTGAGGATATATGCCATCTAGAGGGATTGCTGGGCCATATACTATTTCTATTTCCAACTTTTTGACAAAATGCCAAGTGGTTTTCCAAAGGGATTGTACCATTTTATAGTCCCACTAGACAAGTGTCTCAAGTCTCTCCACACTCTCACCAGCATATGTTGTTTTCTATCTTTTGTTTTTGTTTGCTATTAATGCTGGAGTAAGCCTCTGGTGTGGCACTGTAGGATAAATGTAGGGCCACAAGGTAAGTGGTTCAAACTCATCATTCACTCCTCAGAAACCCTATACTGGGTCACCATTACTCAGAATCAACTCAAGGACACTTAAACTTAACGACATTAAGCTGATATTTCATTGTTGTTTTGATTTGCATTTCTCTGATGGCCAATAATCACGAGCATTTCTTCATGTTTGTTGGCTGTATGAATTTCTTCCTTGGTGACATGTCTGTTCATGTGCTGTCCACTGTTTAATTGGATTATTTGTCTTCTTCTTGAGTTGTTGAAGTGTTCCATAAATTCTAGAGAGTAGTCCTTTGTCTGAGATCCCATTGCCAAAGGTTTTCACCCAGTCTTGTTTGTTCTCTTTTTACTGTTTCGGTGAAATCTTTTGGTGCACATAAATGTCTTTTTTTCATGTAAATGTCTTTCAAGAGGTTCCAGTCATTTATTTTATCTTCTTTTTGTGTTTTTAGTTGTTTCATAGTGTATTTATGCCAGGCATCTGAGCCTCTAAGTTTGTTCCTATTTTTTTCATTACTGATTTTTATAGTTCTGGGCTTTATATTTAGGTCTTTAGTCCAGGTTAAGTTCTTTTTTTTTTTATGATGTGAGATATGGGTCTTATTTTATTTGTATGCAGATGGATTTCCAATTTTGCCAGCACCATTTATTGAAGAGACTATCTCTTTCCCATTTAATGTATTTTGCCCTGTGTCAAAGATTAGCTTACCATAGGTGGATGGGTTTGCTTATCTGTGTGTCTTAATTTGCACCCAGAGCAGGCTGTTTTAACTACTATGACTGTGTAGTAGATTTGAGATCAGGAAATGAAGACCTCCTCCTTTGTTATTCTTCTTTAACAATGCTTTGGGGTCTCTTTCCTTTCCATATAAAGCTAGTGGTAAGTTTTCCCATCTCTTTATGGAATGATGTTGGAATCTGAATTGATTGTTGACATTTTCACAATGTTAAGTCTTCCTATCCATGAGCATGGTATATCCTTCCATTTTTGTACATCTCTTGATTTCGTGTAGTAGTGTTCTGTAGTTTTCTTTGTATAGGTCTTTTGTTTCTCTGGTTAGATTTGTTCCTAAGTATTTTATCTTCTGAATGGCTTTTGAAAATGGTATTGTTTTCTTTAGTAGTACTAAAGAATCCAACTGATACAAATATATTAATCTTGTACCCTGCCACTATGCTGAACCTTTCAATAAGTTCTAATAATTTTCTTGCTGAGTCTTTGGGATTTTCTAAGTTATAGAATCATTTCATCTTCAAATAGAGTTTTACTTTGTCTTTGCCAATTTGGATGCCTTTAAATGGTCCTTTCTTGTCTCATAGCTCTGGCTAAGGCTTCCATCACAATACTGCATAGGAGTGATGGTAAAGGGCATCCTTCACGGGTTCCTGTTCGCTTGCAGGATGCTTTCAGTTTCTCACCATTGAGAGTGATGTTGGCTACTTGTTTTGTATGTTGTTTTGAAGTGCCATCGAGTCAGTTCCAACCCATAGCAACCCTGTATAGGGTTTCCAAGGAGCAGCTGGTGAGCTTGAATCTCTGACCTTGCAGTTCAAAGGGCTTTGCAGTCTGGCACATTAACCCACAGTGTCACACCAGGACTCCATTTGTTTTGTATATGTACCCTCAATTAGATTGAGGAATTTCCTTGTACTCCTATTTTATTGGATGTTTGTTTTTAACAAGAATAGGTGTTGGATTTAGTTGAATGTGTTTTCTGCATCAACTGATTCCATCATATGATTTTTTCCTTTATTTTATTATGTAGTGGTATATGTTGATTTTTTTCTAATATTCAGCCATCCTTGCATACCTGAGGGATACTGGTTTGATTTTCTAAGTGATATCCTTGCCTGGTTTGGATATCAGGGTTATACTTGCTTCATAAATATTGGTTTTCTATCCCTTTCTATTGTCTGGAGTTTGAGTAGGATGGGTGTCAGCTTCTCTCTGAATGTTTGATACATTTCATCAGTAATGCGATCTGGGCCCAGACTTTTTGTTGTTGTTGGAAGTTTTTAATGACTGCATCAGTTTCTTATTATAGACTTGTTCAAGTTCCCTACTTCCATCTGTGTTTAGTAGGTCATGCGTTTCTAGAGATTTTCCATTTTTTCTGTTTTCAAACTTATTGGAAGGCAATTCTAAATAGTATTCTGTTAATTATGTTTTTTATTTTTGGGCTATGTTGTGACATCATCCACATAATTTACTACTTGTATCTTCTCCTTACTTTCTTGTTAGATTTGCCAGTAGTTTATTGATCTATTTCTGCTCTAAACTTTATTCTACTTTCTGGTGCCTATTCTACTTTTCTGCTCTTTTTCTAATTGTTGGAGATATTGGAAAAGGTGTTGATTTTGGTTCTTCTTTTTGGATGGCTGTGTTTATTGATACAAATTGTCCTCTGAGCACTGATTTTGCTGTGTTCCTAATGCTTTGGTATGTTGTACTTTTGTTTTCTTTTGAGTCAAGGTATTTTTTATTTCTTCTATTGCCCAATAGCTATTAAGCAATTCATTATTCAATTTCTATGTATTTTATTTTTCCTGTTGATCTTCTCATTATTGGTTTCTAATTTTACAGATTGTCATCTGAGATGCTCTGTAGAATTTTCCTTTTATAGCAACAGACAGCAGCAAGAAAAAAATTAAAAAAGGACAGGAAAAGTGTGATTAAAAAAAATTATTCCTTTTCTTATTTTTCTCTTTCATAGCTCCATTTTCTGGTTCCTCTTTTTTTCTTGTTGCTGCCTCCCCTGCCCCCCCCCCATTTATTATTTTATCTTTTCACTGTTATTTGCTCTATTTATTTTTAAATGTTTTATTGTGAATTATGTGATAGTTACATGGGAGAACATTAGTTTTACATTCATCCTATCGTATATCATTTCATTCCCATGGTAACAATCCCCTCCATGCATCATCAACCAACCAAAGGGTATATCCGGCAAGCATCCCTCTCCCTCTCTGGATCTAAAATTTCCAGCTGCTCCATCTCTCCACGTCATCATCTCTGCCTCCGTCTCTGGCATCACTGCTTCTCTGGGTAGGGTCCCACTCTCTGCTCTTCTCCCTTGATGGTTCCAGGGACCTCCCGTCCTTTCTTCAAAACATCTACCTTTGCATTTCAACCTTCACAATCAGTCCTGATAACAATTATTCACTACTGTATCACAAGAGACCTATCCGCATTTCATTTCATCAGCCCCGCCTAGACAGACTGGATACTACTCAGTGGAGATTCTAGCTTCCTCCACACCCTCTGGATCTAGGTTACCTCTTGAAAGCTTGTCACTTCTTGCCATTGTAGCCCCCCACTTTGGGTAGCCAATGTCCATGTTTCCCATCCCTGTCTACTCTGTGTGTAGAGGGGGTGGGAATGATTCTTGATGTAAGGATTTGTTCCCTCTTTTGAGCTACTGCATCCATAGGTGTAGGTCAAGTTCATCAAATTGTATCAGATTACTCTTTTTTCCCTCTGCTTTCTTCTTCTAGTTGAGCTCTGACCATCCAGTCGTTAAAGCCAGGTCACGTGGGTATTTGCAAGTGTGGGTGTTCTTGTGGATTTTCTTTTCTTTTGTGTTTTCTCCTTGCCTCACCCAGTGGGAGGCAGCCACCATGCTCACAAGGCCCAGCACACACTATGCAGCATCCCCACCAGCTCCTGGGCCACCTGCTTGCATAGTGATTGGCAGCAGTGGTCACACCAATGCAACTGAGCCTCACAAAAGGCAAGTGCAGCTATAGCACAGGAAAACAAGCCAGAAAAGAAAAAAAAAAATTTAATCACACTTTTTCCTGTCCTTTTCTCTTTATTTTTTTCTTTCTGTTAAAAAACAAACACACACACACACACACACACACACACACAGAGGCAGAGGGAAGGGGAAAAGGGAAAGGAGAGAATAGTAATGAAAGATTAAAAAGAAAATGGGGAAATGAGGAACAAATGAAAAAACAAAGTAGAGATAGAAAAAAATTAAAGGGAAGGCAAAGGGAAGAAGGGAGAATGAACAAAAACAAGAAAACAATGAAAGGTACAAAACAAAAACTGAAACAAAAAACAGTGCAGCTGTTGAACCTGGAGAGGAGCAAATGCTGGGGGTCTGCTGCCAGTCAAGCTCACCAGGTGGGTGTGGGGGCACGTGATGGCAGTTTCTAGCCCTAGATGGAGTTCCTATAGGCCTAGGTGTTGTCTAGTTCATGGAGGCCTTGAGGGAGCTGGTTTCTGTGTCTGTTAGGACCCCAGGGCAGCTAGTTATGAGCCACCTGAGTCCAGGCACCAAAGCAGTGGACTCAGCACCTGTCTCATGTCTCACACTTCTGTGGTTCACAGCTGTGCTGCTCTGACCTCCCAGAGACCAGGGTCCGCGGCCGTGGGTTGGGGAGAATGGAGGTTCCTCACCTCCAGGAACCAGGGGAGCACGGGGGAGAGAAGGAACCATATCTTTCCTGTCACCAACATGAATCTCCTCTGCCAGGTCACCTTCTGTTGCCGAAGCTGATCACAAAAGTTTAAGGTTGCTGCTCTGCATGTGGTCGGTGGTCTACCATTTGTTCTTTCTCCTACGGCTCCTGATCAGCTTCTCCTTCCAGTAAGCAGTCAGTCCACTTCTCTAGTCTAAGCGCAGGGTTCCAGGGTTATAGCACCTGTGTGTTTCATTTGGTCTCCCATAGGTTTATTACAGAGGGTCTGTGGAGTACGTCTACCCAATCTGCCATTTTGCCAGAAGTTCCTTCGGGACTTTCTTTTGACGACTATCCTGTTTGTGTGTGTGAGCTCTGAGGTAGGTTATCGTCTTGATTTTCATGATATTAAGAAGTTTTCTACAAGCAAATCTACTGTGAAATGTTGTTTCTTTTTCTCGTTGCTTCCTCCTGTTCCGAAATTCTGATCACATGTACAATTTCAATAGCGTACCAGGTAATTCTTAGTGATTTCTTCATTTTTCTAACTCTTTCTCAAATTGGTGTCAAGAGATTTGTCCTCTTTTTCCTGATTCTATCTCCGCTGATTCAATGCAGCTCCTAAGCTATTTCTGAAATTTTGTTTGGAGTTTTAGTTGCTGTCTTTGTATTGTTTTCAATTGTCTGTTTTGTTTCATTATTATATTCCTTTTCTTGAGTTCTTCTGTTTTGTTTTCCTTGGTGTCTGAAAGAATCTTCTATATGCCTTTTCCCAGAACTTTTCCATTGTTTTGCCTGTTTCCCCGCTCTCTATAAGAACTCAGGTAATTACATTGATAGTGGTCAGTTGCTGGAGCCATCTTATACTGTTGCCTTATGTGATCTCATTATTTTTTATGTTGTTTCCAAGGCTGTAAGGTGTTATGTTTGTTTTCTTTTCTTTTGATATAGGCGAGCAGGCCAAGGGAACTACTCTGGCACACTGGCATTCTTGAGACATCTCTGGGAAGTAAGGTTTTCAAAAACCAACAAGTTTGATGTTTGCTAGTCTTTATCTGTAGAGAATGCTTTTTTCCTTGATTATCATCCCTGTTGCCATCAAGTCAATTTGGAGTCATAGCAATACTACAGGAGACTCCAACAGCCCCACAGGGGTTCCAAGACTGTAATATGTAGGACAGCAGATCACCGGGTCTTTCTTTTGCTGAGCAGATGGTTGGGTTCCAACCTTTGACCTTTGGGTTCGCATTAGAGCATCCAACTCCTGCACCATCAGGGCTCCTTGATGACTAGAACGGTGGCAGAAATGTCACATTTCACACTATGGCCAGTCCTTGGATTGAAAACATGGTGCCAAGTTATCTGAATTGCTTGCCACATTTCCGTGGTGTGAACGCACCACCGTGATTTCTGCAGTATGGACACGTCCCCACGATTTTCCGGGACTTGGCACTAAGAAGCGATGTGCGGTTTGTGTGAGCCTGCTTCTACACACTTCTGGTTTTAGGTCTCCATAATCGAGACAGAAACACCAATTGATTGCAGCTTCCCTAGACCAACCAGCAATGACAAAACCACTTCATATGACTTGTTCTGTAAAAAACTTCACAGATGATCTGTGACATAGATCATAGGGAGGGCACAACTAGCTTATTTAGTCCAGCCTTTAATGAACGCTGAGTAAACAGTGTCCAGCACCGTGCTGACTGCCAGGGAGCCTACAGAGCACACAGTCTAAACAGGGATGGGCACCACGCTGCTGGAGAGTAGCCACTTAGTGCGACAGCAACTCAGTGGTAGCTTAGGAATCGTTTCTGGAAGTAGTTCTGTGAGTCATAAGCTGGTATTTAGCCTAGCAGAGGAAAGGACACTGTACTGGAGCAATGGAGATGGGAATGAAATGACATCAGTGTTGATCCCGGGCGCAGTGTGGCTTCAATGCAGCAGTGTCAGGCACGTACGCACTGATGAGCAAGTACACCCCACAACTCCCCTGCATGTAGCGCACAGGGGGATCAGAAGCCAGTGATCCATTCACAGCTCTGTAAGTAAAGCCCCTATAGAGCTTTCTAAGGAGCCCTGGTGGTGCTGTGGTTAAGTGCTCGGCTGCTGAAAGGTTGGTAGTTCAAACCCACTAGCTGTTCCAAAGGAGGAAGATGAGACAGTCTGCCTCTGTAGAGATTTCAGCCTTGGAAACCCAATAGGGCGCGTCTACTCCTTCCTATAGGATTGCTACAAGTCGAAATGGACTTGACAGTGGATTTTGGCTTTTAGTTTATAGTTTTATGGCAGAGACCAAATGCTGTTAAATAATCAAAGTGAAACTTAAAAGAGCTGTTCAAGTTGGGCCTACATCAAAAAATGTCCACCCCAAATTTCAAAATGGTCAAGGCTCTGAGAAGCAGCACCTCCACTTAGGCTCATCTGAGTAAGTATCTGTGCATGGGGAATGTATGGAAATCGGCCCAGTAGCTGGCTCCAGAGTTATGGAACAAGTCTCAGTTCTCAGACCGCAGCCCCGACACTGGTAATAGAGCTAAGGTTAGGAGTGACAGACAGGAATTCTGGAGCTAGTGCTCAGAGGACACGGCCAAGTGCTCACCTGTCACAAACTCTTTACATTACAAACTATGTGGTCCTGTATTTGATCAAATGAGTAGAATCATGTCCTCATAACAAATTTTGTATTCGCAAAAAAATTTGGAATTTCCACCTTTATATGATTCTCCTAATTAAATAATAACAATACCGTATAATGTCATTCTGGGGCTGATTAGCAGATAAAAGAATGTTAGATAAAAGACATTCACAAAAAAGTGAATGTTGGTCTGACAAGTTGATTCCCAATCCTCACATGAAAATCATTGAAAAATCAAATTTTCATATATAAATTCAAAATGTGTATTTAAAAAAATCATTTGTGTCTCATCAGTTCAGACAGTATTTTCTCTCACACAGAAGGTTCCCAAATAAAGACACATGCACAAAATATAGCCAACAGCAGGTTATACCGATTTACTTCACATAAGGACAGTGTATTTCAGGCCTATGATTTCAGTTCAACATCAACAAACGCAAATCTGTACAGAAAACCAATGGCAACCATATAGCATAATATGTAAAATGTGCAAATATACTTGAAAATGCAGGTTATTCTATAGCCTTTGTAAGGTAGACCTCTGTAGTAAGGAAGGGATCTACCTCATCCTAGCAAACGATACTCTTTTGTATGTAGAATGAATGCAAATGTACAAGGCACAGATTAGTGTTCACAATGAAGTGTTGTGACACCCACTTTAAAATTATTTGTTGGAACATATTACAATAACACAATTTCTTGCATGTATTTATGATTTATTGAGGCCATCAGCTTGTTTCTAAAGCTTTAGAAAGCATTACATTGATGACATCTGTGTGGTCAGGACAAGCTGTCCCCTCAATTTAACAGGTAAGACAAGACCCTTCCTATTCTATCTGTAAAAGAATTTGTGTATATATGTATACATGTGTGTGTCTCTCTATATATATACATACACATACATACCCCCATATCACACACAAGAAATTTCCCATAATTCAATGGAGACCATTTACTTATTAACAAAGTTTCCCATTATAGTAGCTCATGGCAGAATTCTTTTAAAATTGCGTACTTCTTTATCAACTGTTTTGGTCAAACTTGCTACAAAAAGACACTGGAATTAACACTCTTTTTCTTCAAGGTTGAGACAATGCCTGATTTCGAGTGTTTCCCTTGATATTGCACAGTGAGAGGTGCTGTGTTCAGTGAAATAGAAAAACTTGCTGCTTTGGGAGGAAATGTAGAAGTCCCCGGCCTCCCCTCGGAGACGAGACGTGTCCTGCAGCCCCTCCCTCCTCAGCCCCAAGCCCGGCACTCGGCAGCGCCATCATTTCTTGGTCATCCCTGAGTAGAGTCTAGCATTTTCTAAGAAAGTAAAGACATTTTACGTTGATAATAAGAACAATGCTTAAGAATTTCCCCCCCAAATATAAAATCTAAAAAGAAAAAAGATGTGTTCTTTGCAAAGACCACCATTCATAAAAATTGCAAATATTTGCCTCTCAATCCATTTTAATCTGCTTTTTACTGGGTGATTCACATAGCACTCATTTCTTCATAACTCATTTTATCAGTGTTGTTAATAGGAGCATTTACTATGTAATGGAGGAAAAGTACAGTATGAAACTGAAGGGAACTCTGAGTAGAGACAGATAGATATATCCCTGTGGCAAAAGAGAGGTCTCAAAGTGGGTATCATCTGAATGCCATTCAAGAAAGGCAAAAAATATCGACAAAAGAAAGAATACATGTGGTAAACCTTTTCCTTGTTGTCTTTGGTTTAGCCTTCTTGGCCAAAATCCTCTGTAAACTTCTTCAATTTCAACAAATCCTGTTCATTTACTGTGGGTTTTGTGCTAGAAAGCGACCGTAACATATCCGACTGTAAGAGGGAAGAAAATAAAAGGAGAAATATTAGTAACAGATTTAATAAAAATCATCACATCATTGGTCATTATTACTAATTTCAGCCCAATGATAAATATGAGAATTTACAGTGTGTTTGAAGTCAAAGACAAGAAAATAATGTTATTCTTTCTAAAAGTGCCATGGTGACTCAACAATTGAGCACTTGGCTGCTAACTGAAAGGTAAGCAGTTCGAATCCATCCAGCACTTCACAGGAGACAACCTGGTGATTTGTACTTATAAAGACTGTTGTTATTGTTAAGTACCATCAAATTGGTTTCAACCCACAGCGAACCTGTATAGGATTTCTGAGGACCAGCTGGTGAGCTTGAACCGCCAACCTTGTGGTTCAAACAGACTTTGCAATCCAGCGCATTTGCCTGCAATGGCACACCTAGAAAATCTGATAGGGGACTTGTACTTGGTCACATGCTGTACTTGTTGAGTTGGAACGGACACAACAGCACCATCTAATACCACAACGTTCTTTCTAAAGGACATCTGTAACTAGGTCATTGCTTTGCAGACCCACTAAAAGCCACTGCCATGAAGCGGGTTCCGACTCACAGCGGCCCCTACAGGTCTGAGGAGAGCTGCTCCATAGGAGCTCTGAGAGGAAACGCTTCACGGGAGCAGACTGCCTTCTCTTCTCTTTCTCCCTCAGAGTGACTGTGGGGTTCAAACTGCAGACCTGTCGGTTATTAGCCCGACATTTAAACTTTTAATTCCTCCCTTTGTCCTCTCAACATCTGAATCACAAACCTCTTAGTCTAAAGGTCAAGGCCTTCCAAAAATATGTTTACCGTCTATTTTCTGATCTTCTTCTTGTTGTTGTTATGGGCCGTGGAGTCGTTTCCGACTCATAGCGACCCTGTACAGGGTTTCTGAGGCTGTAAATCTTTACAGGAGCAAAAAGCCTCATCTTTCTCCCACGGAACAGCTGGTAGTTTCAAACTGCTGACCTTGTGGTTCATAGCCCAATTTGTAACCACTATGCTACCAGAGCTCCTTTTTTTTCCCTGGCCTATCTGTTTAAAACTATTTTTATACAACAGCCAGGGTTCCAACTAAGTGCAATTCAAAAGGCGCACGCTCAGTCACCCGTCTTTCCATTCAAAAGGCGCACGCTCAGTCACCCGTCTTTCCATTCAGAAGATCATTTCATCAGAACCATTCAGCCAGATGTTGTAACTAATGGGAATTAAGTCAAAATGTTAAGAAAAAATGCTAATATCAGGGGTTAACTTAAAAAATCAACTTCTAGGTCACGTCTCCTGTAAGATAGTGGGGCAAAGGACAAGGGTAAAGGGGAGCATGTTACAGTCTTCAAAGGTAAAAAAAATTACAAAAATCGTAAAAAAAAAAAAAACCTCTGTAAAAAACCCAGTAATTTATCAAGGTAACGTTAAATAAATAAGGGTTAAATAAATAATTAACTTCTCAGCTAAGCATTATGGTTAACAGGCGCATATAAAATCCATCATCACAGAGCCAATTCTGACTTCCAGCGACCCTGCTGTTTCAGGACTACCAGGCGCCTTTAGCACATACATGTTGTTGTGAAGTGCCGTCGAGTCGGTTCTGACCCACAGCGACCCCGTATAGGGTTTCTGAGGAGCAGCTGGTGAACTTGAACCTTGCAGTTCAGCGTATTTACCCACAGTGCCACACCAGGACTCCTTAGCACATGCATAGAGGCTTCAAAAAGTTGATAGAAAAATCCATTACATATTTAATTCCACTTTTCCATGAACTTTCTGGGGCCCCTTCATATAAATTTATCTATGTATTTACATACACATGCACACACATCTTTATGTATCTGTTGACACATGTAAGGAACGCTTGCAGTTCTACAGGTTACACACTGGGCTGCTACCAGACACTTGGTGGGAGAAGATGAAGGGTCTGCTCCCATAAAGCTTTAGTCTCACAACTCCATACGGGATCCTCATGAGCCAGAATCAACTTGACGGCAGCAGGTCGATTATGTATCTGTCTGTGTATGTGCCTATGTGCTGCGGTAGGATCAGCACCAAACTGCAAACTTCAAGGTCAGCAGTTCGAACCCACCAGCTGCTCCTTGGGAATCCTATACAGGGTTGCTTTGAGTTGGAACCGACTCAATGACACTTAACAACAACATATACCAGTAAGAGCCCTGATGGCACAATGGCTAACTGCTTGGCTACTATCCAAAAGGTTGGCAGTTCAAGCCCACCATTCAGCTCCACAAAACAAAGATGTAGCAGTCTGCTCCCATGAAGTTAGTTAAGTGCCATCAAGTCAATTCCGACGGACAGTGAACTTGTATAGTGTTTCCGAAAAGCGGCTGCTGGGTTTGAACTACCAACCTTGTGGTTAGCAGTCCGGTGCTTACCCTATTGTGCTATACCAGGACTCCCCCATAACTGGGGGTAGTTCTACCCTGTCCTACCAGGCCCCTGTAGGGTCTCTGTCAGATGAAACAGACTCCATGGCAGCGGGCTTGGTCTGTTTGTTTTATGTAAGATTAAATACACATGCCTGGATCAGACTAACGTTTTCCAGCTAACATGGAAAAATTGGAAAAGAAAAACTGCATCTGCATTTGGGAAATTATAAAGTACAATGCTTTAAACTTTTTCTTAAAAAAGAAAAACAAAAGTTCGAACCATGCAAACAACTGGCTCCAAAAGTTTATCCCCAGGGACATCCATCCATGTCATTTCAACGGCACCGGGATCGCCTGGGGAGCAGGGCGTCAGCAGATCGTCCACCATTTGGTTAGGGTCCGCACGTGAAGGGCCGCAAACCTGGAGTACAGAATAACCCAGAATAAGTAAGACTTGAGCCACGGCCACAAAAGCTGAAAACATGTTTCTATTTTACGTTTCATCAACACGTCTTCTTCTGGAAATAGATAGAATGGAATTGACCATAAAAGTAGTTATCTCTGGGTGATGGAAAATGTTTTGATTTAAATTGTTTTCTAGATGTATTTCTAGATCATACTGAAATTTCCTACAAGAAATTATTTATATGGTCACAGCAGAAAAATTCGTTTAAAAACAAAACAAAGAAAGCAGTTACCTATGGCTAAGATTTCTTTTAAATCTAAAACGTAATAAATAACATAAACTTAAGAAACCAAAAATGGACATTCTTCAACAATTCTCTTTAGTGTCTATTTCTCCACAGCTGAAACTCTCCTGTGGTAAGCAGAAGCTCTCATTTGAAATTACTGAAATTCTCTTTTTTTCAACAAAAACTCCTTGAAATTTAAGTACAAAATTATTTGCACTTACAATACCTTCTTGTGATTCATAAGTGATTTAAAATAAAAAAGTTCTAACATCTAGGAAAAGAACCCATGTGACATTCAGCCCCACAGAAACACTGAGATGGCAGCCACACACTGGTGACAAACTGGAACCCACTTTCCCTTTTAAAGTTTGGTTTATAATGATCAACCTTAAATGGCTCAGGAATGATCAGTGGCCACTTCAAACATTTAAACACACTAGCTGGGGTCCTGACTTGGTGCTGTAGGGTTACAAGGAACTGCTAACCACAGGATCGGGGGTTCAAACCTATCAGCTGCTTCTATACAAGGTCCTACCATTTGATGGCACACAACAAGCCATGCTGATTTTCACTGTGTTAGTAAGCTACAGGTGTCATGAGTGCAGGTGATTGTGATGAAGGACAGTCTAGACCCCAAAGGCAGCCTTACAACCACAACCAATCACACGTGAGTAATACATTAACACAGAGATGCTTCCAAAGCTAAACAGAAAAGTCTCTAAAACACCTTAGGACTGTGAATAATGTCTACTGATAAACAAAATGGAGTTTGTGAATTTATTATCAATGGAAAACAAATCCTTCTATCATGGGGTCCACTTTCTCCCACAAGCAGCATGTGGATTCAAATGGCCTAATGTTTGCTTTGGTGCCCAGTGCTTTAACCACTGTATCCCCAGGGCTCCTGTTAGGAAACAAAATTGAAACTGCTCCCGAATTCTTTCATGAGGAGCTCATGATGGTATCAAAACTGGAGTTTTAACAATACGTACGAGAGGACAGAAGGAGCCTTGGGAGCACAGTGGGTTACCTGTTAGGCTACTAACCAGAACATCAGCAGTTCAACTCCACCAGCTGCTCCTCAGGAGAAAGATGAGGCTTTCTTCTCCCCTAAAGATTTACAGCCTTGGAAACCCAAATGGGATCGCTATGAGTTGGAACCCACTCAAAAGCACGCAGCACAGCAACATGAGAGAACAGAGAAGAGCGACAGACCTTTTTAAAATGAGTGGCTGACTGCACTTTTCGTACTGGCTGCATAAGCGCATCGCGCACAATGATACTTATATCCGCCCCTGAGTAACCGTCAGTCTTCTTCCCGAGGTCTCGGAAGTCACTTTCTGTTAGACTGTTCTGAGTGGTCCCCAAGTGCAGCTTAAACATTGCTGCTCGGGCGTGGGCCTCAGGCAAAGGAATATAAATTCGCTTTTCAAACCTAAAAGTGAAAGACAAAATACATCAAGGATATTTAAAAAAACAAAACATACAGATCTTTAATTTTTAGAGAAAGACCTGCTGATCTGCTCCCATCATGGCAGCCCTGGAAATCCTATGGGGCTGGTCTGCTCTGTCACCACGGTCGCTATGGGTCAGAATGGATTTGATGGCCAAGAAGAGACCAGATACGCAGATGTTCTCAACCGCATACAGTTGGAGGCAGTGTTGGCTCAGGCAGCATGCCCAGTGCACCTTTGTGTGTAGCACCGTTTGTCTGTGACTGGACGTTTTCATGTCGCAAACATGCTGAACAGGAAAGTGACCACACCAGGGTGGCCTCAGAAGGCAGGTCTGGCACTCTGTCCTGATGTAAACCATCTGGATACACAGGCTGTTTGTTGCTGTTGTTGTTGTTAGGTGCCATTGAGTTGGTACCGACCCATAGCAACCTCATGCACAGCAGAATGAAACACTGCCTGGTTCTGGGCCAACCTCACTACTGTTGCCACGCTTGAGTCCATCTTTGCTGCCACTTGGCCAATCCATCTTGTTGGGGGTCTTCCTCTTTTTCTCTGACCCTTTCCACCTTACCAAACATGATATCCTTCTCCAGAAATTGGTCCCTTCTGACAATATCTCCGAAGTATGAGAGATGAAGTTTGGCCATCTTGGCCTCTAAGGAGCACTCTGGCTGTACTTCTTCCAACACAGATCTGTTGGTTC
>NW_006408539.1:16754022-16756291 GCF_000296735.1 Chrysochloris asiatica
TTCTGCATCATTCAATAATTTGCCCAGAGAATCTTCAACAATGAAAATCCATTTTTTCTTTAGTTCCCCCAGCCTGAGAAATGCTGAGCGTGTTCTTCCTCTTTGGTTTTCTGATTCCAGATCTTTGCACATTTTGTTTTAATACATAAGCTGTTTAGTTGGAGCCAAGTGAAGACAGACAGTTACATGGGCCACTGGGTCAGAGTTCAACATAGAAGGTCAAAGTGCAGTAAAGGAAAAGATGATCAAAGCACATTAGAAACAAACCAAACCAAAACAGGCAGGAAACCAGTTGGGTCTTTCTGACATTTTTTTGGCCAGAGTATTTGCATGTCTAGCTTCCCAATGGTTTGGTAGTTAAGCAGTGATGTAATCATCCCCATGATGTGACCAATTGATTCCTTGTAAGAGGACCCAACACCTGTGAGGCAGGTCACAGCCATGATCCAAGGTAAGGGGAGCTGCCCTCGGGCATGGCCCGTGTCACCTTTTCTCTTAAAAGGAGAAACAAGCAACCAGGGAAGCAAGGCCCTGACTACCATCAAGAACGAGGCCTAGGAGCCAGAGCACAGCCTTCGGTCCTGGGTCCCCTGTGCTGGACACCCGCTAGACCCAGGGGAAGACTGGAGTCAAAACACATGGAGATCTCCAAGGACCAGAGAGAGAAGGCCCCCCTCAAGGGCATGCCCTGAATTCAACACTTCTAGTCTTCTAAACTGTGAAAGAATGCATTTCTGTTTGTCCAAAGTCACCCATTTGTGGAATCTCTGCTAATAGTAGTAAAAGGTAAGTAATACAGATGGTAATTTAGCCTGCTGGAAAACCATCAAGTGAATTGGATAAAAAGGACAAATATGGAAGTGCTAATGTTTGCATGTAAAATAAAAGGAAAGGAACAGCCAACTGTGAAACATTAAAAAGAAATCTGTACACCTTGCCTAGAGTTGAAGTTCCAGATTCAATTTTTAACTAAATAATTTATCTTGATTTTCTCACTTTGATATGCTAACCATTTTTAATTGAAACGGTACACGACAGCTATACATTTCTGCAGTTATCAGTGTCCACTAAGGTAGGCGGCCAATTCCACAACCAATACTGCTGCTATCGAGTTGTTTACGACTAACAGTGGCCCCATGTGTTCGTGTCAAACTGAGTCCCATAGAAATGTTGTGCCTGAGATCTTCATGGAAGCAGACTGCCAGCCAATGCCACTGGCTGGGTTCAGACCACCAGCTGTTAGGTTAGTTGTTGTTAAGTGCTGCCCAGTAGGTTCTGACCCATAGTGACCCTGTATAGGGTTTCAAAGGAGTGGCTGGTGACCTTGAACCACTGTCCTTGCCATTCAAACTGACACTGCAGTTCAGTGCCTTAACCCACAGTACTACAGTTGAGCACAACAAAACATTGGCTAAGATGAGCATCAAGTAATGTATTTCCCAAAGTGGAAGATCCCAACATGTGGACATTACATTTCTTTAATATAGTAAATCAACAAACAAACACATGGCTGCCCCGTTTCCCCAAGGTGGAGCCCCATGAAAAATAACTTGAAAAATTGTTTCAAAATATATCCTAATGAGACACACTGGGAGTTATCACTGACTTGTTAACATTTATAGCTGGGAATTAAGATATTTACTGTATCAGCATACCTTCGCCTAATAGCAGAATCCAGAACCCAGGGTATATTTGTAGCTCCCAGGACCAAAATTCCATCATTGTCCACACCAACCCCTGCATCAAAATAGGAAGTGTTTCAATAATTACATTAGTGTGCTTTAAACTTCACCCATGTTTCTGTTAACAACTGTGGGTAGACAAAAGATCTTTTTATTATTCATTATTCAAAATGTTTCCTGAAATGTTTTATCTGAAGATTTCTTTGCTTTTACTGATGTTGTTCCTGTTCTAAGGGAATGTCATTCCTCTTTACTATTCATACCAGTGAGTCCTATGAGATGCTTACAACTGGACAACAACTACGTCTGCATGCAGAGGACAACTAGAGAGACATGGCATCCTGAGGCAGCTGGGTAGGATAATAATGATCTTTTCATTATTGTGATAATACCGGTTGTAAAATAACACAGAAACTTCAAAAAGATCACTGGTACTACCTTGCATTTGAACTAGGAACTCTGTCTTAATTCTGCGCGCAGCTTCACTTTCATTTTCACTTCTTGAACCGCACAGAGAGTCAATTTCGTCAATGAAGATAATGGAAGGTTTATTTTCTCTGGCAAGTTGGAACAAGTTCTTAACAAGC
>NW_006408539.1:16756741-16763883 GCF_000296735.1 Chrysochloris asiatica
GAGTTGTTGGCTTCCGTTGCTACAGCTTTGGCTAAATAGGACTTTCCAGTTCCAGGTGGGCCAAATAACAGGATACCTCTCCAGGGGGTTCTTTTGCCTAAAATGTGTTAAAGGGAGAACACAAGGATTTCAGTTACACATACATCACAGCCACACTGAAGAATGCTGTCACGAGGTTTTCACTTTAACACTATTGGTAAGAATAAAATCTCCGAAAAGTTTTTGGCACTCCAAGGAAAAAAGATGAGGCTTTCTGTTCCTGTTCAGATTTACAGCCTCAGAAACCCCATGCAGGGTCACTATGAGTTAGAAGTGACTCCATGGCACACAGCCACCACCACCGCATCGAGAGAGCGGCTGGTCGAAAGCATGCATGGGTGGGTATAATCCTTGGCGAGCTGGCTGTGGAGACAGAAGGATTTCAGTCCTCTGGGGCTGACAGCCGTCTAGTCTGGGACGGGGGAAGCAGTTCAGTCAGAAGGCTCTTCTGACTGTCAACTGCTCACACTGCTCCACTTCACAGCAAGCTGTAGAAATGGCATCTATGGGGAGGGCAGCTGCCAATCTCTTCTTTTACATACGTGTGACCTTTGCAAGTGTTAAGTGTAAGAATTTGGGCAACTTGCAAAATTCAAGTCCATTCTTGATTCCACAATGAAGCACAGGCAGCAAGTTCTCATCCAAACAGGTGGGTACTGACAAGAAGGCTCCACCTTACAGCTGAGTTTTGCCAAAATAGAACAAGTGAACAGTTCGAGTCTTTGTGTCTCAA
This sequence comes from Chrysochloris asiatica, assembly GCF_000296735.1. Lineage (NCBI taxonomy): Eukaryota > Metazoa > Chordata > Mammalia > Afrosoricida > Chrysochloridae > Chrysochloris > Chrysochloris asiatica. The sequence goes on from NW_006408539.1 coordinate 16,757,514, forward strand.
TTTTTCAAATAAGAAATGCTATGACTGCCTAAAATGAACTGGGTTGGCTTACAGCTGGCAAGAAAGTCCCCAACACGCATTTAAAAGACTACTTTCTGCAAACTGTAGGTGGGTACAGCGCGTGTGCAAAAGTGTCAAATACAAATGACTGATGAAAATGAAATGCTGTTAGACTGATGGTTATAAATGCCTCAGTCTGATGTGGATGCTAGTTCCGATTTCAATGTGTGACTTCAATGTGCGTCAGTCAGTGTCCCCCAAGTGTGGGAGACACGCCACAGGTGGCCCAGGAAGTGCTTTCAGGTGGTACGCAATTTTACTTTATGGGATTATTGTATCCCTTAAGTTTAGTATGTATACATTGTACTTATGTTATTTACATGATCATCTTCTGAATGTATTATCAGAAAACCACTACTTTTCATTTGGTAGTACACACACTGTGACCTTGTAAGATCAAAGTAATTAGAAAATGCAGCATAACATGATTTCAAAGCTCAAAGGCTGGACACGGTTGGTAGGATAGGTGGGTGGGTCAGTGGGGATGGGAGGGCTCCTGATCTGGGGAAGATTACACAGCTGTTTACTTCTGGACACTTTGTTAAGTAGATTTTGTGCTCACACTGTTGTTTAATAAAAAGTTTATTTTAAGAAGTGATTTAAAGAAAAATATGACAAATAATCTGGGTACACACATAGGTACTAAGGCTCCTGAAAAGAATCCATCAGGTTGTGTGTTTGGGAAAGTGTTTTGGAAACAACACAGGGTGAGTTCAATCCCAAGGTTGTGCCTCTGCAGGGTCACGATGGTGACAGTCACACGCAGCTGCACAGATGTCAGGTTAGATGGCTGCGCATGCTACACTCTGCTGTACGCGACAGCACTGTCTGCACCTGCTCAGATGACGAGGTGGCCCTATCACCAACAGGCTGCCAGTGCCAAGAATGACCACGTGAAGAAAGGATCTGGCAAACAGAGCGCTCACTGCTGGTCTGTCACCGAAACCACCTGTAGATGGAGGTCGGCAAAGTTCTCCACGTGGGGACAACCAGCTGTCCTTTGGCAACTGGGAGACAGAGACATGCTTTACCTGAAACTGACCAACCATTACAAGTCCTCATTGAGAAACTGGAAAGACTTTCATAAAACCCACAGCTGTCTAGGGTCAAACCTCCCCTGAGAGCAATCACCTCAGCAGAAGAGGGAGAAGCCACACGTCATCTGTCATCTGACTTCCTAGGCACTCCTTCACACTTTTATGTCTGCTTACTGACACTTACTTCTCGGCACACACATTTCTACAGCTCTGAAAAGGGTGTGGAAAAGTTCCATTAGCTTTTCATTCAATTTTCCTATAAACTTTTTGAAGCCCCTTCATATCTTGTAGCTTGCTTTTTGATCCTACTGTATTGTAGACAAACGCTGGACTGCAAAGTCAGTTTGAACTGCAAGGTTGGTGGTTCAAACTCACCAGGCGCTCCTTAGAAACCCTACACAGTGTCACTATGGGTTGGAACTGACTCAACGGCTCTTAACAACAACATATTGTTGGACATTCTTCTAAGTCAGGAAACTACCATGTTTATATATACTCTAACTCTGAATCCTCACATAGTATGCTACTGCTTGACAATAAAGTGACTTAGCCTTGCCTCTGTTGACAACGTACTTGGGTTATGAGTCAGGCTGCTAACCCTGAAGTTAGCAGTTCAAAACTACCAACTGCTCTGAGGGAGATAGAGGACACTTTCTGCTCACATCAAGATTTACAGCCTCGGAAACTCTATACAGGGTTGCTCTGAATCAGAACCGACTCCATCACCATCAGCACCTGCTGGACCTTTAGGCTGTTTTGCATTGTTTGTGTATTTTTATTTATTTGTTTGCTTGTTTTTAAGGCTCTTATTGTGGATTGAGTGAAAGCTTACAGGGCAGATCATCAGTTTTACATTCAGCAAATAATACACTTTGTTTAACTACAAGGATTATAATCCCCTCCAGATACCATTAGTTAACAGTATTCCTCTCTATTCACTTCAGCTCTTCTTTTTAAAAAAACACTCAGGCATATATAATAATTTACACCACCAAAGGGCACATTTTGCAAGTCTGCCTCCTGGCCAACATCTTAGTCCCTCTCTTCCCATGAATCTAGAATCCCCAGCTGGTCCCCCTCTCTATGTTCCCATCTCTGCCTCGATTTCTGGTGTCGCTGCTTCTCTGGATAAGGTCTTGCATTCTGCTTGTGCTCTTCTCCCTTGATAGTCCTAGGGTCCTGTTTCTGGACTGTAAGATTAATTACTCTCCCATTTTTGTTACAAAACTTCTACTTTTACAATTTTGACAGTCACGCTTAGTCATCATAACAATCACTCACTATTGAATCATAAGAATCTTATCCCCATCTCTTTTAACCAGACTCACCTAGACAAGATGAAAATATTCAGTGGGGACTCTTTTTGCCCCTACACACTATTAAACTAAACTCCCTCTTGAAACCTTGTGCGCCAGTCACTTTGTCCCTTTGTCACCCCCTCATTTTAGGTAGCCAAAGTCTAAGTTGCCCTTCCCAATCTACCCTGTGTACAGAGGAGATAGCATTAATGCTAGATGTGAAGACTCCTTCCCTCTCTGTTGGTATTTATGTGGTACTGTAGGCTAATGCGTCAGACTGTAAAGTCATTTGAACAACTGCAAGGTCGGTGGTTCCAGCTCACCAGCTGCTCCTTGGAAACCCTATACAGGGTCGCTATGGCTCGGAACCGAGTCAACGGCACTTAACAACAACAACAACCTCCATGAGTATAGGTCAAGTTCATCAAATTGTAGCAATTTACCCTTGTTTCTTTTATCAAAAATTGTTTTGTTCTTCTGTTTTTAAATTTTCCTCTAGTCAAGTTCTAATTATCAAGCCTTGAAGCTAGGTCAAATGGGTACTGTCTGCAAGTTTGGGTGTTCTTGTGCGTCTCTCCTCACTTCCTATCAGCTGGATGCTTCACTCTCAGCTCTAGTCCTCTATGGCTATGTCCTTGTCCCTGGGCTCAGGTGTCCCCAGGTGTTTGTACATTTAAAAAAAAATCAACCAAGTTGTAGAAAGATTTTTCACCTCCTAATAGCAATCAAAATTTAAAGTGATCACTCAAGATGTAGCAGACAAGACTTTACAAGGCGTGACCTGTGTCATAAACGTGCTCTGGAGGAAACTCGTCTCACCTGTAAAGAGATGCGGGAATTTGATAGGTAGTATCACAGCCTCTTTGAGGGCTTCTTTGGCTCCTTCCAGACCGGCCACATCGCTCCAATTCACATTTGGTCGCTCAATAACAATGGCACCTACAAAACAATCACCCACCTTTCAATTAAGGAAGACAGTTTATCAAGTTTAGAAGACAGGGAGTAAGGACTTGAAAGAAATGCATCCTTCAAATGCTGGGAAAACACCTTCTGCACTGAAGACTCCCTGAAATCGTGGGAAATAGCTGTCAGCGGGGCCAGGGCCTGAGTGTGAGGCTCTGAGACATGGTGAGAATCAGAGCACTGGGGCAGCTACAACACAGTGATGCGGACCAGCAGTGCTCAATGGAGGGACCTATGCTACCTCCTTTCCGCCAAGAAAGCTGGCTTCGAGACAGATACAGACAGACAGGAAGACAGCAGAGAGGAAAAGGCAAGGGAAATAAACAGCTAGAAAGAGGACAAGAGAAGAAGATAAGAAAGAAAAGTCTCCCCAAAGAGACGGGCCCTCTTTCCAGAGGTTTGCTGGACTTTTCTTGGTTTTCTAGTTCATAGAAGCTGTTCAATCACAAACTAAGAACCAGTCGTTCTTAGATGAACTGTAGCCATTTTAAGTGTATCAAAATACCACCACTGACACATTACCCTATGAAATTACTTTAAGAGCTAATTTCTTCTTGTTAGCAAAGATCACTTATTATCCTAAGACTAGTTAAGATCTGTTAACTTGTGTCACAGAATTATGAAAATTTTTAGTCAGTAGGTTAAAATTCAGTGAAGTCACTTTAAATTCTGCCCCCCCCCCCATTCAGGTTCAGACGAAATATAAAGAAAGAAAAACAGCCAATTCCTTTTCCTTTTCTATGTTCCATTTATATTAGAGATAAATAAAGTCATACCATACAACAGGATTTTTTGTCAGTCCAAGGAGAGTAGCTTTACTTTTCTAACTTTACTTTCTGTCACAGCACGTTCCTCCCAGGGGCACCAATTAGTCTTAAACTCTGCCATGACATCCCCTTCATCTTTAACAGATGCCTTTCCCCTTTGGATTGTTTGGTGATTTACACATCATTAATATTAATTATGGAGTCCTGGTGTGACGCTGTGGGTTAATGCACTAGACTGCAGTCAGTTTGAACTATAAGGTTGGTGGTTCAAGCTCACCAGTTGCTATGGGTCAGAACCGACTCGATGGCACTTAACAACAATATTAATTACATATTGTTAATGCTAATTAGTGATGTGGTTACGAGTCGGGCTGCTAAGCTCAAGGTAAACAGTTTGACACTACCAGCTGTTCCGCGGTAGAAAGAATAGGGTTTCTGCTCCCATAAAGATTTATAGCCTCGGAAACCCTGTGCAGGGTCGCTATGGGTCGAAACTGACTCCACGGCACACAGCCCCCAGCAGCACCACTGTGAATTAGAAGAAGCCCTGGTGGTTAGATGGCTAAGTGCTGGCTGCTCAGTGACTCCAGCTGAAACTGTGTGGGAGACGGGCCTGGAGCCGTGCTTCCATAGCGTCTGCAGACTACACAACCTTAAGGGCAGTTTTGTCACATGGGTCATTACTAGTCAGAATGACCCCACAGCACCCAACAATAACAACAACAACAAACGTTAATTACTGGACAGGACTTGCTGTGGTTAAGTGCCACCGAGTAGGTTCTGACTCACAGCAGGCCCAGCAGAGGGCTTCCCAGGAGAGGCTGATGGGTTTGAACTGCCAACCTTATTAGCAGTCCAGACCTTATCCTACACCAGGACTCTAGGACATGATTTAGCGGTGTCTAAACTTTTTACAAAGGAGTGGCTGCTAGAAAATATAATTAAAACACTTTGCCCTAATCTTCCAATTATAGCAATTTACATATGATTACATTATCTAAATAGTTACAGAACATCAAGACAAACTCTTGAAAAAACCCAAATCATAAACTCATTTCTAATTTTAACAAATATTATACTAAGTATTATGATCTCACACAGATGTAAAATATTTAGTATACTGTTTCAGACAAAAAGAGGAAAAAACTAAACAAAAAACTACGATACCACACCATGAAATCCACCAGCAAACCATGACAGTGAGAGACGGGCAAAAAAACAGGACAATGAGAGACTGCAAAAAGGCCTCCCAGGTCTGGACAGTGAGGACGCCCTCAACAGTATCTCATCCCCAAGGCCCACAGGCTCGTGCCGTCTGCATCTCCCTCTCTGGGGCTCAGGCTAACTGGAAGGGAATTTACAGAAAAGGCCCCCACAGCTCCATTATCCACTCGAGTCCTCTGTGGCACGTCATTGACTCTAGGCCCAGGTGTCCTCGGGTCTCCTCACACTGCTTGCCAATCAGGTCCCCAACAGGGTCCACAGAAGCCCTCTGATTATTGTGAGGCTTAGTTCACCGCTTCACTGCTGCATTTACCCCACTTCTCCCCAATGGTGATGTGTGTATTTACCAATCACAGTGTGCATTTCCTCCAAGCCTCAGTTTTGGGAGGGGGCCTACATTGGTAGGACCCGACCAACTGTCCCAATGTATCCTAGGGAAGCAACCCGTTTGTTCCCATAGTAACAGTCCACCTGTCTCCATTGTATCGTATTTTTCCTGTAGGTCCTCCATTCGAGACTTATCTTTTGTTCTTCTCACCGCTCCAGACTAGTCAGCTCAACCTTTCAAGTGGGGATTTCTCATCTCTGGTGATCTGGATGTGGTTCTGGCTTCCACCTATAGTTCTATGTATTGCAGAGGCTACACAGAAAGCCTCGTTCACCGGGTACGCTGTAGCCCCATTTTAGGTATTCCAATCAGGTAAAGGCAGAAGACGGACTTACAAACCTTCTAGTGTGATGTTTCTGACTATTCCTTTCTCTCCCCGTCCAGTGTCTACTCTATATTATAATGCAAAGAAAACCAAGATTCCAAAAACAGTCAAGCATCTTAACATGATTCCCCTGCCCATTCCAACCATGGGTCAATCCCTGTATCTCAGAGCCCTGGAGGTCCAAGACTGTGCACATATCGTCCTTTATCTCTGTCCCATTTGGCCCATTCAAACATGCCCAATTGTTCTCCCATCTGCCCCGTATCTCCACTTCCCTCTCCCTCCCTGTATATTGCCCCCCTCCCCAG
>NW_006408539.1:16770138-16775039 GCF_000296735.1 Chrysochloris asiatica
GTATGTCTTTAATGTCCTAACTCTCTTTCGGTCACTTTGTCCTCCTCTCCTGGTTGTTACGCGCTGTCGAGTCAATTGCGACCCATAACAACCCTGTGTAGGGTTCCTGAGGAGCGGTTGGTGAGCTTGAACCCCCAACCCTGAAGTTCAAAAGGCTCTGTAGTGGCACCCCAACCCTCAGAGCCTTGCTGGGTCTCCTGCTAAGCCAGCTAAGAAAAGGGAGACCCAGATAGGATTCCCAAGGGGCGGCTGGTGGGCATGAACCACCGGCCCTGAAGTTCAAAAGGCTCTGTAGTGGCGCCTCAGCCCTCAGAGCCATGCTGGGACTCCTGCTGAACCAGCTTAAAATAAAAAAGGGAGACCCAGATAGGCAAATAGGGTTTCCAAGGAGCGGCTGGTGAGCTTGAACCACCGACCCTATAGTTCAAAAGGCTCTGTTGTGGCGCCCCCACCCTCAGAGCCACACTGGGACTTCTGCTAAGCTAGCTGAAAAAAAGGAGACCCAGATAGAGTTCCCGAGTGGGTGGACAGGGTATGGCGAACGTGGCTCAGCTGGGCAGGGCAGGGCAGAGGCCGCTCGGCAGCGGGGCCAGAGAACGCAGTTCAGCTGGGCAGAGTAGGGGCTGCTGGCGAACGCAGCTCAGCTGGGTGGGGCAGGGGTGTTCGGCTGCGCGGCAGCAGGGCCAGTGAACGCAGCCCAATTGGGCGGGACAGAGGCAGTTCGGCAGGGCGGGCACAGTCCGCGCCTGATGACGTCAGACAGTCTTTCCTCTTTTCCTGCTTCTCTCTGCCCACTGTACATGTCGAAATCCCACTTCAGGGCAAATGTCCCCCGCTCCTCGCCCCCCTCGTCTCCAGTGGCTCTCCCTGTTCGAGGCTCCCCACTACTGGAGGGTTCGCATGAGCTGGTTCCAGCCCCGCCCCCCCAAGCCCAAAAGAGCCGGGCTGCAGCTGCATGCTGCGGCGGACACAAGTCCAAACAGCCAGTAGTTAGCTCCTCAGTACAGTGATGTCTCAAAAAAGCGGGTTTAAGATTCTGAAGTACTGAGACTTATGGTGACTGTAAGAGTGTGGGTTCGCCCCAGGAAGGTTTCCCTTGCTGGTTCCCCTCCCCCGAACCCGGAGCCCCTCTCACCAGTGCAGCCTGGCCGCGTGGCAAACCGGAAGCCCTATATCTCGATTCCATTATTTTTTACTTCATTTGTTGAAGAACCCTTTGAAGCCCTCTGCAGAATCAAAATCCTTCTTTGTTGCAATTTGACTAGTTAAGATTCAAATAAACAAAATTCCTACTACTGATGGCTGAGCATCATTCAATTTAAAAAACCATTAACTAACAAAGCAAAGGACAATCAAATCAGAGCATTAAGGAAGCCAGCAACTAAACAAATGATTTTTAATATACAAAAGAGCCCCTAAAATTTGTCAGCTATAACCTTTGGTGTTTTTCTAATGCTTCTATTACTCTCTTCATAGCCCCGAATGGAAGGTTCTTACTCTCCACTGTGGAGATGGGGACTCTCTCACTCTAATAGGGTAGGTGACTCATCTGAGATGACACTGTTTGAAGCTGTGGGCCCTGCATGGGAATCCAATCTGAATGGAGCCAACACCTATGTCCTTCCCAGGAGCAGAACCAAAGGGTCTTCTGCGTGTGGAAAGTAGAGCCCACACACAGAAATACCCACAGGTGTGGAAGGTGCAGGTGGAACCCACAGAGAATGTGCAAGAGCATATGAGCACCCTGGGAGAACCCGGGGGACGAGGCAGGGGACAACACGTGAAGTAAACCATCACTGAAGAAGCCACAGAAACAGGCACAAAAGCCACATGTAAGTCCTCTGCAAGCGACCAGTCTGACAACAGGAGAGAGAACAAGCTGATTGAGAGCCTTGTTAAAAGGAGCTATACAGCCCAACAATATTTTCAGTACATGCAAAAATACACACACAAACAGCCGCCACTGGAGACCACTATGGAAGTGCTCATACACAGCCAGCCTGGGACGACTGGGACCAAAGCATATCTGTGTGCACAATTCCAATTAACAACTCACAACCAGTCTTTCAGCTACTAATGCAAAAAAAAAAAAAATAAAGATCTAACGCCAACCTTGAAGTTGGTTCTGTAGTTTCTTTTTTTCAGGATCATCAGATTCTCCTTCTCCATCACTGTCATTCCTATAAAAAGAATTTGATCCACTTAATGATCAGTCATTGCTAGAGAATCAAATATGGCAACAATGATGGAAAGATCAACCTGAAACAGTCATTATTTAAATAACAAATTAAGACATTCCCATACTACTTTTAAGAATATCATAATTAAAATGGTTGTTACTGTTAGGTGCCATCGAGTCGGTACCAACTCATCGGCCCATGTACAACAGAACGCAACACTGTACGATCCTGTGCCAACCTCACAATCATTGCTATGCCCAAGACCACTGCAGCTGCCACCATGCCAATCCATCTCACTGGAGTCTTCCTCTTTTTCTCTGACCCTCCACTTTACCAAACATGATATCCTTCTACAGGGACTGGTCCCTCCTGATAATATGTCTTAAGTATGGAGATAAGCACAGATCTGTTTGTTCTTTTGATGGTCCATGGTACTTTTAATATTTCCCTGCAACAACCATAACTCAAATGCATCAATTCTTGTACGCCTTCCTTATTCACTGGCCTACTTTCACATGCCTATGAAGTTACTGAAAATACCATGACTTGGATTTGGTGCACCTTAGTCTTCAAATTGACATTTTTGCTCTCAAACTCTTTAAAGAAGTCTTGTGCAGCAGATTTGCCTAATGCAATATGCCATCAAATGGTAAGCAGGCACATTATTCATCAAATGGAATTATGAACAGGAAAAAGAAAAAACACAAGAATAAAGTCAAATGCCAGCTCCAAGTCCCCATGACATACCTGTATTTGTATTACTATATAAATGCAAGCCCCACATCTCATTCCACAAAGGATTTAAGAGGAATACTGGAGATCTGTGAGCAACAATGAAAACAAACAAGCCAACAAAAAACCAGGGTCAAGCACAATATGAATTACAAGCCACTGTCACTCTGGGAAAAAGCCCAGGACACTTATTGTTATTATCCAAGGTCCCAAGATCTACAGCCCTTACTTTGGGGGTATATGTGGATGAAGCTTACTGATGATATGAACCAGTTCCTAAAACAAGACCAACCGTGACACTTCAGATCTAGGGATTTATCCTGAGAAAAGAATTTTAAATGAGTTCAAGGATTTGACCACAAGGATAACCATAGCAGCACTGTTTGTAACAAAATAGAAATAATATAATTTCAATAACAAGGATTAGCATACATTTGAATATACTACAACCTTTATACATGATGTCAAATAGTTTACATATCATGATACAAATGGAGTAGTGGTTACAAATCGGGCTGCTAACCTCAAGGTCAGCAGTTCAAAACTACCAGCTGTTTCGCAGGAGAAAGATGAGGCTTTCTTCTCCCATAAAGATTTATAGCCTTGGAAACCCTGTACAGTGTCGCTATGGAGTCGGCACATAACAACAATAACATCATGATACAATGTTGCGGGGGAAAAGTAATAAACTACGGCATCACACCATTTTTTCACGTAAGATATAAAGGTGAATAAAAAGTGAAAAAAAAAAAAAAAAAGGTAACAGGTTTTATTGTAAAACAGGAGTTTCTGGTAAGTTAGGTTGGCGGGGTTACCAGGAGGCAGATACTGCACACTGGGCTTTCTTGCACTGTCAGCTCTAGGCTTCTGTTCCAACAGGACACAGGCCACTCTATTTAGAAGGATGATGTGAGAATGAGGTTGGGGCTGCACACCACGACTCAAAGCTGTCAAAAGCGTTAGTTTTTGTTGAGGAAGCTGTGGTGGAGATCTTCCAGGCAGTTCCCCAGCACCCTAAGTGCTTGGCAGGGGCTGGGATTGCTACCAGAACCACCCTGGTTCAGCTAGGGCATTTCTCCTAGTTATGAGAAATCCAGACTTGATTCTTCAGCCCCCAAATTCTCAAAGTGAAACCCTATAGTAAGTCCTTTTAGTTGAAATTAGTCCAAGTGGGCTTGTTAGTGGTGGCTGCTGACTCCAGCTGTGGCATCCCTCTTCTGGCTGATCCTCTTGAGAGAGACCATTACAGGGTCTTTGGGCCTGATGAGGTGAGCTTCCCCGGACAGGGAAGAGGCCATGCTTCTGCTAGCAGGGGTATCTCCAAGAGTTGGGGTTCTGGGCTCTCAAGAGCCAATGGAACTCTTCCTAACATTGAAATTCCAAGTTTGGAGTTGTGGTCTTCTGATAAATGCCCTCCCTGCCTTTTGTGTAATGAAATTCCGTCATCAGGTCAGACTGGCCTGGTTTTACGTCAGCACTATGACTGCAGAAGAGAAACATGCTCAGATGCCACCAGAGCTCCTGAGTTCCAGGTCATATCCTGAACAGAGACTACACAACTCTGAGCTTTCAACTTTCAAACTGTCCCAGGTAGCCTGCGGCAGCCAGTCTGCTCTGAGTCTCATCATCTTCATGCCTCAGAAAGGCCCATGGGAGAAGCCACAAAGCCCTCAAGACACTTCCTTCCTAGGGAGCCTGTGTCCCTGCACATCCTGATCTGGAAGCCCACATCCCCTACAGCTAGCTGGAAACCCTCAGCTTTCAAACCAACCAGGCCAGACAACCCCGGCCCATTTCCTCAGTCTGTCACTTGGAACCACTCCTGGTCCCAAATAATGATGGTCAGAATAGATGTGGTGAGAATTTACACCCTCCATTTAGAACAGGGCTCAAGTCTGCATCTGTCAGTTTGTCGTACTGTGGTGGCTTGTGAGTTGCTGTGATTCTGGAAGCTATGCCATGGGCATTTTAAATACCAGCAGGGTCACC
>NW_006408539.1:16776449-16869270 GCF_000296735.1 Chrysochloris asiatica
GCTGGAGAAGGATATCATGTTTGGTAAGGTGGAAGGTCAGAGAAAGAGGAAGATGGATTGGTCAAGTGGCAGCATCAATTGGTTCAAGAGTGGCAACAATTGTGAGGCTGGCCCAGGACTGGGCAGTGTTATGTTCTGTTGTGCACAGGGTCACTATGAGTCGGTACTGACTCGATGGCACCTAACAACAACCAAGTGATATGTTGTTGTTGTTAAGTGCTGATTCATAGGTCTTGTATATAGGGTTTCCAAGGAGCAGCTGGGAGGTTTGAACTGCTGACCTTGGGGTTTGCAGTCCAGTGCTGAGTCTACAGCATTGCACCAGGAATCCTATAAGTGACATGCTGTTGTTAAGTTCTGTGGAAACGATTCCAACCCATAGTGACCCTCTATAGTTTCCTAGGAGCGAACGATGAGCTTAAGCTGTCCATCTTGTGGTTCAAACCATCTTTGCACTGCACCACATTATATTAACACATAGTGCCACACCAGGATGGAATTCAATGTTTATAGATGATGTTTACTGCAAATCTACCAGTGAATGGCTTTCCATAGTAGATCCCCAAGTTAACATGACTGGAGTTAGTTCTCATAGTGTCCATGAGGCTAGGACTCAGCACATTCACAGATCACCACCATCATTTTAATTTCAGTATTACACAGTGGCCTTGGGGAGTGGGGAGGAGTGCCAAGAGGGAAGCGTTTCCCTTCTACTAGCAAGCATTCCAGAGAAATATCTGAACTGTATCTTCCTCTAAGCTTGCTTTAACTAGGCTTCAGTAGACTTTTTCTGAAAAGAACCAGACAGTAAATATCCTTGCTTTGTTGGCCAAACAGTGTCTGCTGCAACTAGTCAACTTAGCCATGATAGCAACGGAATAGCCCCAGACAACAGGTGAACGACTAGCTGAGACTGTACTCCAATAAAACTCTATATCTATATATAAAAGGAAGCCAGTCAGACTGGCCCTTGGGCTATAGTTACCAACACCCAGTTTCAAGAAAAGGCATTTGCTTCACAAATTAAAAATGAAAAGAAATAATAAAAGCTAGCACTCTAGAATACATACCCCTTGTCCTCAGCTGGGCTCGGCTGCCCCTCTTTCACGGGCTTCTGAGCTTTTTTTTCTTTCTTTTTCAGATGCTCCTTGAGGACTTCCGCTCTGTCGAGATATTCTGTACACTTTGCCCTGATACTCTGCTTGGCTTTATCACCCTGAGTTTCATCTGTTGTAGGGAAATGATAGAGGTTTTTCCATTGGTATTATTCGACACAGAAAAGCTTCAAACTCTTTAAGAGCCACTCTTTAAGACAAACAGAATCTACTTTGGCAGAGGGACACAGACGCTTATAACCAGTGATGCCCACCTCGTGTCTACTCCCCTTCCCAAGCAGGGTCCCAGGCCAGCATCGGATACAAGTCAGAAAGTGATCTCAGCCAGGCAGGAGGGCATTTTAAGTTGGTGTTAAATAACAAGTAGAAATGATTGCATATACTGTGGGTTTTAAACTCTTTCCTTACATGTAGTACGTATAATTGAAAAATACATCTCATACAAAATCAGTAAGACTCAAAAAGGCATTGTAGTTGAGGTATTCCAAATCATTACAAGCTCATAGGATAGTGCTTCTGAGGCTGGACATCTTTACAGAAGCAGACTGGGGAATCTTTCTTCTGTGAAGCAGCTAGTGAATTTTTGGTTAGCAACCGAGCTCCTTATAAAACAGACAATTAGAAGTACGGCAGAATTAATCATCTCCATTCATGTCTACTGAGTTCTACTGTAAGGCAGATACAAAGTGATGAGAATTCCACATATTATGTGCGCCACCGATATAGCAGCTTCACTTCATCAAGGCTTAAGCTTCACCAGGACTATTTTCAGAAGCAGACTTTAAAAAATAACTTTTAGTTTACCATCAAAAGATGTCCTTTTCACCCTCTCCACACATGGAGAGGACATGGAAGGGCAACTTGGACATTGGCTACCCAAAATGGGGAGGCTACAAAGGCAAGAAGTGACTGGTTTACAAACTTTCAAGAGGGAACCTAGATCCAGAGGGCCTGGAGGAAGACGGAATCTGCAGTGAGTAGTATCCAATCTGTCTAGGCGGGGCTGATGAAAGGAAATGCGGATAGGTCTCTTGTGATACAACAGTGAATAATTGTTATCAGGACTGATTGTGAGGGTTGGAAATGTAAAGGTAGACGTTTTGTAGCAAGGAGGGGAGGGGTTGACTTTGCAGTCTAGGAGAGGAGGTCCCTAGGACCATCAAGGGAGAAGACAGGAGAGTGGGACCCTACCCAGAGAAGCAGTGATGCCAGAGATGGAGGCAGAGACGATGACGTGGAGAGATGGAGCAGCTGGGGACTCTAGACCCAGAAAGGGTGAGGGGCTATTTGCAGATGACTGGGAGTGCAGGCTTGTAGGATATACCCTTTGGTTGGCTGATGATGCATGGAGGGGATTGTAACCATGGCAATGAAACTATATACGATAGGATGACTGTAAAACTAATGTTCTTCCATGTAAACTATCACATAATCCACAATAAAACATTAAAAAAAAAAAAAGATGTCTATTTCTTTTTTTTCCCAAAGCACACAAAGCTCTTAATGCATAAGGTCAGTGTACGGGGAGAGATGGGTTTTCATCCAGTTTTTCCACACTGGCTTATTCCCAATACCCAGCACAGGGGCCAGCACACAGGAAGTATGCTGCACAGATTCGTAAAGTACGTGAATATTTTTAAACCAGATATTTTCAAACAGATGCTAAGAAAGTTCAGTTCAGATTATAGAATGTGGTACATTATGAAAGAAAACCATCTCCACTGTCTGGCCAACACTTCAAGCCTATCAGGTGGGCGGAGCAATAACTACAGTCGCTGTGCCCATTTGTTCGTTGGGCCGAGCATGTAAAAGGCACTGAAAAGCAAGACATTTTGCAAATGGATGGTTTAATCTTTTCTGAAATTACACTGCAACTATTAAATGAAATTGAGTACTTTTTTCTCTCAGTGTTTTCAATAAAAAACCGGGCAGTTAGCATACATTTAACTACATGGAGAAAATACTGCACTGCATGTTGGTAGAGCTGAAGGGCTTCCTCGTAGTTTCCAGCTTTGTCCTCTTGCGCTGCTTTGCCAGCAAGGTCTATGGCTTTCTGTTGAAGACAGGTAAAAGAATACCATTAAGAGGCAAGCATACTGAAAGGGGCTGTTTCTGTTTCCTTTTATATAAAAGCAACCAAAAACAAAGCCTCCATTAGCATCTGCATTTGAATATTTCCAGCTCAGCCCTCAAGCTCTAGCTTTTGGACATTTCCAGATGAACACCCCCAAAAGCCATACAACCTCAGCAAGTTACGAACTGAACAGATTTTGCTGCCCAGTCCCCACACGAGCATCAAGTAACCAGAACACCTATATTCAAAACTATCATCAACACTAACTGTGTCTTGCCATGGGTTCTAAACAAGGAAACTGGAATCATATTTTGAAGAGGTGCTTTGAGGATAAAAAGCTATGCCAGCTGATACCTGGGCCCACCTCTGTCTGAGCTCACGTCACCTCCTCCATGACCACACACTTCTCACGAATCTTTGGAAGAGTTCAGTGTCCTTTCCCTCTGCCTTCCCCACACTAACCTCTAATCCGATGACAGCATTTGTGGCATTACTTTATAGAGTTCTGATTTTGGGTTATTTCATTAGATTGTGAGTATCTGATTTTTGCATTGTTCTGGAAGGAAATTATTTGAACATTCTTTACCCAAATTTCATCCATCAGCAGGGTGGGAAAACTGGATGGGAGAGAGTACCTATGAACTGACCACTAACAAAACCAGGACTCAGCATCCCTCCCTGTATAACCTAGCAGCTGTCCTCACCTATCCACTAATACTAGTCCACCTACAGTGATTTCCTGGTAAGCAGGCAACAGTTCAATCCTAATATGCAAATCGGCTGGCTGTAAAGGGAAACTGAAATCTTGCAAAAGAGAACAGGCATCAGCAAATAAGTTATATATGCTCAAATCACACACCAAATCTCTTGACAAACGAAAAGCTGGTGGGCTAGAATCGTTTGCAAAGTAACTAGTTGACAAACCAACACAAGGATGATGACAAGATAGGCATTTCAAAAGAAACCATCCTTGGTATTCAGAGGTCGGTGCTTTTACTAAATGACCAGTCCTTTTTCCAAATACTTTTACCAAAAGGACCTTCTTTCCAAACGGGCTATATAAAATCAAAAACAAAGTTCAAGTGATGATCATTGTACCTTGGCTGAACATATTCTTGGTGGAAAAACGCAAACAAATCAACACCCCATCTACTCTTTATTCTAAAAAAAAATGAGCCATAGTTGCAATTATAGTATTTTGGTACAAGACACAAAATACTTACTTTCATCATGCTTTAGTTCCATTTTCAAGATAAAAGTCACAACCAAGACATCATCCCTCTTTTGTTTGCAAAGTTCTGATCTCCACTTAGGGGGGTCTACTTGGAGTGGTCTTTCTTCAGCATTAATGATCCGGGCTAAGAAGGTCCTCTGTTATCTTGTCTGTTCAATGAACTACTTTTGAACCAAGGTGGGGACTTCATTCCATACTCTCTGGTCCCAAACTGACCTAGTGATCCGAGAATCCTCGAGACCAAGTCATGCTCTAAGGCGCACTAGGAACCCAGATTCACTGTGAGCATGGGAAACACACACGGATTTCTATTCTCATTGAATTCAGTTCCACAAAGGATGGCCGCTTATCTCTAAGATCTTAGGATTCTCCTGCTTTCTGTGTAAAACACTGTGCTCTGTGTGGCTGGGCGGGGGTGGCACCAAGGAGCTTAAGCCCACCTACCCCCGCCCCCCGATTTGTAGTATGGCCATACATTTGGGGCCATAGGACAGTGCACAGGAACACATATAATCAGTAAATTCTGGCTCCAACCTCCGATTTTGGGGTTGTTCCCGTATTTCCAATCGCCTGACAGCCCGACAAGCAGGGCTTTGCTAGGACCGAGAGGGAACTGTGGGCAGCGTGTTCCCCACCAGCACCATCAAAGAAGGCCGCACAGACACGCTTCCCGTCTCCGTTCTCGCCAGCGGGGCGTCCCTGCCTCCCGTTTGGAGCTCTGCCCACACCTTCCCATGAGCTGTTTACTAAACGTCAAGTCTCAGCAGAGCCCGCCGGCCGAGCGGACCCCAGGCGCCGGCCGGAAGTGACTCTTCCCGGGAAAGCCCACCTCCCGGCGGCACCGGGGCGCGGCCGTTTCCTTCTCCCCTCGGGAGAGGAGTCGGGTTACCTGGAGGTTGTATGTAGTAGATGCCATGGCGGAGACGTGAGGCGGTTCCCCGGCGAGGGCCGAGGAGCGAGGGGGGGCCAACAGTAGCAACGTCTAGCCGTGCCCGATCTCGCCCCAAACGTCAGGAGGCAGTTGCTCTCGGAAGCGGGTCCTCTGTTTCCCTTCCGGAACTTGATCAGAAACAAAACCGCACTCCACCAGCCGCCAGACCCTCCTCACAAAACTTCCGCAAACCCGAGCCCCTGCGGGCTGTTGTCCCTCCTTGGGGCGTGAGCACTTCCGTCTTCGTCACTAGCACGCGCGCTACCCAGTCACCAGCTTCGCGTCTGCGCACAGCACGGGCCACCCCGAGGCGCAGGGATAGCCTTGAAGTCGGCCCTGGGTAGGGCGGAAGCCAGGCTCTGCGCAGGCGCACTGAGGCTCAGCCTGTGGGCGGGAATGGCATGAAGACTTTAGGGATGGTTTCCATTCCTCCCGTTTGTTCTTTCTCGGATGTCTTATACTTTGAAATGACTTACAGTGTTTGGCCCCTCCTCCCCACGACTTCTTGCTCACGCCACGGCTTTTGAATGAAAAAAACAAAAAACAACATTCCATGTCTAAGTCCTACTGGTTGGCATCTGGGCCCGTTACTGCCCTCTTCAGTCAATTTCTTGTCTGTGAAGTGGGGTCATTATCTGAGAAATGCGCTTTAGGGCACATGGCCAGGTGATTGGCCAAGAGTAAGATCTCGTGGAAGAGCTTATTAATAGTCCCTTCACGTTCTCGCATGTTACTGTCATTCAACAAACATTTTTCAGTGGTCATCGCTCACCAAGACTTTGGGAATGTTGAGAGAGAGCTGGCCTGAGGAACTTAGTGTCAGTCGGGAAAATATACTGTTAAACCACAAGTTTTGTGAACAGAGTACGTCAGTACATCAGTTACATTTAAAGGAAGACTGATGCTTTTTACTAACATTACAGATATAGGGACTAGAAGCGGAATAAAACAAACCTTTCTCAAGCCTTTCTGTTTGCCTCTTTTCCTCATTCATGTTGTTGTTGTTAAATACCCTGGAGTGGGTTCTGACTCATAGTGACCCTGTACAGGGTTTCCGAGGCCGTAAATCTAACGGGAGCAGAAAGCCTCATCTTTCTCCCGCGAAACAGCTGGTAGTTTCGAACTGCAGACCTTAAGGTTAGCAGCCCGCTTCGTAACCACTACGCTACCAGAGCTCCTTTATAACTAAGCTCAAAGGCACCAGAAATCGATGTTCAATCACCCACCACTTTATTTACCACGCACTCCCAACTTAATTCCAATCATCTGGTATCTCCTAAATAATTAAAATGCTCACCTCCTCATTTCACGGAATCTCTCATATACCCTCTATTGTCTGTTTCTCTCCTTCACTGTTTCCCCTTCTCAATTCCCACTAAATGCAGAATTTCCTCAAGATTCTGACGTCTTCCCTCACTACTTTGCCTCTGCTCTTTCATCCCTTTCTTGACCTCAGCTAGCAATAGAATACAAATGGCTTCAGATCTAGATCTGTAGGCTAACTCTGTCCACTACCTAGCTTTTGTAGCTGCTCCCAGAGATCCATCACAAAGATTTTCTGCAGGACAAGCTCAACATGTCCAAAGCCAAATGGATTATATTCTCCAAACTTTGTGCTCAAAACTTAAAGCTCTGTCTCTAATCAACACTTTCCAGCCTTCCTCCTTCCCATCGCTCTGTCCCCTTCCAGTTACACTCTAGCCCTCAGCGCATGCCAGCACAGAAGAAGAACCTTATAAATATTAAACCATTTAAATGGCTGCCTCAAGAAAAGTCACAGGTTCTCTAATGATTATCAAATAAACTTGATTTTCCCCTTCGTGAAGATTCCAATTTACCTCTCAATCTCTAGACCTTTACTGAATCAAATTTTCTTAATTCAATCCCTAAGTATATACTGAATGCCCACAGAATGCAAAAAGTTAGTCTAGGCATTAGTGGGACAAACTGACAAAATAGTTAGAAGAATAATTCATTGAGGTATTTATGAAGGACCACCATATACCAGGCTGTTTGAGATGCTGAATATGTTGTTGTTGTTGTTAGGTACCATTGAGTAGGTACTGACCCATAGCAACCTTATGTATAGCAGAACGAAACACTGCCTGATCCTGTGCCAACCTCACAACTGTTGCCACACTTGAGCCCATTGATGCTGCCACTTGGCCACTCCATCTCATTGGGGGCCTTCCTCTTTTTCTCTGACCCTCCACCTTACCAAACATGATGACGTTCTTCAGCGACTGCTCAAGATTCTGATGTATATGAGTCAGTCAAAATCCTGTTGTATCGCCACTAATTCGCCCTGTCAATATCATGTAGTCACCCAGTGAGAAGGACATCTGACTTCTGTGATGTTCTTCAGAACATCTGTAGAATCATGTGAAAACACCAGAAAAAAAAAAAAAAATCCAAATCGAACAACGTAATACAAAACACGTAATCAGTGTTTTCCAAAAGATGGAGCGACTGTCACAAAGTGGAGGAGACCAAGAGGACATGGCAGTTATTTGCACTGTGGGATCCTAGAGCAGATTCTGGAACAGAAAAGGAAAAGGGACATTAGTGGGAAAGTAAATGAAATCGGAATCAAGGCTGTAGTTTAATTATTAGTATTGCTCACGCTGGTTTCTGATGTTGATAAATGTATCATGGTTCTGTAAAATGGTAACAGTAGGCAATGGTGGGTGAAGAGTAGGCAATTCTCTGTACACCTTTGCAAATCTAATATTATTTAAAAATAAAATAAATTAAAAATCTCTATTATCTGGGAGCTTACATTATAGTAGAATATAAAGTTTTGTCTTTTACGTGCATAAAAATATACAAGCAAAAATGTGGCTTGTGTATGCATATATAGGAAGGAGCTTTACAAACTACATGGAAAAGAGGAACTGAAAGATATTGGGATTTTCCCACTAACTGTTGGAAACTGTGGAGTCGGTTCTGACTCATTGTGACCCTGCACAGGGTATCCTAGGCTGTAAATCTTTATGGGAGCAGAACACCTCCTCTTTTCCCACGGAACAGCTGGTAGTTTCAAACTGCTGACCTTGAGGTTAGCAGCAATCACTACGCTACCAGAGCTTCTTGTTGGAAGCTCATGCATTATCTTATTTAATTTTGTGAGGAATGTCTTATGTACCCCCTTTTTACCACTGGGGAAACTAAGCCTCAAGAGAGATCAGCCATCATCTCTCCAACCCATTCAGCTCTAAGTGGCAGAGCTGGAATTTGAAACTGGATCGTTCGACTCCAGGTCCAAAGTCAGAAGACAAAGCATGACGAGGGTTATAACCAAGGCAGTAGGCACCTGGGGCCACAGAAGACAGAATGGCTTGCTTCTGACTGAGAGGGGAGATGTCATGTAAACTGAAAGACTTATGGGTTTTGACAGAGACGAGACCATTTCAGGCAGAAGGGAGGACATGGAAGAAGGGGTGGAGGACACATTCTTGGCACATGTGAGCAATGGCTGGACTGTAGGAAGCAGCAGCTGAGGAGGAGCGGGGAGTGGCAGGAGACAAGCTGAATGCCCTCCCCAGTAGACGCTGCATGGTTCTCAAGGCTTTGAAGGAGAAAGAGTCTGGACTTTATTCCCTAGGCAGTAAGAGTTCATTGAAAGGTTTCTCCTTCCCTCCCTTTCTTCCTTCTTGGTAAGGTTTTGACTTGGTCAGATATTGGTTTTCTGGTTTTATTCATCTGACTGCGTTTGTAGAATGGAGCAGGGAGACTTTGGAGGCGGGAAAGTACCGCACCTCAGACGATATTGGGCCTGTGGAGCCAAGTTGGAGCCTTGCTGCTGCAATGCTACCTGCAAAGTCGAAGGTTTGAGCCTACCCAGCCGCTCCTCGGGAGAAAGCCTGGTGGTCTGCTCTCATAATGATTGCTGTTGTTGTTCAGTGCCTCTGAGTCGGTTCTGACTCAGCGTGACCCCGTGATAGGGTTTCTGAGGAGTGACTGGTGGTTCAAGCCAATCTTAGGGTCTAGTGCTTATCCTATTATGCCACACCAGGTCTCCAGCCTACAAACCCCCATGGGTTTGTAGCTGTACTTTGTCACATGGGGTCGCTATGAGTTGGAATCCTCTAGATGTCACACAACAAAAGTGGAACCAAGCAAGGTCCTTAAGTGGTGCGAACGGTTAACAGGCTCTGCTGCTAAACAGAAGGCTGGAGGTTCGAGTCCGCCTGGAGGTACCTTGGAAGAAAGTCCTGGTAAATGACTTCTGAAAACGCAGCCATTGAAGACCCTAGAGAACACAGTCCTACTTTTACACATGAGTTGGAACTGACTGGATGACAGGTTTGGAAGGAAGCAGGATATTCACCAATCCCAGAGCATGGGCCCCATTTTCTTGCCTCTTGGGCTTTGACTGAGACCTCTTCTCTCCCTCAATTGCTTTCGTCAGTTCAGCCTGTTAAAATCAGACGTCTTCGAGTTCCAATGGCAATTCTTTAAGGAACCTTTTCTGAAACCTTTTTAAACTCTCATAACACTTTGGAACCTTAATGCATGCTATGTACCTAATGCAGTGTCTGGTGCTTCATGGGGACTCAGGCATTGTCAGCCTCACGGACATGATGTTCTGCCTTTCTAGACTGACTGTAAAGTCCCCAAGGGCTGAAACGTCATTTGACTCCTTTTGGCGATCCCCTTTGTCACCACCCCACATGCAGACACTGACTAAGGCTGTGCCCTTCAATATACAGTTTGTTGAATACAGTGACATCTCCCTACATCAGATCAAAGGTCAGATCAAAACCATGGAGATCAGAGGGGTCCTCTGGCTGGTGGACATTTGTGGATTCAGCCTTCAACAGCCCCTACATCCAACCCATCCCAGGACTGAATTGCTGCCACTTGGCTCATTACACAGGAAGCGTATAGTAGGACCCTGGTAGCATGTCCAGCCATTGGTCAGTTCCCTCCCTGACCCTGAGCAGAACTGTAAGGAAGGCAGAATGCTGTCAGGTTGAGGAGGAAGTGACTCATAGGCACACACAGATAGCACACATAGCAAGGAATGGTTTCACACACCTGTATGCTCCACCTACACACACACACACACACACACACACACACACACACAACCTGAGTCTTTCCCAGTCCAGTTTTCTCCAAAAATGCCTCCTTGTTCTAGATACTGTATTCAAATGGTGTGGCTGACAGCGCAACCTGATTCTGGGTGTTGAAGGAGCTGGAAAACAGTTGACCTCGTCTCAAATCTCCTTCTCTCCCTGAGGATCACGCATGTGCCGTATTGTTTTCCTTTTGCTTTCCCCTTCAAGGCCCTTAGCATCTTAATTCTCAGTACTTGATCTCTGCCAATACAGCAGGAAAATCATATCTTAGTCTTAGATCTGCTTTCTGATGGCACAGTGTAGCAGTGAGTGGATGTAGGGTGTGGACCGGAGTTGATGACTTGTTCCTGGGAATGAGTGTGTGGCTAATGGCCCGAGCTTTCCACTTCTGTGTGTGTTTGAATGTTTTCATAATAATGAGTTTTTAAAAATTCTATTTCCATATTTTTGTTGACCTCTGTCCAGTTTTCTACTGGGGTTTTCATCTTTTTCATAAGGATTTCTTGGAGACTTTTGGAAATTTTCATTTTGTTATGTTGCTGCTAAATGCCATCAAGTTGGTCCCAACTCACTAGTGACCCTGTATAGGATTTCTAAGGAGCAACTGATGTTGTGAATATTTTCCCATTTTATTTTTGGATTCTTTTTTGTGCATGAAATTCTAAGTATCAACATAGTCACATTTATTATTCTTTTACTTTTTTTGATATTTTAGAAAGACCTGACCCACAATTAGATTATTTTAAAAAAGGGAAGAAAAGAAAACACACACATATACCTGATTCTAGTACTTTTGAGCTTTACATTTTTGCATTTAAATCTTTACCCTCTCTGGAATTTATTTTGGCATAATGATTAAGGTCCAGGCCTAGCTTTGATGTTTTACTTTTATTACAAACGGGTAGCCAATTACCTCAACATTATTTGATTAATACCCACCTTTTCCACCCTTGCATGGAAGGCTGTCTTTATTAGTCACCAATTTTCCATAAGGGTTTGACTGCTTGTTTTGTCAAGTTTTCACTATCTATTCTTAAGAAATCAAATGACATTCTGCATTAGGCAAATCTGCTGCAAAAGATCTCTTTAATGTGTTAAAAAGCAAAGATGTTCCCTTGAGGACTAAGTTGGGCCTGATCCGACCCTGTGCGAGCAGGCCAACGAATAAGGAAGACAGAAGGAGAATCAATGCCTTTGAATCATGCTGTTGGTGAGGACGATGGAGTATGTTAGGAGCTGCCAGTCTGGCCCTGAGAGTTAATGTGCTTTATCATCATATTGTTACTCCTGTTGTTTATAGTGCCATTGAGTTGGTTCTGACTCATAGCGACCCTGTATAGGGTTTCCAAGGAGTGGCTGGTGAGGTTGAACCGCTGACCTTACAGTTCAAACCAACTTGCAGTCCAGTGCTTATCCCATACTGCCACACCAGGACTCTACTATTGTAAGGATCATAAATGGTATATTTTCTTCTTTCACATATTTTATAGCCAATTATTGTTATATGTAGGAAATCCAAAGTATGTATAGGTTTACTTTGATAGACACCTTACCAATTCTGTTAGATTGTCAATAGATTCACTTGGGGTTTCTAGGCATATGTTGAACATGTGTGCTAACAATGACATCTTTACCTCTTTCCCCTACATTTATTAGATGTGTCAAGAGTAGCTTTAAAGGGAAATGCTTGCAGAGTTTCATGAATAATCATAAAGCTTGGTTCTCTGCTCAAGCTCTGATCTGAGGCAGCTAAGGAGGGATATGCTTCCAAGTTCCCTCTAATTGTTGGGAGAATTCATTTCCTTGTGACGGTTGTTGTTGTTATGTGCCGTGGAGTTGGTTCCAACTCATAGCGACCCTGTATAGGGTTTCCGAGGCTGTAAATCTTTATGGGAGCAGAAAGCCTCATCTTTCTCCCACGGAACAGCTGGGAGTTTCGAACTGCTGACCTTGCGGTTCACAGCCCGATTTGTAACCACTACGCTTCCTTGTGATGGTAGAAGTCCTAAAAGATGGCTTAAAGTCTCAAACTGTAGGGAAGGTTCAGCCTCTTCTTGAAAGGGTTCGCCTGAATAGGTCAGACCCACCCAGGGGAATTGCTCTTTTGATTAGTATGGTCAACTGATTGGTGGTGGTGGTTGTGGCCGAGGAGTAAGTGCCAACTCATAGCGACCTTGTACAGGGTTACCGAGGCTGTAATTCTTCTTTACAGGAGCAGAAAGCCTCATCTTTCTCCTGTGGAACAGCTGCTAATTTCGAACTGCTGACTTTGAGGTTAGCAGCCCGACTCAACTCATAACCACTACATTACAGACCTTAATTACATCTGTAAAATCCCTGTATGGTCTCCACATTCTAGTGGTTCAAAGCAAGTCACACATTTTATCTGCAACCAAGGAAGGTGAATAGTCAAAATGGGTAACTCATTAGTGGGCCCATATTAGTGTATCTCCCCTGTAGTACAGACATACCTCAGAGAAATTGCGGGTTTGGTTCCAGACCATTGAAATATCGCAATAAAGCAAGTCATGTGACTTTTTTTGCTTCCTGGTGTGTATCAAAGTTATGTTTACATATGTATAAAATTTACATATATGTTTACATAACATATAAAGTTATGTTTATACAATACTATAGTTCTGGTATGGCACTATAGGATAATGTATTGAACTGCAAGGTCAGCTTGAATCTCAAGGTTGGCAGTTCAAACCCACTAGCCACTTGGAAACCCTATACAGGGTCGCTATGAGTCAGATTCGATTTGACGACACTTAATAACAGCATAATCTATTAGGAATCCTGGTGTGGCCTCAAAGTCAATTTGAAACACAATGTCGGTGGCTCAAATTCACAAACCATTCCTCAGAAACCCTATGTAGGGTCGCTATGAGTAGGAACCCATTGGATGGCACTTAACAACCTGTTTCCATTTGACTCACCTTCCCATCTCTTCTTTGTCCTTCATAAGTGCTGCCCTTTACTTTGACCATTCCATCATTCATAGTGAACGGACCTTAATAGTGGTGGCCCTCCCCTATGTGCCTATTTACTACTTGGTTGAAAGCTGGGCCACGAGAGTGAGTTCCTTTCTAGACGTGAAGGGTGGCCGAGGGCCATAGTCTCAGATTCCTCCAGTCTCTTTCTGACTGCAAACCCGGTCTTTCAAATTTTTAATTTTAATAAATTTGGCTTTTGTTCCACATATTTCTGCCACTCTATCTGGGACCTTCTAATTGTGATTCTAAGTGGGTGATCTTGATAGATTTTCTCAAATAACACAGGTAGATCACTTATTATGAAGAATTTTTAATAAAATTAACAAATGCAATTTGTGAGAAACAGGTGAGGAATTTTTCCCATCCCAACAATGCACCTGCTCATTCTTTGAGGATTGCAAGAGCTGTCCTATGAGAATTTCACTGGAAACCTTACTTCATCCATCCTCCAGCTTTGATCTTGCCCCTTCAGATTTCTGTTTATTTTCCCAATTCAAAGAACATTGAAAAGGAACGTACTTTTTAGTTCCTTGAGGATGCCAAAGCTGCTGTTTGATGTGGTGTAAATAGAAAAGTACAGAATTCTTTAGGGAAGAGTTTCCTGTTGTTAAGTGTCATTAAGTCAGTTCTGACTCACAGTTATCCTCTATAGGGTTTCTAAAGATCAGCTGGTGGGTTTGAACTGCACACCTTGTGGTTTGCAGACCAGTGCTGATCCACAGCACCAAACCAGAAGTCAGTGAAGGGTTAGAGAGATGGAAACATTACCTTTAGATGTGTAGAGACGTAGGTTGTTAAGAAACAATAGATATGTTGAAAGACAATTCCTTTACCTTTTGATATCTGTGTTTAACAAAGATTTGTTAAATCTGTCAATTTGTCCTACTGTGGTAGCTTGTGTGTTGTGGTGATACAGGAAGCTATGTTTAAAACACTGTCACTCATGGTGCCATGAGCACTGCTTCCAGACTAAGAGAGACCAGGAAGGAGAGGTGGACCACATCTGAATGGCTGGCCACTGAAAACCTCATAAACAGCAGTGGACATTGTCAGATATAGTGGTGGGCACAGCGCCAACAATAGTGGGCTCACATGTAACAGCAGTTGTGAAGGTGACTGGGCAGTGTTTCGTTTTGTTGTGCAGAATGTTGCTATGAGTCAGAATCAATTTGACGTCTCCTTAACAACAACAAACACGATTTTGTAGCAACTTTTTGATGGCACTGCGGGTTAATGTGCTAGACTGCAAGGTCGGTTTGAACTGTAAGGTCGGTGGTTCAAGCTCACCAGCCTCTTCTCGGAAACCCTATACAGGGTCGCTATGGGTCAGATCTGACTTGATGGCACTTAACAATCACATACCCTCATATGGAGTTTTGGTGTGGCATAGTAGGGTAAGCACTGAACTGTTAACCACAAGGCTGGAAGTTCGAACTCACCAGCTACTGTTTGGAAACCCTATACAGGTTCTTTATGAGTCAGAACTGACTTGATAGCACTTAACAACAACATGTTGTTGTTGTTGTTGTTAAGTGCCATCGAGTCGGGTCCGACCCATAGCGACCCTGTACAGGGTTTCCGAGGGTGTAAATCTTTACGGGAGTAGAAAGCCTCATCTTTCTCCCGCGGAGCAGCTGGTACATGCATATATATATACGTGTATTGTATGTGTAGCTGCCAAAAGAACCAACAGATCTATGTAGGAAGAAGTGCAGCCAGAGCGCCCCCTGGAGGCCAGGATGGTCAAACTTCCTTTCTCATACTTGGGACATGTCAGGAGGGACCAATCGCTGGAGAAGGATATCACGTTTGGTAAGGTGGAGGGTCAGAGAAAAAGAGGAAGACCCCCAACGAGATGAATTGGCCAAGTGGCAGCATCGATGGACTCAAGCGTGGCAGCAGCAGTGAGGTTGGCCCAGGATTGGGCAGTGTTTCTTTCTGCTGTGCATAGGTCGCTATGAGGCGGTACCGACTCGATGGCATCTAACAACACAAACAATAACATATATATATGGACTTCTGGTGTGGCGCTGCCGGTTAATGCCGTAAACTGCAAAGTCGGTTTCGGCCGTAAAGGCCGCAATTCCAAATTACCAGCTGCTCCTCGGAAACCCTGTACAGGAACTCTGTATAGGGTTGCTATGAGTCGGATCCCGACTTGATGACACTTAGTAACAACAATATAGAGTCCTGGTGTGGCGCTGTGGGTTAATGCGCCAGACTGCAAAGCCGTTTGAACCGCAAGCTCGGCGGTTCAATCTCACCAGCTGCTCCTTGGAAACACTATACAGGGTCGCTATGGGTCGGAACTGACTGGATGGCACTTAACAACAACAACTATATATATATGGAGCTCTAGTGGTGTAGTGGTTATGAATCGGGCTGCGAACCTCAAGGTCAGCAGTTCGAAACTACCAGCTGTTCCGTGGGAGAAAGATGAGGCTTTCTGCTCCCGTAAAGATTAATAGCCTCAGAAACCCTGTGCAGGGTCACTATGAGTTGGAACTGACTCCATGGCACATAACCACCACCACCATGTTGTTGTATTATATATATTTAAATTTACGGAATAATTTAAGTATTGCATTCCTTCAGATAACAAAAAACAGACAATCAAAAGTGGAGTGACTAAAAAGATGCGTATAAAGGAAGGCTTCATGCTAAAGGACTGCCTTGAGCCCTGGAGGGAGGGGAAGCATTTGCTTCAGGAAAGAGGAATCCTCTCCCTGGATGTTGACATATGCTGACCAAGAATATTCCAGCAGCAAAAGATTCTGGAGATCAGTTTCCAAAGTGAAATTCATGCCAATTATCCTTTGGACAAGCAGAATTCCCTAAGACTGCTGTCATTACATAGATACAGAGGGTAGGGAGAGAGTGCCAAGGTGGATTTCAAGCATTTTTGGTCTAGAAATAAGCCTTCATTTACTTTTCATTGGCTGATTTTGCTAGAAAGGTTTAGGAGAACTGAGAGCCAGTCCCAAGCAAGCCTCCAACACAGATAACACAAGCCCCCAATTAGCAACAATGCCTTCATCATGCTAATGACTAAGTAGAGTAGCACAGGAATTTTGCAATTGATGTTCTAAATGAACATTTCCCCAGAAAGGATAATCTAAATTAGCTGTTCACTGACCTACTTGATTCCCAATGCAAATCCACTCAATAGCAAGATGAAGCAGAAAGACAATGAATACAATGTAGAGTGGTAATTCTGAGTTGCATCAGACAGGATGTCTTTTTAGTAGAGTTGTTGCCTTTCCTTCTGGAAATGGTGTGATACTCTTTTTGCTCTTCTGGAAGCTCATTAAGAACATCTTCAAACAAGTTTTTGTAGCAACCTTAACCTTTGCTTCAGTTTTCCTTTTTAAACAAGCATATGGGCTTCTTGATGCTGTAAATAGTTTTTTTTTTTTAATGTATATTTATGGGACATAGCCACAGAGGGCTAGAGCTGAGAGTGAAGCATCCAGCAGCTATGAAGGGAGGGGAGATGCACAAGAACACCCAAACTTGCAAACAGTACCCATTTGACCTAGCCTCCATGGCTTGATAATCAGAACTCAACTAAAGGAAGATAAAAAAGAAAAAAATTTTTGATGTAGGAAATGAGTGTAAATTGCTACAATTTTAAGATCTTGACCTATACTCATGGAGGTTTTTGTTAAGTGCCGTCAAGTCAATTCCAACCCATAACAACCCTGTATTAGGGTTTCCGAAGAGCACCTGGTGAGCTTGAACTGCCAACTTTGTAGTTCAAATGGCTTTGCAGTCTGATGCATTAACCCACAGTGCCACACCAGGACTCCACTCGTGGAGGTGGTAGCTCAAAATACCAATAGAGAGGGAAGGAGTCTTCATATCAAGTATCATGCTATCTCCTCCAGATAGGGATGGGCAACTTAGATATTGACTACCTAAAATGAGGGGGCGATAAAGGCACAAAGTGACTGGCTTACAAGTTTTCAAGAGGGAGTTTAGTTTAAGAGTATGTGGGGGAAGATAGAGTCCCCACTAAATAGTTTTCATCTTGTCTAGATGGGTCTGGTTAAAAGAGATGGGGATAAGATTCTTATGATTCAATAGTGAGTAATTGTTACCATGAGTAATTGCAACTGTAACAATTGTAAAGGTACAAGTTTTGTAACAAAAACAGGGGAGTAGTTAATTTTACAGTCCAGAAACAGAAGAACCTAGGACCATCAAGGAGAAGAGCACAAGCAGAATGCAAGACCCTATCCAGAGAAACAGGGACACCAGACATGAAGGCAGACAGGAGGACATGGAGAGAGGGAGCAGCTCAGGACTCTAGATTCACAGAAAGAGAGGAACTGAGAGCTGGCAGCCAGGAGGAAGACTTGTAGAATGTGCTATTTGGTGGTGTAAATTATTATACATGCCTGAGTGTTTAAAAAAAAAAAGAAAGAGCTAAAATGAATAGAGAGAAATATTATTAACTGATGGTACATGGTGGGGATTGTAATCATTGCAATGAAACAAAGTATATGGTATGATCAATGTAAAACTGATGATCTGCCCTGTAAATTTTCACTCAATTCACAATAAAAACTTTAAAAAAAGAGAAAAAATGTATATTTGTGTCAGAAAAAGAATAAAAATTATGATTTTGTGTAGAACACAGAGAAATCTCATCCTTGGTTAACTACATTTGGTAAATGTCCCTTTGGTAAGTTTCTGAGTCATAGGTGAGAGTAACACTCATACTTCAAACATATTGTCAGGAGAGGCCAGTCAGCAGAGACAGATATCATGTTTGGTAAGGTGGAAGGTCAGAGAAAAAGAGGAAGACCCCCAGTGAGATGGATTGGCAAAGTGGCAGCATCAATGGGCTCAAGCGTGGCAACAATTGTGAGGTTAGCCCAGGACTGGGCAGTGTTTTGTTCTGTTGTGCATAGGGTTGCTGTGAGTCGGTACCAACTCGGTGGCAACAACAACAACAACGTATCACTTGAGCCCTGGTGTGGCGTTCTAGAATAAGCACTGGGCGGCTAGTCATAAGATCAGCAGTTCAAACCCATCAGCTGCTCTCAGAAACTGTACACAGAGTTGCTAGGAGTCATACCTGGCTCGACGGTACATAGCACCACCACCACCACCAAGAGTAGATTCCCTGCCTGGGGTCAGGATTGCTGGTGTTGCTCAGGTGGCCCGAGTTGGTTCTGATTCATAGGGACCCTATGTCCAACAGAACAAAACTCTGCGTGGTCCAGAGCCATCCTCACAATTGCTGTTAAGCTTGAGGCCATTGTTGCAATCACTGTGCAATCCAGCTCATTAAGATCTTCTTCTTCATTGACCCTCCACTTTACCAAGCATGATGTCCTTCCCTAGGGACTGGTCCCTCCTGACAACATGTCCAAAGTACGAGAGACAGATGAGGTCTCTCCATTGTCGTTTTTAAATAAAAGGTCAGCCTGATCCAAACTTTAAGATTAAAATTCAGCTGATAACCTTTTCCCCTTATGACTTATCTCCCTATTCAATATTAAGGACAGATTTGAAAGTGAAGTATTTCTATGGTGAGGCAAAAACCCAAAAATCATCTAAACTGAAAAAGAAAAATGTTTTTATTAGCAGCTACTCTTTTCAGTGCCTCTGGAGGTCAATATTTTGCCTAGATAAAACACTGACTACTCCCTTGACTGCTGTATTTGTAAATGTGTTGGACTTTGGAATGTGGGGTAGAATTCTTATTTATATCTGTAAATAGACTCTAAGAAGAGACAATGGAATTGGCAGCACACACTGGCTTGATTCAATCATACTGTCCAATGCCCCATCAGTGCGTGCTGATAGAGTTCCCATTATTCAAGTAGCACTGAATTTGATGTTAAAACGAATCCAAAAGAGAAGTCAAATATGGCGTCTGCTTTCCCAGAACTTCTAATAACATACTTGGAAAAATAAAGCAGATGCAAACAGAAAGCAGTCTCTACACAGCAGAATGAATGATTGAAACAATGTGTGCCTTATGAGTTAAAAAACAGTGGTGAGAAATGTTGGCGGCAACATTCATAGAAAAGGCTGGGCCAGAACTTTGCCTTGCTAGGAAACTTTAGATACTATGAAGGAATTTACATCTGTTCATATAAATACACTCCATGCTACTGAGGAGAATTGTCCTTTCATATTATTCAAATTATAATTGCAAAATGGAAGTCTTGAAAGTTCAACTGTTTATTCATAATCTTGGCCAAATTCCACTTTGGAAGAGTAAGGATAGATTAAAGACCGCAGCCAACTCAATTATTTAATTTAATTTCACTGCATTAAAGCTCAATGATCTCATTACCAAATTATATCCTAAGGTCATCCTGGGAAAATAAGCTATTCTATGCCAGACAAACTACTCTCAAGAGCAACTCCTGGCCAATGATATTTTTGAAGTTACAAAATGGCTGTGTTTTTCACTGGAAAATTCCATCCTCTGCCCTCGGTATTGCTGCAAAATGCTATGGCTTACCTAAACCTGGCCCAAGGAGCCATTGGGCTAAACAGTACCACGTAAAACCCACGAGCATGCCAATGATAACTGGTGGCAATCTGGAAAGTACCTTTGTAATAATTTTGTAAAGATGTCACTTAGGTCTATTAAAAATCTTAGGAGAAAGCTGATGCTAGTTACAAACGTCTTCCATTCATCATCATAGGCAGATACTCACAGGCTATTAAAACACCACAGTAGGGGATGTCATGTTCAGGAAAACTATAAATAAAAAAGTGGAAAGATTGAAAGCTTCGTTTTCATTCTTCATATTTGAAAACCTATTTTTTCAATGGAGAGACTTTCTAGAAGCAAAAGGTTCAGATTCCCTCCTAAAAGTAAAAGCACACTGCCCTTATCTAGGCAAGAAATACCCTCAAACAAAGTAGCTTTATTGTACTTGGGACAAGTCAGAGACTCCAGCAAGGGGATATTATAAGCACCCCCAAGGGTAGAATTTGGTCAGGGGTCGGGGTGAGGGGAATATATACCATGGAAGGAGATGGAAACCTTAACTTATTTAGAAGTTGATTTCTCTTTGAAGCCCTTGGAGTGTAAAATAACAAGTAATTGATCCAAGTGGTCAGTATGTAAACCAACAAACCTAAATTGAGTGTTATGTGAAAGGCACCTAGCTCTCCACGCTCCTGCTTAATTCACTGAGTGAAAAAGACAGCATTGTGCATTGATTGTCTACCTCATGGGTATTACAACACGAATATATTTTCTAGAAGCCGGCAGTAGGAGTTGTATTTTTAATATGCTGTGTCTGCCCGTTGTAGCCTGGTGGAAAGAACTCCCTCTGGGCTCAGCGTCCTGTAGAGCTGGCTTCTAATCCTGACAATTGTACCTAACAGAGACATGGCCTTTCTCCTGTGTCCATGTGAAGGGCTTCGGTGAAAGGTGGTGGTGTGATAGAACCAGAAGACCCGATATACAGACTATGCTTGTCTTGTCTTTAGTTTGCTTCTCTGTGATGGGCATGTGTCTTGCTGCTCTAAAAGAATCCCTCAGAGCACAATGACATGACTTGAAATTTTTGCAGATGTGGAGAGTTGCGGCTTTGCTTTTATGCGAGAGTATCCAAGGTGCTCAGGTGTAACAGATAGCATTAAGATTTTTCGTGTGAGACTCAAGGAGGGGCACTTAATTGCCCTGAAACTTAGTTTTCTAATCTTACAACAGCACTAGTGACTCCTACTTTACACAGCTGCTGCAAAGATTAGAGATAATGAAGGACGCTGTCTGGCCTGTAGTGGACACCCCATAATGGTGGCGCTTTTTGTTTTTTCATCTGTGAACTACTTGGTGCCAAAGTGTAGCTTTGTCCCTATGGGAACTAAAACAGACTTTCAAACGAGATACCGTTTCTAGAGCTATCTTTTGCCATGTAGACTCCCTGGTGTGAAATCTTAGAAAAACTGTACTCCATGGACTCAAGCATTGGATATGCAAAGGCACTGTTTGTTTTTTTAATTTTAAAAAAGTTTTTTTGTGTGTGAATTGAGTGATCGTTTACATGGGAGAACATCAGCTTTACATTCATCCAATCGTATTTCTTTTCGTTGTAATGATTATAATCCCCTCCATGCATCATCGAACAACCAAAGGGTACACCCTGCAAGCCTGCCTCCAGGCTGTCAGCACATAGCCCCTCTCCCTCCCTGAGTCCCAGAGTCCCCAGCCGCTCCATCTCTCCATGTCTCTGCCTTCATCTCTGGTGTCATTGTTTCTCTGGGTAGGGTCCCACACTCTGCTCTTCTCCCCAAATGGTCCCGGGAACCTCCGCTCCTGGACTGCAAAGTCAACCACTCCCCTCCTTTTGTTGCAAAACATTTACCTTTATATTTCTGACCCTCACAGTCAGTCCTGATAAGCAATTATTCACTATTATACCACAAGAGTCTTATCCCCATCTCCATAAAGGCACTTTTGTAAATAGCTCTTGTTCAGATCATACAGTTAATTCTGACTTCATTCCCGTGGTTCCCATACGCAGTGTGGCCAGCTTGGGTCACCCCCAAGTTCACTTGCAAGGATAAAATGCAGATTGAATGGAGCGTTTTCTAATGTGCCATTGTCTTCGAAGTCATGCTCCTTGGGACTTCCTTCATTGTCTCCCTGGCACCTCATGGACCCCGTTGCTCTGTTTTTGCATTTTTGCCCTGCTGTGGGTACTGTTGGGTGCTACCTCTCCCCTTCAGGCAAACACAGAACAACATGCAGGCTTCTGCTATCTCTTCTGCACCACTGGTGACCATACTGCAGCACAAACTACAGAAATGTTTGATTCTGGAACCCACTTCAAACTAACCTATTCCATTGTTGCTCTCCTGTGGTTAAAACTGACAAACAGGCATTAATCTGCAGTGGTCCCCGTCTTCATAGTTCCCCTGGGAACTCCTTGTATGGGACATCATCCCTGTTCTCAAGGAGTCTAAGACCCATTCATGCATCATAAGATGAACAATATGTGATGAGTGCTAGGCATGGTTCAAATGGTTAAGTAGGCACTCAGCTACTAACCAGAAGGTGGATGGTTTGATTTCACCCACATGTGCCTCAGAATGACAATGTACTTCCCAAGGGATCACGGCCATTGGAAACCGTGTAGAGCACAGTTCTACTCGGTTGCACTTTCTAACATGGGTGGGTAAGTGGATAGGTCCTGGCCACACTATGCTCAGCTTTCTTCAGTTCCTGCCTGATCCCTGCACTTGATTCTCTTACCTTCCCATCAGTTCTGCCATCTTCCTGATTCCCTTTCAGTGGTTAAGTGCTCTGCTGCTAACCAAAAGGTTGCCTGTTTGAACCCACCCAGCGGTCCATCTGCAGTTCTACTCTGTCATATGGGGCTGCTGGGAGTTGGAATCCACTCAAGGGCAACCAATTATCCCAATGTTATTGGGAGATTCCAAGTCAAAGCAGAACTAGGGATAGTTTGTTTCAGAGGAGCTACTGCAGTTAAGACCATTAAATATGACAGGGCATTAAATATTGACTATAAAATCACCCTTCTCCTGTGAATATTTTATACAAACAAAGACTTTATTGTTTGTATAAAGCATTTATAAAAAAGTAATTATATCCCTTTATAAATAAAGTAATTACATCCGGAAATGTCAGAGTTTTACTCTTCAGTGTCTGGAGCTCTGAAAGGTGAACTGTTGTAATTTGTCATTCAGAGGGTTTTAGGAAAGAGCTTCAATAGAGGAGGAATTCAAATATCATTGCTTCTTTTTTATCTTTTCCTAAATATCAGAAACTTTTAAAGGAAATCCCTCACTCAATATGAATTCATTTTCTTTTCTTATTTTATTCCAGCTTTGTTAATCCATTAACAATCAGGAGTTGGTTAAAGCGAGTTTATATTCTGAACAGTAGATCAATTCGTTCGCTAGGTTTTCAGTCCTAAGCGTGTTAAGCGCTCCCTCTACTGGCTATTCCTTAGACTACATGTTCTCTCACACAACACAGGAATTCAAAAGAAAGCAATTTAAGTTTTTGTCTTTAAACCATTGCCCATGCTGTCGCTTCCTACTCATAACGACTCATGTTGTTGTTGTTAAGGGCTGTCGAGTCTGTTCCGACCCATAGCGACCCACAACAGGGTTTCCGAGGCTGTAAATCTTTATGGGAGCAGAAAGCCTCATCTTTCTCCCACGGAGCAGCTGGTAGTCTCGAACTGCTGACCTTAAGGTTCGCAGCCCGATTCGTAACCACTACGCTAACAGAGCTCCTTCATAATGACCCATATGACAGCGTAAAACTGCCACACAGGGTTTCCAAGTCTATATTTTTTATGGAAGCAAACTGCCACATCTTTCTCCAGCAGAGAGGTTGGTGGATTTGAACCACTGAACTTTCAGTTAATGCTGTTGAGTCAGTTCCGAGCCATATCGACCCTGCATAGGGTTTCCAAGGCACAGCTGGTGACCTTGAACCGCCGACCTTGTGGTTCAAACCAACTTTGCAGTCCATCCAACATGTTAACTCAAGGTGCCACCTTGTTGGTGTCCCCTTGGAAATTGTCAGAGGAAATCTCAGGGAAGGAAGAGAGAAGACAACTGTGTGGTTAAACTTGGACCTATAGTAAGGAGCTCTGTTAACATAGTGGTTACGAGTTGGGCTGCTAACCTCAAAGTCAGCAGTTCGATACCACCAGATGTTCTTCGGGAGAGAGACGAGGTTTTCTGCTCCCGTAAAGATTTACAGCTCCGGAAACTCTTTACGGAGTCGCTATGGGTGGGAACCAACTAGATGGCACTTAACAACAACAACATAGTTCTCTGGGTTGAGATGGAAAATGCACCATGCTCTATTGTAGAACAGAGCTGTCCAACAGCAGTGTAGTACTGCAAGGCACAAGGGCAAGCACATCTGCTGTTTAAAATTTTTGTATGGCCACATTAAAAAGTAAAATGAAACAGGTGAAGTTAATTTCAACAACACACTGTCTTTAATCCAATATTTTGACCATCTCTACATGTATCCAATATACAGAATGTAATGAGCTATTCTACTTTTCCTTAATTGCACCAAGTCTTTGGGAAGCTGATGGATACTCACTCCCCACCAGAATCTCAGGTCAGTTCAGACTACCTACATTTTAGGAGCTCAGTAGCCACCTGCCTCCAAACCCATTTGTATTGAGTTGATTCTGCCTCATACAGACCAGAGTAGAGGTACATGATAGCATTTCCAAGATTATTGTCCTTACAGAAGCAGATTGCCACAGCTTTCTTCCTTAGGGCGACTGGTGGGTCTGATCCACTGATTTTTTAAAGTTAGTAGTCGAGTGCTTACCCAATGTGCCATCAGGACTCAGTGCTTACCTACTGTGACATGAGAACATTACCCCAAACCAAAAATATGGCCGTGATGATAGAAATGATGCTGGAGATGGTGTGATAGAATTTTGCAAGACCAATGACTTCTTCATTGCAAATACCTTTAAAAACAATATAAAAGATGACTATATACATGGACCTCATCAGATGGAATACACAGGAATCAAATTGACTACGTCTGTGGAAAGAGACAGTGGAAAAGCTCCATACCAACAGCCAAAACCAAGGTCAGGGGTCAACTGTGGAACACATCATCAATTCTCCTATGCAAGTTCAGGCTGAAACTGAAGAAAGCTAAAACAAGTCCACGAGAGCCAAAATATGACCCTGAATAGACCCCACCTGAATTTAGAGACTATCTCAAGAAGACATTTGATGCATTAAACAATATGCATTAAACAAATGATTGAAGACCAGACAGTTGTGGGATGACATCAAGAACACCATACATGAAGATAAAAGGTCATTAAAATGACAGGAAAGGAAGAAAGAAAGACCAAAATGGAAGTCAGAAGAGACTCTGAACCTTGTTCTTGAGCATAGAAAAGCTAAAGCAAATGGAATAAATGAAGAAGTAAGCATGCTGAATAGAAAAGTTCAAACGGCAGCTTGAGAAGACAAAGTATTATATAGAAATGTGCAAAGACCTGGAATTAGAAAACTATGTATTTCACCTGACCCAAGCCATGGCATTTTTATTAGCCTCATATGCATGTGACAGTTGGGCAATGAATAAGGAAGACTGGAGAAGCAGTGATACATCTGAGTTATGGTGCTGGAGAAGAATATGAAAAGTGCCATGGACTGCCAGAAGAACCAACAAATTTGTGTACAGCCCGAATGCTCCTGAGAAGCCAGGATGCTGAGACCTCATCTCTCATACTTCAGACACATTATCAGGAGGGAGCAGTCCGTGGAGAAGGACATCATGCCCGGTAAAGTGGAGGGTCAGAGAAAAAGAGGAAGACACCAACGAGATGGATTGGCACAGTGGCAGCAGCAGTGAGCTCAAGGGGAACAAGTGTTGTGAGGCTAACGCAGGACTGGGTAATGTTTCAGTCTGTTGTAAATAGAGTGGCTGTGAGTCAGAACCCGGAGATAGCACCTAAACAACAACAACCCACTGTCTTCAAGTGGAGTCGCTCTCATAGGGACCCTGTAAGATAGAGTACAGCTGCTCCGTAGGGTTTCCAAGGTTGTAAATCTTCAAGGGAACAGACAGCCTCCTTTCCCCAGTGGATTATTGATGGATTTGAACCACTGAATTATAGTTAGAGCCCAATGCTTAATCTACTGCACCCCGTGGGCTAGTAGTTGTTTATTGGATAGCAGAGACCAGAGGAAGTCATCAGTGAGACATGGAGACTTGAGCTAAGACTTCAGCTATGCTTGTCCATCTTACCCTTCATGGCTCCGGGTAATCAGCATGGCAGTTGAATCGATTTCAACTCATTGTGAATCCTGCAGGCCAGAGTAGAACTGCTCCCCAGAGTTTCTGAGATGGTAAATCTTTTGTTTTTGCTCCAAAGTGAGTTATTTTTTTTATTAGATTGGGGTGATTCAGTGCAATTTTAACTAGATGCCATGTCTTTAACCTTTTATTGTGAATTGAGTGAAGGTTTACAAAGCAGATCATCAGTTTTACACCCAACATTATACATCTCAATGATTGCAATCCTCTCCAGGCAACAGCACTTCCCCACTTCCTCCACGTGCCTCTTATTTTTAGTTACCTTCCTTCCCGTTCCTTCTGAACTTCATCCTGAGGTAAATGATGCTCTTTTGAGCTTGAATGGTTGACTGAACTTCATCCTGAGGTAAATGATGCTCTTTTGAGCTTGAATGGTTGACTCCTGTATATCTATATACTACTTGTTTGGAAATTGAGCCATGAGGATGAGTTCCATTCCAGTCTCTTTCTGATCGGTAAGCTTGTTCTTTTTGATAATTTTGAGTTTTGTTCCACATTGAGACTGTTAATCTTTATGTAAATCTTATCTTTCTCCTGAGTAGCGGCTGGTAGGTTTGAACCGCTAAACCTTGCAGTTAGTAGCTCAATGCTTTGTTGTTGTTGTTGTTATGAGGTGCCGTCGAGTCTGTTCCAAATCACAAAAGAATGAAACACTGTGTGGTCCTGGGCCATCCTGACAATTGTCATGTTTGAGCCCTTTGTTGTTGCATCTTTATTAGTCCCAATTTACCAAGCATGATGTCCTCCTCCACGGGCTGGTCCTTCCTGGCACCATGTTCAAAATCTTGCCATCTTCGCTTCTAAGGAGCGTTTTGCTTGTACTTCTTCCAAGACGTAGTTATTTGTTCTTCTGGTGGTCCACGGCACTTTCAGTAATCTTTGTCAACACCTTAATTCGAATGCATTGGTTTTTCTGCTGTCTTTCTTATTCATTGTCCAACTTACACATTCAATATATGAGGTGACTGAAAATACTGTGACTTGGGTCAGGTGCACCTTAGTCCTCAAAGTTACATCTTTGTTCTTTAATGCTTTAAGGAGATATTGTGCAGCAGATTTGCCTAATATAATATGTCCTTTGATTTTTTTGACCACTGCTTTCATGAGCATTGATTATGAATCCAAGCAAAATGAAGTCTTGGACAATTTCAATCTTTTATCTCTTTATCATGATGCTATTTATTGATCCAGTTGTGAGGCTTTCAAAAAAAAATTTTTTTTTTTTTTCATTGACGTGTTGTCCATTCTGAAGGCTGTATTTTTTGATCTTCATCACTAAGTATTTCAGTTCTGGCAATCTGAAATAGAGATTTCAGCCTGGCAAACCCGATGGACAGTTCTACTCTGTCATTTGGGACCAGTATGAGTTGGGATAAGGAACTCTGACACCGTAGTGGTTATGAATCGGGCTGCAGTTTGAAACTACCAGCTGTTCCACGGGAGAAAGATGAGGCTTTCTGCTCCCGTAAAGATTTATTATAGCCTCGGAAGCACTACACAGGGTCTCTATGAGTTGGAACCGACTCCACTGCACATAATCACCACCATGAGTTGGAATTGGCTCCATAGTATACTGACATACATGCTCACAGGAGAACAGGGTCCTAAAGTGACCCAGTGTGATCGGGTGGTACACAGGGTGGTGTGGGCCTCAGAGAGGGTGCGAGAGGGTCAGGACCGGGTTGAGAGCATGGGATGAAATAGGGCCAGAGATTTGCACCTAGGACATGGTGATGGTAGCTAGTAGAACTGAATCGAGAAAGGTCTCAGGGCAGTTAGATTGGGGAATTGGAGTAGACAGATCTTAACCTTTTGTTCTCTAAATCATTTGCATCATGCTTCTGAAAAAATATTTTTCATTCCTTTTTTCCTTTATTCCATTTAAGTAGTGTTGTGGTCAGAAACATCGATTGCTTATCTTATTTCTTGGGTATTAAGATTTACTTTTTTTCAAACTTGAATAAATAGACATTTAAAAATGTAATACATTAAAGGCTTATGGAAACATTACAAAACACACACACACAGTGTGTCTGAGTGGGTCAAGTTAAGTCCATCTCCAAAATGTGCTCTCAGGATGAGGCAGCGAATATGTCACTTACTCACAATAAACATGTGGATAGCCATCATAGAAGCTGACAGGAAATTAGCAGAATAGTCCCTAGGGAAACACAGTGCTCTGCTTCTAGTGCCGTGAAATGTAAATATGTCTTCTGAAATGCAGACATACATGTTCAATTTCTTACTACCACTTAAAAGTTTGTCACTAAGGAAGCATGTGTGCCATGATGGATGGGTGTGCTGGACATTTATCCTCTAAGATATACTTCAGTGACCTCATTCCTGGGGTCAACAAGCACTTAAAATATGAGCCTTTTAAACTGCTCTAGAATTTCTTCCCCACCCGTCCTCAAAATGTGAATCCATTCTGTTGATGTAAAGGTAAGTGAAGACAGGGCATGCCTCATGCTCTGATGAAACATCCGTCTCGAATGTGCAAAGAAACATATTCATTCCTAGAAACGGGACTCCACCATGCTCTTGTAGGGGCCTGTTAGGGCAATCCTCTGTTGGATCAGACCCCTGTGGGAGCTGTGCCCACTCTCTAGGTATAGAACCTGCTCGATCAGATTTATGTCCTGAAGTCAAACATCTTGTGTTATGAGGAAATTAGTGAGTTTGCAGACATTTTATGGGAGCAGCTAGATTTGACCCAGGTGAAAGACAGAAAGCATGCCTGAGAAGAGAGGACCAAGTTCACATTGGTTTAGAATTATTAGGAAAAATGGAGTTTGGATGAGGGAAAATTCTGAATGATGGAATATTTGAAAAGAGACATGATTTAGTATTTTCAATAACTAGGTCATATGCTGTTATTGTTAGCTACCATAGAGTCAGTTCCAACTCATAGTGACTCTGTATAGAGTTTCCCAGGTTGTAAATCTTTACGGGAGCAGAAAGCCTTATCTTTCTCCTTTGGAGTGACTTGGTGAGTTTTTGAACTCACCGGTTAGCAGTCCAGTGCTTACCCTACATCGCCACCTAAGCCCTATGGAGTAGTTCTACCCTGTCATTGGGTAATCATGAGTTGGAATTGATTACAAAGAAACTGAGGACAACAACATACACCCTGTTGATGCCTTCCACTGAGAGATGTCATAGAAAAACAAAGCAAAATAAAACGAACCTGATAGATTTCTTTTTGATTCAATTCTGGAACTCAAAATGTTTTAAGCAGTAATGGCCCCATTGAAACCCGATTTTAAAGAGTATGATCTGTTGAATATAAAACTGATAATCTTGTCTGTAAAGCTGAAACACAATTCTCAATAAAAAGAAGAAATCTGCTTTTAAGCTTTGCTTTATAGGCTTATGTAGTTTATGGCACGTGGCATGATGAATGATCAGTGACTTGGAGACAATATTGGTAACCGGTAGAAGTAGGTTGCTGATTCATCATGGGTGTTGAGGGTGGGGAAGAGTCCGTCCCAGTGAAGTCTCATCACCCCAGACAGTTTCATAACAGAGACTTCCACTTGCTGTAACTGAAAACTTAGTACAGGTAACAGGGACTGTATACAACAGTCTCCTCATTTTTTCCACATGCAAGAGTTCTTTTGAATTTCAGTAGAATATTAATTCACTTTTCTAAAACAGAAAGAAAGAATGTTTAATTCAGAGCTCCCTCCTGTTTTGCCTCCTTTACAGTGTTTCAATCTGACACCTCCTCTACAGTGGGAATGACAAGGTCCAGCCATGAGCCCCTTACTTCCCTGTGAAGTTACTGGCTATCAGAAAACTCAGGGGGGCCTTGACCATGGACACTTATGCTTATTCATATTCAGACTGGTCTCAAAAGTCAGAGCACGCTACCATGAACAGCCTCACCCATTGCCCCATGAACTCCCAGAGTAAGGGAGAGGTTCTGTAAGTATTCCTTTCAATTGAATAGAGGCATCTTCTATCTTATCTACATTCACATACTGTTGCTTGGATATATTCTGTTCATTAGGTCACAAAACACTTTGAATTTGAAGGTAGGGTTTGAATTTAAAAGATTTTCAGTATCATTCTGGAATGATAATGAGTGTTACTGATAAGTGTTAGTTTCAGATGATGTATAATTGCAAAAGCAAGCCTCTTTCCTAACCTATTTGTGTACCTTAGAGCCTCTCTTTTATCTCTTAGGTCCTGCTCTTTTGAGTCTTACAAACAACCTTGTCAGGTTTTGGTTTGGAGATTATGCTAGCCTCATCAAAAGAGTGAATGGTCTAATCTGCCGTTCATAACATACCCAAGCCTACATGACATACCACCTAGAAATCAACCAGTATCCATAGTGAAACAGATCTACAAGACTGAGGACTGCTGCAATAAAAAACTCAAAAAGAAGGAATCATGTATAGAACTTCTAAATGAAGAGAAAATCAAATAGATTTCAAGAACAAATAAACCTAAAACTAGACCAAGACTTATTCCTAACCTTAGCGCAACCCTAACCCCTAACACTAATTCTAGTACTAACCGTAACCTTAAAAGTAATTGAACTCTTAGGCCTAGCCTAGACCCACCCATTGTTCTAACCTTATTCCTTCCTTCTACCCACCACTCTGAAATAATTCAGTAGAATTTTCTGACAAAAACATCTGAAACCAAGATTTGCTTGGTGGGAAAGTTATTTATTGACTGAGTTTCTTTCATAGTTAAAGAACCATTCAGATTTTTATCTTCTTTTTAAAAAATTACAATATCATACATTAATTCATATGATTTTTAGTGAAAGTTGCAAATATAAGTGACTGTGGATCTTTCCATTTCTTCTCATGTTAGCTTCAGCAAACTGTATTTTTCTAGGATTTACTCCTTTTCACCTGTATTCTCAATTTTACTGGAACAACATTCTGTGTAATATCCTTTTATTGTTATTTGTTAATATCTGCAGGATTTGTAGCGCTATTCCTTTTTTTCTTGATCAGTCCATTTTACTTGGTTACATACACATTGTTGTCATTGTTAGGTACCATCCAGTGGGTTCTGACCTATGCACAACAGAATGAAACACTGTGTGATCCTGTGCCAACCTCACAACGGTTGTTATGTTTGAGTCCATTGTTGCTGCCACTGTGTTAATCATATTCCTCTTTTGCGTTGACCCTCCACATTACCAACATGATGTCCTTCTCCAGGGATTGGTTCCTCCTGAAAACACATCTAAACTGAGACATGAGGTCGCATCATTCTCTTTTATAAGGAATACTCTGGTTGTACTTCTTCCAGGACAACTTTGTTATTCTGGCAGTCCATGATACTTTCAATATTCCTCTCCAAATCCATAAACCAATTGCAGGATTCTTCTATTGTCTTCCTTATTCACTGTCCAGCTTTCATATGCATATAAGGCTTGAGTCAGGCACATCTTAGTCCTCAAAGTGACATCTTTGTTTCTTAACACTTTAGAGAGGTAGTTTGCTGCAGATTTGCCTAATGTAATACGTTGTTCAATTTTTTGATGATCACAATAAGCAACTCCAACCTCCAACCTAAAGCCACATCCAACATGGTCATTTGGGACAATTTCTAACTGTAATTCATACAGATTAATTCATTTATTTTGCTTTTTTGGATAGAAACCATCTTGATTAGAGGATTAGATCAGGGCTTCTCAAAGTGTTTATACTTTGGAACCATCTGGAGATCTTGCTGAAATGCAGATTTGGATTCAGTGACTGTAGGGTGGGGTCTCGCTCCCAGGGCAAGCAGACGTTGTTCTCCAAGGAGCTCGCTGTAGATAGCAAGGACTCAGATAATTACTTCCCAGGAAGACCTTCTCTTTAGGAGATGACCTCATGAGTGCTGATAAGGAATCACTATTTTGACTCTCTGTGTCTGACTGACTTCAGTGCCAAGTGACTTCATCTCACTTGAAAAGCTCATGTCAAATGATGTGCAAAACTGAAATTAAAAACAAACCCAAAGTAAAAAACACTAAAAATAATTGTGAGAGATTAAAGTAGTGAGTGAGATTTCAAATGTTTTTAAAGGCCAGAGAGACGTCTAAAGATTAATTTCTACTTCAGCAGTTTGGTTTCTGTATCCTTTTAGCTCTTAAAAATGATTGAGAAAAAAAAAAAAAAGATTGAGGACTCCAAAGAGTTTTGGTCTATGTAAGCTACAGTTATTGCTATCACTACTTTAGAAATTAAAACGGAGAAGCTTTAAAGACATTTATGTATTGTTGTTGTTGTTGTTGTTGTTGTTGTTCAGGGCCTACTCATAAGGACCCTGTGCACAACAGAATGAAACACTACCCTGTCCAGCATCTTTCTCACAATTGTTGCTAGTTTTGAGCCCCTCGCAGCTGCCACTGTGCCAGTCCATCTTGTTGGGAGGCCTTCCTTTTTTTCTCTGACCCTCCACTTTACCATGCAAAATGTCCTTCTCCAGGGACTGGTCCCTCCTGATACTATGCCTAACGTACGAGAGACGAAATCTCACCATCCTTGTCTTAAGGGACATTCTGGCTGTACCTCTTCCAACACAGACGGGTTTTTTCTGGTACCTTTAATATTCTTCTCCAACACCACATCTCAAATGCATCAATTCTTCTACGATCTTACTTATTCACCATCCAACTTTCACATGCATATGAGGCCATTGAACATACCATGATTTGGGTCAGGTGCATCTATTAAGTTACTTAAAATAATGATAAAATCCAGAAACCTAATCTTTGCCATTGAATTGATTCGGACTCATGGCAACCCTGTGTGTGACAGAGTAGAGCTACTCCATCGGGTTTTCTGGACTGTAATCTTTACGGTTGCTCATCACCAGGCCTTTCTTACATAGCACCCCTGGGTGGGTCTGAACCACCAACCTTTAGGTTTGTAGTCAAGCACAAACCCATTTACACCACTCCACCCCAAGACCAAACCCACTGCCACCGAGTTGATTCTGATTCATAGTGACCCTGTATAGGGTTTCTTAGACTATAAATCTTTATAGGGTCAGACAGCCTCATCTTTCTCCTGCTATTGAGAGTAAAAGTCCCAAACCAAACCAGTGCCATAGTCATTCTGCATAGGGTTTCCAAGAATG
The DNA here is from genome assembly GCF_000296735.1 of Chrysochloris asiatica. NCBI lineage: Eukaryota > Metazoa > Chordata > Mammalia > Afrosoricida > Chrysochloridae > Chrysochloris > Chrysochloris asiatica. The sequence goes on from NW_006408539.1 coordinate 16,809,808, forward strand.
TAAATCTTGATTGGAGCACACAGTCTTATCTTCCTCCCTTGGAGCAGCTGATGGGCTTGAACTTCCAGACTTACAGTTAGCAGCCCAGGGCTTATCCCACAGTGCCACCATAGCTTCATATTTGCAGCATGCAAGGACAGATAAAGACATGATAGATAGATAGATAGATAGATAGATAGATAGATAGATAGATAGAAAGAATGATAACCCACCAACTGCACCATTGCATATTAACTTAAACAGCGTATGTTGTTGTTAAGCGCTGTCAAGTCAGTTCCAACTCAGTGACCCTGCGTAACGTTTCCGAGAAGCAGCTGGTGGGTTTGAACCACTGACCTTGCAGTTCAAACTGACCTTGAGGTCCAGTGCATTATCCTGCAGCACCACACCAGGGCTCCTAAATAACATATGTATATATACATATATATATATTTTTATTTTAAAGAAAAATAATTATTTAGGTCATTCAGGATTTAAAAACAACCGTGTAGTGAGAAGAGTGGCATTGTTGGACATTTTGGCCAATGTCTCTGAGGTCTGGCATCAGAGAAGACAGCTGGGTCCTCCATCTGCCTCTGTTTCTTCTCTGTTGTGGTATCATGCACCAGGTAATGTCTGGAAACCCCCACTGTACTCTGGAGGGAGAATGAAGATGAAAAAGGCAAAAGACCTCTTCCAATTGTTTTGAAAACAACTTGGATCTGAGAACCCTGGAAGGTGCTTCCTCCCTGTCCACGTGTACCCCAGCTTTCTTTGACTTTCTTTCTGGCTTATCTCAAGTCCTAGAGGCTTGGATGACTAATCTGCTTATATTTGGGCAGAGCAAACCTTCTGCTTAATTAGCAGTCAAGAAACCCGCCGAACCGGCCAAGAATTGGCCAACTCTCTAATAGTGAGTATTAACCCTGGTGAAAGTATTCAGCAGATTCTGAAGGTTAAGGCTTCAGAATTTACCCTAAAATAATTATTAGAATTTATTTATTGATACCAAAGGGGAAAATGTTTGGCATTTTAGACATTGTGGGAAATCTTCGTGAGGCAAGAATTTAGCGATGTTCTTTTGGCCCTTGCAGTTGTGACAACATTTTTTCTTTTTGTTGTGATTTGGGTACATGTTTACAGAGCGATTTTGTTTTCCGTGTAATAGTTTGTACACATTCTGTTGTGATGCTGTAGGATAAACACTGGACAGCTAGCCACAAGGCTGATGACTCAAACCCACTAACTGTTCCTCAGAAACCCCATACAGGGTCACTTAACAAAAGCAACAGCACCTTCTGCTTCGTGACATTGATTTGTAATTCCCAAATGGTAACAGCACTCTTCCCGTTTCCTCACCGTGCTTCCTGTTCTTTTCATTTGTCCTTCCTTCCTGTCCCTTCCTGATTCTGAGCTCACCACTGGGCAAATGTTGCCCTTTTAGTCTTGTATGGTTGATTGTTCTAAGGAGTGTATACCTCCCTGATGTTATTGTTCACCTGTTGTTGTTGTTATTGTTAAGTGCCTTCAAGTGGATTCTAACTCGTAGTGACCCTGCATAGGGTTTACAGGGAGCAGCTAGTGAGCTTGAACCACCAACCTTGTACTTCAAACCAACTTTGCAGTCCAGTGCATTAGCCCACAGCACTACCCCAAGACTCCTGTTGCTCTGATAGGCTTGTCTTTTGTTTAACTGAAAGCTCACTCCAGGGTGAGCTCACTTCTAGGTCAGAAGCATATGTAAGGGCCATGGTCTCAGGGGTTCCAATAAGACTGCTCTTTTGTTCTGAGTCTGAGTTTTGTACCACATTTCCCCCCACACTATCCAGAACCTTCTATTGTGATCGTAATCAGAGTGGTCTGTATTGGTCGTAGGGTACCATCTAGTTCTTCTGGTCTCATGGAAACTGAGGTTCACATGGTCCATTAGTCCTTTGGACAAATTGTTTCCATGCGTCTTTGATTTTCTTCCTTCTTTGCTCTGGCAGGGGAGAGATCAATAATAGCTGCATATTAGATGGCCACTTACAAGCTTTAAAGATGTTACTCACCAAAATAGGATATACTTTGTTTTTTTGAATTATGTTATGCTAACAGACATTTCAATGTAAAGAAAACAAAAATCCTCACCACTGGACCAATAAACAACATTCTTATCAACAGAGAAAAGATTGAAGTTGTCAAGAACTTCATTCTTATTGCATCAACTATCAACACTCATGGAAGTAGCAGTTAAGAAATCAAATGATGTATTACATTAGGCAAATCTGTTGCACAAGACCTTTTTAAAGTGTTGAAGAGCAAAGATGTCAGCTTGAAGACTAAAGTATGTCTGATTCAAGCCATGGTATTTTCAATAACATCATATGCATGCGGAAGCTGGACAGTGAATAAGAAGACCGTAGAAGAATTGATACTTTTGAGTTCTGGTGTTGGAGGAGAATATTGAAAGTGTCATGGGCTGCCAGAGTGCTTCTTGGAGGCCAGGATGGCCAAACTTCGTCTCTTATACTTTGGACATATTGTCAGGAGAGACCAGTCGCTGGAGAAGGATATCATGTTTGGTAGGATAGAGGGTCAGAGAAAAAGAGTAAGACCCCCAGCAAGATGGATTGGCAAAGTGGCAGCATCAATGGTCTCAAGCATGGCAACATAATGAGGTTGGCCCAGAATCAGGCCATGTTTCATTCTGCTGTGCATAAGGTTGCTATGAGTCGGTACTGACTCAATGGAACCTAATAAGAGCAACAACAACAGACATTCATGTCCCTTTTGCCCATGGTCCTCAGCCCCTAGACCCAGTGACTCATTTCCCAAAGGATTCAGGCTGTGGCTAAGAAATTTTTATAACTTTACCCCCTGTATATGCTGCTATATACATGGATATATTTGGAGCACATACGAATACATACATAGAACTTTCCTCTGCTAAACCTCTATATATGCATAGGTATAGTCCCATTTGCCTTCCCACACCTGCTCAGCGTGTGTGTCTGTTTGTGTGTCCACTCATGCTGTGGTGCTGTTGTGTGCCACCAAGTTGTTCTGACTCATAGTGACCCTGTTTTTTTTTTTTTACAGAAGCAGAAAGTCTCATCTTTCTATTATGGAGCGACTGGTAGATTAGAACTACTGACCTTGAGGTTATCAGCCCAGCTGGTAATCCACTAAGATACCAGGGGTCCTTATTTGTTGTTTTTATTAAGTTCCATCGAGTTGGTTCCAACTTATACCAACCCTGTGCAGGGTTTTTGAGGAGTGGCTGGTGAACTTGAACCACTGACCTTGCGGTTCAAATAGACCTTGCAGTCCAGCACATTAACCCATAGCACCACATGAGGAGTCCAGGGGTCCTTATAGATTATTGTTATTACTGTTAGCTGCATTTTTTTCTTTACACAGAGAAACAAATAAAGATGATCAGACTGCAAATGTGAGCGCAGTTGTTCATAACATTCTATTACTTCTCTCTCAACTGTGAGATGAATTTGCTTTCTAGGCTTGAAATAGGAAACACGAGACAACGAATGCTTATTTTATAGATTTCATGGGGAAACACATCCATTTTATCTTTTACATGTTGTATATGAGCTACGATGTCATTAAAAGGCCGTCAGCCAAAATGTTCTAGTTTTGTGTCGTAGTGGTTAACTTAACTGCTTCTCTGTGTAACAATTCTCACTTAAATTTTCACCTTTTATTTTGCCACTCAAGAGTTCCTTTTCTCACTTGGAACATGTTCTGGTACTATGAATTGCCATCGATTTTGGCTCTTGGGAAGAGTATCCAAAAGTGCCACACACCTCACCTAAAGACCACATCTCCCACAAAAGCAAACACAATTTTGGAAGTTAACCAACATGTTCTTGATCCGAAGAGTCAGGTATCATTGTAAGCTTCCTCACGCAAGCTTACAATGGTGGTGGTGTGTAGTGGATTTGGTTCCAAATCATAATGACCCTGTACAGGGTTTCTGAGGCTGTAAATCTTTATGGGAACAGAAAGCCTCATCTTTGTCCCATGGAACAGCTGGTAGTTTTGAACTGTTGACCTGGAGATTAGCAGCCCGATTTGTAACCACTACGCTACCAGAGCTTATAATATCTTGATTTATAGCCCCACTCTTTCATAACTGATGGCCATTCTAATTGGGAATATCGTAAAAGATGAAGCCTAGGCTGTATTTCCTTTATGTGTTCAACTTAATAATAACTGTTTGCATTTTTTTGCAGAGAATTCTTAGAAGACTTCTTTTCTTATGCATAAAGAAATGGTTCCTGTTTACCTCTATTCACTTTAATGATTACATTCCTCCCTTTGCCTCCCACTACGTCATCTTTCCTCTGCCAACCTCCCTCTTGTTGTATATTGCCTGCCCTGTCACCCTTGTTGGCAGGAATCTACCCTCTAGCTCATGAATCATTTTTCCTCCCTCCTCCTCACTGTAATCATCATTGATTGCTGTTGTTTCTTTAATGCAGAAAACTTTTTCTTAAGGTTTTAAAACATTAGTTTCATACAATATTTGTCCTTTTGTGATTGACTACTTTCACTCAGCATAAGGTCCTCTAGGTCCATCCATGTTATGAGATGTTTCACAGATTCATTGTTATTCTTCAACACTAAATTGTGTGTATGTACCAACGTTTGTTTATCCATTCTTCTGTTGATGGGCATTTAGGCTGTCTCTATCTTTTTGATGTTTCTCTTGTAGACAGAAAATTGAAGGATCCTGTTTTCCTTTTTGTTCTGCTCTCTCTGTCTCTTGACTGGTGAATTTAATCCATTTACATTCAGTGTAATTATCTATAGGTATGAATGGATTACTGTAATTTCGCTGTGTGTTTTTTTGTGTGTGGTATTGCTTGTGTCTTTATTCCACATCATTTCCTGCATTGAGTTCATTTTGTTTGTGGGTTATCTTTACATTTTCACTTTTATGTATTAATGTTAACTAAATCTCTCAATTTTCCTCTTTAAAATTTTTTTTTGATGTGCAGGTATGCTAATATTCTTTGAGGTTACCTTGTAATTTATTAATTTTTTTCCTGTTGAAGAAGGTCTATTTTATCTTGAAATCTACTTGGCTTCCTTGCATTTGGAAGTTCTGCATCTATGCTATTCCCTCTTTTTGCTTTGTAGTTGATTTCAATATAGATTGACATCTCTGATTCCCTATTTTCAGTCTTGTAGGATTGCTTTACTTTAAATACTTACATATCTGGGTTGATTCTGGGTGGTGTAGTCAAGTATAGTAATCTCAGGTTGTTATCTGCTGTTGAACACCCTTTCAAAATTTTTTGTAAAGTTGGTCTTATCATTACAAATACCTTTAATTTTGGTTTATCAGAAAACATCCTAATTTTGCCTTTGTATGTGAGGAACAGCTTTGTTGGGTATATGATTCTTGGTTGGCAATTTGTTTTCTTTTTTTCTGTCAGCATTTTGTATATGTCATCCCATCGCCTTCTTGCCTGCATGGTTTCTGCTGAGAAATCAGACATCAGTCGTATTGATTTTCCTTTGCAGGTAGCTTTTTGTTTTCCCCAAGTTGCCCTCAGGATTCTTTCCTTGTCTTTAATTTTGGAAAGTTTGATTATGATATGCCTTGGTGATTTTCTTTTAGGATTTATCCTGTTATTCAACTTCTTGTATGTCTTTCATGATATTAGGGAAGTTTTCCAACAACTGTCTCACAATTTCCTCTGTGTTTTTAACTGTCTGTCCCTGTTCTGAAAGAAATCTCATCACCTCTTCAAGGTGTCCCACATAATGGTTGTTTCTCGTCATGGTGTCCCACATAACTCTTAGACTTTCATTGGATTTTAAAATTCCTTGTTCTGATTTTCTTGTAGCATATTAGTATTAGAGATTTATCCTCAAGTTCAGTAATTTTGGCTTCCATTGCTTCAAATCTACTCCTTTGCCCTTTCAATGTATTGTCCATTTCTAAAATTTTAGTGCTAATGGATTTCTAATTGCAGGTTTTATATTGTTTCATAATTTGCATTTATTTTGTCTGTTTGTTCTTTAAGTGTTTTCCTGAATTCTTCTAAAGTTTTTTTTCTGTGTTCTCCTTGCTTTCCTTGATCCTCCTGTCAATCCTTAGAAGGCATCTAAATATCATTCTTTTTCAGGTAGTTCCATTATCTTTTCTTCTTCAGAAACATTTTCTGGCTCTGCATCTTGGCCATTTGTTTGAGTCATTCTCTCTTGTTTCTTCGTGTGAACTAAAATTTTCTGTTGTCTCTGGGGCATTGTGGGGTTGTTGAATTTAATCGATGACTGTGTGCTTATGTGTTCTTAAGAGCTGTCTCCTGTGGGTGTTGTTAGAGAATGGATGTGTGTACACTGTTCTCGTTTGCTGTTTATTCACCTCAGTTTAGGGTGGGTTTGGTTTGTGCTGGCTGCTGTCTGCCATTGACCAGGTGGTATAGGAGCTGTCTTCTGTTGGGTGGGAAAGAGAAAATACTTCCTCCTCCCCACAAGAAAACAAAACAGAATAAACAAACAAGGAAACAACAATAAAAACTGAAAATAGTAAAGAGAAAAAAAAACAACAAAAAACAGACAAGAGCCAGAAAAAAGAGCATAACAACTATCCAGATAGAAGAGCAACAGGGAAATGGAGTTATAGAAGAGAGAATAAAGGGGAGAAAAAACAAAACCAACAACAACAACAAAATGACACTTATGAAAACTAGGGAGAGGGGAGATGAAAAAAGAAAGAGAGTAGAGATTAGCAAAGAAAGATAAAAAGTTTGGGGGAAGGTAGAGGGAAAGTCAGAAACAGAAGAAAAGAAGGAAACACGAAACCAGAGATTTAAAGGATAAAATTCAAGGGAATGGAAAGAGGAGGAAGAGAATAGACAAAACACAATGAAACAACAAAAGGGAAAAACAAGCAAACCCCAAAGAGAAAACAAAACAGTATAGCTGTTGGATCTACAGAGGGGAAAACTCTGGGGAGCTCCTGCCAGCCAAGGAACTCATGAGGTGTGTGTGAGAGGGATGTGTTCCTGGGCCCAGCAGAGTTCCTGGGCCCAGAGAGAGTCACTATAGGCCTAAGTGTTATCTATCACGTAGGGCACTCAATCTGGAAGTAGTTCCTGGAGGTCCTTGATGGAGCTGCTTTCAGTGTCTGTTAGGACCACAGGGCAGCTTGCGGCAGGATGACTGATTAAATGCTGGTCTGGTGGCTCTTTGGGTTCTGTAGGTCCTAAGTCATGCCCACCTGAATCCAGGCACCAAAATTGTGCACCAAAGCAGTGCCACCTCACACTGGCATTGCTCCCAACCATGTGATTCTGAACTCACAGAGAGCAGAGGCTATGCTGGGCGTAGATGAAGGTGGGCAATGGCCACCCCTCTGGTCCCCAGGGAAGCATGGGGAAAAAGAAGGAACTGTGTATTCCTAGTTGCCTGTGTGACTCTGCTCTGCCAGGCTATCTTCTGTTGCCAAAGCTGCTAACAAAGGTGTGGTGTCTGGCCAGCTGTTCATCAGTCAGTCTCCCTCTTTCACCGTCCCTACTCAAATTCTCCTTTCTGCAAGTACACAGTCCACTTCTCTAGCCTTTCTTCTGAAGTTCAGGGTTCCTACATTTTCATCTGTGTCTGTTTTATATGGTCTCTCACATCTTTGTTGTAGAGGTCTGTGTAGTGCATCTGCCTAGTCCAGCATCTTATCGGAAGTCCATGTATACCTATTCTTGACTTTTTATAAAAGTGGTTTCATCCAATATTTGTCCTTTTGTGATTGACGTGTTTCACTAAACATAATGTCCTCCAGATCCATTGATGTTATGTATAAGATGTTTTGCAGACTGATGATCCTTTATTGTTGCATAGTATTTAATTGTGCGTATGTACCACAATTTATTTACCCATTCATCCATTGATAGTCACTTAGGTTGTTTGCATTTTTTGCTATTTTGAATAGTGCTGCAATGAACATATGTATGTGTATGTCTGTTCATGTCACTGCTCATATATCTATGAACCAACTCAATGGCACTTAGCAACAATGGCATGTCATAAGACATACTTGCAACCATTAGCCATTGTCATTGTGTGTCAGTGAGTCAGTTCTGACTCATAGCGACTCTCTATAAGGTTTCTGAGAGTCACTGGTGGATTTGAACTGAACTGTTGACCTTATGGTTAGCAGTCTAATGCTTATCCTACACTGCCACACCAGGGTTCATTAGCCGTTTACCTTTAGAGAAATGCAAATCAAACCCATAAAGAGTTACTTTCTTACCCCTGCAAAAGTGGCAATGATAAAAACAAAACAATACAGAAAACAACAAATGCTGGTGAGGTGTGGGGAGATTAGAACTTCTGGTGTTGTTAAGTGCCGTCAAGTTGGTTCTGACTCATAGCGACCCTGTATAGGGTTTCCGAGGAGTGGCCGGTGAGCTTGAATCACTGACCCTGTGGTTCAAACCGACCTTGCAGTCCAGTTCATTAACTTGTAATGCCACACCAGGTTGTGGGGAGACTAGAACACCTGGTGGGATTATAAAATGGTACAACCAGTGTGAAAAACAGTGTGGTGTTTTCTCAAAATGCTAGAACTAGAACTACATCATGATCCGGCAATCCCACTCCTAGATGTTTACCCTGGATGTGGGAGCAGCCATACAAACAGACATATGCTCAAACATGTTTTGCTTTTTTCTTGCCTCACAGGGGCCCCCTGATTTATTTTTAGGCTAATTTTGGGTTATTGTTATATTAATTTTCTATCTCAGGTTCAAAACATTTCATTTTATTTTCCCAATTCAATTGCATTACTGTTTTAAGTGTGATATACAAGTTTACTAAAGTTTGGAAGTTTCATCTCCCCTAAGGTGCCTCAGACTGACTGTTTTTTACTTTATACTTGAAATCTTTCTAGACTTGCAGAAAAAGTTAAAATAATAATAGAAAGAATTATCAAATTTTCCAAATGTTGTTATTCTATTAACAGTACTTTATTATTTTATTTTATTTTGTTCTGTTCTGTTCTGTTCTATTCTTCTCTGTTTGTCTGTCTATCTTTTTATCTACCTACCTACCTACCTACCTACCTACCTATAAACCACTTAAGAATAAATTGCAGGCACTTTGCTGCTCCATTACCTCCAGGAGTCCTGGTGTGGCACTGTAGGGTAAGTACTGGACCACAAGGTCAGTTTAAACCTTAAGGTCAGTGATTCAGATTCACTGGCCACTCCTTGGAAACCATATAGAGGGTCGTTATGAGTCAGAATTGACTGGATGACACTTAACAACAACAACATTACCTATAGATATTTCAATGCTTATTTCCTAAATGCACGGATTTTTTTTTTTTTTCCTCTCAAATATCTATAGTACATGTAAGAGCTCTGGTGTGGTACTGTGGGTTAATGTGTCAGACTTCAAAGCTGTTTGAACTGCAAGGTCAGTGCTTCAAGCTTACCAGTAGCTCCTTGGAAACTCTATACAGGGTCGCTATGGGTTGGAACCAGCTCGATGGCACTTAACAATAACAAAAACAATAGTACATGTAACAAAATCAAGAAATTACCATTGATGTAATATTCTTTGGTCCACAGACCTCAGAAATTTCCAGTTCTCCCAATAACATTCCACAATGTTGTTGTTGTTAAGTGCCATCAAGTCGGTTCTGACCCATAGCGACCCTGTATAGGGTTTCCGAGGGTGTAAATCTTTACGGGAGTAGAAAGCCTCATCTTTCTCCCTCGGAGTGGCTGGTAGTTTCGAACCGCTGACCTTAAGGTTCGCAGCCCGATTCGTAACCACTACGCTACCAGAGCTCCTTAACATTCCACATAGCTAAAGTAAAAAAAAAAAATTTTCCTTCCATCTCTTCTCTATGTGTCCTGAAATTTGTAGTTAGATCTACTATGTTATTGTTAATTGTTGCCAAGTTGGTTTTGACTCATGGCAGCCCTGTTTAGGGTTTCTGAAGAGCAGCTGATGGATTTGAACTGGCAATCTTATGGTTAGCAGTCCAGCGCTGATCCTACAGTGCCGCATCAGAGCTCATAATTAGATCCAGTGGCTTGATAAATATTCAGGTTTGATTTGCTTTTGTTACACTAGTTCAAAGATGACATTGCGAAATCCCATTGAGAAACACACAGTGTGGTTCTCACTCTTTGGTGGTTTAACCACAGCCTAGATGTATTAATGCATTAAACCAAAACAATGACTCCAAAACAACAACAGCAAAAACTCCAACTGCTCTCTAGTTGATTCCAACTCATCACAACCCAACAGGGCAGAGCAGAACTGCCTCACAGCGCTCGTCATGCTGTGAGTCTCTGGAAGCACACTGCCTGCCGCATTGTTCTCCTTCAGAGCGGCTGGTAGGCTGAAACCAGTGTCCTTTTGATTGGCAGCTGAGCGCTTTAACAGTGCACCACATTCATGAAGGGTTACAAACTGGTGTTCTCAGTCAGTCGGTTCTCCTTCATTATTAACTGGATTACATATGTAAAGGGAAAACTTGCTCTGATTTGAGATTCATATTGAGAAGGCAAACTAGCTATTGGCTTCTTTCTCTTTTGTATCAGTTTTCATGACATGAATTTGGCTGGAAGAGGGTATTCTTTAAGGGCGTTCCAACTGACTGGACTCCTAGTCATGCTTACCCCAGTTCTGTGAGAATAGAACTGGGCTCCATAGGATTCTCAGGCTGAGTTTTCACAAGTACATCACCAGGCCTTTCATCTGAGGTGCTTCCAATCTTTTGATCATCAGCCAAGTACGTTAGCCATTTGCACTCCAAGGACTCCTTTTAGATAGTTGTCATGGTTGTTAAGTGTCATCAAGTTAGTTCTGACTCATAGCGACCCTGTATGGGGTTTTTAAGGAGCGGCTGGCGGGTTTGAACCACCAACCTTACAGTTAGCAGGCCAGTGTTTATCCTATAGTGCCACATCAGGAATCCTTAATATAGTAGAAGAATGGACAACGCTTGCCGATTTGCCAAGAATTAACCGTACAAATTCTTTTTAATACAGTCTCCTCCTATGTGCTACAGAAGAACATGCCATTGCAAATAGAAAAGTTGGCATAGTGTGCTATAGAATTAGCACCAAGAATATTGCATCAGTTTTTATCTTCAAAGCAGTTCAGGGCTAATTAGCTCTCCCATCTCCCCAAGGAAGGAGGTGTTATTAACTTCATTTGAAAGATAAGAAAATGGAGACCTGGAGAAGACCTAAGAGTGACTTGTCCCCAAGGTAAGAAGGTATTACTATGGGTGAGGAGATGATAGTTTTTTGTGTGGCTTGATGAAAGGGAGATACGGGGAAAGCCGGAGTGAAAGACATCTAGACACCACGGCCACAATTCTGTCACCGAACATTGTATAGTGTGTCAAAATCTGAGACCAACAGTCAAGGGGGGTTACCAGTGCAGTCTGGGATGTTCTGTGTCTGACACATGCTAACATACCAGTAGTTTGAAGGTGACCCAATACAAGTAAAGTGCTACATTTTGTTACTGTGGCTATCTTGGTAGTATAATAGACTGTCCCTGGGTGTTGTGAATGGTTTACTCTTAGCTACTAATATATAGGTTAATGGCTTGAAACCACCCAGTAGTGCCGTGGAAGAAAAGTCTGGCAACTTGTTTCCATAAAGATTACAGTCAGGGAAACTTCCTGGAGCTCAGCGCTCTCCTGTAACACACGGGGTCATCATGAGTTGGAATCTGCTCAATGGCACTGGGTTCTTGTTTAGTATGACAAGGACGGAGTGTCTCACCTAGGTTTAGATTCCTCAGTGGCGGTACACAGCTGCAAGATGTCACTTGTCTTTTTCTCTAAGTGAGGGCTATTGAATGTACATTGGCTACTTCTTGTGTAAAGCTTGTATTTCTGTTAAACATTCAACATACTCAATTCATGCCAAAAGATGACATATAATTGTGAGCTTGGATCAAACCAGAGATGCTATAATTGGGATATAATCTTCCCAACATCAGGGTTGGCACTCAGGTTTTTCATCGTAGATAGGCTGAAGTTAAAACAATCCCAACACCTCAGAGCTGGAACATTCGAAATGTGTGTTCTCCACCCAGACTAATTGCTTTAACAGCATGTAATTGCCTGACCTCAGGTAAGCTTGCCTCCTCAGCACAAACTCCTTTCTCAGGTGGGGAGACAGCGAGGGGACAAGACAATCATCCAAAGGGAGAAATTGGAAGCCTGTTTTTTTCCGGAGATTTTTATTAGGCACCTTACAGCAATCCCTAACCTCCAACCCATGCATGCAGCTTTGTGATGACTTAGTAATTTATCTCTTTGAGAAGACCTGTTCATGCTGTGACTCAAATACAACCTGTTAGACCTAAAAGGGGAACAATCTCTGGTTGAGCTCACACATCAGATGTCTTCTTTATTTAATTCTCACCTTGGGCCCCGATGAACCAAAAAATTATAATTTTTTTTTTTTTTTTTTTTTTAAGAACTGCATCCCTTCTCCTCCGACTTAAAACCAGCTTTGATGTTATGGCTGTTTAGCTATCCAAAGTCCTCCTTATCATAATTTCCTGGACAGATAAGGAGGAAGGAGGAGAGAGCCTACCCTTCTTCCACAGCCTCTTCTTCCTCCGCATCTACTCAAAGCCACGATCCACTTTCTTCATCTCCTCCTTCTCCTTCCTGGGAAGTTGTGAATGGTTAACACCAGGCACACACTGCTTTGCTCATCAAATTCTAAAATATTGATAGGTTGAAAACAGTCAATTTAAGACTCATATTAAGACTCATATTAAGGCTCATATTAGTTCCACAAAAATGCTCTACATCTTTTTGTTGAGTAATGACTGGGACTTTAAAGCTTGTGACTGACCATCTAAGGGGCCACTATTGGTCTCTTCTCATCAGAACAAAGAAAAGTGGAAACAATTAACCCCAACAACTAGTGCCAGCTGGTTCTGACTTATAGTGACCCTAATGTTCAGGGTTTCCAAGGAGCAGCTGGTGGGTTTGAACAGCCAACTTCACAGTTAGTAGTCAGTCCAATGCTTACTGTACAGCTCCATAGCTGATCACACAATTCTCAGCCTCCACTACCCTGAGACCCAGAGAACTTGATGTCTGCTCTGAAAAGGGTTATATTAGAAGGTCCTGGGGGACAATGTGGTCTGAAATTAAAAATCGTAAAAAAGACCAGGATCACTGGTTGGATAGAAATTGGTGGTACCCCCTAAGATTATGGTTCTTAGTCATCCTTCAAGCCTGGAACCAAACCCACACCTGTAGTTCAACTTTCAGTCAAACTATAGACAAACTTGTAATGTGAACAATAACACTAGGAAGGTAGCTCCGCTCCTTAGAACAATCAACAGTTGGAGAGGAAAATGTGGCATTTGTCCAGAGACAAAGTTCAGAAGGGAAGGAAGGAATAGGAATGAAACACAAGGAGGAAGTAGGATGTGGCTGTTATTGTAGGAGTGTTTACAAATGATTGGTTACATTTGTTTCAGTGGCACATACAACATGTGTTAAACTGTTGAATGGAAAATGGATTTGCTATATAAACTTTCAACCAAGTAATATGAAAAGTTAAAAGGAGAGATTAATATCAGGACACGTTCTTTTATATAAGGAGAACCAATCTTTGTCACGCTAACAAATGGGGTAGCTGACAACAAAATTCAGCACAGGGACATACACGAATGGAAGCTCCTATGGAGGGGTATATGGGAGACATCTCTACCTGGGAATGGCTACTTTACCAGAGGGGGAGGGATCATCATTGTGATTCAGTGAGTCAGCATTGTGGTTTGGCTCTGGGGCTATTTCTTTAGGCTTTCTCCTTCCAAGTCTCTTTCGAAAAGAAAACTAACAGCAAATGTCAAGGGAATTCTCTGGCTCATTTATATTCTTCTGTTCCTAAGCTATACTAAAGGTTCCAGGTTTCTTTATTTTTAAAACAGTAGAAGATGTGTGGTATTTTGTGACTTCAGGGTTTGGAGTCGGTTTTGGGGATGAATTCTGAGTCCTTCTCTGATTAGCATTTACTTCAATTCCTCATATCGATATCACTTTCATATTTGTAAAGTGAGGATCATAATACTTCACTGATTGGATTATTGGGAGCTTTGAATGAGTAATAAATATGAAATTACTTTGCAAATGAAAGGTTTTGGATCCTTTTTGGTGGAAAATGGTGAAAGTACAGTACAAACGTACAAACTGCTAAACACCACAGTATCAGTTGTCAGTGGTAAGGAGCAGCCTTTTGGTTAACAGATGAGCACTTAACCACTGTGCCACCAGGGTTCCTACCATAGTGACAGAAATGTAGCAGTTAAGTGCTGTCTAGTCGGTTTTGACTCATAGCGACCCTGTGCAGGGTTTCCCAGGAACAGCTGGTGAGTTTGAACTGCTGACCTTGTGGTTCGAACTGACGTTTCATTTTAGCGATCATCGTACAGCGCCACATCTCAACTCTCGGAGTACCAGTTACTCATTTAATACAGAATTCCATATAAAGCATTGGATACTTATGCCCCTGTTTGGATCCCCCTGGCTTTTCGCTCACGGTTAGTAAATGCCACTGTCTTTTTAGGTTTATTCTTTGGCGGTTTCTCTTTTCTGCTTAAAGACACCCAGACCTAAAGGTGGGAAGTAAAAACTTCACATCAACTGTTTTGTGTGTGTTACTGAGATACAGTCTGTGATTCTTAATTCCTCTCAAATTTTAAAGACGATCATTTTTTTCTTCCACATAAAGAAAGCAATCTTTATTTTCCCTTTACATATACGATTTTCCCTCTATAGCTACTAAGGAGCTCTGGTGGCGTAATGGTTACGAGTTGGGCTGCTAACCTCAAGGTCAGCTGCTAACCTCAAGGTCAGCAGTTCGAAACTACCAATCACCCCACGGGAGAAAGATGAACGTTTCTGCTCCCGTAAAGATTTGCACCCTCAGAAACTCTATGTAAGAACCAACTCCACAGGGCACATCACCACATCTACAATATAGGTAAAGCCAACCATTCCAGGGTCTGTGACTACACCCCAAATTTTGAAGAGTAAAAATCATAATCATTCACATGCTCTGAATATTTACTAGGTGACAGACACCGTTTTAAGCCCTTTAGAAAGTGTTATCTCATTAAAAGCAACGACCCCATGTGTGTCAGAGTAGCGAGCTGTGCTCCGTAGGGTTTCCAATGGTTCACTTTTCCGAAGGAGGTTGCCAGGCCTTCCTTCTGAGGTGCCTCTGGATGGACTTGAACCGCAAACCTTTGTGTCAGCAGCCCAGCATGTTAACTGTTTGCACAGCTCAGCCTCATTAGAACCCTACTTGTTAATGCCACCCCAGTTTACAGATAAGGAAACAGAGGCACAGTGAAACTTAGTTTAGTTGAGGTCACAGAGTAAGGGCGTAGGAGGTTTGGGGTCCTTGTCATGCCATCCCAGAATCAGCGTTCACCATCCGACAGCCTGCACCAGTTGAGAGCCATCAAAACGCCATGGTCTGTGAGCAACTATGCCAGAATCACCAGAAGGAACTCAGATTCCTGGGCCTCACCCTAAATCTGTTGCATCCGGATCTCTGGCTAGTGTGCCTGGGAATGTGTAATCTGAATGCCCTTCCTTTTCTGATCCTCCTCCCTTTGTACCCTGTGATTCTCTTGCATGGGTGATGTTGAAGAGTCGCATTTGAGCTAAGTGGATAGACAATAAACCTTTGATTTACCTACTATTATCATTTTTAATTCCTTCTGTTTTAGAATATTAAAGGCAATATGAAAATATGAATGGACACCACTTATTTTATAACTAGCAGCGTCTGCACCATTCTCTTGCTATAAACAATTTGCTGCTTTCCGCTACTTTAAGTAATAGGACAACCTGCTTACATAATGTCTGGTGTTCAAAGCACTGGGTGAGTTGTAAGAGAGGGACATAAAGATTAATAAAACAAGGTCCTTACTCAGCAGGGCGTTTATAGTTCAAGGAGGGAGCCAGATTCAAATACCAATAATCAGTGGGTGTCAAGAAAAGTTCAAAGTGCAGAATACCACTTAGCTTCTGGAAATGTCTGGTCTCAGGCTTCTAAAGGGGAAGCCTTCAGATCCTAGAGTGCTGTAGTGCACTGGGAGGCAACGGAGGACTTGGGGTAGAAGGAATTTCTCCTAAGTGTTATCCTAGGGGGTGATTCGCTCTTCTCATCTAAAGAGTCCAGCGTGGTGCCTTATACACATAGTAAATGTTGATTCATGCTTTTCTCCAGCACTTTCCTTTGAAGCCTTCTGGAAAATGTCCTCATTTTCCAAGGGAAGCCAGTTGAGTTCATATTTATGAGACCTGTAAGTCTCTGTGTTCTCTTTCCTGTCATTGGTCCTGTCTGATGACCTGCTTGTGGAAATTCACAGCCATCGAAAACTCTATGGGGCCCAGTTCTATTCTGAAACAAATGGGTCACCGTGAGTCAGAATTGGCTTGTCTGCAACCGGTTTTCTTTGTTTGTGTTTTCAGTGAAAGTATTCACAATAGTTCAGATTCCCATTCAACAATTTCTACACAAGTTGTTCAGTGACATTACTTCTCTTCTTTACAATGTGTCCACACTCATGATTTCTGTTTGGATGTCTCTGTTTCCATTCATCTAGTTTTTCCTACTCTCTGACATTCTCAGCTTTGTTTTTAAGGAATTGTTATCCGTTTTGTTTTTTTTTTTCATTTTGGGTTACCACATAGCATTAAGTGCTTAACAGAAGAAGGGACATTTTTTATAGCCCACACAGGAATGGGCATGTTTGATCTCAGGTTACACATGAGTGTGGCATTTAACACAAGAGAATATTATAGTTGTTAAGGGCAAACATTCCAACATTTCTAGATATGGTGACCCTTGGGAGGTTACTGAACAGTGTCTCTGTGTTGGTTTCCTTTTCAGCTATAGATATGTTTATATATAATAAAAATAGAGCTCATGCAAAATGGTTCTGGCAGGAACATAGTAGAAGGTTGGGCTACTGGTACTTCAAACATTGTGTGCACACAATGCCGCAGTGGGGTTAAGACACACCATTTAGGAAATGAAGGATTTGGGCATGGCGGTGCCCAGGTTCCCTTGGAGCTGATCCTCAGCTGGGCCTTGACATGATGAGTTGCTTGTTGAAGTCAGACAGAGCTTCCAGTCTGCAATTGAATCTTCACGTGGAGAATGCTGGGGAGGTGGGGAGGAGGGAGAGACTGTCAGACTTGTTTCCACGGTGCTCTCTCCCCCAGGGGTGAGCATCCCTCTGGAGGTACTCTATGCTCAGCATTGTGCCCTTTTCCTGCTTGGCCTGGCTCCCCAGGGAGGTGCCCTCTCCTCCTCCCCACAATCCTCCTTGTGCCCACTCAGGTACAAACTGTAACTCTGTTTTGTTACAAGAAGCAACTCAAGGAGAAGCTGAGGCTTAGCTCTAGGGGAACTGTCCTTTTCCAAATGGTGCGCCTTCAGCCTGAAGTGTGTGCACACATGTGTGTTTTACTGATAAGAGTACGACCTTCCACTATGCTGCTTACAGTAACCCTTTTACATGAGTTTTATTTCTATCCACGGTGAGACATCGGCTTCTGCTGGACAGTTCTAGACTGTCTAGACTCTCCAAGGCAAAGTCTGGAGTTTCTGCTTTACAAGAAACATATCTTCTTCACCACAAGCAATGATATATGGTGACGATAGAAACTTTGGAAGATACAGCCAAGTACAGAAAGAAAAGAAAAATCACCAGCCAGAAATACTTTTCAAGATTTTATGCATTTTCTTCAACATACTATTTGTTAATTCAAAATCAAGCAACCCTTATGTGCATTACAGCAAGAAGCCCAAATCCCTAAATACTGTTTTCCAGGGTTCACTACAGTGTATTTCTTTGTTAAGCAGAATTGGGATTACAATTTATGTATATAATCTGCTTGGTAAAGTGGAGGGTCAGTGAGGAAGAGGAAGATCCTTAACAAGATGGATTGGCACTGTGGCAGCAGCAATGAGCTCAAACGTACCAATGGTGAGGATGGCACAAGGCTGGGCCGTGTGTTGTTCTCTTGAGCATAGGATCTCTATGAGTCGGAGCTGACTAGAGGACACCTACCAAACAACAACTTTCACAGAGTTTGATTTTGTGAACATTATTCTTTGAAAACCTAATTAGTTATAGTTTCTTAATGATAGATTTTCAACTGGTTTCTGTTATAAACCATATCACCATGCAAATTTTGTACCTAAATCATTGAATTTACCTGTAATTATTTCGTTAAGAAAGGTTTCTTTTTCTAAACTTTTATGAAGATAAAATGTGTATCTAAAAATGCTCTCATTTTAACTAGAGACATTAATCACACCCACAATGTTGTAAAGCCATCACCAATACCTGTTTCTTAAAAAATTTCCAGCATTCCAAACAGAGACTCCAAACCTCTTCAGCAATAAATAACTCCAATTCCCTCCTCCCCTGGTTCCTGGAAACCATGAATGAACTTTGATCTCTATTGCTTATTCTGGATGTTTCACTTAAGTAGTTGTGGTTGTTAAGTGTTGTCATTTCCAACTCAGAATGACCCTGGATAAGATTTCCAAGGAGCAGTTGATGGGTTTGAACCACCGACCTTGATAAACAGTTCAGTGCTTATCCTAAAGCACCACACCAAGACTCATTTAAGTAGGAGCATGTACTCTGTCTGTTTGGGTCTTACTTCACTTAGCCAGAGTTTTCAAGATTCATCCATGTTGTAGCATATATCTGAAATTGATTTCCCTTTATGACTGGGTAAAAGGCAGATTTCTTAAAAAGAGAACACACATGCCAAATTATCCTCTGTGAGAGCTGGCCAATTTATGTTCCTACCAAATGTATTGAAAATTTTATTTCTATTAAAGATTTCAGAAACGTGGTATTTTGATTATTACAACTATTTTTCTCTTTGTCCTCTGAGTATTACATATGAAAAGAAAATGATAAAAATCTTGTATATGAAAACACTTCAAGAAGTTCAAGGAAAAATGAATTGAAAAGATAATGAAAATTTTCTGTGAACTTTTTGAAGCTCCCTTGGATATATAAATATTTGCACAACTAAATTTGAAGTAAGGTTCCCTGTTGGCACTGTGGGTTAGGCATTGGGTTACTTACGTCAAGGTCAGAGGTTCAAACCCACTAGCTACTCTGAGGGAGAAAGATGAGGCTGTCTGCTCTTGTAAAGATTTACAGTCTTGGGAACTGTAGGCTTGCTTTGAGGTGGAATCCACTCAAAGACAGTGGGTTTTTAAGTTTAAATATGGACTAAAGAAACCATGCAGCTGTTACATAATGAATTAAAATCTAGCCATTTGAGTACTAATATGTTTACTTTTTATGTCATATTTGAAAGTACTCTTTTTTTTTAGTGAATTATGTGATAGTTTTCATGGGAGGACATCAGCTTCACATTGATCCAGTCGTATATTGTTTCCTTGCCATGGTTACAATCCCTTCCATGCATCATCCATCAACCAAAGGGTATACCCCGCAAGCCTGCCCCTGGTCCAAAGTCTCCAGCCGCTCCATCTCCCCATGTCATCGTCTCTGCCTCCATCGCTGGCATCACTGCTTCTCTGGGTAGGGTTCCGTTCTCTGCTCTTCTCCTTTGATGGTCCCAGGGACCTCCGCTCCTAGACTGCAAGGTTAATCACTCCCCTTTCTTTGTCCCCAAACGTCTACCTTTACATTTCCAACCCTCACAATCAGTCCTGTGAAGTACTCATTTTGACAAGGTAAAGGTCAGCTTGTACTCTTTCATCTTTACATCTAAAAAGAATGTAAGATGATGATCTGTTCAACAAGCCCCCCTGTGTTCTCTAAAGAGGATTCTGGGTGCTGAGAAGTTAAGTGGCTGCTGAATGGATTATTACTGAACGAATGGCAGTGCCTGGCTCAGAACTAACTCCAAAACAATTCGATTTCCCACACTGTCACCTCTGTCTTCTCTACGCACATCCGCCAAACTTAAGGGCTTTGTCACTGAATTTTCTGCTCAGATAGGCCTTTGCGGCCACTGTCAAACATTTCTTTCACTTCCCTTATCAGCAAAACGTGTCTAGCAAAACTTAGACATTCCCTTCAGTTTGCTCCTCAAAAGGCCAGAAGTGCTACTTAACTGACCTTAACTATTTGGGGTTTAATTCTGGGTTGTGTGTTACCTTTTTTTCATTGTTGTCTTATAATAATAATTATTTTTAAAAATTTGCTTCTTTGTAGAAAATTTCACACTGGCTATCATTTAGTATGGAATTTCTTCTACACAGTTTAATGCTTTTTTACAAGCTATTACTGGATAAGAAAAAAAACAGCAAAAGAACACATTAAATGATCAGATTCTTAGAAGAGGTTAGGGTACAGGATTATAATGAAAGGTTTTAGAATTTTGTATTTTTTTCTGTCTCAGGAAGCCTCGGTCTTGATCTTTCTTGACTCAGTTTCCCTGTATGTGAAAAGGAGATACTGGTCTTCAGTGACTAACTGGGGGGCTAGATGGTGCAGTTTCTGTGAATAGTTGGGATTGTGCAAGGTCCTTATTACTCCTCTAGTGTGTGGGAGAGGTGTTTTGTGGCCCAGTCATGCCGTCCACATATCACGGGGAAAGGCAGCAACACTGGATGATTTGTAGGTATCTGTGAAGACAGTTTAAGAATTTGTGGCTGAAAATTGTGTCCTGAAAAAAAAAAAAGTATATATATATGTCTATGTATCTATATATCTATATATACACACATATACATATATATACATATACACACATATGTATATGTATATAAAATGAGAGAGAGAGAGAGAGAGAGAGAGAGAGAGAGAGAGACAGACAGACAGACGGGGGAGAGAGGGAGGAAGGAAGAGAGAGAAAGAAAAAAACTCCTGCATGCTGTAACAAAGCTCTTTTGAGTGATTCCTGGGAGTGGCTGGGTGTGTCAGATGTCTCCCTCAGCCCTAATGCTGAGTAAATGAGTTACAATGTTTCAACCTATAGGTCAGAAAAAACACACCAAAAACCTTCCAACACTACAGTCTCCTAGGTTATTAAATATTTGGGCCAATGATGACTGTGGCTGAGTGAGAGGAAATTATTGTCTGATAAAACTGTAGAATGAGTAAAGGAAATAAGAATTCGTTTTTTAAGTTATATTTTTCCCCCTCTGAAAAAAACCCTAGTCAATCATTTTTTGTGTATCAAAGGAGAAAGAAAATTATAGATTATTTTGTGAATTATAAAGCAAATGCTTCCCCCCCACAAACAGATGTATCACAAACTGACAATGTCACCAAATATTTTTCTTAAAAGAACATTTATTTTGCAAATGGAAAGCATTTGGGATGAACTGGAAAAAAGAGTCTTGAAGAAAATCAGTTGATAATTACAGAAATGTCAAACTGATTTCAGACTTATGGGTTGATTTATCATGATTAAAATCAGCAAAGTCTCATAGTAAGTAGGGTAACTCCCCCTTTATTCTTTCTCCAGATATCTATTAAAACACCCACTATGAACCAGGTAGTGTTCTAAGTGTTTCAAATATATCAAGGAATAAAACAGAGAAATCCCTGCTATGTTCAAAATGGAGAAGGCAACCTACAACAAATGAGACAAGTAAGCTGTATAATATATAGTATGTTGCTGTTGTTAAGTACCGTGGAGTTGGTTCCAACTCATAGTGACCCTGCACAGGGTTTCCGAGGCTGCAAATCTTTATAGGAGCAGAAAGCCTCATCTTTCTCCCGCGGAACAGCTGGAAGTTTCTAACTGCCGACCTTGAGGTTAGCAGCCCGATTCATAACCACTACGCTACCAGAGCTCCTTAATATATTGTATAGCAAACTGTAAAATTTCGTGTTCTTTGACTTCCTATAATTTCAAACTTCATCATGAGGAAGAGAGATCGAACAAACCCTATGGTTGTCTCTTCTTGAGGGTCCATGGTAGGACATTAAAGACCCTACAAGATAGCAAGAACAGAATTGTTTGAACATTGCTGCTCTCTGAATTATCAATAAGAGGAGAACCTTTTTCTTATAAGTCTCTTGCCTCCAAGTCCACATGCTAACAGGAAGACGACATTCTCTTACTAGACATTTCCTTCAGGATGCTCAGGATTGTTTACACTACCACAATTACTATAGAATCCCAGATCATAGAAATTTAAAGCTAAACTGTAGTTTTTTAAGCCCCATTGCTGGGTCTTAGTCTGACTAGCTTCTGTTTTAGTGTCCAGGGTCTGATACACTTAACAAAACCTCACTTAATCAAATCATAGACTCCAATTTGAGTGTCCCATTGAAATGCCGAGATACAGTGGGACCTACAGGTTGCATGCAGAAGAAATTCTCGAGGCCATTCTCTGCTGACATTCTTCATGTGGTCCAGAAATACCTAGGAAATGTGAACTTTTTAAAATGTAAACTACCATTGGCCTCCTTACCCTGTGAGTTCTGTGTCTGAAGATTCAACCAAACTGGATAGAAAATATGTATAAAAATAGCAATTAAGGAGTCAAAACAAGCCTTCAAAGACTAAGAGGGAACTAAAATGCTCTTTACATAGCATTTACATTATATTAAGGATTATAAGGAGTCCTGGTATGGTGTTGTAGGATAGGCACTAGCCTGCTAGGTTGATTTGAACCACAAGGTCGGTGGTTCAAACTCACCAGCTGCTCCTTGGAAACCTTATACAGGGTTACTATAAGTTGGAACCAAATTGGCACACTTAACAACAACAAGTATTAGAAGGGAGTTCTGATGTGGTGCTGTGGGATAAATGCTGGACTGCTAACCAAAAGGTGGGCAGTTCAAAACCACCAGCTGCTCCTAGGAAACCCCACACAGGATTGCCATGCTTAGGAATGGACTCTGAGGCACTTCACAAATTATAAATAATCTAGAGATGATTTAAAGTATACAAGAAGGTGTTTATATTATTCACAATAGTGCACGTTACATAAGGGACTTGAATATCCATGGAGTTTGGCATCCCTGGGTGTCCTGGAGTTGATCTCCATGAATACCAAGGGATGACTGTACTTGTGTAACATTGTCCTTGCTCACTTTTATCTTCTCCAGTTTCTTCCAGATGGAATTTAGAAGGATATAAACTTGTGGCTGCCATGGAGAAACATTACTAGAAAATCATTCCTTAAGATCAAAACGAATCAGAATTTTAATTCCATGATCACCAAAGGGGAACTGTTGTTTGCCTCAGTCAGTACTTTGTCTTTGTCAATGACATTATTTTGAGCATTATGGGTTCTGTACTTACTTGGGTTTGATGAGAATGTGAAAACACTGAGGTACTTACCTCCAGAAATCCTTCTGGAAGGAAAGGCTTTTTGAGGGGCAATGTTCCACGTAATCTTTGGTTGGCATCCCTATCAACTAAACCTGGGTTGTTTCAGCTCTGAGCTTTGGTTCATGCTTTGTTCCTCTAGAGAATGGTTTTCTGATGTCAAATGGTACTGTCTTCAATTACTCCCAGGTGGAAAGGATCAGGCGCATCTCTGAGCTCCCTTCTTCCTCTATACCTCTCTCTGTCACTTATAGGAGCCCTGGTGGCACAGAGGTTAAGCACTAGACTGTTACCCAACAAACAGGTCGGCAGTTTGAACTCACCAGTTGCTCCGAGGGAGAAAGATGTGGCAGTCTGCTTTCACAAAGATTTACAGCGTTGGAGACCCCAGGGGGCAATTCTACTCTGTCCAGCGGCATCACTATCCATTGGCATAGAGTCTATGGGAATGAGTTTGGGTTTGATTTATGTCACATAAGGAATCCTGGTGGTGCAATGGTTAAGCGTTAGGCTGCTAACTAAAAGATTGTTGGTTCAAACCTAGCTCTTATGTATAACAGTATAGATTTTCATATAACCTCCTCCGTGGGAGAAATATGAGGCTTTCTGCTCCCGTAAAGATATACAGCTTTGGAAACCCTGTACAGGGGCGCTGTGAGTCGGAACCAACTCCATGGCACATAGCAACAACAAGATATGAGATACTAACATGTACTTGCATATAATTGTTAACCTTAACAACCTGAGATATGTAGATGATACACCCTTGCTTGCCCATAAGTGAAGAGGACTTAAAATTACTTACTGATGAAGATCAAAGACTACATACAGTCTTTAGTGTGGATTGCACCTTAATTTAGAGAAAACAGAAGTGCTCACAACTGGATCAATAAATAACATCACGATAAATGGATGGAGTTGTCAGACTTTATTTTGCTTGGATCCACAATCAATACCCAGGGAAGCAGCAGTTAAGAAATCAAACGACATAGTGCACTAGGAAAAAAATGCTGCACAAGACCTCTTTGTTCACAGTGTTCAAGAGCAAACCAGTCAGTGTGAGGACGATGGTGCACCTAACCCGAGCCATGGTATTTTCAGTTGTCTCATTGCGTAGTGGTTACGAATCGGGCTGTGAACCGCAAGGTCAGCAGTTTGAAACTACCAGCTGTTCTGCTGGAGAAAGATGAGGCTTTCTGCTCCCATAAAGATTTATAGCCTCGGAAACCCTGTACAGGGTCGCTATGAGTCGGAACCGACTCCATGGCATGTAACAACAACAACATATGCTTTGGTAGTGTAGTGGTTACGAATTGGGCTTCAAACCTTAAGGTCAGCAGTTCGAAACTACCAGCCGCTCTGTGGGAGAAAGATGAGGCTTTCTGTTCCCGTAAAGATTTTACAGCTTCGGACACCCTGTACAGGGTCACTATGGGTCGGAACCAACTTGACGGCACTTAACAACAACAACATATGCATGTGAAAGATGGACAGTGATAAGGAAGATCTTAGAAGAATCAATGTGTTTGAATTGTGGTGTTGGAGACGAATACTAAAAGTACCACGCACTTCCAAAAGAACAAATAAATCTGTGTTGGAAGGAGTACAGCCAGGATGCTTCTTGGAAGCCACGAAGGTGAGACTTTGTGGCTCATAGTCTGTACATGTTTTCAGGTGGGAACAGTCCCTGGAGAAGGATATCATTCTCAGTAAAGTGGAGGGTCAGCAAAAAAGAGGAAGACTCCCAGTGAGATGGATTGACGCAGTGGCAGCAGCAATGGAATCAAACGTAACAATTGTGAGGATGGTGCAGGGCTGGGGGGTGCTGAGTTCTGTTGTGCAGAGGGTCACTATGAGTAAGACTCGACTCAGTTGTATCTAGCAACAACAAAGGAGTTGTTGTTAGGTACGAGCCTGTATAGGGTTTCTGAGGCTGTAAATCTCTATGGGAGCGGAAAGCCACCTCTTTCTCCCATGGAGCAGCTGATAGATTTGAACTACTGACCTTGAGGTTAGCGGTCCAGTTTGTAATCCACCACACTACCAGGGCTCCTTATAGTCGTTGCTAGTTGCTGTTTCGTCACTTCCGACTCCTGGCGACCCCATGTGTGTAGGGTCCAAGTGTGCTCCATAGGCATTCCGAGGCTAACACCTTTCAGAGACTTATCTTCCAAGGAGCTTCTAGTTGTTAAATGCTGTTGAGTTGCTTCCAACTCATTCATAGTGACGTGTATAGGGTTTCCAAGGAGCAGCTGGTGGTTTTAAACCATGAACTTTGTGGTTAGTAGTCCAGTGCTTATCCTACAGTGCCACACCAGGACTCCAAGGAACTTCTTTGACGTTGTTGTTATTAAGTACTGTCGAGCCAACTGCAACTCCTAGTAACTCTGTATAGGGTTTCCAATGAGTGGCTGGTGGGTTTGAACTGCTTAGCTTGTGGTTAGCAGTACAGTGCCTATCCTATAACACCCCACCAGGAGTTCCTAGTTGGATTCAAGCCATCAACCTTTTATCTAGTTGTCCATTAGGTTTGTCTAGCATTTCTCCTGGTGTGGCGCAGTGGGCTAATGCATCAGACTGCAAAGTCATTTAAACTGCAAGATTGGTGGTTCAAGCTTACGAGCTGCTCCTTGGAAACCCTATGCAGGGTCTCTATGGGTCGGAATCGAGTCGACGGCACTTAACAACAAGAAGCATTTCTCAATTTAGTAGAGCCAGCTTCCAAATGTATAAATAACTTTGTCCTCAAACCCTTACTTTCCCATTACTCTTGGATTATACACAATCACTTCAAGATTGAAAGACTCTGCCCACATTTCTCTCTGATGAGCTTTTACCTCTACTTACTCCAATCATACCTGGAATTCAACTTTATGAAGAATTCTGAGCTCTTTGATTTACACCATGTTAGTTTTGACATGACTTAAATTGTTCCTTTTCAAAGTTCTTTGAGTTTGGGGAACAATAGGTCCAAAGGGGCAAGATCAGGCTTTAAGTTTTTGCAACAAAATACTTAAAGGACAGCCCTGCTACCCTGGAGTACACACATTGCCATGATGGAAAATAATTCTTGCCACAACTTTCTTAGCCTTTTTCTCATCAATACAGTTTTCAATTTTCTGAAAACTTCATTGTAAGACCCCTGTGTTCTTCATAAGATCATTCCGTGTTCTTGAGAAAATCTAACAAGATGGTTGCGGTTGATGTTAGGTGCTGTCGAGTCGGCTCTGACTCATGGTGACCCGATGCACAACAGAACAAAACACTGCCCAGTCCTGTGCCATCCTCACAATTGTTGTTAAGCCTGAGCCCATTGCTGCTGCCACTGTGCCAGTCCATCTTGTTGGGGGTCTTCCTCTTTTTTGCTGACCCTCCACTTTACCAAGCATTTACTTTACCTTCTCCAGGAATTTGTCTCTCCTGATAATATGTCAAAAATGTGAGAGACAATGTCTTGTCATCCTCGCTTCCAAGGAACATTCTGGCTATACCTCTTCCAACACCCTTTTTGTTTTTTCTGGCAGTCCATGATATTTTATTATTCTTTTCTGACACATAACTCAAATGCATCAATTCTTCTATGGTCTTTTTTATTCATTATCCAACTTTCACATGCATATGAGGCAATTGAAAATACCATGACTTGGGTCAGGCACACACAAACTGATATCTTTGCTATTGAACAATTTAAAGAGGTCTTGTGCAGCAGATTTGCCCAATGCAATATGCCATTTGATGTCTTGTTTGCTGCTTCCATGAGAGTTGATTGTGGAACCAAGCAAAATGAAGTATTTGACAACTTCAGTCTTTGAGTCATTTATCATGATGTTATGTATTGGCCTAGAGAATTTTTGTTTTCTTTACACTGAGGTGCAATCCATATTGGAAGCTATATTCTTTGATTTTCATCAGTATTTTAAGTCTTTCTTGTTCTCAGCAAGCAAATTGTATTATCTGCATATTGCGTCTTCCTCCTACCTTGAAGCCCTGCTCTTCTGCATATAATCCAGTTTCTCAGATTATTTGCTCATCATGCAGATTGAATCAGTATGGTGAGCGATCACAGCCTTGGCGCACACCTTTCCTGATTCTAAATCATTCAGAATCCTCTTGTTCTGTGAGCATGATGGCTTCTGGGTCTATGTACAAGTTTCTCATGAGCATAAGTGTTCCATAGCTTGTCATGAACCACACAGTCAAAAGCCTTTGCACAGTCAATCAAGCACAAGTCAATATCTTTCTGGAATTCTCTGCTTTCAGCCAAGATTCATCTGCTATGTCAGAAGTGATAGCCCTAGCTCCATGGCATCTTCTGAATCCTTTTTTGATCACCTTTCTATTTCTCTTCTAGCTTCTAACAGAGGGAAGCCCTGCGGTCTCCATTGTGGCACCAAGCTGTTGCAGAGGTATGCAGTACACTGTCACCATCGCGTAGTCCGTCTGTCTTATGTAATATTACACCTCTGGTGTTGTCTTTATTTATTTAGTTATGAGTGTATGCATTTAGCCCCTGGCAGGCTCCACCAACATCCCGTTCCTGCCCTGGCACGTTGAAGACTTGTAGAAGCTGTGCAGACAACAGCAACATCAGCCTGAATTCCGCTCCCCAACCCCCAATCTCGGAAAGGCTGCCAAGAGGCATGAGTAAGAATGGCGTGAACAAATGGGCGGGACAAATGGGCTGGACGGAGCTAGGCGTGGCTCCGGTGGGTGTGGCAGCCAGGTCAATATACGGGCTCTTTCTGCCCAGTTCGTCCGGGTTTGCTTCCATAGCAGGTTCTTTCTGCTCCTGGTGCTCTTTTTCCCTTGCCGGTGTGTCCTCCTGGATAGCTGTAACTCAGGTAAGCAGAATGGGGTGAGCTGGCTGGTGAGTCCCTTCTATGGGAATGGATGACAAACCCAAACATAGGCTGTGAGCTTCCTGCTGTGGCCTCACGGCATTTCATGTTCCCAACGCTCTGGGAACCAGGAACGCCATTTAGGGGCTAAGACCAGTTAGCCCGTATAAGGTTAGACTATGGAGGGATGAAGAAATGACATGCTCAGAAGGTTTGTTTTGGAGTGGTGGTGTGATGGTGGTACAGGGTGCCTTACAGCCTTCCACTGATTGTCAGACTGGTCTCAGATTTTAGAATATCCCAAGAAGTCTTGCAACGTTAGTTCCAGAAAGGGTGTGGTAGTCAAGAGAAATGAGAGAAAGTTGGGGAGTGTTTGGCTCACCTTCCTGTTTGGCAATGTGAAGCTAAGATTTAGCTACAGCAATGGTTCTTGAATTGATTGTTTAAAGCATTCAATCAATTTCTTATCTACTTGCAACTGCTTTCTTCTAGGCAGTAAGTGTTTGCCTCTCTTTGGGTTTCTGCAAACTTTAAACAAGTTACCAGCTTCAAAGTGTATCTTGAGCAACTCAGGTCCTCTTCTTCATCGACTTCACTTTTTTTTAATGGCTTCATTTATGTATATCATAACAAAACCCAACACAAAACAAAATAACCCACAGCCACTGAGTGGATTCCGACTCCTAACAACCCTAGAGGATAGAGTAGAAGGGTGGCACTGGGTTTCTGAGGCTGGAAATCTTGGCAGAACCAGACTTTGCCTCATCTTCTCTTGTCTTCCAAACCACAGACCTGTGGGTGAGCATCCCAGTACTTAGCCCACCGCATGTTCAGCACACTGGGCTGTTCTGTAGATTTGTAACCAGATTCTCTTCTAAGGGACTCAGGGATAGTTTAACTCAGCCCCTTCATTTTATAGACATGGGGCGGAGCCCACAGTGCAAGGGATCCATGACATGTAACTGTCAGACATGCAGTTGAACTAGAACCCAAGTCTTCAAATTCAAAGCTCAGGGGTTTTCCTCCTGACACCCCCAAGTATGCTTACCATCTTTACCTTCTACACCATTCACTCTGTTCTTGTTACGAAGGGCCATTGAATCAGTTCTGACTCATGGCGACCCTGTATAGGGTTTCCCAGGCTTTAAATCTTCTTGGGAGCAGAAAGCTTCATCTGTCGCCTGTGGAGCAACTGGTGGGCCTGAACTACAGAGCTACTGGCTAGCAGTCATGTGTTGATCGTATGGAGCCACCACGCTCTATCATTCACCCTAGAAGTTGTGAATAAAAGGGGACTCCTAACACCAGTCCTCACCATGAAGCTGAAGTGCTTGGTGGATTCTTTGATGGGTAGAGAGGTGGGCGTTGGTCTGAGACATTTGCTGATTCAAACTGAGGATTCTCAATAGAAAGCCTGTCAGCAGGTTTCCTAACGCCTTGAGCGCTGCCACTTTGGCCCCTCTGGTTTCAAATGAACTTGGAGGTTTTGCTGTCTCAGCAATCTGCGTCATTCTGGTGTGGCGAGTCTGGCTCTGCTTTTTTTGTGGGCAGCAGTGGGTGGCTGTGTGGTCAGGCTACCAAGCAAATGGGAGCAGCTGTGATGGTTGAGAACATCTTCTCTCTACCGGAAATTAAGCAATTAACCTGATTTCTAATAGGCACATTGCTCTGTAAACAGAGCAGGTTTCATAGGCATTTACTCATCACTTCATTGACTCCTCATAATATTCTTTCACACTGTAGGAACTGCATGCTTTCGTATTTTATTCATTTCGTACTCTGCACATAGGGGGTCATCGTGAGTTGGAATCTACTAATCTACAACAACACAATCTGACACAATGAAAAATTAGTTTTTAAGAAGTGAAAAATGTGTGCTTATAGCTGTATGCGTAACAAAGAGTGTTGTCAGTACTCTAGACGTGGGGTGGCTGTATGCTGTCTAAATCATAACATGTTTGAGAATGAAAGGGCATTGTTCCTAATATCAGGACAAGAGACACGGTCCAGGACTGTTGTAGGCAAAGCAGGATAGATGGGCACCTTACCCTCAGGGCATTAGCAACTTTGAAAATCTCTGTGTACCAGACAGGTTTCCACTTCCTTTCTACCTCATTTCTTCCCCTACAGCGTCTCTATGGTGTTCATTATCTTGAGATCCAAAAAGCTAGAGGAGTTATGATAGGAATTGTAAATCTGACGAATTACAACATTTCAAAATACATTTATAAAAGAAGTCAATTGTCCTCAGCCATCAAGAGAAATGGAGTTCTGATACATGCTACGGCATGAATGAAACTTGGAAACATTCTGCTGAGTGAAATCTGCCAGACACAAAAGGACAAGAACCATATCACGCTACTTATGTGAAACATCCAGAAAAGGCAAATGCAGAGAGACATGTTTACTAGGGGCTTCCAGGGACTCCGAAGAGGAGGGGATGGGAGTTTTTGCAGAAGGGGCACGAGTTTCTGTTTGGGCTGATATAAAACTTTTGGAATTGGATATAGGGGATGGTTGCTCAACACAGTAAATGTTTGTTGTTGTTAAAGTGCAGTAGAGTCAGTAGTGACCTTATGTAGAGTTTCGAGACTATGTATCTTTGCTGGAGCAGAAAGCCTCATCTTTCTCCCATGGAGCAGTTGGTGAGCTCGAACTGCCGACCATGTGGTTCATAGTTCAGTACTTATCCTACAAAGCCACCACCCTCCCCAGTGAATATAATTGGTGTTATTAAATGGTGTCCTTAAAACTGGTTAAAATGACAAAGTTTTTGTTGTATCTATTTTATCACAATACAAAAAAATTAGATTAATTGCAACTTGAGACAGGCGAAAATATTCCATAGTATACAAATAATGACAGCTATTTCTTATAGTTTTGGCAGTTTTTTTTTCATTGAAAAATGTAAAGCTACTTTTAAGTTAGATAAATTTTATAATGCAATTGTGTGATTAAAATCATTACAAACTTTTTTTTCTGGGGTGTACTTCATAATTATCAAAGTAAAATCTTGTAAAGCATTTAAATATACTAGATGAGGAAGAGTCTGTGAACATCTTTTGATTAAGAAAATAGTGATAGCTTTGCTTTTGATTTCTGCAGTAGAGAAAAGTCAGACAGTTGAGGATCCACTCCCCACGCCTGTACATATGAGGATCTTTGTGTTTCTATTCCAAGACAGCACTTTAGCAGAAAAGATGACCGTGCGCGCCCTCAGAGAAGACTGACAGACCTTAGAAGAGGCTTCATTTTTCTAATCATTCACTACATGTTGTTAGGTGTCCTTGAGTGTGTTCTGACTCACGGCGACACCACGCAACACAGTAGAAGTGCCCTGTGGGGTTTTTCTAGGCGGCCATCTTTATGGGAACAGCTCTTTCTCCCACGGAGTTGCTGGGTGGGTCAGAATTGCAGAACTTTCGGTTCACAGTCACCACAGTGCCACCTGGGTTCCTCATTCATTATACAGTCTACCTGACTCTCTCAGGAGCTGTCAGCCCACGCCTCCTCTACAGCCTCCTCTCCCTATCTTATCTTAGCATTTCCACTGCTCCTAATTCCCATGTCCAGAGCCATCTCTCTAAAATGGGAATCTGATGAATTCAGCACCTTGCTCAAAATCCTCGATGGCTACCTGTTTCCTCCTCATACCTGTAGGTTTCTGGCATCTCTCTCTCACACTCAGCCTTCAGGAACAGACCCTGGGTTCCTTCTTTGTACTCATCACTGATCCCTGCAGCCCTGCCCCTCCTCACAGCCCAGCCCACAGGAAGTGGTTTCTCCCCTGCTCCACACTGTGTCAGCTTTCATTGACACACATTTTTCATGACTAACTCCTGCTAGTCCTGCAGGCCTCACCTTTAGTGTGACTCAGGTGCCACCCTGTCTGAGGAGCCCTCACAGAACTTTCTAGAATGGGCCATGTGCTGTTCTTCATAAAAGGACCCATGTTACCTGTGCACTCCATCAAAACACTTATCATACTCATGTACCCCTGGGTGGTGAAAATGACTTACCCTCAGGTGACTCTGTACAATAAGCACTGGACTGTAAACCAGAAGTTCGGTGGTTCAAGCCCACCAGCTGCTCTGCAGGAGAAAGACGAGGCTTTCTGCTCATATATAGATTTTCAGCTTCCTAAAATCTGTTCAGGAGTCTTGGTGTGGTGCTGTGGGTTAATGCGTCAGACTGCGAAGCCATTTGAACTGCCTTGGAAACTCTATACAAGGTTACTATGGGTCAGAATCGACTCGACAGCACTTCACAACAACAGAACCTGTGCAGGATTACTATGAGTTGGAACTGACTCAATGGCACTTAAAAACAACAACAAGAAATAACCAAAAGTTGGAGGTTTGAATCTACCCAAAAGTGCCATGAAAGGAAGGTCTGGAGATTTGCTTTTATAAAGATTACAGCCAAGAAAACGAGACCCACCCTTTCTAGAAGATGGGAACCATGTTGTGTTTACTGTTGATTTCTTGATGTCTAACTTAGTGCCCGACACACATTAGGTGCTCAATGAATACTTAGTCAATGACAAACCATTGGTAAACCTAACAAAAGAAAACAGGGAGAAGACACAAATAAGATGCATAAGAAACCCCATGGGTGATGTCACAACAGAACCAATGGAAATCGAAAGGATATTAAATAACAGAATACTATGAAGAGTTGTACTGCAACAAATTTGAAAATCTAGAGGAGATGGAGACATTTTTAGAAAAGCATTACTTACCTAAATGTATACAGAATGAAGTAGAAAACCTGAACAGGCATATAGTAAAAGAAGAAATTAATCAGGTCGTCAAAGAACTACCAACCTCTAAAGTGTGGTGAGATCTAGGGACACCTGAGCCCATGGACAAAGACATAGCCACATAGGGCTAGAGCTGAGAGTGAAGCATCCAGCTGATATCAAGTGAGGGGAGGGTCACAAGAACACCCAAACTTGCAGATAATACCCATTTGACCTAGCCTCCATGGCTTGATAATCAGAAGTCGACTAGAGGAAGATAAAAAAAAAATTTTTGATAAAGGAAATGAGGGAAAATTGTTACAATTTGATGAACTTGACCTATACTCATGGAAGTGGTAGCTCAAAATACCAACAGAGAGGGAAGGAATCTTCACATCAAGTATCAATGCTATCTCTTCTGTACACAGGGTAGACAGGGACGGGCAACTTAGACATTGGCTACCTAAAATGAGGGGGGCGATAAAAGCACGAACTGACTGGCTTACAAGGTTTCAAGAGGGAGTTTAGTTTAAGAGTGTGTGGGGGAAGGTAGAGTCCCCACTGAATATTTTCATCTTGTCTAGATAGGTCTGGTAAAAAAGAGATGGGGATAAGATTTTTATGATTCAATAGTAAGTAATAGTTATCATGACTAATTGTGACTGTCCCAATTGTAAAGGTAGAAGTTTTGTAACAAAAAATGGGGAGTAGTTAATCTTACAGTCCAGAAATAGAGGACCCTAGGACCATCAAGGGAGAAGAGCACAAGTGGCATCAGGGACCCTATCCATAGAAGCAGCAACACCAGAGATGGAAGCAGAGATGGGGACATGGAGAGAGAGGGAGCAGCTGAGGACTCTAGATTCATGGAGAGAGAGGGACTGAGGGCTGGCGGCCAGGAGGCAGACTTGCAGAATATGCCCTTTGGTGGTATAAACTATAATATATGCCTGAGTGTTTAAAAAAAAAAAAAAAAAAAAAAAAGAGCTAAAATGAACAGAGAGAAATCCTGTTAACTGATGGTACATGGAGGGGATTATAATCATTGTAATGAAATAAAGTATGGGATTTGTTGAATGTAAAACTGATGCTCTGCCCTGTAAACTTTCACTCAATTCACAATAAAAGCTTAAAAAAAAAAGTAACTACCAACCAAAAAATATCCAGGGCCAAATGGCTTCACTGGTGAGTTTTACTGTACATTCAGGAAGGAGTTGTCACCAATGCTACTCAAAAGTGTTTCAGAATATAGAAGAGGATGGAAAACATCCTAATATATTCCATGAAGCAAGCATAACTTCATACTAAAACCAGGGAAGGACATCACTAAGAAAGAAAATTATAGACCAATAACCAGTGAACATCAATGCAAACATTCTCAACAAAATCCTAGCCAACAGAACTCAATGAATATACCCACTGCTTTTGCATCAATTCCAACTCATAGAGACCCTATAGGACAAGGTAGAACTGTCCCATAGGGTTTGCAAAGCTGTGATCTTTGTGTAAGTAGACTACAACTTCTTTCTCCCATGGAGTGGCTGATGGATTTGAACCACTGATTGAGAGTTATCAGCTGATTGCTTAACCACTGTGCCAAAAGGGCTCTTTCTATCACATGAAAGAACTAGAATACTCAGTTTGCCAAATACATGGCAGGCAAAGTACAAGAGTTCCTTCCCGTAAGAAAATCACAGAGCAGTTTTACATTGATTTACAAAATATACCAGCTATTTTGGTATCTCTATAAGGAGCTCTGGTAGTGTAGTGGTTACGAATCGGGCTGCGAACCTTAAGGCCAGCAGTTCGAAACTACCAGCGGTTCCGCGGAAGAAAGATGAGGCGTTCTGCTCCCTTAAACATTTACAGCCTCAGAAACCCTGTACAGGGTCGCTATGGATCGGAACCAACTCAACGGCACTAAACAACAACAACAACAAAGGAGTCCTGGAGTCCTGGTGTGGCGTTGTGGGTTAATGTGCCAGACTGCAAGGTTGGCAGTTCAAGCTCACCAACTGCACCTCAGAAACCTTATACAGGGTCGCTATGGGTCGGAATCAACTCAACAGCACTTAACAACAACAACAACAAAGGAGCCCTGGTGTGGTGCTGTGGGCTAATGCATCAGACTGCAAAGTTGTTTGAACTGCAAGGTCTGTGGTCCAGTCTTACCAACTGCTCCTTGGAAACGCTATACAGCTTCCCCATGGACTGGAATTGACTTAACCAATGCCACTTAACAACAACAGTCCTGGTGTGGCTCTGTGGACTAATGTGCTGGACTGCAAAAGTCAGTTTGAACCTCAAAGTCGGTGGTTCAAGCTCACCAGCTGCTCCTCAGAAACCCTTTACAGGATAGCTAATGGGTCAGAGCCTACTCGATGGCACTTAACAACAACAACAAAGGACCCCTGGTGGCACTGTGGATTAGGCAGTGAGCTTCAAGCCACTTGACAAGAGAAAGGTGAAGTTGTTGGCTCCTTTTGGTGTTTCTATAGGAGTAATAAGGAGCTCTGATAGCGTAGTGGTTACGAATTGGGCTGCGAACCTTAAGGACAGCAGTTCGAAACTACCAAATGTTCCGCGGGAGAAAGATGAGGCTTTCTGCTCCCATAAAGATTTACAGCCTCGGAAACCCTCTACAGGGTCACTATGAGTCAGTTCCAACTCCACGACACATAACCACCACCACCATAGGAGTAATATATAAGATTTGGGGAATTCTAGAGACTTCTGAGAGGACAAATGCCAGCAATGATGTAATTGCTAAGGAGGCTCAGTGTGGTGGGGAAGTAAGAGGGTGAGAGCTAGAAGAAATGAACTTGGGTTCTGGTTTTTCCACTGTCACGCCCTGCGTGGGTGGTCTTGGGAACATCAGTTCATCTCTGTTGGCTTCACTTTCCTCTTCTGTAAAATGAAGGGGTGGGACCAGACTAGATGGACTCAGAGATTTCTTTCCACTTTAAAGGCCTCTGATTTTTTTTTTTTTTTTTCAGACTTTTTATTGTGACTTGAGAGGGGATTTACAGACAGGATATCAGTTTTACATTCAACAAATCCTCCACTTTGTTTCATCTCAGTGACTGCAATCCTCTCTTCCCTGCAACAACAGTGACCCCACTTCCTCCCTGGGGTTCCTGTTTCCAGCCCACCTTCCTTCCCATCCGTTCTCAACTTCGTCCTTAGGTCAATGTTGCCCTTTTGATTTTGAATGCCTGGCTATTCCATGATTTATTTGTTGTTGTTGTTAAGTGCCATTGAGTCAATTCTGACTCATAGTGATCCTGTGTAGGGTTTCCGAGGAGCAGTTGGTGAGCTTGAACCACTAACCTTGAGGTTCAAACCGAACTTACAGTCCAATGCATTAAGCCACATCACCATACCAGGACTCATTTATAGTGAGCATAAAAAAAAAAGGTCTATGATTTTAACAAACTGTTGCAAAAAACAGGTGACTTTCAAAACAAATTCTTGTAACTGCTTTTGTGTTACTACTTAAATGTTCCCTCTTAGAGTAAAATAAAAGTGCATTTGTACTTTGGTATAGCTGAAAGATGTAGTGTTTCCTACATTGGAGCTGCGTGAATGTCTTTATTTGTACAATTCCTGTGCAGTTTTCCTGAGTGCCAGAACATTATCTCTGTAGCAGGGTGGTAATAAAATGAGAAAATGTGCAGTGGCCTCAGCCCTTCTAACATGTCATTAAGCATGACTTCACTCCATAGGAACTGCTGTTTTCAACTCCTGTCCCCATCATTTCTGTAGCATTTTCTTATGCCAAATAGTCTGTACGGGAGCTGGATGCTTTTCCTCGGTTGTAATGCAAACACAGTTGACTGTTTTTTACACGTTCAGATAATCTGGTGACACAGTGAGCCAGAAACTGGTTGTGACCAAAGTCATCCCTGAGATACTTCTGCCCAGATCACCACCAAAGTGTTTTTAGGTCACTTGAAAAGTTTCCTGCCTGGCGCAAATGGCTGGCTCTCGGTTGTTAACTGGAAGGTTAGCGGTTCAAAGACACTCAAAGGTTAGTGGTTCAAACACATCAACAAAAGGTCTGGTGGTCTGGTTTTGTAAAGGCTGTTGTTGTCAGGTGCCATCCAGTCTGTTCTGACTCACAATGACCCTATGCACAATAGAACGACACCCTGCCCGGGCCTGTGCCCTCCCCACACTGTTACACTGTTGAGTCTGTTGCTGCTGCTGCGGTATCAACCATTTTATTGGGGGTCTTCCTCTTTTTCTCTGGCCCTCCACTCTACCAAACACGGCACCGTCGTCCAGGGATTGGTCCTTCCTGACCACATGTCTGAAGTTGTAAAGTTAATGTAACAGTTCTACTCTGACACAAAGGGTCGCTATGAGCTAGAACCAACCTGATGCAATAGGTTTGGTTTTTATAGATTATGGAACCAATCCCTCTATCAACTGATCAGATTTACCATGATTAATATTGATTGATTGTTTAATTCTTACTGTGCATACAGACTCTTTCTGAGACCTCTTGTTAAGCTGCAAATATGCAGAGACTTCAGATTTTAGGAGCTGCATGCCCTTCTTCACCTGAAGGAGGAGTTTCAGAAAAAGAATCATGCCTTCAGGCACATAGACACAAACAT
This sequence comes from Chrysochloris asiatica, assembly GCF_000296735.1. Taxonomy (NCBI): domain Eukaryota; kingdom Metazoa; phylum Chordata; class Mammalia; order Afrosoricida; family Chrysochloridae; genus Chrysochloris; species Chrysochloris asiatica. The sequence continues at coordinate 16,847,308 of NW_006408539.1, forward strand.
AGGCCTGTTTGGACTTATTCTGTGGGTGCTGCATTCGGTGGACGGGAACCCACTGCCAGGCAGGGTCTTCCTGGTGAGAAGCCTCTGCGAAGTCTGTGTACCCATACACGTTTCAACAGGGACCTGGACCTCAGCCTGAGATTACAACACTGTGTTAATTACATTGTGCAATTAACAGCACTAAACGCCACAAATGACCTTTTATTCATAGTCATTGAGACTAAATGTACCTCCAATGCTATAATGAATGAATAATGCTTTCTTTGAAGAAAATGGTAAGAAGAACATTTCTCTTTGATCCACTTGTCGGTCCCACTGCCAGGTGACCGTGGTCAAATCGCCTCAGCCGAGCTTTTTTAAATAGGAAGTTACCATTCTCAGTAAATGGGAAACATTTTTGAAATATATATTTTCAATTTTATTAAAAAATAATAGCGCATTATTTTTACATTCTAACATAGATAACATATTTTTTATGAAAAAACGCAGTTTTCTACAGTAAAAAAACACCACACCAATGTGTTGTGAGAAGAGTGATGTGCCATTTTGCATCTATGCAAATGTCTTCAATATTTGATTTAATAGAAGACAGGTCCCGGAGTTGCAGGAAAGCACCATGAGAGAAAGAGAGTGAAAAGGGAAATGATATTCTCGCATTATTATGAACATAGTTTTGACCTTAAGAAGTTCCTGAAAAGGCCTACAGGACAGCCTGGAACCTTTGGGCATACTTTGAGAACCTCTGCTTCAGAAAGAGGATCTAAGAGGTAACCAGATGACCACTGGCTTTATCCACATTAACTTTTTACCATAGTCAATTCCCACTCATGGCAACCTCAGGTGTTATAGAGTATTACAATTCCGTAAGGTCATTTTTCTTGTGGTTGTGATCTTTATGGAAGCAGAGCTACAGACTTTTCTTCTGTGACGCCATTGGGTGGGTTCAAACCACCAACCTTCAGGTTAGTATTTGAGCACAAACTGTTTGTACTACTCCAGGACCTTTACCAGGATCCGGGTTTTAAAGCGGAAGCTGCCTTCGCTCGTCTTTACTGTCCATTTTAGTTCTATGGCAAATCTATGCTACATATTATAATATATGCTGTGGGCAGCCCTGCCTTCTCACTATTAGGATTATAAACTTGGAGAAGGAGGGACCAAAGTGATCCTTAGTACACTTTGTATGTATCTTGCACATAGCAGACATGTACAAACAACCAAAATAAAAACAGCTGTTGCTGTGTGTCAGGTACCCTACAAAGGCATTACTTTAGTAAACGTTACATGGAGTCACAGGAAACTGCTGTGATGTGATGGTTTTTCATCTGCAGATTTTCAGGTTGCTGTGACTTACCCTAACGCCTAATAGAAACAAAATGCTTTACAGAGAAACAGCAGCCGTTCATCGGAGCTGTCTACCATTCTGTCCTGACCACTGGGCTCCTGACACAGTGGCTGAGCCACCTGGTCAGCTATGCACACAGGGGCGCTCACCTGCTAGACCACTGAGAACTTAGGACTTACCTAGGGATGTCTTCACAAGCTGGCTTTCTTTCTCTGATTTTCCTCCTAGATTTCTTTTTGAGTTCACATAAAGTTCATTCCTTTCTTTTATTCACGGAAGGGTGCTCTTCCACTTTGACACTTGGTTGAGGAGTCTCTGGGTGGTACAAATTGATCAGTGCTCAACTTCTAGGCAAAAGATTGTCAGTTTGAACCCACCCAGAGGCACTTTGGAAGACAGATCTGGTGATTGGCTTCCAAAAGCTCACAACCTTGAAAACCCTTGGATCACAGTTCTAACATTTCTACTTTGCATACATGAGTTGGCATGAGTCAAATGAACTCAATGGCAACTGACAATAATAATAATAAACCCATCCCAGAAGGAGGTTCATGGTCTAAGACGATATCCTGGAAGACACCTACTATATACTTCAAAACTGAAGAATGAAAGAGGAATCCTAGGAGAATTCTGGTAGCATAGCAGTTACGAATTGGTCTGTAAACCTCAGGTCAGCAGTTAGAAACTACCAGCTATTCCACGGGAGAAAGATGAAGCTTTCTGCTCCCGTAAAGATTTACAGCGTCAGGAACCCTATACAGGGTCGCTATGAGTCAGAACCGACTCCACGGCCCACCACCACCACTTGGTTGGGATAGAATGGTATTGGACTGGCAGAATGCAGCTCAGAACATTTACAGATAGGCTTTCAATGAACATGCCATTTTCCTTTGGTTCTAGACTCACAATGGATGCCCTCAGACTGGCAAATTCTGCATTTGCAGTTGACCTGTTCAAACAACTGTGTGAAAAGGAGCCAACGGGCAACGTTCTCTTCTCTCCAATCTGTCTCTCCACCTCTCTGTCACTTGCTCAAGTAGGTGCCAAAGGTGACACAGCAAATGAAATTGGACAGGTAAGACCCAGACATTTTTCTGCTCTGAGTGTGAGTACAGTTATTGGAACCCAGAGATGCGTTTAGGGGAAAGTTAGTGGGGAATTCGTGGTTAGGCTCTCTCAGGACTGAGGGGTGACTCTCAGTCTGTTTTTGAATATAAATGCTCATTGATCTGTTCAGCCACCCACATTTAAAACAGGCACCATGTTATGATGGAGAACCAGTGGGTCCGATGGGCTCTCAGGCACGACAACTGACATCTTTTTCATTGTAAGGATCAGTCAAGATCGTGTTTGAGAAATATTGTACTGTAAATAACCCAGGAAGGAAAAAAGTGAGACTCTACACCTCTCTCCAATGTTGAAACAAAAACCGAAATGATCAACTATAAGTACATTTTATTGAAAGCATTACATTTTCTTTTTAAGGTGCAAGCTTAATTGCATTCCACCCTGTGACACATCCATGCTTATTTTAATACAGAAATAAAATTTTAAATGATATTCCTTCAAGTCACATAGATGAATATGAAGGTGGATTGTGTTCACTTATGGTTCTGAACACTCTCTGGGCCTTGAGTAGCCCTCGTGAGAAACATAGACTAAAACAAAGTGTATTAAAACATTTTGAACGCAGTAGATGAAGTAGAATTTATCTATCTTTACAGTTTCTTTTGGGCTTTCTCTCTATCCTTGCAATGCAAAGTAGCTTTGTAAAGTTCTTAGACCTTCAAACAGGACATGTCTCCACATTGTTACATTTTAAGTCCTCTTATGTTTTTTGATAGTAGGTAAGTAGTCTCCTAATACCATTCCAGTATTATCCTTATGTTCATCATTGTGAAGTCCAACAGACTCTCCCTTTGCATGGGCTTATAAACATTTAAACAGGAAACATTTTCTAATACTCATAAGGCACCACAAAGTTCTCATGTGACCTAGGAAATGTTATTTGGGTCAAGATGAAGGAGTTACACTTGAAATTGAGAATTGGAGAATAAATTTCTGTCCTTCAGCAAAGTTCAGGAAATGCTTTGTAAATAATGGATTTCTTCTCTTAACAGGTCCTTCATTTTGAAAATGTCAAAGATGTGCCGTTTGGATTTCAAACAGTAACATCGGATGTAAATAAACTCAGTTCCTTTTACTCACTGAAACTCATCAAACGCCTCTATGTAGACAAATCTCTGAATCCTTCTACAGTAAGTTATTTATAGTAATTAAAAATATTTAACTGTTTACCAGAAATGGTATTTTCACAGCATTAAGCCTATACCTTTTTTTTTTTTTTTTTTGAGTGAAATTAATTTCTAGGATTCTCAGTTACGACTTCAGGTTTATTAAAATCCATCAGTCCTAATGGAGATGTTGAATAGAGAAGGAATCAATGATAGATACAGCTTTGAGCTCAAAACAGTCAATTTGTGGGCTTCCTGTTTCCTTCTCAAATACTCATAAATTGTACCCTCCCTTTTAACTTCTCCACCAATAGAAATAGAGAATAGGGCAATGAATTGTCTAATAAATTTATCTCCATGGATACAAGACAGTTCATGATTCAAATCTCCTTCTTCTTAAACAGTAAGCATATGCCTTAGACAACATTTAAAAATCTTCACTGTATGTAGTATGCACATAGCGTTCTCCTTACATCAGTAAGAAAAATAGCAAAACATGAATGAACAGTTGTGGCTAGTCACAACTCAGGGTTGTTTGTTTTACTAGGTCATGATTGAACAGGACACTAGAATGGATGTCCACACGAGGTAGCTCTGGGTGTTTAATTTCAATTATTTCTTGAGGGAATGATCATCTGAAGAGTTCGGTGGTACCTTTATGCTTGTGGATATCTTTTGTTGTTGTTGTTGTTGTCAGGTGCCATTGAGCAGATTCTGACCCATAGCAACCCCAGGCACAACAGAATGAAACACTGCCTTGTCCCTCTTCATCCTCACAGTTTTTGTGATGCCTGAGTTCATTGCTCCTGCCACTGTGTCAGTCCATCTCATTGGGATCTTCCTCTCCTTCACTGACCTGATACTTTATTAAACATGATACCTTCTTCAGGGACTGGTTCCTCCTGATAACATGTCCAAAGTATGAAAGACATTGATATCTTTAGTGGGTATTGTAACATTTTTATTTGAAAAACATAATCAGCATCCCAGACTGTATAGAGTTCTGGTGGTATTGTGATTTAGTGCTTGCTTGCTAACCAGAAGGTCAGCAGTTTGAACCCACCAGCCGCTCCATGAGAGCAAGACATGACAATCTACTTCTGCTTCATAAACCCTGTGGGCCTACTCTAGTCTGTCTTACGAGGTTGCTAGGAGTTGGAATAGATTCTCAGCAGTGAAGTTTCTACACTAAATGGAGGAAGCTTCTCCCCTGGGTAGCACAAATGATTAAACCTCTCTGGTGATCTCTTTCTGAAAAACCAGGCCCTGAAAACCCTGTGGAGCACAGTTCTACACCGATATACGTGGAGTCACTAGAACCGGAGTCACCTTGACGGCAACCGGATCCCCACTTTAGTCATAAAAACTTGATTCACCTCATGTTTGCATCGCCACAATTTGAAAATATCTAAAGGCTACATACTTTACCATAGTTTTACTACTTTTTGTAGTGTTGTTGTTGTTATTAGGTGCTGTTGAGTTGGTTCTGTATGGGGTTCGCTGAGTGACCCTGTATAGGGTTTCCTAGGAGTGGCTGATGGGTTTGAACTGCTGACCATGCAGTTAAGAGTCCACTGCTTGTCCTATAGCACAACACCAAGACTTTCTCTAAAGATTTGTTGTTGTTGTTGTTAAGTGCCATCGAGTCGGTTCCAACTCATAGCGACCTGGTGTAGGGTTTCTGAGGAGTGACTGATGCGTTTGAACTGTTGACTTTGTGGACAACAGTCACGTGCTTATCCTACAGTGCCACATCAGGACTCCAACTCTGTCTTTCAGGGTTGCGGTTAGTTGGAAGAGACTTGATGGCAATGCGTTTTAGATATACTTTGTTTGCTTATACTTTCATTAAGCGTTTTGCATGATTTCAACCAAATCAGTGGTTGCAAAGATTTTTTCTTATTGTTAAATACTTTTGTGTTATCAGTGAAGGTTTACATAGCACCTTACGTTCTCGTTCAACAATTTCTACACAAGTTGTTCACTGACATTGATTACCTTCTTCATAATGTATGAACATTCTTAATATTTTCATACTGGTTGTTCCATTACCACCAATCTAGTTTCCCTGCTCCCTCACATTCTCATCTTTATTTTGAAGCCATTAATGACTGGTTTGGTGTCATGTAGGTGATTTTAAAAAGGGACACAGTACTTATGGGTAATCATTATTTCTTGAACCAATTTATTACTTAGCTACAGGGTGATCTCAGGGGTTAGTTTTGAGTCAAGCTTTGAAAAGTATCTCAGGGAAACAGTTTTGGAGAGTCCTTCAAGCTCAACCAGTCTAGTAGCTCTGGCTTTATTTTTTTAGGGATTTGAGGTTCTGTTGTAGCCTCTTCTCCCATCCTCTCAGGTTCCATCTATTGTGACCAAGATTGCAATGGTTGGTAGTCATAGCTGAGTACCACCTAGCTCTGGTCTCAGGGTAGATGAGATACTGTACAGGAATTACAACAAAAACAAAAAAGCAAAACCAAACAAAAAACCCTTCCATGCTTTCTTCTGGCTGTACAGCCTCGGGAGCTTTTACTAGATAGAGTACAAACAAGTGTGATCAAAACTGCCTGGGGGTTTGTTTTGTGCTTTTGCACAAAATCCCGGCCTCAGATTCCTTCAGTGAACACCAATGGCCATGGAGTCAAAAGATCTTCATCCACTTCTCTGGCGTTTCTAACTTTAATGTGTACATGACTCACTTAGGAATCTTGTGAAACTGAAGATTCTGATTCAACAGATCGGGGTTGGAATCTGTTGTCACTTAGGTGCAGATGAGTTGGCTCCAATCCATAGTGACCCCGTGTACAATAGAACAACACACTGCCCAGTCTGCACTATCCTCACAATTGTTGCTCTGTTTGAGCCCACTAGTGAGGCCACTGTGTCAATCCATCTCATTGGGGATCTTCATGGTTTACTCTGACCCTCAACTTTACCAAGCATGATGCTCTTTTCTGGGGACTGGCCCCACCTGATAGCATGTCTAAATATGTGAGATGAAGTCTCGCCATTCTTTTTTTATTTTCAATTCATGGATAGTTTTATTTTATTTATTTATTTACTTTTCTTTTTTTAATGATTTATTGTGAATTATGTGATAGTTTACATGGGAGAATATTACTTTTACATTCATTCCATCGTATATTGTCTCATTGCCATGGTTACAATCCCCTCCATGCAATCCTTCCCCTGTGCCCCTCAGGTCTTCATCACCATTCTTGCTTCTAAGGAACATTCTGGCTGTACTTCTTTCAAGACAGATTTGTCCATTTTTTCTGGCAGTCCTTGGCTTATTCAATATTCTTCTTCAACACCCTAACTCAGCTGCATCACTTCTTCTGAGGATTTCTTTTCTCCTCAGGTCCAGCTTTCACTCGTATATGAGGCAACTAAAAATACCACTTCCTCATGCATCCAACTTCCACATGCATGAGAGGTTATTGACAATACCATGACTTGGGTCAGGTGCACCTTAGTCCTCAAGCTGACATCTTTGCTCTTAAACACTTTAAAGAGATCTTGTGCAGCACACTTGCCTAACGTCGCTTGATTTCTTCATTGCTGCTTCCATGAGTGTTAACAGTTGATCTGAGCAAAATGAAGTTGAGTTACGGTGTTGGAGAGGAATAATAAAAGAACCATGGACTGTCAGAAGAGCAAACAAGTCTGTGTTGGAAAAAGTACAGTTAGAATACTTCCTGGAAGCCAGGATGGCCAGACTCCATCTCTCATACTTCAGACATATCATCAGGAGGGAGGAAGATATCATGCTTGTTAAAGTGGAGGGTCAGCAAAAAAAGAGGAAGACCCCCCCCCCTCCGCCCAGTGAGATGGATTGACAGAGGCTGAAAAGTAATAATGATTGTAAGGATGGTGAGGATGGTGCCGGACCCCGAAGTGTTTAGATACGTTGTGCATACAGTCACTGTGAGTTGGAACTGACTGGACAGCACTTAACAAAGCCAACATGATGTAGTTGTTGGGTGCCATCACGTTGGTTTGGACTCACATCTATCCCACGTGACATAGTAGTAGTGCCCTGTAGGGTTTTCTAGGTTTTATGGAGAATGATTGCTGAGCTTTTCTCTTGAGGAACTGCTGAGTGAGCTTTAACTGCCAGTCTTTCAGAAGCTAGTGTAGTGTTTCTTTTCTTCCCCTAAAAGCTGATACTAAATTATTGGATACTTTGACGATGTTATAGTGTCTTATTATTGAATAAATGAAACAATACAAAGAAAATTCATCATTTCCATATGAGGTTTCTAGTCATACAGTTGTTAAGTCCTTTGTGATTTTATGAACTGGATGTTTTTCAGGAGTTCATCAGTTCAACGAAGAGACCCTATGCGAAAGAATTGGAAACTGTTGATTTCAAAGATAAAATGGAAGAAACCAAAGGTCAAATCAACAAATCAGTTAAGGAACTCACAGATGGCAAGTACCTTTTACTTATTCTGCTGTAAATTGCTACGTAAACTCACCTTGCAGTTTCATGCATCCATCAGCCAAGCATGGGCTTCTGGTGTGACGCCATAGGATCAGCGCTGGACTGTGAACCATAGGTCGCAGCTGCTCCCCAGAAACCTTATACAAGGTCACTATGGGTTAGAACCGACTTGACGGCAACGAGAGCAACATTAACCAGATATAAACGAATTCAACATCTTGAAGATTCCTTGGGTACTTTTTAATTACACAAGCTAAACTCTTACCCATAAAGCCATCTGACAACCTGGATTTCAGAGCATTTCTTGCATCCTCTCTTCACTTGGCAGGAATTTCTGGTGCTTCAGTTTTAACAGATTTCCCCTCATTTTCAGAGCTCTTGTGCCCCTATGGGCAAGTCACCAACATCACTGGACCACCATTCCAATTTGGAAATGAAGGGATTCTACTACTACTTGATGGCTCATGAGGTCACTTCTAACTCTAAAATTCTATGAATTTATGGAGGAGAAAAGGATAGAAGGTTTCAAGGGCCTTTGTATTGGGGATTTGCGCTCTATACTGTGTAGATCGTCCCCAGGTTACACATGAACTCCACTTGTAAGTGTATCTTTAAGTAGAATTTGTAGGCGACGTGGGAGAGGTGCATCTGGTTCTTATTTAACTGTACTTAAATACAAGAATAGGGTCACAGCCTTTCCATGATTTAAAGCTGCATATGCATCCAGGTAGTCCTGGCGTGGCTCTGTGAGTTCATGCGCTGGACTGCAAAGTTGGTCTGAATCGCAGGTTGGAGGTTCAAGCTCACCAGCTGCTCCTCGGAAACCCCATAAAGGGTCGCTGTGGGTCGGAACTGACTCTATGACACTTAACAACAACAACAGTAACACTGTGCAGCAAGTAAAGGTGATTGTAGTAAAGGATCCCTTGGGAGTAGGGGCTGAGTCAGTTTCCAGTGAGGGCAAATTGACACCAGGTTACAGGACAAGAGTCAGTGGACGGTGAGTCTGATGAGCCCTGCACCCTCCCTGATTGCAGCGGACCTTGAGGCAAACACTTGGGGGTGGGGGATGTGTGGGTCTCAGACATGCTCTGTGAACTAGAAAGTCACCTGGCCTTTCTGAACCTCAGTTTCCTCAACTTTGAAATGGGACTGCCGATCTTTGCCTTATCAGAAAATGCTGAGCCCAGGGCCAGGTCCACAACAAGTTCCCAGACACTTTCTGTAAACCCAGAAACTGGAGTCATGAAGACCTGGCTTTCAGTCCCAAATCTACCCTGGCCCGTGTGACCTCTTGGACAAGTGGCTTTACATCTCCAAGTCTCGCCTTTGTCCTCTGTAAAACAGGGAGAAATATCTGGAATCGGGCATACGAAATGCCTAGCACACGGCCTGGCACAAATAGGCATTAAAAGGTGCTAGTGTGAGGTTTTATTCTTCCTTCTCTTTTGTCTCTTTCCTTCTTTTTCCCCCTTTTTTTCCCCCTCTAGGTCTCTTTGTGAGCGTGGTGGCCGCAACCGGGGAGGATTGAGGCGGGGGTCCTTCTGAAATGTGATGATCTGGGGCCACAGTTAAGATCCCTGGGTGTAACAATTTACACAATGATGAACCTAAAAGGACTTCTGGTATGGTGCTGTAGGATTAGCACTGGACTGCGAACCACAAGGTCAGCAGTTCAATCCCACCAGCTGTTCCTTGGGTTGCTATCAGTCAGACCCGACTCAACGGCACTTAACAACAACAGTAACATTAACCTATAAGTTGGTGGTTTGAACATACCTAGTGCAGGGTCACTATAAGTCGGAACTGACCCTGTGGTACTTAACAACAACAACAACATGAGCTCTGGTAGCATAGTGGTTACGAATCGGGCCGTGAACCTCAAGGTCAGCAATTTGAAACTACCTTCTATTCCATGGCAGAAAGATGAGGCTTTCTGTTCCCGTAAAGATTTACAGCCTCGGAAACCCTGTACAGGGTTGCTATGAGTCGGAACCAATTCCACGGCACATAACAACAGCAACAACAACAACAACAACAGAAGCATATTGGAAGACAGTCCTGGTGATCAGTTGTCAAAAAACTTAAACAAACCGAAACCCCCAAGCACTTACCATGAGTTAATTCTGACTCACAGTGGACCTATAGACAGAGTAGAACTTCCCCATAGGGTCTCCTAGACTACCACACTTCCTCTGTGGAGCAGCCAGTTGGTTGAACCTCTGACTATTTGGTTAATGACAGAGTGCTAATTAAAGCTCCTAGAGCTCCTTCAGGTGAGAAAACCTCCGAGTGCAGCTCTGGTCCATCACAGATGGGGATGCCGAGTGTCAGGATCCTCTTTACCGATGGGGCTGTCAGTGGGTTTTAATCTGATGTCACTCTAGCAAACGGTGGTCACCCAGGGAGTGGACTTGCCTACGTGTATCCGAATGCTGGTTTGGAACAGTCACTGGGATTTGTGGTTTTACAATTTTTTGCAGGCCACTTTGAGGAAATTCTAAGTGACAAGAGTGTCAATGATCAGACCAAAATCCTTGTGGTAAATGCTGCTTACTTTGTTGGAAAGTGGATGAAGAAATTTCCTGAGTCGGAAACAAAAGAATGCCCTTTCAGAGTAAACAAGGTATGTGGTGCAGCATGCAGCCATTAACGGCACCCCCGCTCCAGTTCCAGGGGTCATGGGGAGAACGAGGCCTCGTGAAGGAAGGGGCCTGTCCTGGTCACACCATGCTAGTGTAGATAACAAACAGGATTCTAGAGACCCCGCACTCTTTCCAGAAAGTCTTAGGGGTCTGTGCTGAGTGAGACCCTACACAACTTACAACCCAGAGGATAAAGCTAAATCATCAACTGGAAAATAGCTACAAATATTGGGGAATTCCTGCAAGAAAAGGAAACCAACTCCTTCTTCCCTACAAGCACCAGAGGCCTTTGGATGATCGTGAAGTCTTGACCATTTGGGAATCTTGCTCCTGACTGATTCTGTAACCTCATTTTCCTACGTATTAATAGGAGTCTTGGAGTCCTGGTGTGGCGCACTGGATAGGTAGCCACAAGGTTGACAGTTCAAACCTACCAGCTGCCCTTAGTGTGGTGCTATAGGTTAAGCACTGGACCACAAGGTCAATTTGAACAGCAAGGTGGCAGTTCAAACCCACCAGCTGCTTCTTGGAAACACTATACAGGGTCGCAGTGAGTCAGAACGGAGTTGACTGCACTTAACAACAGCACATATTTATGTTTATATTTATATTTATCATGCTCATGCAACCTGGAAAGTAAGCAGACAAATTTCCTCTTTTGCAGACGGACACCAAGCCTGTGCAGATGATGAACATGGAGGCTACTTTCTGCATGGGCCACATCGATGACATCAACAGCAAGATCATTGAGCTTCCTTTTCAGAATAAACACCTCAGCATGCTCATCCTGCTGCCCAAAGACGTGGACGATGAGTCGACAGGCCTGGAAAAGGTAACGGACAGGGGCGGTTCAAGATTGGCTCAACAAGGACTTTGATGGCAAAATCATTTTCCTGCTTCATCACACATCTTTCGTTTTTAAAACCAAACATATTCACCACCTATGATCTTTAAAGGATGCATCAGAGATCATCCAAATTCTCATTAGAAACTTTGATTTGAATGATTAAATTGGAACTCATGCCTAATACATGGCTATATGGGTAAATGCGCTGGACTGCGCAGTCGGTTGGAACCATAAAGTCAGCAGTTCAAGCTCACCGGCCGCTTCTTGGAAACCCTGTATAGAGTCTCTATGAGCCGAGAACAGACTCGACAGCACTTAACAACACCAAGTAGAGAAATTATAGTAAATGTTCAAGAAATTTTATATATAAAAGCCTTTCTAGTTTTTCGTTGGTCTCATGATTACTTACAGAACATCCATAATCTATTTATTTGGTCCTATGAAGTGACTCTAATTTTAAAAAAGAACAACACATCCCACCTCACTCCTAAATGTCAGAGCAACGAGAATATTCTTGCTGGGTGAGGAGAACAAGCTTGGTGGGTCTTTGATAAGAAGAACTAGTTACATATAAAGAGCTCATTTCCACATTTGAGGATCCATTCCGATTGCTTTGAAACTGGACTTACAAAGACTATTTGATAATCTAGCAGGACACCTTACCATTGGAAATAAAAATAAAAGAATCATTTCTTCCCTCTCTCTCTGTCTCTCTTTTTTTCTGTCCTTTAGGTTGAGAAACAACTCAACTCAGAGACACTGTTGCAGTGGACCAACCCCAGCACCATGACCAACGCCAAAGTCAAACTCTCCATTCCAAAATTTAAGGTGGAAAAGATGGTTGACCCCAAGCCGAGTCTGGAGAATCTAGGGCTGAAAAACATCTTTAATGAAAATACATCTGATTTCTCTGGAATGTCAGAGGCCAAGGGAGTGGCCCTATCCAATGTGATTCACCGAGTGTCCTTCGAAATAACCGAAGATGGTGGGGATTCCATTGAGGTGCCAGGGTCCCGCATCCTGCAACACAAGGATGAATTCAATGCTGACCACCCATTCATTTACATCATCAGGCACAACAAAACTCGAAACATCATTTTCTTTGGCAAGTTCTGCTCTCCTTGAGCAGCATGGCCCATGTTAAGTCCCACCTGACTTTTCTGTGGCTGCAGCTCCTACAAGCTCTGCATCCAGAGAAGCACTTTCCAACACAATCGATGGTTAATACGGCTGGGTCAGCAAGCAACTGTATTCATCATACGTAACCTCACACTTTTTCCATTCTTTGCTTTTGTTTCATCTCCCTCCTTGACCCCCCCTCCCCCATGAACGACAATGTCATGTGCTTTTGGTGAAAAGGTATCACCTTAGAGGATAAATATTTATTCACTTATTTGTTCAGCTAGTCAGGGTTATTGGCGGGAATGGGTGAGCAATTGCGCTGGGTTATTCCAAAAAGAAAATTCCTATAAGGAAAGTCTAGAGCACTGGTGAGAAATCTTTTTTTCTGGCAAAATTGAAAACAGCATTTGTGGGGCCATGCAAAATTATTAAGCTTAAAACTTAGCTTGCTATATTTGGTCAAACATTTAATTAACTCACCCCTAATGTGATGGCCTGGTATGGCTCTGTGGGCTAATGTGTCAGACTGCAAAGTCGTTTGAACCACAAAGTGGTTCAAGCTCACCAGCTGCTCCTTGGAAACCCTATACAGGGTCACTATGGGTTGGCATCGACTCGACGGCACTTAAAAACAACAACAACAGTGTGATGGCTGGAACTGTGCTTGCCTTAGCAGTGTCAGACCACATGATTTTGCTGGCCTCATATGGAGTCCTGGCGTGATGCTGTAGGATAAGCACTCAACCACAAGGTTGGTAGTTCAAACTCACCAGCCACTCCTCAAAAGGGTGAGATATGAGTCAGAACTGACTAGATGGCACTTAACAACACCAACAGACTGCCTGCGGGCCAAACGTTTTCCACCCCGGGTCTAGACGATCACATTTCCCCAAATTTGCCTTCTCGTAAAGGAAGATTGGATATTTGGTACGTCTTCACTTTCCTGGAAGACCAAAGAAATGGTCTTTCTGTGGAAGACCACAGAACTTCCTGGGTCCAATGACACATGTCCAATGACATATGTTCAGGCTGCTCTGGGTCAGAATTGCTTATACTAACTCTGAGAACAGGCGTTCCTTCAAACTCAGAATTAATTTTGGCATGATGTTCATATGTTACAGAATATAGACCATACTTAGTAGGGTCTGGGACCACTCACTGCCTTAGAATTGATTCTGACTCATAGGGAATCCTGTATGGGATTTGCAGAGCTGTAAACCTTTACAGGAGCAGAAAGCCTCATCTTTCTCCCATAGAGTGACTGATGGGTTTGAACTACCGACCTTGTTAGGTTAGCAATCTGTTGCTTATACTCCACGATCCTATAGATCACTATTTTAACATTTCTCCAACAAAATAAAGACTATTCACACCAAATGTATAGAGTCTAAATAGCCCATAAGTGGCAAAGTTTTGCCTCCAAATAAGTATGCCCGAGGCTTATGAAAAATCTTTAGTTTTAGACTTTTTTTAGATGTTTCAATGTTGCTAAGGGATTATAGATCTAGAGTAGCCCAAGACGTTAACCAACCTCCACTTGGTTGGAGCTAGACTCGTGGTAATGACTTCAGATACCAAAATTTCAATATCTGAAGATAGGGACTTAAAATGCATGCGAATTCTCACAGTAGCCAATCAAAAAGCTGGATGCGTTTAAGGGACTCCTGTGTTTGCCTAATGTGATAGTGGGAGGAGGGAAAGCATCTAATACTTTCCAGAAAAAAATATAATGAAAGTTTCTGAAGTGCCCCCTTCTTCAAAGTGGATGGGTTTAGTTTCTTTAGGTAGTGGCTGTTTACAGGGTTGCTCTAATGGATGAGTTGTGCTGTGGGTTTCCTGAGTTGATTCTCTACCCAAATAACACACAGCCACGGTCTTTCCCTCACCTCTCCCATGCCATTCATTGTTTAGAAATTCAATTTCTGTCCACTTATTCCGAAGGTTAACTATTGAATTTTCCTTATGCTATTTACAATAAAATGTTGAACTAGATGCCTACTTGTTTTTCCTTTTCATTAAGGTAGAGTTACTGTTTTGATATAAAACTAAGCATTTGGAAATGGACTAAGAATACGAAGGAATAAGGCGAATTGTGGCTCCTTTTCCCTTGCTTCCTCCTCCCACACTGCTTTCATCCTTGGGGGTTGTAGGGAAGCTTGTTGTGTCAGGATGATTGCCAACCACGTGTAGGTGTGTAATCAAGTCTCGTGACTTACAGGGGACACAGGCCTTCCCTCGATCTCATCTCACTTTAGACCAGGTATGCTAGTTTCTGGGGCGTCAGTTCCAACTCATGACAACTCCATGTGGGGCAGGGAAGAACTGTGCTTTGTAGGGGTTTCAAGATGGTGACGTTTGAGAAGCAGGTCTCCAGGTCTTTCTTCCACGGCACCTCTGGCTATTACAAATTGTATTGTTAAGCACATTGTAGTATATGTCTTTTGGTAAAGTATGAATACATTTCTGAGGGATATAAAACACACACACACACACACACACAACTGGGAAAAGGATCCTGAGCCATAGAATCAGCTTTGGTGGATACCATGAAGGAATTTTCCAAAGTAGCCTTACCTCTCTGGCTCTGTCTTTTATTGCTATTATTAAACAATAATAGCTTTCTCAACTGTGCCTCCTACCATCCCCACCGCTGTTCCCAGAGTATTTACTGCGAGCTGTGCTAAAGGTGACAAGCATTATGCAGCCTCCGGTGATAACTCTGTGAGGATTCCTTTGAGATGAGGGTGACTGAGGCTTAGAGATGCCAGGGAACTTGCCAAGAACACAGGGCCAGTGATGTAAGTATTACTCTCTGCTCTCAGAATCTATTCTTTTAATCACTAAGTATTTCATTACATTAATTTTTTTTCACTTGAAT
Organism: Chrysochloris asiatica; assembly: GCF_000296735.1. Classification (NCBI taxonomy): domain Eukaryota; kingdom Metazoa; phylum Chordata; class Mammalia; order Afrosoricida; family Chrysochloridae; genus Chrysochloris; species Chrysochloris asiatica. Next base: position 16,862,826 of record NW_006408539.1, read on the forward strand.
CATCTGCTTTCTGGGGCACTTTTTCTTCTGGTGTGGTGCTGTGAATCAGCACTGGCCTGCAAACCACAAGGTCAGTAGCTCAAACCCACCAGCTGCACCTGGGAAACCCTATACAGGGTCACTGTGAGTCAGAGCTGACTAGAGGACACTTAACAACAACAACCATGACAGCAATGTTAAAAACAAGATACTATGTTAACTATAAGAAAAATGAACGTAGGTCACTATATAACAATGGCACCTGCTGGGGAGGTGAACTTTTCAAACGCTTCTGGTCAAATGTCAAACACTTTTCAAAAGTTTTGCACTTTTCCCTCAAGGTTCCTATTTGGTCAACTGTATGTAATTTGCGACACACATATAAAGCAGATGAGAAAGGTGTTCTGTTTTCGTGTGACTTCTTAGATTAGACACCACTTCTGCAGCATTTGTGCCCCCTGCTCCCGGTGATTTAGGAGGCAGGTCAGTGGCTCTGGCCCCATCCTCAACCCCATGATAATAGCTGCTTTCAGTAGCGAGTCTTTCATGTGTGGGGATCAAAGGGTTTGATGATCATAAAATGACTCTTCCTGTCCCCACTCTGAAAGTAAGTGGCCTTATTCTCTGTGAGAGAGGATATAGCTTCAGGCCAGTCCCTGCCAGCCAGCCCATGGAACTCCTGAGAAGACTCCCTCCATGAGTGGACAGTTCTTGCTGTCCTCACCATAGCCCCCAGTGAGGCAGTAACAGTGGTAACTAACCAACACAGAATTTTAACTGGGGAGTCCCTGGGTGGTGCACCAACTCTAAGGTAGGAGGTTTGGTTCCACTCAGAAGTACCTCAGAAGAAAGGCCTGGTGATCAGCTTTGGAAACTTCAGCTACTGGAAGTCCTGTGAAGCATACACGAGGTCACCATGACGTGAGGTTGATTCCATGCAGATGGGAGATGAGGACCGGCTCGGGATAGAGGGGATTTAATCCTGTGGAACGTTTTGTAGTTAACCCCACCTTGTCTTCAGCAAAGAGCATCCTCTCTGATGTTGAAACAAAGGTTGGCCACCCTAGGGGAAGAGCCACAGTTGCTATGGGCCCCACATACTGTGTGTGAGGATGGGAACATGTGAGGTGAGTTCCAGGACTCTGCCCAGCACTCCCAGAAAGGTTGCTGAGGAATGCTGAGCAAGGAGGCAGTAAGACGAGTGTCCTCTCCCACACTTTAACCACGCATCACCTGGGCTCCTTTAGGAACACAAGCCGATGAGAAATCAGCTGTGTTCCCGACGACACATCCAGCCTGGACAAGATGGCTAGATTGAGCACAGGGAGTTGGTGAGGAACACTGCAAGGAGCATCCTGACTCAACCCAACTTGACTCTTGTCTCCTCCTCAGACCCCACTGGTCCACAAGGGGTCATGACCACTGCCAACCTGGCTCCATCACTCCTAGGGAGGATGCCTAGGTGGCATGTCCACTAGGATGAGTCCCGGTGACATCGTGAAGGGCCCTCAGGACAGGCTCTTGTGCCGACTCAGGCGGGCTACTATCCCAGGGATGGGAAACCTGTTCTTTACATTGAGAGCCACTGACCTGCTTCCCTGCTGTCCCTGAGTCAACAATGAAGGAAATGAAGGGCAGACAGCAACAGCCCCTACTGCAACCTGCTAGGCCTCACGAAGGAGGACTGGTAGCACAGCTGTTAAAGCACTTGGCTACTTACTGAACCATCTTGCCCACAAGGTTATCAAGACAATTTGCACCATATATTCATTGTTTAAGGAGCTCTGGTAGCGTAGTGGTTACGAATTGGACTGTGAACCTCAGGGTCAACAGTTCGAAACTACCAGCTGTTCCATGGGAGAAAGATGAGGCGTTCTGCTCTCGTAAAGATTTACAGCCTCAGAAACCCTGTACAGGGTCGCTATGAGTCAGAACCGACTCCATGGCACATAAAAACAACAACATTCATTGTTTGCTAACTTGTTGTATAACTAACTTGTTGTATAAACATTCCCTTGGGCACCTGTGCTATGTTCAATGGTGCTGGGTAAAGTACCAGGGATGAAAACCCCGAGTCAGATGTAGTAAGGTCAGTGAGTGCTGAGCAGTGCAGGACGGTGTGGAGAGAGAGTGTGGGGGAAGACCCCAAACCACCCACCCACTGCTGTCAAATCCAAACTCATTCCAACTCACAGAGACCCTATAGGACAGAATCTAACTGTCTCTTAGGGTTCCCAAGGCTGTAATCTCCATGGAAGCAGACTGCCTCATCTTTCTCCCATGGAGGGGCTGATGGATTTGAATCTCCAACCCTTATGTTAGCACCCAATGCTTTAGCCACTGTGCCACCAGGGAACCTTCCCAAGGCCCACTCACCTACTGCCATCGAGTTGATTCCGACTCACAGAGAACCTGTATAAGGTTTCTGAGGCTATAAATCTTTAAGGGAGGAGAGAGTCTCATCTTTCTCCCTTAGAGAGGTTGGTGGGTTTGAACCACTGACCTTATAGTTATCAGTCTAGTGCTTCTCCTACAGAACCACCTGGACTCCTCCCTAAAGACCCAGCAGGCGTTAATTAAGTGGAGAAATAAAGGGGGAGCAGAGAGGTATACAGCAATGCCTGGTTGCTGCATGGAATGCGTGTTAGTGGCTCAAGAGAAATGAGTTTCCAAGTGAGGGTGAAGATAGACCCGGGCTGTTAAAGTCAGGGAGGCCTTTATGTAAGCCTCTGCCTGAACCCAACCCATGTTCTCTGGCATGGATTCCAAATCATGCTGATTCCAGATGTGCACTCCAGAGGGTTTGCAGTGTCTGTAATCATGCCGATGCACATTGCCCCGTCTTTCTTCACTGACACTTCTGAGTGGATTCAAACCACCAACCTTGTGGCTAGTGGGTTTGAACTGTCGACGTTGTGATTAGCAGTCCAGTGCTTACCCTATAGCATCACACCAGGGCTCAGTTAGTGTTGGAGCTTCAACCCTTTGCCTCACCCATGAAACCTCTAATTCCCCGAGGAGCTTTGCAGAGATGCTGAAGGCCACAGGGAGTCAGTGAATAGTGCTTCTCACACTCACTATGGTGAAGAAATCATTTTAAAAAGATCACTTCCAATTCATCATAGACTGTTGTGCAAAGTAAAATGAATTTCTAAAAGAGTGAACTCAAAACACAAAATAGAAGCTTGGGTTTTTGTTACTGTAGTTACCTGACAAAACATGACTGAAATGGCCTTAGAAGCTCCCAAGCACTTACTCGAGTTTCTACCCTTACAACCTGGTGGACGGTGCTTTGCATCCCTCACATTAAGACAGGTGGAGGATCTGTTCGACTGGTGTCTTTAAAAGGTGTGCTTGGTGTGACGGGTGTGTGGCTGGAAGGAGTGATGGCAGAGACGATCAGGAGGTCTGTTAAGGTGACCCAGGTGAGAAAGCAAGGGGCTGGAGCCACCGAAGCAGCACTAGGGATGGTGAGATGTTGTTGTTGTTGTTAGGTGCCATTGAGTCAGTACTAATCAACATAGCCAAACACTGCCCAGTCCTGGGCCAACCTCAAAATCGTAACTACACGTGAGCCCATTGCTACTGCCACTGTGCCAATCCATTGTGTTGGGGGGTCTTCCTCTTTTTCTCTAGCACTCCACTTTGCCAAACATGACATCCTTCTCCAGGGACTGGTCCCTCCTGATGATATGTCCAAAGTATAAGATACGGATTCTGGCCATCCTGGCTTCCAAGGAGCACTCTGGCTGCACTTCTTCCAACACAGATTGGTGTGTTCTTTTGGCAGCCCATGGTACTTTCAACATTTTCCTCCAACACCATAACTCAAATGCATGCATTCTTTTATGGTCTTCCTTATTCACTGTCCAACTTTCACATGTATATGAAGTTATTGGAAATACCATGGCTTGGGTCAGGTGCACTTTAGTTCTCAAGCTGACATCTTTGCTCTTCAACAGTTGAAAAAGGTCTTGTGCAGCACATTTGCCTAATGCAATACGTCATTTTTTTTCTTGACTGTTGCTCCCACGAGTGTTGATGGTTGATCCCAGCAAAATGAAGTCTTTAAAAATTTCAATCCTTTCTCCATTGATATGAATGTTGTTTATTGGTCCAGTGGTGAGGATTTTAATTTTCTTTATATTGAGATACAATCCATACCGAAGGCTGTGCTCTCTGGTCTTCATCAGTAAATGTTTTAAGTCCTCTTCACTTCAGCAAGCAAGGCTGTATCATCTGCATATTGCATGCAGGTTGCTAAGGAGTCTTCCTCCAATCCTGATGCCATGTTTTTCTTTATATAATCCAGTTTCTTGGGTTATTTGCTCAGTATACAGGTTGAATAAGTATGGTGAAAGAATACAATCCTCAAAGTCCCTTCAATAGATGGTGCTGGCAGAACTGGAAATCAATATGCAAAAGATCGAAACAAGACCTTTACCTCATGTCATGTACAAAGACCAACTCAGCATGGATTAATGACCTAAATGTGAATCCCAGAATTATAAAGGTCATCAATGAAAAAATAGGGACAAATTTAAGGGCTCTAATCCAGGGCACACAAACACTACTAAACATTGCAAAAATTACACAAACAAAGACGAAATAGATGACTAGGGCATTCGAAAAATTAAAAACTTATGTGCATCAAAGTATTTCACCAAAAGAGTGAAAAGGGAGCCCACGGAATGGGAAAAATCTTTTGCAATGACACATCAGACAAGGGACTAATTTCTAAAATCTATAGGAAACTACAACACCTCTACAAGAAAAAGACAAGTAACCCAATAAAAAAATGGGCACAGGACATGAACAGATACTTCACCTAAGAAGACATTTGGGCAGCCAACAAACATATGAAGAAAGGTTCATGATCACTAGCCATTAGAGAGCTTCACATCAAAATAACAATGAGATATCATCTCACACCAGCAATAACAGCGAAGTTCAAAAATGCAGAGGATAATAAATGCTGCCGAGGATGTGGAGAGACTGGGACCCTCCTACATTGCTGGTGGGATTGCAAAATGGTTCAACCACTCTGGAAAACAGTATGTAGCTTTCTCAGAAAATTGGAAATAGAAATACCATATGTTCCAGCAATTCCTCTACTTGGTATTTATCCACAAGAAATACAAGCCATAACACGAGTAGATATATGCACACCAATATTCATAGCAGCATTATTTACAATAGCAAAAAGATGGAGACAGCCTAAGTGCCCATCAGCTGAAGAATGGATAAACAAACTGTGGTACATACACACAATGGAATATTGTGTTATCTTGAAGAATAACAAGGAAGCTGCAAGCCACCACATAACATGGATGAACATTAAGGACATTATAATGAGTGAAATTAGTCACAAAAGGACAAATATTGCATAAGACTGTTATAGTAAAAGATTTTTTAAAAGACTGTTAAGAAAAGATTTCCATACTATAAGGGAAAAAAAATTTATTTGTTGGTTACCGGTGGGATTGGGGGGGGGGTGGATTTGGAGGAGGTGGAGGGAGGCACAGGGGAGGGGGCAGACACACCATAGTTCGGGTGTTGGAGAGGGCAGTACACAAGAAGGGGGAGGGGTGGGAAAACACGGTAGATAGGGGAACACTAAGAAAGTTTTGCATGGGCTAAGTAGGACTCAACCTTGGAACAACAGGGCTCTGTGATACAGGGATCGAGGAATAGTTTGAAGAGGGGAAATAATACTAAGATGCTTGACTATCATAAATATTGGTTTCACTTACCTACTATTGTAAAATAGACACTTGAGTGGGATAGAAAGGAAGGTCAGGAAACATGATTACATAAAGCGTGTAAGCCCGTCTTCAGTCTATAACTGATTGAAATACCTAAAAGGGGTTCTAGAACTTGTCCAGTGAAACATGCCTCTTACGGAGCCTTTGCAGTTTATAGGACCCTAGGTGGAATCCTGAGCTCCATCCGGAACCTTCTGAGGTGGGACATTCCCACTAGAAAGGACAAGCAGAGTAGCCTGGAACAGCTAGAGTGACAGAAGATACATCTTCAAAGAAAGATCATCAGGAAAACCACCTCCCAAAAATGGCAGCATGACTGGCTACTACAAGAATAAGCAAGTTGTTTGCTGGAAAGCCATCAAGGCAAACAATCAAGTTCCTTCAGGAAAACCCCCTGCCCCCACCTTCTAAGAATGAAACTCAAAGGGAACATATGAGCAGGCATGTAAGCTTGCTGATAATCACATTTGTCTATTGGTGAGTGTAAGAGGGGAAAAGCCAGCAATGAAGAAATGGGCTGATTCCAACTACGTTCCATAGACTCCCATTGACCTGGAGATGAGAGAGAAAGGGCTGGTTGGGTCAAGGTGTGGTGAGACCTGGGGACACCTGAGCCCATGGACAAGGACATAGCCACAGAGGGCTAGAGCTGAGAGTGAAGCATCCAGCTGATATGAAGTGAGGGGAGATGTACAAAAACA
>NW_006408539.1:16870155-16877925 GCF_000296735.1 Chrysochloris asiatica
AAAAAAAAAAAAAAAAAAGAATAAAATCCTGGCACACATCTTTCCTAACCGTGTTCCCATGTTCTATGTAGAGGTTTCTCATGAACACAATTAAATGTTCTGGAATTCATGAGGATGCAAATGTCCACTGGATTTGGATGTGTGGGTGACAGACCAGAGACACCATGCTGGCTCTCAGCTCCCAGATTGGCCCCCTGAATGGACCTGTTTTGGATTCAGGGGGTACAGAACAAGGACTAACCTATAGACGATGATACACGCAACAAACCATGTTTTAGCCATGTTGAGTCTGGTCTGTCAGAGTAGACACAGAGCCTATCTGTGACAAAAAAAAAGTTCTGATATGATGCTGTAAGGTAAGCACTGGATCACTAACCAAAGGGTTGGCTGTTCAAACCCACCACCTGCTCCTCAGGAAGTGTACACAGCATCACTAGGAGTTGAAATGGATGGACGGCACTGAAGAACAACCAACAACAACAACAAAAAAAGGAATTTAGAATATCTTCCATTGAGCAGAGTTTGCTGTGAGTTTACTGGGGACATTAGCACTTTTTGGATGACGATTCTCATTTGAAAAATACAGCCTAGAACGGAGACAAATACAGTCTGAAGCAATTAATAACTTCACTTTTTTTAAATCATAAGATGCAGGCTTGAAGATTACTAGCAATTTTATGAAATAACTGAAAATAAGAAATCATATTGAAACCTACACTCTTCAGAAAAAACTGGTGACTGATTTAGAGACCAATGTGTCTGCACCCTGATTAGGTCACACAAGAATAATCAATCTACTTGTGCTTTTGAATTTACGCTCAGGACCCTTTCTTTCTCGAATTTTGCCTTTTGTTTTGCGTGCACAGACACATGCTATTATTGAAAATAGTTTTTGAATAGAATAATTTTCAAAGCCGACCAGTAACATAAAGGCAAGTTGACAGGCAAATAAGCATTTAATATTTTGTTGTTGTTGATGTTAAGTGTTGTCAAGTCGGTTCCGAATCATAGCAACCCTGTATAGGTTTTCCGAGGAGCTGCCTGTGGGTTTGAACAGCTGACCTTGTGGTTCGCAGTCCAATGCTGATCCATAGTGCCAAACCAGGAGTCCATTTAATATATAGTTGCATGTATATAATCATTTATAGTGTCCTTTGCACTTTCAAAGGTGTTTTGGCTTGGACGATTAATTATGCAATCATTCACTATAAAAGACTATGAGAAAATTCCAGTTTTCCTCTGAACGTGTCAGAGGAGAAAGGAGAGAACAGGGACGGGCAAACCCACGTGATGTGGTGGAATAGTCAAACTACCCATGAGTTTTTCAATGCTCAGTTCAAGTTGTTTGCACTGCTGTGGGAAAAAACCTTCATCTTTCCCAAAGTGACAGATCCACAATCAACATCCATGGAAGCTGAAGTCAACAAAATCAAATGACGTAGTGCACTGGGCAAATCTGCAAAAACACCTCTTGAATGGATTTAAAAGCAAAGGTGTCACTTTGAGGACTAAAGGTGTGCCTGACCCAAGTCATGGTATTTTTAATCGCCTCACATATATGTGAAAACTGGATAGTGAATAAGGAAGACTGAAGAAGAACTGATGTCTTTGAATGATGATCTTGTTGAAGAGTATTGAATATATCATGGACTGTCAGGAGAACAAACACATTTGATTTGGAAGAAGTATATCCTTAGAAGCGAGGATGACAAGACTACTGTCTTATTTACTTTAGACAGGAGAGTCCAGTCCCTGGAGAATTATTAACTGGTTTTCTTTGTGCTGCTGGTGGTGGTGGTGGTGGTGGGTGTGGAGTCGGCACGGACTCATAGCGACCCTGTATAGCGTTTCTCCAGCGGAACACCTGGTGGTTTCAAACTGTTGACCTTGAGGTTAGCAGCCCGACTCATAACCACTACAGTACTGGAGCTTCTTGGTCTTCCTTGTAGATGTATGGATATTATATTATCACAGACAATGTTGTACTTCAAGACAGATCTTGATCTGTTCTTTTTGATGATGAATGTGACACCATTCCTCCTCAATTTATCATTCCCGGCGTAGTAAACCATGTGATTGTCAGATTAAAAATGGCTAAAACCAGTCTATTTCAGCTCACTAATGCCTAGGATATTGATATTTATATGTTCCATTTCATTGTTGACAATTTCTAATTTTCCTAGATTCATAATTCATACATTCCATGTTTCAATTATTAATGGATGTTTACAGCTGTTTTTCTTCATCTTGAGTTGTGCCCATCAGCAAATGAAGGTTCCAAAAGCTTTACTCCATTCGCCTCATCACAGTCAACTCGACTTTGAGGAGGCAGCTCTTCCCTAGTCGCATTTTGAGTGCCTTCCAACCTGAGGGGCTCACCCTCCGGCACTGTGGAGAAGGACATCATAATTGATAAAGTAGAGGCTCAACAAAAAACAGCAAGGTCGTCAACGAGATGGATTCACACAGAGGCAGCAACAATGATTGTGTGGACTGTGCAGGGCTGGGCAGTGATTTGTTCTGTTGTACGTGGGTTTGGAACCGACTGGATGGCACCTAACGTTAACAGCGTCTCTCCAAGGCATCAGAGGCATCAGTAAGTTGTACCCCAGTCGGTCTGCCCTGTTTTAGTTTTGTTTGCTATCTCAATGCGGGCATGACAGAAAGGGTTTGCTTCGTGTTTGGGTTGAGGCCAAGGTGGGGTAAGTTACCAGAGAGGAATTCACAGGAGGAAAGATGCTGGAATCAGAGGTGAATGGGAACTCCAAGATAACTCCAAGAAGGCATTGGAGACTCTGTGGGTCAGGGAATGGAGATTTGATCCCACCCATGTGCACTTAAGAAGGAGCAGAGATGCCAGGCGACATTAAAGTTACAGTTATACTTAGTTCTAAGGACTTTCTGGAATCGTGGTGTGGTACTGTGGGTTAATGCACTGGACTGCAAAATCGTTTTGAACCTCAAGGTCCATGGTTCAAGCTCATCAGTCACTCCTCAGAAACCCTATATAGAGTCGCTATGAGTTAGAACCGACTGGACAATACTTTACAACAACAAAGGACTTCCTATGTTGCTCCTTTTCCCTTGAAGTGTGTATGGACAATATTGACTTGAGATCTGAGAATTGGGGTAATTTTTGCACAAATCAAGCTTATTTTTTCTGGCTTGTTTTCTTTTTCTAATTTTATTTCTAAGGTAAATTCTTTTGTATGATCAAGAAGGGAGTCCTGGTGTGGTGCTGTGGGTTTATGCGTCAGACTGCAAACCCGTTTGAATTGCAAGGTTGGTGGTTCAAGCTCACCAGGTGCTCCTCGGAAACCCTGTACAGGTTGCTATGGGTCCGAACTTTACAACAACATGATGCAGAAAATCAGTCTTCTCTATATTGTTCATCTCTCTCGCCCCCACTAGGTGGCGCTGTATTCACAATATAAACTGGGTTGCTCGGCGTCTCTGTAGAGTCCTGATGTGGCGCGGTGGGATAAAGCACTGGAACACATGGTCGATTTGAACCACAAGGTCAGAGGTTCAAATTCACTAGCCGCTCCTTGGAAACTGTTTACAGGGTCGCTATGAGTCGGAACTGACTCGAGGGCACTTAACAACAACAACAAACTATATAAACCTTAGACCCTCTGTCCCTGCCTTTCTGGGGGACACTCTTGAATGCTTTCTTCCCCTTTCCTCCAAGACACAACACTCTTCAACTATTTCTCTGTTTATCCCTTAAATGTTAACACTCCTTAATGTTTTCTTCTGGTGTGGTGTTGTAGGATAAGCACTGGAGGTCGTGGATCAAAGCTGTGAGGTCGGTGGATCAAACCCACCAGCCACTCCTTGGAAACCCTATAAAAAGTCGCTGTGAGTTGGAACTGACTTAAAAACACTTAACAACAACAAGAACAACAATGTTTTATTCTGGGAGTGTGGTGGATTTGTAGGGTAAGCACTGGACTGCTAAGCACAAGTACCATGGTTTGAGTCTGCCAGCAGCTCAATGGAAGAAAGATGAGGACTTTTGTTCTTGTACATATTTACTAACAAGATGGCACCTCAGAACCGACTCCATGACACCTCCTTAGACACCACGAATACAGGAACTGGAACTGAATTCAGGCCTCCCATAAACCAGCTTCTCACTCTCCAGTCCTTCTCTTTTCAAAACCATCTGGCTGTCGAAGCCAGAGTCACATCCTGTCTTTCCTTCCCCTCACACAACCAATCAATACATCTTGGTAGCTTTCAAACTCATTCCACTGCTCTGAACTAAGGTTCTGATCCAGATTTCATAAGCACGAGAACTGAAACATATTCCTAAATTGCCTCACATGCTACTTTTCCTCCATCCATTACATTAGGCAGTTGTTACGTGCCATGGAGTCAGTTCTGACTTACAGTATACCTGTCTAGGGTTTCCAAACAGCAGCTGGTGGACTTGAACTGCCAACCTTGTGGTTCGCAGTTTTCTTCCATTCACGCCAATGTCAACCCCACAAGGACAGAAACCTTGTCTATTTTGTTGTCTTTTGTACGTACCTCTAGCGCCTACAACGCTGCCTGGCACACAGTATGTGCTGGATGAATAAATTCACTGCAGAGCCAGTAATGGTGGGCCCTGAATGATGGTTGGTTCACCTCTTCATGGTCAGTGCTACTTATAGGCCCAGGAGTGGAACCCTGTTTAGAAGACATGAAGTGCGTGTTAGGAGAATGTGAAATTCAAACTGAAATTTGAGGGTACTGTCAGAAGATAGGGAGGTTAGAGAGGCAAGCAACAAAATGTCCGTGACTCTGTCAGTCCAATTCAATGCAACTCAACAAATATTCCTTAGACACCTCCTAGGAGCAAGGACATGCTATGGGCAACAGAATGTATCCATGAACACAATAGAGATATTGCCCTTATTTGTTGTTGTTAAGTCCTGTCCAGTTGTTCTGACTCATAGGTGGGTTTGAACCACTGACCTTGCGGTTCAAGTTGATCTTGCTGTCCAGTGCAACAGGAGTCCTTTACAAAGTGGAAAATTCTAGTCACTGCTATTGGGGTTGTCAGGATTCTCTCAAGGTCATTCTTCCTCTCCAGAGACATCAAACGCAGGACTTGCAGCACCAGGTGGGTGTTTCAGAATATGTTTCAGTTTTCTTGAGGAGAATTATGCAGATCCAAGGAAGCAAGCGTCTCCTATACTCCATTGTTGTTGTTGTTGTCTGGTGCCATAGAGTCGGAACCAACTCATAGTGACCCCATGCACAGCAGAACGAAACAATGTCCGATCCTGGGCCAACCTCACTACCGCTGCCACACTTGAGTCCATCAATGATGCCACCTGGCCAATCCACCTACCCCATTACTGAGAAGAAAATCAAGATAACATTCATCCGGAGAGGGGCTGTCTTTCTCTGTTTAATGAGAGGAACTCTTGGCGCAAAATAATTAAAAGTACCCCAAATATCCAAGAAGAGCTCGACAATGCTTTAAAGAGCAGTGAGTTGTTTTATGGAGGGAGAGGTTGTCTTTCAGAGTCTCAGGGCTGGGTACTTTCAGAGCTGTAGCTCAGAGATCATGGTCTGCAAGGCTTCTGGATACCAGTATAATAAACATTGGAGAAATCACAGAAAGCTTTTAATAGGAGATGTGCATGATCAGCTTATGAAGAAAACAATCACTAAGACGGACAACCATCTCTGAACAAGAACATCCCCATCGGCATGCGCATTCATCTGGAGGCTCCACGATCAGAGGGTTCAATCCCAACCTGGTGTGGCTCTGTGAGCGCCTTGTGGTGGGGAGGGTGGATGAGGCTCCACCTGCCAAGGCTTCCTTGGGATCTGTTGCAGGCCCAGAAAAATGGACATGAAAGGAGAGTTCAGTGGCAACAGCTCTGCTGAGTGGACACTTGCGAAGGCGCTACTGGTAGCTTTCTCTAGACTTATTGGCAGCACAAAAATTCTTGGTCTGTTGCTCACTGATCTTTGTTTCCACCTAGACTCTCTCCAGGTCATCTTTTTAGCTGACGCACCAATCCTCTGCCTTGCCAACTTTGGCCCTTAGATTCCAGAACCATGTAACGTGTTATCTGACTGATGAAGATGTTGAGCCTCTTTAATGGTACAGAGCCAGGTTCCCTGAGTGGATTCCAGGACAGAAGTTCAGGTGTGGGTAGCTTGTTTTCCCTCGTTGTAGGAGTGAAAATTTCATGCGCACCAGAATCTTCTAGAGCGCTTGTTAAAATGCAGATTCCAAGGATCCCCATGCAGTAGGTTCTAACTGATTAAATACTGGCCTAGGAGGGTTGTTATCACCCCTATTGGCAGGTCTGTCAGCTGAACACTCCTCCCCTGGCCGGAGAGTCCTGGACCGCCCTACCCAGGCCCCCATGTCCAAGTATTGTGCTTTGGGAAAGGGCTGCTGGGGGCTCCAGGCTTTGTTCCCTGTCTCCCCTCCCTGCTTCCTCCACTTCTTTCCCTCTCCCACTGGTCAAGGCAGAGACCCTCTTCTCTGCCCAAAGGCTCCTGGTAGGGACCACCCACCGGCCGCACCCTGTTTGGTGAGTGTGTGTGTGGTGTTCATTGCACTGGGTGACAGATGACATGTATCCTAGCCTTGGCTGCCCCTCCCCCTGAAACTCCGCTGCAGACCTTGGAGTCATTTTGGTGTTACCCCTCTAAGAGTGTTAGGAGGTGTGCTCCCACCCCCCTGGAGATGACACTGGGTCTAAGGTGGGACTGGAGAGAGATTATGGAAAGCAGTTTCCAAAGATTCCATTTTTGGGTGGGACATTTTCATAGCCACCAGGGTCTGTTTCTTCGAGAGGCTCTCGATGCCAACGGCCCTCCCAATCTCAGACGCGGGGGGCTTCTGCACCCCAGTTCTGTGTATGAGAGCTTCTAATTCATAGTCTTGCGGAGTGGTCCCGCCCTTAGGAAGGTGTGGCGCATCCACAGATCAGGAACCTCACAGTACCTCAGTTGTGCACGTGGGGTGGAGATGATGCCTGCAGTGGACTCCCTCCCAACCCTGGAGGACGGTGAGGACTTCTTATGGAGAGGGTGCGGTGGGAACTGTTGCTATTGTTAAGTGCCTATATAGCGACCCTACATAGGGTTTCCGAGGAGTGGACACTGGGGGGTTTGAACCACCAACCTTGCAGTTAACAGTCCAGTGCTTATTAACAGCTCTACACCAGGAGGAGAGAACAGAGAATGGGCATGTGTGTTTGAGGAGCCCAGCAGAGGTCCTGGTGGCTGAAGTTGTGTGTGTGTGTGTGTGTGTGTGCTGTGGTGAGGATGAGGTGAGGAACAAAGGTCCTGTGCAGGTCTGCACCTGCCGTTTTGCGTTTGCACTGCCATCCTCTGCAGATGGCTCTCAAGTGTGGTCTGGGGGTGTGACTGGAGTCCCTAGGTGGTGTGAATGGTTAGTGGCTCTGCTACTCATCAAAAGGCTGCAAGTCTGATTCTACCCAGAGACTCCTTGGAAGAAAGTCCTGGCTTCAGAAGAATCAGTCATTGAAAACCCTATGGAGTTCTCCCCATGAATCAGAGTGAACTTGATGGCATTTGGTTAGAGATGTGGGCAGACAGGTGGCTTGGGATGAAAGGGGAAGCAGAAATCAGTAAAGCAGAATTAGGCTGATTGAAAAATATAATAATATTATTAAAACACTGAATGTTTTAGGATTGGGAAAGGTGTGCGACAAGGTTGTGTTCTTTCACCATACTTATTCAACCTGTATGCTGAGCAAATAATACGAGAAGCTGGGTTCTATGAAG
>NW_006408539.1:16878770-16892645 GCF_000296735.1 Chrysochloris asiatica
GCATTTGCAAACGAACACACCCAAAACAAGTGGGAGACAGATGGGAGGAGGGAGACCCATTCGAGGCTGGAGAAGCTGACTGAGGCTGTGGAAGTATTACAGAATAAAGACCCTGAGGGTGTGAACCAGGGCAGCAGGAGAAGGACCAGAGACCAAGGGAGATGATGCAGAGAAATCGGCACCAGAGCTGGAGGCCCACGGAAGCTGGGAGCTGGTGAAACGGAAGCAGAAACCAACAAAAGCGTCCAAGATTTTAAACTTCAGCGAGTGAGACCGTTCTCTACGACCCACAGTAGGAAAGCCAGTTTTGAGAAGATACATGGAACTCTGTTTGGCTGTGTTAAGTTTGAAATGGTAACAGTTTTCTATGGGTCCTAATGTCAGGGCTTCACCCTAAAGTCTGTTGCGTTATTCTTTCTAAACAGAAACAAGCAGTTGGTCCCAGCACCCGCAGGTAGAGTGCTGTGTGTCATGCGTGTGAGTGTGCATGAGTGTGAGTGAGTGTGTGCAGACGGGTGGCTTGGGATGAGAGGAGAAGCAGAAATCAATAAAACAGAGTTATGCTGATTGAAAAATATAATACTATCATCATCCAAAAAAGCACGTCTTGTTCATTAGTTGGGGTAGAAAATGAAGTGACTTTATTTTTTACAATATTCAAATGAAACAAGTATGCCATTAGTCATTTTACTTATTGCATGAATGGCCTCTTCCTTCCCACGATCATTTAAAACCTGCCAAATGTGTACTTGCTCCAAGGAACCATCCCTGAACTGTCACAATGAGGGATATATATATATTAAGTGCCATCAGCTCAGTTCTGACTCACTAGGACCCTGTCATAGGGTTTACAAGGAATGGCTAATATGTTTGAACTACTGAGCTTATGGTTAGCAGTCCAGTGGAAAATATACCTCAGTCTGAGGAGCCGCCTTCTGTTTTTTTTCAAGGTCATTGTCCTTGTGAAGCTCAGACAGGGGTTACCCAGTCTGTGATGCTTCATCCACACTGAGTCAGGAAGTTGGCCCTGTCCACGGCAGCTCTTTGGTGCTCCAAGGCTGGCCACCTTACTAGCACCGGGGTGGTACTTTGGAGGCACACATGGAGGTATCTATTTCCCACTATTCTTCTCAGTTATCTAAAGATCATCCATCTGCAGCAGTTGAACTCTCTTCAGTCACAATGGCTTGTTGTTGTTGTTTGTTTGTTTAGACACACTCGTAGCCATTTTTCTGAAGGGATGGCGTGGATGACCAAGCCTACAGCTATCCTTCCTAAACGTCCACATCTCAGAGCCTCCTTCCTTGGATTCAGGCTTTGCATTCACTCCTTATTCTAGGAGGAATGGTCTTTCTGTATTCAACTCGTTGAGTCCCTGGATGGAGTTAATGGCTAACACACTCAGATTCTGATCATCAAAGTGTGGAGGTTCAAGTCCACCTTGGGGTGCTATGAAGAATGGCCTGGTAATCTATTCCAAAACCCATGGGTCACAGTTCCACTCTGACACACGTGGAGTCAGTGTTGACGCTATGGTAATTGGTTGGTTTTATTCGGCGTGTTGGACTTCAGTGATAACCACATTTGGTGAAAATTATAAAGTACTGTTAAACTGTTTCCCTCAAAATATGTCTTACCATCTGCAGGATGGAGACGGATATCATTGTTTTGTTTTTGTGTTTTCAGGGCACCCTAAGAGTTCAATCTGGGAATTCTAGAAACAAAAAGGAGGGCCCATGGGATAAAGGCAAACATACCTTCTGCTGTAGAAATAGCATCAACTCACGTTAGAGTCCTTATTGTCACGTTCCATTTCAGGGGTTGAAGCTTAAGCATCGGTACATTAAACAAGACGTCTTACTTCCGGAGAGATTCTCTCAGTGTTTGGCATCCTGTGATATCGGTCAGCACAATCAGCCAGCAAGAACTTAGATACTTATCAGATCCCCCACATGTTATGCAACATCACTCCCAGACTTGGGTCCTCCCTCAAGACAAGTGTAATTAAGTGAAGTACAGTCACAGAAAGGCAATAATTAGAACAGTATCTTTAAGTGGGAGGAAGGGGCTAGAGAGGGAGAGAATAAGTTGGGAAAACCTCATGGGGATGGAAGATTTTGAACAGCTCAGAAACTGTTCAAGTTTCATCAACATTTTACTGATCAGCGGCTACAAGACAGAGCCTATGCTGGTCACCACCACAATCGGATTTTTGTGTTTTTTTTTTGGCTGTAATTAGTGGACTGCATTCTCAGCTCCACATTGTGCTGCAGGGAGAAACAGTAATTCTCTAAACATCGGTATTCTACAAGATACTATTGACTTTAACCTTTAATGACCAATCTGTGGCTTGAAGGGTAATGTGTGTTTGGCCAAATGTGGAGGAGTCTGCCAAGGGTAGTAGCTGGGGTTGGCCAAACCCCAAATACCAAGGAGTGTTACACAGTGTGTGTTGAGAATTATGAAGCCACCCACACAAGCAGATGTTTCTCTTGAATTATTTAATTTTTCTTCTCTTTTCTGATCCTGGGATCTTTAACTCTGAATTGCTGAAGGTTTCCTTAAATTCTAGTCAACAGGTAGCTTAGCAATGCATACAGACTTCAGAGAAGGAGAGGAGAAGCTGCCCCAAAGAACAGGCAATGCACGGGGGCGCTCTGACTTGTTTAGGAATGGACCACGAGATGAATTTCAGTATCAAACTCTAGTAATTTTTAAATTTTGAGTCTGTCAAGTACATGCATATCATTTCTGAGGTGGAGCAGATTTCAAAGAAGGAGAGGCATGAGCTTGAATCACAACATCTAGAGTTTCAGTCAAGTGCTTAGCTGCTAACTTAAAGATTGGTGGTTTGAACCCACGCATCCATCTGATAATTTGCTCCCATGAAGACTTCAGTCTAGAAAACCCTGTGGGGCAAGTTCTATTCTGCAACATGGGGTTGCTATGAGTGGGAAATTGATTCAACCCAACAACAACATCTAGAGTTGATGACCTTGGGCAAGTCATTTAGCCTCTGTGAGACTCTGTTTCCTAATCTGTAAAAAGATAACATTGGAAACAATTCACTATTCAACTAAGGACAACCAACAACCGCAACAATCTCCTACTGAGAGTAAAATGAGGTAAACTGATAAAATACAGTGAAACCTGTGAAAACAAAAACTCAGTGGGAGGCCTTGTTTTTCTGAGTCTTGAAAGTCCTCCCCTTTGTAAGACAGGGTGCAGTCTGCCCACTCTATTCTTGCTCATTCAATTGGAAAGTATTTGTGATTTCCATCTCTAACAGCTTTCCATTTTACACAGGTTATGGCGTTTGCAGATTTTACTGTACCTAGTTTAGTGCTTGGTGATAGTAAACATTCAACAACTAGCTGTTATTTCTGCTTTTTCCATTCCCCTAAATGACATTCCATGTCATCCCTATATCTAATATAGATAACTCATAAGAAATATCAAAAGGTTAAGAAATTGTTTAAATGAAAACAATTGCATCTGTTGATATTTCATTTCTGTGAACTGGGAAAGATTATTTAATAGTAACCAAGGAACATCTTGTGGAACCCCAGGACACTGTGTAGTTTGAGAATCTTCAGCCTGTGTGATCTAAGAAGGATGTTCTTCCATATTATACAGGAACTATCGTTGATTTAAATGGTTAAGTCTGAGATCTTGAGTAATTAATATAGACCCATCAGATAATTCTTAAGGTCATTGGATCTCTAGCTCAGCTTTTTGTCTCCTCCCTTCTTACATGCTACTGGACAAGACTGAGATAGTCCCTTGGTAATAGACATTCTATACAGATCCAGGACTCAGCCTGGATTTCTTTGAGAGAATCTGGGTTGTTCACTTCCTGTCATATCTTACAAGTTTGCCCAGACCCTGATATCCGCATGGTTTGATAATGTTGATGGCTATCCATCAAGGTAGGCATGTCTACAGAAGACCATTCTACTCAGTACTAATTTATCAGACCAGCTAACTCACACCTTCCATCTCAAAGGGAATTGTGGACAAGGAGCTCTGGTAGCGTAGTGGTTATGAGTTGGACTGCTAACCTCAAGTCAGCAGTTCAAAACTACCAGGCATTCCATGGAAGAAAGATGAGGCTTTCTGTTTTTGTAAAGATTTACAGCCTTGGAAACCCTATATGAGGTCACTATGAGTTGGAACTGACTTCACAGAACATAACCAATCAGCCAACTGAAGTTGTCAGGAAGGACCCGACCCTGGAGCAAGACAGCATACTTGGTAAAGTGGAGGGTCAGCAAAAGAGAGGAAGACTCTCAACGAGATGGATTGACACAAGAATGAGCTCAAACGTAATCCTAACTGTGAGGATGATGCAGGACCGGGCAGATTTTTCAGTCTGCTGTGCACAGAGCATCGCTAGAATTGGAACCAACTTGATAGCACCTAACAACAAGTTCCTGAATGGGAGCTAAATGTTGGAGGTTTGGGATATAGCATGAGAATGCTGGTTAAGGAAATGCATACAGCATGATAGAGTCCTGGGCTGGGTATCCGTAGGAGGAGTGAGGATTTTGGAGGTGGAGATAGAAACCTTGGACAAAGTTTGCCTGCTTAAAAATTTTGTCTTTCACCTCACCCTGTACTCATTTTCAACACCAAGTTTGTTTAGGATTAAGGTGATTGTCTCCATGGTGTATGCAAAGGTTCTGGAAGCCCAGGGAACGAACGAGATTGCTAAAGAGTTATTATTATTATGAACTACATTGTTCTGCTTCTAAGGGCATGTCTATAAACCAGGTAGTACAAATTCTGGCTGCTAGATGATATTTGAAAATGAGGACTACTGAAAAAATAAGGGCAACCACCATGACCACATGTCCTGGTGTGGCGCTGAACTGTGATTCAAACCTAACAGTCGCTCCTTGGAATCCCCATACAGGGTCACCATGAGTCAGAACGGGCTTGACAGCATTTTACCACAGCAGCAGCAACAACACTATGATCACAACAGCAAACTGTTCTCATTTTGAGGGACCAAGAAAGGTTTATAGTATTTCTGTCAACTTTTCCGAGACTGAAAAAAAAAAAAAAAATTGACCTGGGGTGAAATAGGAACTCCTGATAACATCAATCATTTGTGTTCAGTGCTCTCCCTGCATATATTCATAAAATGAGTGAATCAAAAGTTGTACTCTGGAAGTTAGGGGCGTGGGAGAAGGTTAAGTCATGAATATGGCCCTTAATGAAGTCCTTCAACCTCACTGATATGATCTGACCAATCAATCCAGTTGTCCTCCCATTGAATTCTCATGTGAACCAACATCACGCCCCATTATACCTCACACTGAGGCTGAAATGATAGAATATCAGAGCAGAGAGGACCCTTACAGGTCTCTGCCCGACCCCTTCATTTTATAGATAATGGAAGGGAGCCGTCATTTTGATCTCTGTGATCTCCACATCCCATGGCTGTAATGAACAGGTGCTGCTCTTCATTGTTGGATCAGAGTTGGGGTTTTAGAGAATATTTGCATCACTCCATTTGTGGTGGACTACTGTAACTTTGGTACCTTCCCACTTTTCCTTCCAGTGTCTCTGTACCCTCTAAACGATTGAATTTCCATTGCCAAAGGAATACAAGGGTAGGATTATAGAAACCCACATAGGCCTATGAGAAGTATTCATATTTGGAGCAAGGGATGCTCTTGCTTCCTAGAATCTTTCTAGATGTAAACATTATGAGCTCTAGAACTATATGGTTTATGGTATAACCAGCTGCAGTTGAGTTCAGTTTGGCTCATGGCAACTCCATTGTAGAGCATTAGGTGCCTCTGGGTGGACTCAAACCTCTGACATTTTCACTAGCAGTCGAGCATATTAGCACCCAGGGACTCCTATATTATAGGCTTCCATAAAGAGAACACTGAATGAATGAAAATGGGTAGAATTCTCCAGCAATTTCTCCAAGGGACATGCTTCCTGGAGACAAAGGCTCTGAGATGCGGGGTCTCAGAAAGCATGGGTGTGCTCCGAATTTGGAATCCCATTGACACAGGCTGTTGTTTTCACAGCTTTGTTTCTCATAGATTCCATTCCATCTTTGTTTATATGGTGTGATTCTTTCAGTTTATGTACCTTACTCACCAAACTCATATGACGTGCTGAAAAATTCTTCACGTATTTCCTATTAACATGACTTCACCGATAACCTCAGTATTTAAAGAACAAAATTCAACCAGATGACTCAGCTATATTTTGAAGTTGTAAGGAGCTCTGGTAGCGTAGTGGTTACGAATCGGGCTGCTAATCTCACGGTCAGCATTTTGAAACTACCAGCTGTTCTGTGGGAGAAAGTTGAGGCTTTTTACTACCATAACATTTACAGCCTAGGGAAACCCTGTACAGAGTTGCTATGAGTTGGAACCATCTCCACGGCACATAACAACAACAATGACAAATATTAAAAAGCCCTGGGGGAGGCAGGCTAATCACTGGGCTGCTAAATGAAAAGCTGTTGGTTCGAATCCACCAGCCACTCTGAGGGAGAAAGATAAGGCAGTCGGCTTCCGTATAGATTTACAGCCCCAGAAGCCCTATGGGAAGCTCTCCTCTGTCTTCTGGGGTCACTTGAGTCAGAAGGGACTCGATGGCAGTGGATAGTGCGTGGGTAAATGAAACAGTTGGGTTTACTTTAGACTCTAAGTCAGTTCTTCACTTTTGAGCACATTAAAAACATTTTCTTTAAGGATGTCATTGCCAGAATGCTTTCTTAGGCTCTCTCTGACTCTCAGGTGTATTTGACCATATCTGCAGTTCAGGACTTACAAAGCATTTTCTACTGTATGACTTTCAACTTTCAATGTGATCTGACATTGACCTTCAGGACAGGCCCAAACAATTTTTTATTACTAATTTGATTTTTTTTCTTTTTCCAGCCAAGATTCATCTTCTTAGTGTGAATTTTCATTCACGTTATGGTGACTGGATTGTGTTTGTTTTTATAAGACTGGCAGTTTCATGTGTGCATCACACAGGACTTTCTCAACAAAGCAACAAATACCACAGTTCAATTACATCTATTTGTAAAAAAGCTTCTTTTAAAAGATAAGCATCCAAGTGCAGTTTCAGACTTACCATGTTGCTCCCCTCTCATCTGCTTGATTGTCAAGTTCATTGTGGAAACTCCTGAGGCCACAATAGATCAACTGTGATAACTCTCAGTTTATCGATTCTTTTGAGTTCTTACGTTCTCATTGGTTTAAAGCTAATGCTTTAGGTCAAACTTATGCTTTAAATTTCAGTTTTCAAACTCTCTAAATTCTGATGTGCAGTGACAAAGTATAAATCATTTTGTTTCCAAAATGGATTTGGGAAATGACATTAAAATTTTCCCTTCCTTCCAAAGTTATTATTTTTTCCCCTCAGTATTTTGCTGTAACTGAGAAGTTCGCTGTAGAAGGGAGAGACAGTAACCTGAATATATGTTTGATTGAATATAATTTTGGTAGAAAGATGAAGTGATTTGTGCGTAGGAGCTCATGGTTTTCTGTATCGTATAAAGTATGTGTAAAATTAATTGTAACTGATACTTTCCATTTCTGAAGGTAACAACTTATTAAGAAAGCTATCTTTAGAAGGCTGGAGAGATTCATAAAACTTACCGATTACTGGTGAGTGGATTCAGTCTCCATGACCTCATAGGATTGAGTGGAACTGCCCCTTAGGGTTTCCCAGGCTGAAATCTTTACAAGGGCAGACTGTCATGTTTTTCTCCTTCGGAACTGCTGGTAGCTTCGAACTACATTTTGTTTAGTAGTTGAACCTTAACCACTGTACCACCAGGGCTCCTTGCCCAGACTTAATCAAACCAAACCCACTGCCATTGAACCGATTCCAAGCCTGTGTAGGCTTTTTCAGGCAGTAATTCTTTATGTCGCCACTTGTCTGTTAGTCTGTCCTACCATGGTGACTCGCATGTTGCTGTGATGCTGGAAGCTATGGCACCGATACTTTAATATTATCAAGATCACCCATGGACAGGTTTCAGCAGATCTTCCAAACTAAGATCGACTAAGGAGGCTCGGGGGTGGACCGTTTCTGAAAGGTCTGCCACTCAAAACCTTTTGTAGAGCAGTGGAGCAGTGTGTGATCAAGTGCCAGAAGATGTGATCCTCAGGTTGTAAGGCACTCAAAAGAAAACTGGGGAAGAGTTGCCTTCTCAAAGTGGAGTTGATTTTAATGAGATGGTTGGATCAAAACTTCTGGGGCCTTCATTTGCGGATGGTCTGTGACTCAAAATGGGAGGAAACAGCTACAAACACCCATCAATAATCAGAAAGTGGACTATTCAAAGTATGCATCTAGGAAGACTGGAAGTCATCAGATATGAAATGGAACGTTTAAAGATCAATATAAGCTGAAGTAGACAGGGGTTGGCCATTTTGAATCAGATAATTCTATGGCTCACTATGCCAGGAATGTGGATTGGCACAGTGGCAGCAGCAATGGGCTGAAGTGTAACAATTGTGAGGAGGGCACAGGACCCAGCAGTGTTTGGTTGTGATGGACATAGGGTCACTCTGAATCAGAAATGACTTGACTTAACCTAAGCTTGAGGACTAAGGTGCGCCTGACCCAAGCCATGGTATTTTCAATAACCTCATATGCATGCAAAAGCTGGACAGAGAATAAGGAAGACAGTAGAAGAAATGATGCCTTTGAGTTGTGGTGTTGGAGGAGAATACTAAAGGTGCCATGGACTGCCAAAAGAACCAATAGATCTCTTTTGGAAGAAGTGCAGCCAGAGTGCTGCTTAGAGGCCAAGATGGCCAAACTTCGTCTTTCATACTTTGGACATATTGTCAGGAGGGAACAGTTGCTGGAGAAGGATATCATGTTTGGTAAGATGGAGGGTCAGAGAAACAGAGGAAGACCCCCAACGAGATGGATTGGGCAGGTAGCAACATCGATGGACTCACGTGTGGCAACAATAGTGAGGTTGGCCCAGAATCGGACATTGTTTCATTCTGCTGTGCATAAGGTCGCTCGCTATGAGTCACCGACTTGATGGCACCTAACAACAACAACAACAACAACAACAACAACAACAACAAAATGCCAGGAATGATAAAGTGAAGAAACGATAAATCTTGAAATGCAATGCTGGCTGTGATACAATAATGTCCACAAGGGAGACCAGTTAATATCACTATTATTTGAATTTACACACCAACCATTAAAGCCAATGACGATGATGATATTGAAGAACTTTACCAACTTCCTCCATGGTATTTTCGGTTGCTTTGGAAGTTGGACAATGAATAAGGAAGACCAGAGAAGAATCAATGCATTTGAATTATGGCGTTGGTAAAGAATATTTCTTTCAATATACCATGAAACAAACAAATCTGTCTTGGATGAAGTACAGTCAGAATGCCTCTTAGAAGCAAGGATGGCTAGACTTTGTCTCTCATACTTTGGAGATATTTTCAAGAGAGACCAGTCCCTGAAGAAGAATGTTATACTTAGAAAAGTGGAGCATCAGTGAAAAAGAGGCTGGCCCAACGGAATGGGTTGACAAGGGCAGGAACCATGGACTGAACACAGGGACAATTGTGACTGAGGTGCAGGACCCTAGAGTGTCTTCTGGTGTGCACAGGGTCGCTATGAGTGGGAGCCAATGGGACACCACCTAACAAAAACAACAACAAACTTTTATGGAAGTAGAAAGATAATTCTCCTGTGGAGCAGTTGATGGGTTTGAACTATCAGTCTTACAGCTAACCGTCCGGTGATTATCTCACAGTGCCACCAGGGCTCCTTCTTTCACAAACTTAAGAGCTCCTCAATTTGCCATACTATGCTCCTGCTTCCTTTGTTGTTGTTGTTGTTAAGTGCTGTCGAGTCGGTTCCGACCGATAGCGACCCTGTACAGGGTTTCCGAGGGTGTAAATCTTTACGGGAGTAGAAAGCCTCATCTTTCTCCCACGGAGCGGCTGGTAGTTTCGAACCATTGACCTTAAGCCTTATTTGTTCTTATATCATTCGCTTCCTCAATTATACAAAAGGACCAGATTTTCCAAATTTTTTCCCAATCACAAAGTTGTTTTGTTCTCTGAGCATGCATGAA
Source organism: Chrysochloris asiatica (assembly GCF_000296735.1). NCBI lineage: Eukaryota > Metazoa > Chordata > Mammalia > Afrosoricida > Chrysochloridae > Chrysochloris > Chrysochloris asiatica. The sequence goes on from NW_006408539.1 coordinate 16,888,876, forward strand.
CAAATATGATATTGGGCAACGTGGAAAAAATTGACTGTTGATTTTGATTGTACACACTTGAGTTCTGAGGATTAAATCTAATGAAACGTAGAAAGAATTTGAAATGTGAAAGGTTTTTTTTTTCTCATTCTCCCAGGAGAAAGGATAGGAAAAATCCAGTCAAGCAGAATCCCGGTAATTTGTACTCATTCATATGCTAATACGATGACTCATACCTTAGTCATTGGCTCTTGTTCATTCAAGTTGCTTTGTCAGCAGGGGTAACAGTTTGTAACAAGTTTGTTCCTTAATAGTGTCTGCTGCACACTCACTGGGTGGGTAAGGAAGGTGTGTGCCTATGATCAAATGTATTTGGAAATTGAAACTCAAACATAGATTCATTCACATCACAATAACTCAAAATTTAAAACTGGGGGATGATAAAAAAGTGAGTCATTTATAAAGAAAGTATAAAAAGAAATAAAACATAAATACCAACAAACATGAACAGGTGCTTAACATAAACATAATCAAAGAAATGTAAATGAAGACAAGGGAGCTTCCATTCTGGATTGTTTTGTCAAATTTACAAAATATGGTTGTGTTAGGAGAAACTGCCTTTTCCCATTCAGAGACAGAAGGTTCTTTTTTTCCTTCCTTTACTACGGGCGGAGGCAGGAACAGACGACTATTTCTGGCTGTGTTTTCACTTCCCACCCATTTTGCCCTTGAAGGCTGATTAGATTGGACAGAATCGGATCCTCATCGTCTCATTAGTGTCTTTATTTTGAGAGTTTCCATGTACTAGCTATTATGTGGGGACCCTATAGATATGCATTATTTCATGCAAATCTCACTATCATTCTATAAAGTTGGCATTGTTAACATTAATATTTTACCAATGCTTTAGCTTCATCATATATAAAAAGTTAATAGATAGTAAGACAATCAACACAAATGAAAGGATAGGAACTTGGTAATTCACCAAATGGTGGGTGGGAATATTGGATAGGTATTTCCAGGGAAAAATCCATTTAGATCTCCATCTCACATCATAGACCATTACAATAAATTCTTGAACTAAAAATAAAAAGCTAAAAATAAAACAGAGAAGACACTGCAGATGAACTTTTTTTTTGCAGGGGAAAGACTCGTTAGGTGCTGTTGAGTTGATTCCAATGCATAGTGGCCCTCTGCACAGCAGAACCAAACACTGCCCTGTTTTGTGCCCTCCTCACAATTTTTGTTATGCTTGAGCCCATTGTTGCTGCCACTGTGCCAATCCCTCTTGTTGGGGTCTTCCTCTTTTTTGCTGACCCTCCGCTTTACTGAGAATGATTTTCGTTTTCAGGGACAGGCCAGTCCCTCATGATAATATGTCTGAAGTATGAGAGACGGAATCTCACCATCCTGCCTTCTAAGGAGTAGTCTGGTTGTACTTCTAACAACACAGATTGATTTGTTCTTCTGTAAGCCCATGGCACTTTCAATATTCTTCTCCACCACTATAACTCAAATGCATCAATTCTTTTATGGTCTTCCTTATTCAAAGTTCATCATTCACATGCATATGAGGCTATTGAAAATACCATGGCTTGGGTCAGGTGAACCTTAGTCCTCAAACTGATATCTTTGCTCTTGAACATGGTAAAGAGGTCTTGTGCAACAGATTTGCCTAATGCAATACTTCATTTGACTTTTTGTTTGCTGCTTCCACGACTGTGTTGATTGTGGATCTAAACACAATGAAGTCTGACAGCTTCAATCTTTTCTCCATCTATCATGATGTTATTTATTGGTCCAGTTGTAAGGATTCTTGTTTGATTTACACTGAGGTGCAATCCATACTGAAATCTGTAGTCTTCTAACTTTATCATTGAGTATTTAAGTCCTCTTCACTTCCAGCAAGCAAGGTTGTATCATCTGCATATCACAGGTTGTTAATGAGTCTTCTTCCAATCCTGATGCCATGTTCTTCTTGATATAATCTAGCTTCTTGAATTATTTGCTCAGCATACAGAATGAAAGTATATGGGGAAAGAATACAACCCTGCTTGTATTCTAATACAAACTTTTCTTATTTTAAACCATTCAGCTTCCTCTGGTTCTGATAGAATGACTACCACGTGGTCTTTGTGCAGGTTTGTGATGTTCCTCATCTATATGTCTCTTATATGATCATTTAAAATCTTTCTCTATTTTATATTTGTTAAGTCTTTTCCCTCATGTGCTTATATTGTTGTTGGTAAGTGCTGTTGAATTGGTTCCGATTCATAGCTGGTGAGTTTGAATGCTGACCTTGTGGTTCAAACCAATCTTGTGTCCAGTGCTTTATCCCACAGCATCACACCATGACTCTGTGATACAGTATGTGCTCAGATAGATCAGGAATATCACAAAGACTAACTTTCAAAACAAACCACAAATTGGAAAAATACTAGCAACACACATCACAATGTGTTAATGTTTTTAACATATAAAAAAAACTCATGCCAAGTGGTGAGAAAATTACTACCAGAGTTAATAGGAAGAGGACCACGGAAATAAAACACAGTTGTGCTGACTAAAGTTAGCCTCTCACAAAGGACAAATATTGTGTGAGACCAGTATTGTAAAAAAATCAAGAAAAAGTTTTCACATTATAAAAAACATTCTTTGTTAATTGTCAGGGGTAGAAATGGGAGCGCAGGTAAGTTACTGGTTAGAGAGTTGTTGTTGTTAAGTGTCTTCAAGTTGGTTCCTACTCATAGTGACCCTGTATAGGTTTTCCGAGGAGTGGCTGGTGAATTTGAACTGCCGACCTTGCAGTTCAAACTGATCTTGTGGCCCAGTGCATTATCTCACAGCGCCAAGCAGGTTATAGGACACATACTATTAACTTGGGAGAAAGAGAAGGCAATAAATGATAAGAGGGAGGTTAGAAAAACATGCTGGAGGCAGAGGAAGACACTGGGAGAAGTGTAAGAGGTAAAGGCGACACAGGCAAATACTGCTCCATACACTAGATCCACAATCCTGCAACAATGGTGATCTGTGACTAGATACACAGGCTGAATGGGTGTGGGAAAGAGAGTGGGTGTATGCCCATGAATATATATGGGTTTGACAGAGGATATTATACATGGGTATTTACCTTTCTTACAAATATATCGATGATTGTGGTTGAGCATACACAGAACAAAATTATGAAAACGTCTTGTTGTTGTTGTTAAGTTGATTCCGACCCATAGCGACCCTGTATAGGGCTTCCAAGGAGCAGCTGATGTGCTTGAACCACCAACCTTGCAGTTCAAATGGCTTTGTAGTCTGGTTCATTAACCCACAGCACCACAACAGAACTCTGAAAACTTAAGACATAATCAAATACCTTGAAGGAATCATTTGCTGGGCATGAGGTTCAAGACCAAAGTCTAAAGGAACACCTAGGCCAAAGAACATAACATACTCTACAAAGACAGTGTTCTACATTCTACTTTATTGAGCAGTGACTGGGGTCTTAGCAGTTTGTGAGTAACCATCTGAAGTGCCACTTTTGGTCTCTCCCTGTCTGGAGCAAAGACGAGTCATGACAACCCAAGGCACATAGAAAAAGTGAATTCAATGGGCTAATGGATCACATGAACCTCAGTGAGTCCAATGGGCTATGGATCACATGAACCTCAGTGAGTCCAATGGGCTATGGATCACATGAACATCAGTGAATCCAAAGAGCTAATGGATCACATGAACATCAGTGAGTCCAATGGGCTAATGGATCACATGAACATCAATGAATGCAATGGGCTAATGGA
>NW_006408539.1:16892745-16900375 GCF_000296735.1 Chrysochloris asiatica
CAATGGGCTAATGGACCACAATAACATCAGTGAATCCAAAGGGCTGATGGATCACAGGAACATCAGTCTCTGGGACCCCGAGACCAAAGAACAAACTAGGGCCTGATTATCACCACCTACTACTCAGAATTAGAGATCCTGGACAGAGAAGGAGAAAAATGTGGAACAAAACTCAAAACCTTGAAAAAGATCAGGCTTACTGGTCAGATAGAGACTAATGGAACCCCAAGACTATGGCCCTCACTCATTCAGGTCTGGAGATGGACTTACCCCCATGGCTCAATGTCTGTAAGGGGAATGGGACAAATACACTAAGAGGTACAGACACCTTAGAGTAATCAACCATTTGAAATCAAAAGGGCAGCGTTTACTCAAGGCCAAAGTTCAGAAGGGGTTAGGCAAAAAGGAGGAATAGAAACAGGAAATAAAGGGAAGAAGTAGGGTACATGATGTTTCATTGCGGGGGTTGTAACCAGTGGGATGAAGCAAAATGTGAGTCACTTGTTGAATGGAAAACTGATCTGCTCTGTAAACCTTCACCCAATTCACAATAAAAAGTTAACAAAAGAAAACAAACACAAATACTTGGTGTGGCACAGTGGGTTAATAAGCTGGACTGCAAAGTCAATTTGATTATGAGGTCGGCGGTTCAAGCTCACCAGCAGCTCCTCGGAAACCCTTTATAGGGTCGTTATGAGTCGGAACCAACTCGACAGCACTTAACAACAACACTACCATCATACTGGTGTATATCCGGAAAGAAATATGCCAAAATGTTAACACTGATTATATTTGAGTTGAAGATTATGGAGACTTTTTGTTTCCTTTTTTGTACTTTCCAAATCTCCTACAATGATCGTATATTGATATTATTATTATTAAAAAAATTATAATGTCTCCTAGTTCACAATAAAAAGTTAAAGAAATTACAACAAAAATTTATCCTCATAATTAAAGCTAGAAATTGTTAGGATAAAATACTAGAACGTGGGAGCTAAAGAAATAATGGGCTAAAAATCATTCAGTTAAACGACCAACCAAAATTCCCCATACTGGAGTATGTAAATTGTAAGATATTTGTATTTAACCAAGATTTGAGTGTTGAAAAGCTATCTCTCTACTCCATCTAAACTAATCATATTTTATGACTCACAAAAATAATCTCTAGTAAAGTTTGATTGTACAATTATTTGATATGCCCATTAATTTAAGACCAGTAGTAATCAGACACCTTAGGAAAGTACACATTTGTGCTACCTATGCACATATGCTTGTACATCTTCCTGGCTTACCCTGCCTCTCAGTCCTCACCTGTCCCTTCTGTATTCTACCTACTGGCTGATGGTATCACCATCCAACTCTCCTCCAAACCAGAGCCTGGAGGGACAGATGATTTGCTCTGTTTTACCTTCTCTTTATCCACGCATCCAATCAAACTCCATGTATCATAGGACACAACCCTATGTGTGTCAGAGTAGAACCCTGCTCAGTAAGGTTATCTATGACTGATTTTTTGGACGTAGACTGTCCGATCTTTCTTGCAAGGTGTTTCTGAATGGGCTTGAACCTCCAGCCTTTTGGTTAGTAGTCATGGACTTAACCATTTGTAATGCCCAGGGACTTTGTCCTATTTGTACCCCTACTTTTTTTTTTTTTTTTTACAAACGGCCCTTTTCTTCCTCATCTCATAGAAACTTCCTTAGTGCAGGTCCTAAGTGTCTGTCTTGGCTAGAAATAGCTGCCTGATTGACATCTCTTCTGATCCATCCTCCAAAGAGTTATGTCCACCATTTTCCTTTCAGTTACTCCCATGTTCAAATCCGGTTCATCAATTTCTGAACATAGTGTTCTGAACCCTTCAAGCTCTTCACAGCCCCTCAAGGTCCTGTGGTAGCCCAAGTCCAGTTTCTGCAGCCCCTTGGCAGTTGTTTGAAAAGGGAACAAATGCAAATTAAACAAATGTGAACAACCTTCATGGATTTGTTTTAACTATGCACAGAAGGGTTTTCATATGGTAAAATCAAGTCCAAGTAGTGTTGCAACTTTCTATGTATTCTTCAGCTCCCATCTTGGCCCATGCAGCTCCTTTTGCTCTCACATTTTCCTCCTTGTCTGTTCTGCCCACTCCCATGTATCCTTCAAGACTAAACATTAGGAGGCTTCCCCGCCATCCATCTTTTCAAAACAGAGATAGGAGCTGTGCACCTACTTTCTACTTCCTGTAGCCCTGGAGCACTGAACACATTGTGTGGTAGTTGTGATAGACAACTCATTGGGATATTTGTTTGTTTCTTCTTATAGTCCATTCTTTCTTCTCTTTTTCCTCTCCCAAACCTCATCTACCTACCCACATTTCAAGCTGTTCATCAGGCCTGGGGTTCTTTGACTCAGAGGGTTCTCTGTATTTTGCTGTATGTAAGAATAACAACTTAAAACTACGCATAATATTTGTCATGTTGTCATGGGGAACTCATGGCTCTGTGATGACTGAAAGAAACTAATGAATCGTAACATTTATTACATTCTAGAATTCATACCTGCTCCATATGGAGAACTCCCCCCGGCGACTCCACCAATGTTGTTAGGAACACTTGCCCAGCACAGATCTATCTATACCATGGTCCATGTTGTTGTTGTTATTGTTATTAAGTGCTTTTGAATCAGTTCTGACTTATAGTGGTCTGGGATAGGGTTTCCAAAGAGCAGCTGGTGGGTTTAAACTGCCTACCTTATGGTCAGCAGTCCAGTGCTTATTCTACAGCATTACACCAGGACTCTATGGTCCATACAGCCTAAGATTTATTTGAAGACAGTGACTGGATCCTGTTAGGGAACTGGTGTGCAGGGAAGACTTGCAGATGGACATTCAGTTCCCTTTGTGTCTGTACCACTAAAGCATGGTTCCTTCACGAGAAGTCATGGTTGCTGACCGGTGGGTCCCTAGTGACTTGTGCTGTACCTTGTCTGCTGTGAACATTCTCTTCTCCACTTTCACAGACTGAGTAAACAAAAGAATGGTATTCAGGTGTGGCCCAAGGTGCATAATAGTAAGGTACAACAGGCATGCCCCTATTTCAAGGGTTTGGTGATGACATACATGGGTAATGAGAGACTTGGAACAGTTTAACACTTTAAAGATAATTTGATTGACTAAAGTTCTACACCCATATTTCTAAATTCTTTATGAATGTGGATAAATTGCATGAATATTCTTCTATGTCTAAGAAATTGTCTTTGGAAGTTTGGGAAACAAAAACAAATTAGTAAAACCCTGGTTTTTCAGGGAGGCAACTACTAGCAATTAAGATATAGGATTGGTGGTGGTGGTGATAGTTATGTGTTGTGGAGTTGGTTCTGATTCATACCGATCCTGTATAGGGTTGCCAAGGCTGTAATCAGAAAGCCTCATCTTTATCCCACAGAATGGTTGGTAATTTCAAACTGCTGACCTTGTGATTAGCAGCCTGACTTGTAACCATTATTTGCACTAAATTTTACCATATGGAAACCCCTTTGTGCATAGTTAAAAGAAATCCATGATCCCTGGAACCATCAAGGGAGAAAAGCGAAGTGCAGGACCCTGTCCGGGGAGACAGTGACACCAGGGATGGAGGCAGAGACAATGACGTGGAGAGATGGAGCAGCTGGGGACTCTGGACTCAGGGAGGGAGAGGAGCTGTGTGCTGGCAGCTGGGGGGCAGGCATGCAGGGTGTACCCTTTGGTTGTTTGATGATGCAATGCAGGGAATTATAATCATTGCAATGAAATGAAATACAATAGGATGAATGTAAAGATAATGTTCTCCCATGTAAACTAACACAAAATTCACAATAAAAAAAACAAAAAACAAACCCAAATCCATGAAGATGTCATATTTGTTCATTTCCATCTTTGTTGTTGTTGCTAGTTGCTATTGGGTTAGTTCCGATTCATGGAGCCCTTACTACAATAGCATGAAATGTTGCTCTTCCTGCTCCAGCTGCATCATCGTTAGTACGTATGAGGCTGCAGCTGTTGTGTCAGGCCTGCTCACTGAGGGCTTCTCATAATTTTGTTGGCTCTTCAATTTATCAAACATGATATCCTTTTCTAGAGACTGGTCTTTCTTGATGATGTATCCAAAGGGAGTGAGTTAAAATCTCATCATCATTACTTCTAAGGATCAGTCTAGTTGTATTTCTTCTAAGACTAATTTGTCCTCTGGCAGTTGTTAGTAATCTGTGGTCTCTTCAATAGTCTTCACCAACTGAACTGATGGTTCAAAAGCATCACTTCTCCTTTTGTTTACCGAGTGCTCATTGTTGGGCTTTTGGAGGCATATGAGGCTATTGAAAAGAACATGGTTTGGGTCAGACACACCTTAGTCATCATAGTGATGTCTTTGCTTTTTAAAATTTCAAATAAATCTTCTGTAGTAGATTCACCCAGTGTAATATGTCATTTGATTTCTTGAGTGTTGCATCTATGGGTGTTGGCTGTTGATCCAAGTTGAATGAAATCATTAACAACTTTAATTTTCTCTCCGTTCATTATTATTATTATTATTATTTTACAGGGCCATACAATGGAGAAAGAATAGTTTTTCAACATATGGTGCTAGACACTGGTAGCTGTTTTTTGTTTGTTTGTTTGTTTTTTTTACTGGCCTTGAGAATAAATTCATGTCTCTGATAGGTAAAATCTAAAGGAAAGCACTTGATGTAATTATTACTGGTGCAATCACTTAAAGATGATGCACTGAACAAATGGATAAAAAGGGAATCAATACTTTGGATCTAATTTTCACTAATAGGAGAAAACCCAGTTGGTAATATGGAAGCAATAGGAATATGAGGACAAGTGTCTGTTACCCTCAGAGTTCAGAGGTTAGGCATAGGAATTATTGAAGTATGCCCTATAGATCTTCTAACTAGAAGAAAATAGTTGTTCTTAAATGCTGTTGCGTGGGTTCCAAATCATAGCAACCCTCTAAGGGGTTTCCAAGGAGCAGCTCATGCAGTTGAAACCGACTTTGCAGTCCAGCATATTAATCTACAATGCCACAGCAGAACTCCAAACAAAAAATAACACTAGAGAAATTATTATCCCTTTCTCTGAGATACTAAAATGGATTAAGGCTTCATAGGGCTAAAAATAAAATTCTGACTTGATAAAAACCAGGAATTCTGATGAGAGGGAAAAGAATTAAATATACTTTTCAAGGCTGAAATTGAACCCACCTTCAGAGATGAACTATTATCTAGACGGTGGAGGTGGTTGTGTGCTGTTGAATAGTTTTCAACTCAGTGACCCTATATAGGGGTTCCGAGGCTGTAAATCTTTTCGGGGAGAAAAAGCCTCATAGTTCTCCCACAGAGCAGCTGGTCGATTTGAACTTCTGACATGGTGGTTAGTAGCCCAACTTGTAACCCAGTACGATGCTACCATGGCCACACAATGTTACTGTTGTTAAGTGCCGTCCAATTGGTTCCAACCCATAGAGATCCTGTGTAGGGTTTCCAAGGAATGGCTGGTGAGCTTGAACCTCCGACCTTGCAGTTCAAACCGGCTTTGCTGTCTAGCTCACTAACTCACAGTGCCACACCAGAACTCCAACAACAGCATTTTGTTGTTAGGTGCCATTGAGTCGGTACCGACCCATAGTGATCTTATGCAGAGCAGAACGAAACACTGTCTGATCCTGGGCCAACCTCACTACTGTTGCCACTCTAGAGTCCATCGATGCTGCACCTTGGCCAATCCATCTCATTGGGGGTCTTCCTATTTTCCTCTTTTCCTCTCCACCTTGCCAAACATGATATGTTTGATACGTCACCCATAGTAGACAGGTTTCAGATGAGCTTCCAGACAAAAACAGACTAGGAAGAAAGAGTGACGAACTACTTCTGAATCTTTAGTCACTGAAAACCTTATGAGTAACACTATAGACAGGCCTAAAAAGTAAATCTTAATACCAGGAAGGAATGTACTTCTCATTACAACTAATCATACAAGACAAAATGTCAGCACCTCAAGCCCCCCTCCCGACCCAGTATAAAAAAATGTTCAGAAGGCATGAAGGGGCAGGAAAGAAGGACCAATGGAAACAGGAAACCCAGGAAGGAAATAGGAGAGGTCTGTTACATTGAGGAGATTACAACCAATGTCATAAAACAAAATGTGTATAAATTATTGAATGGAAAACTAATTTGCTCTGTAAACTTTCACCTAAACTACAGTAAACAATAAAAAGAAAGAAAGAGAGACAGAAAGAAAGGAAGGAAGACAAAAAAGCAAGCACCCATAAAAGGGTTTGCTGATCATCTCAGACAAAAGGGAGCTCACGTAGGTGAATGATGTACAAACTTATAGAAAAATTTCTGGATGTTGAAACTTTGGAAAGAAGCAAAGCTTAGAAAAATGTCAGAGGAAGGAGGCTGTGCATTCCCAGAGAAAATACAGGAAGAGTTTAAGGTAGTTTGTGTACCTAATTTAGGAAGGGAAGTGGTGGATCATTGTATCACTAGGAGTTTGCTAAGAACAAGTCAGATGAAAAGAATTGAATTTCTTTTTGTGATCATATCGCTGGATTGCAGCTTGGTCTTGGCAAGTCAAGGCTCTCTCACTGCATCATGAAAAACAAGGCAGAGCATGTGGCCTTCCCTGACCCCATGGACACCAACTTTGACTTATGGCCCTCTTCTTGTCACCCTAAATCCAAGTCTTAGTCCTCTTTTGACAGTAGTGCCAAAATCTGGAGAGGACTTGAAGTATAAAGTATCTGCTTTGCACATTTTCTTCACACTCTGGTTTTACTAAAGAAACTAAGATTCAGTAAGTTTTAATGACTAAGTTGATATCACATGATGAATTTTTTTCTCCCATGTGAAAACCTTGTGGGGGGCATGCCTGACTTTCTCTAGCTTCACAAGAGCGAAAAAGAATCAAACTCAAAATCAGTCCAAGGCTGATTCCTATGAATTGGAGGTCAGACATGACAACTTTCTTTAACCTATTCTGATGCAAACTATTCTTTTCACTACACTCTTTCCTTCACATCCAGGCTCAACAAACCATTGCAATGGCCACACAGAACTCATAATACTCACGATTATGGGGTTTATTAGGGAAGTTCACAGGGTACAACTCAGGATCAAAACCAACTCAGGACACAGCAGTTTTCCAATCCAGAACACTCTTCTCTGCAAAACTGCAGCCATGCCTCACTCTTGTCTATGGTTTTTCAGTCATGTGGCCCTTGACTTCTGCCCTGCCTGAGCAAATGTTACAAAGCTCTTTTAGCCAGCCTGTGACTGCCCAAGGGGCATACTCTGCATGTCAGTAGGCACTCAGCTTTACTCAGTCCACGGACCTAGAGTTACAGCTGCTCTCTCTCTCCATGCTACTGCCCCTGTGGTCACTTTGCGGTTGCTGCCTTTCTAGGTGGAGATCTCATGCTTCCCTCCTGCGCTTCCTTCTCCATAGTCCTCGAATCCTCTGTTCCTGCTTCTGAGATGGTTCCTTTTAAACCTTGTTGTTGTTGTTTGCCATCGAGTCGGTTCCGACCCATAGCAACCCTGTACAGGGTTTCCGAGGGTGTAAATCTTTACGGGAGTAGAAAGCCTCATCTTTCTCCCGCGGAGCGGCTGG
>NW_006408539.1:16902618-16904726 GCF_000296735.1 Chrysochloris asiatica
TACTCTGAAACATATGGGATTGCCACAATTAACACTCAACCCAATGGCAACTGGTTTCCAGTATTCTTTAGTTACTTGGAAAGTTAACATAATATTTAGATATATTTTGTTGTTTTTAAGCACCACCTCGTAATAACCCTGCCTAGAGTTTTCAAGGCTGAAAAATCTTTTTTCCTCCGAGCAGCTGGTGGACTTCAAACACCAACCTTGTGATTCTCAGTCCAGTGCTTATCCTGAAGAGCCACAGTGCTCCCTAGCTGTGTTTAGTGGTTGAGAGACTCATTTCTAATGGGTCGATAACACTGCATCAAAGTTTTAGACTTCCAGGGCATAGTCATTTGTAGTCTAATTCGGTTGGCTTATTTGTCAGGATAAACAGATGCAGTGCAGATGAAAGATATTCAAACAAGTTTTGAATCTGCTCAGGCACCTAGAAGCCCAGGGTCATGTGAATGTTAATGCCAACAATAATAAACATGGCAAGCAGAACTTTGGAGAACAGTCTCCTGATCTAAATGCTCTTTCTGGGAGGTGGGTTTGTGTAGCATCCACAACAGCTGAGGAAGGAATCAACTGGTTCACATGCTAAAAATTTCCACCCTCTTGCAAATCATCACCAATGAGCAGACTCACCCTAAAAGTAATACCTTTCAGAATTTTGTGCAAGCATTTTAGAGAAAAAAACAAAAAAAAAAACCAACCCTCAAAACTTTCATATATAAGTGGTGGGAAGCAGATTAACAGGATGCTTATTTTCTATACTTACTCTTAAGAACTTACTAATTTTCATTGATTAATAGCTTGCCGTATACAAATGAACTTTGTTTCATATATATTTTAGATGCACAAGTAGCTTATTTGCTCTATAAACTCAAAACCAGTTGTCATCTAGTTGATTCTGGTTAATGGGGAGCCCACTCGTGTCAGAGTGGAACTCTTCTCTACAGTGTTTTTCAGTGGCTGATTTTCTCGGGGAGTAGATTGCCTTGTCTTTTTTACAAGGTACTTCTGGGTAAACGTGACCTTCCAGCCTATTTATTAGTGAGCAGTTGAGCATGTTAATCATTTGCACGGTGTATGGACTCCCATCAAGGCTATACAATCCCAGCTTAAAAAGTCTTCTTTTGAATTTGCCTATGTAAAGTTTTCCCTATGTTTTTTCTCTAGAAGCCATCATATTTGTAGAATTGGAGTTCAAGAAGTTAGAAAAGGAAGATAAAACAGTCATAAAAGGGGAGCTGGGCCAAAGAGGGCTCCCTATTTTGCTCCTAAGTTATGTGATTTCCAAAGATTTTACTATTAAGTGCTCAATCCTTAATTACAAGGTTGGTTTGAACTGCAAAACTGGCAGTTCAAGCTTACCAGCTACTCCTTGGAAAGCCTATACAGGTTTGCTATGGGTTGGAACCAACACGACAGCACTTAACAACAACAATACTTCAGACATGTTATCAGGAGGGACCAATCTCTGGAGAAGGGCATCATGCTTGGTAAAGTGGAGGTCCAGTGAAAAAGAGGAAGAGACTCAATAAGACGGACTGACACAATGGCCGCAGCAATGGGCTCCAACATAACAGCAATTGTGAGGATGGCGCAGAACCAGGCAGTGTTTCTCTCTGTTGCCCATAGGGTGGGTATGAGTCAGAATGGACTCCACAGTGCCTAACGACAGCACTCTTCTAGGGAATGTGGTGGCTCTGCAGGACAAGCCCTGAACTGCGAATCCAACAGTAGGGCCACAGGAGAAATATTTTCAGCCTCAGAAAACTTATACAGTGTCACTATGAGTTGGAAACTGATTCTACGGCACATAACAACAACAATACTTTTCTAATTGTTACATCTGCACCCTACTCACTGCCTCCCGTAATTACAGCAGTTAACATATCAGGGTGATGTTGTTAAGTACTGTGGAGTCAATTTGGATATATAGTAACCTTGTATAGGGTCTCAGAGAAGCAGCTTTTGGGTTGAAATGGTGACATTATGGTTCACAGTCTGGTGCAGATCTTACACCAGGAGTTTGTCAGGATGATACTGTTGTTGTTAGGTACCATCGAGTCAGTACCGACTCATAGCGACCTTACACACAGCAGAACAAAACACTG
>NW_006408539.1:16904826-16914019 GCF_000296735.1 Chrysochloris asiatica
GGTTCGCAGCCCGATTCGTAACCACTACGCTACCAGAGCTCGTGGCAAAACTAACCAATTCCAGTTTCAGAGTTCTGTACACCTTATTTTGGAGTCCTGGTATGGTGATGTGGGTTAATGCGCTGGACAGCAAAGTCAGTTTGAACCGTAAGGTTGGCAGTTCAACCACACCAGTTGCTCCTTGGAAACCCTATACAGGGTCGCTGACTCGATGACACTTAACAGCAGCAACATCAACACTTTATTTGCACAGTCCTACCAGATCACTTGATGGGAATTAAGAAGACATTCGATAGAAAACCATATCTAGTAAATTCAGGGTGCCACAACCCACAGATATTCTAGGCTTCTCTTAAATGTGGGCATACGTATTAGTCTGGTCTAACATATGAGTTTTGTGTTTGTTTTTCTCTTGGGGTTTTGGGCATAATCATTGTATGGTTACATTTACTGAATATCACCCCTGGGACTCACACTATCTGAATTCAAGGAGTTCACTGTTGTTGTTGCATGCTGTCAAGTGAGTTTTGACTCATAGGGACACTATATAGGATTTCTGAGCCAGGTTGGTGGTTTTGGGCCACCAAATATGTGGTTAGCATTCCAGTGCTTATCCTACAGCACCACACCAGGACTCTCTAGGGACAAATACAATGAGATACAGCTGTGACACACCTCTGTTACTCTTTCCTTAAGAGTCCAATTTCACAGAATTGCATTAATAGGAATGAATTCTCCTTGAGTCATGCCTTTTCATCCCTGGCCAAAATTGAAGCTATGGACATCCAGTGGGTGACCCAAACTGCCAGCCATTCTCTCTGGGAGACCAAGAGCACAAAGCTACCACAAGTACCAACACTGCATCTTCCTCTCTTCTGCACTGTTTTCCTCTTTTGAGCCCTAGTTGTTAACATCAGCAGCCACAGCCCACACCTTTCTGAAGGCTTAATCAGATAACAAGGTGTGAAAAAAAGAGTTTGTACCAAAATTTCTCTCTTTCCCAACTATGCTGAGTCATTAGTTGCCTTAGTTTCCAGTGCTTGTGTCACAGAAGTGAAAGTGGGTGACTTTATCAAACACATTTATCCTCACAGAGTTTAGGAAGCTGCAGGTTCAATCTGGGCACCAGTTCTAAGGGAAGGCTTTCACTCTCTGTTGGCTTTGGTGGTCAGTTTTTCCCTGGGTCTAGGAGTTTCTCAGCACAGGGAACCCTGGTCAAAAAGATGTGCTCATCTCCTGGCTCTCCTTTCTTGTTGATAGCCAGTCCTGCTGATCTCTGATCTCTTGTTTCATCTCTTTTATATCTCAAAATAGATTGACTCAAGATAGAACCTAATTCCGTTAATTGTATCGTGTCTCATTAACATAACGGCTTCTAACCCTGCCTTATCAACGTCATCACCAAAAAGCAAACCACTGCCATTAAGTTGATTCCCACACATAGCAACCCTATGTTGTTGTTGTTATGTGCCATCGAGTTGGTACCAACTCGTAGCGACCCTATGCACAGCAGAATGAAACACTACCTGGTCCTGGGATAACCTCACAATTGTTGCCACGCTTGAGTCCACTGATGCTGCCACTTGGCCAGTCCATCTCGCTGGGGGTCTTCATCTTTTTCTCTGACCCTCCACCTTACCAAACATGATATCCTTCTCCAGGGACTGGTCCCTTCTGACAATGTGTCCAAAGTATAAGAGAAGAAGTTTGGCCATCTTGGCCTCCAAGGAGCACTCTGGCTGCACTTCTTCCAACACAGATCTGTTGGTTCTTTTGGCAGCCCATGGCAGCAGCCCATGGCACTTTCAATATTCTCCTCCAACACCATAACTCAAAAACATCTATTTTTCTACGGTCTTCCTTATTCACTGTCCAGCTTTCGTATGCATATGAGGTTATTGAAAATACCATGGCTTGGGTCAGGTGCATCTTAGTCCTTGAGCTCACATCTGTGCTCTTCAACTCTTTAAAAAGGTCTTGTGCAGCAGATTTGCCTAATGCAATACGTCATTTGCTTTCTTGACGGTTGCTTCCATGAGTGTTGATGGTTGGTCCAAGAAGAATGAAGTCCTTGACAACTTCAATCTTTTCTCCATTGATAAGAATGTTGCTTATTGGTCCTGTGGTGAGGATTTTTGTTTTCTTGACATTGAGATGTAATCCATACTGAAAGCTGTGGTCTTTGATCTTCATCAGTAAGTATTTTAAGTCCTCTTCACTTTCAGCAAGCATGGTTGTATCATTTGCATATCGCAGGTTGTTAATGAGTCTTCCTCCAATCCTGATGCCACCTTTTCCTTCATAGAACCCAGCTTCTTGGATTATTTTCTCATCATACAGGTTGAGTAAGTATGGAGAAAGAATACAACCCTGTTGCACACCTTTTCTTAATTTTAAACCATTCAGTGTTCCCATGTTCTGTTTGAACAACTGCCTCTTGGCCCATGTACAGATTCGTCATGAGCACAATTAAGTGTTCCAGAATACTCATACTTTGCAATGTTGTCCATAGCTTGTCATGATCCACATATTTGTGTAGCCAATGAAGTACAGGTGTTCTCTGCTTTCAGCCAAGATCCATCTATGTCAGCAATGATATCCCTAGTTCCATATCCTTTTCTGAATCCAGCTTGAACCTCTGGATGTTCTCTGTCAATGTATGCTTGCAGCCATTTCTGTATTACCTTTAGTAAGACTTTACTCTCATGGGATATCAAGTATATTGTCCAATGATTTATGCATTCTGTTGGGTCAACTCTCTTTGGAATGGGCACAAATATGGATCTGTTCCAATCATTCGGCCAGATAGTTGTCTTCCAAATTTCTTGGCATAGATGAATGAGTGCCTCCAGTGCTGCCTCGCTTTCTTGAAAGATTTCAAATTTTTATTCCATCTATTCCTGGTGCCTTGTTCTTTGCCAGTTCCTTCAGTGCACCTTGGACTTCTTCCTTCAGTGTCATTAGCTCTTGATCATATGCTACCTCTTGAAATGGTTGAACATCAACCATTTCCTTTTGGTACAGTGACTCTTTGTATCCCTTCCATCTTCTTTTGATGTTTTCTGCACCATTCAATATTTTCCCCAGACCTTATATAAGGTTTTAAATATTGCAAATATTTATGGGAGCAGAGTGCCTCATCATTCTCCAGTAGAGAAGCTTATGGGGTTGAACTAACAACCTTGTCCTGTAAGCAGTTCAATGACTCACTCACAGTGCCACCAGGGTTTCTTCTTTAACATCATAGCAATTAAAATTTACAACATATAAGATGATCACATCAGGTCAGAGATGGAAGATTAATTACATAATACTGAGAATCAGTATTGAGTCAATTGGCATATTTTGGGGACACAATTCAATTTCTAATAGTGGGTATAGGAGGCATTACCTACTCTCTCTCTATATCTATCTATCTATCTATCTATCTATCTATCTATCTATCTATCTATCTATATATATATGTTGTTATTGTTGTTGTTGTCAGGTGCCATCGAGTCGGAACTGACTCATAGCGACCCCATGCACAGCAGAACGAAACAATGTCCGATCCTGGGCTAACCTCACTACCGTTACCACACTTGAGTCCATCAATGATGCCACCTGGCCAATCCATCTGGTATATGTATATATATTCTCCACTCCACATCTCCCAAATTTACCTGAAGTTTACAACTGCTTCCCTCAAGCTCTTATCAACCCACAGGCAGAAGAGAAAAGAGCCAGTGGATAAAACCCTACCCTAACTGCTCTGTCCTTGGTAGGACACCACTGAGCTGCATGTTCCTGGATGGCTGGGTGTCAGGCACCTACCATCTTTACGGCCCACTGAGACCCTTTTTGCTGGCTGTCTCTCTCTCCCCTGTCTCAATTTTCCCACCCCTCCCAGTTGCAGCTGTTGTTAAGTGCTTTTGAGTTGGTTCCAACTCATAGTGACACTCTGAGGCTTTTTAAATCTTCACATGAGCAGAAATCCTTATCTTTCTCCCATGGAGTGCCTGGTGGGCATGAACTTCTGACCTTGTGGCTGGTAGTTCAATGCTTATTGTATCACATTTTACAGAAATTTCATGCACTCAAGTTTTTGTTCCCATCAAAATGTTTCCGTCATTACCACCTCTGGAAGAAGGGAAAGGGAAGTTGTAGAGCATAGAGAAGAAAAGACGGGAAGAAGATGGGTGGAAGGGAGACAAAAACACTTGCTCTTTTGCTTGGGTGTGTAAGGAGCTAATAATGTCTGTTGTTTCAGGTTTCCCCTTCACTTTCAAATCCACCATCAGGAAACTCTTGTCATTCTATTTGAGTGCTGATTTTTCCTAAAATTACTTATATTCCCCAGGCATAGTGTGGACTACCCACTCAGCATGATTTGCCAGGGCAGCCTGGCACACGGATGATGTCCGAGGGCACAGTTTGTCTGGAGCCTCCACTGTGGACACTGATAAATGAAGTCTTTGAAGTGTATCAGTCAGGGCCTATCCTATTCCAAGACGTGTGTCACTGCTGTGTGCCACTGGAGAGATCAGCACTGGGCCTTAGAATTGCAACAGGGTGGAAGAGCCAACAAAGAGGAAAATGTAAGAAAGGGAGGCTCCCTTTTGCCTTTGCTGCTCCCTTAAGAAAACTTGGAAAATTAGAGTGTCACACCCTCTCCCCACCCGCAGTGAGAGACTAGCTCAAAGGATGCTTAAAGCCTGACTTCCAAAGGTTCCTGGAACTTTTAAATAGTCACTTGTTTAGCTTCATGGAGCAATGATTTATGTTAGAAAAGTGAGTGGGAAGAAACACCCATCTTTCCATTCCTCCCACAAGAACCTTCCTTAGGAGAAAGCAAGTTGGTTAAAGACTTTGCAGAGAGAAAAACGGATTAATAAAGAACATAGCATATTTCTTCATCTAAGTATTTCATATGACATTTTAAAAAATGAAGCATGGCATTTTTAATGCTAATGAAAAAAGGCATTCAAATAAATACATAGGTTTATTTTCAAAAAATAAATTACTTCATTAAATTTGAAAAAATGCTATCCATATCTTTAGACTAAAAATACAGATGAATGTCGATATTGACTGAAGCAGGAGCTGCAAACAAACTGTGACAAAACTTTCCTAAGAAACAGGAATGGCGGGGGGCGGGGAGGGGGAGCATGTATGAGTTGGGAAAGAAACAGTGAAAATGAATCATACTCACAAATACTGATTTTTAAGTATGATAATTAATGGATTATTAAAAAATGAGGCTTTGCTTCCCATGAAAATTTAAAAAGCTTTGAAAACCCTACACAGGATTGCTATGCGTTCGAACTGACTTGGCGGCACATAAACAAACCTATAGTACTCCAGTTATATTAAAGTCACATCTTCTTTTGGCAACTTTGGGAAATTTTATTTTAGCTAGAAGAAGATGGGGAGCATGGTGGCTCTATAGGAGAAGCACTGGATACAGGTTGATGGTTCAAGCCCATCGGCAGCTCCAAGGGAGAAAGATGAAGCTTTCTGCTGCCACAAAGGCAGACACTTAATAACAGCCGAAGATGACTTATTAGCTGAAGCTACCTTAAATACCACTTAATTCTTCCTTGCGTGACTTGCTGTAAGAAAATGTGCATAATGTATAAGTGAAACATAGTCAGTCTTATCATTAAAAAATTTGGGTACATTGAAGGACAAGACAGTATTTATAGCCCCATGTTTGTAGTACATTAATATCTGTTCTAAGATAAAAGGTCACATTGAAAAAAAAAGGAGCATAGTGGAAAGGTTGTCTCATCCATACAGTACTCGGGGTACCTCTCTGGGTGCAATTTGACACAAGGAGGTATTGCATCATCAAACACTTATGTATTTTACCTATGAATCCAACATCTAGATATATCTATTTCAATGGAACAATCTGAAATCCAGATAACAAAGTTAAAAACAAGTTTTTAAATACCATTATTCATATAAGTGGAGTCCGGATGTGGCACTGGATTGAAAGGTAGGCTGAACTGCAAGGTTGGCAGTTCAAATTCACCAGCCACTCACTCCTTGGAAACCCTCTACAGGGTCTCTATGAGACTGAATGAACTGGATGAAGCTTAACAACAATTGGTGAATGAGTCATGAATGACACATTGACATGGTCATTAAAAACAACGCTTATGAAGAGGATTTCAAAATGTGGAGAAATATTCGGGTTAATGTCTTAAATGAAGAAAGCAAGACAGAAAATGACAAATATCTTGTGAGCTCAACTACGTAAAATGAATGTATAGAAAAAGGAAATTTCTGATTTTTATGGACCTATAAATTATTTTGTTTTTTTTTTCAATATTTTCAGTTTTTTCAGAGGACATAATTATTTAAAATTTATTTACAAAATTATAAATAAACGAACTGCACTTATACCCTACATCTCCAAATTTTCTAGCATCTCCCTAATTCAAAATTACTATTACTTTTCTGGAGTCCTGGTGTGGTGCTGTAGGACTGCTAACTGCAAGGTTGGAGGTTCAAACCCACCAGTCACTCCTTAGAAATCCTATACAGGGTCACTATGAGTTGGAACCGACTCAACGGCACTTGACAGTGACAATAACATTGTTTTGAGAGTTATGTTATATTACTATTCTGTGGGTCAAATCTGGTTGATGGTATTACTTGCAACTTCAGATTCCATTGGATGCTCTGAGTCTCTGGTTTGGAGGCTAGGAGTTCCCACTTCCATTACAGTTCTTAGCTTTAGTATTCCACTGAGTTAAGAGGTATACTCCTATACTGGAGTAAGATCATCTATGGCGCTCCTCAAATTCTGAAGCTCACTCAATTATGACTTTGGAATGGGCTTTCATAGAACATGAAGATGGATGGCATAAAGAGGAAGACCCTTCTGTGGAAATTCCTTGGCATTGTTTTACTCTAAGGCAATGAATTGAACCAAGTGACTTCTAAAGATTTCAAAGGTCTCTAATGATTTGTTATTTTCTTTAACAAATTATGTATCCTATTTGGAAGATGAGCCAAATGAGCCAATGTTTCTCTATGATAATAGTTAATATTTGGTGAATATTTTTAGATGAATTAATTCCTGTGAAGTAGAGAGAGAGACAGAGAGAGATGTGTAGGGGTGGGGCAGAGGGCCAAGGAAAAGATAGAGGAATGAAGAGATGAAGATGACAGAGATGAAGATAAGGAACCAGGGGAGTTGGGGAGAGAAAGGAAGAGGGGAGAGATTTTTTTTGTATTTTTGTTAGGTTCTGTTTGAGATGCTAGTGAGGGTGCTTGGTGAATGGTCTTAACTGAGCTGTGGTCCCAGTGAGGATGGAATAGAGGAGAAAAGAAAATGGTTCATGATACTTTTGACTTCTCTCTCAGTTACACTTTGCTTTGTCTACAGTTGGTTCATAACCATATAGTTCCAACACCACCAAGTACATTGGGTGGGGTGGGTGGGTAGAATTGAGACAGGCTTTAAAGATTCTACTTGGGTTTCATGAATCCATTTACAAATGATGAACAGATGGTGTTGCACGGTGCTTAAGGTGTAAGTTGTTTAAGGAGAAGAAGGATCAGAAATAGGAACTTTGGACTTTCTGTTGCTGCTGTGAGGTGCCGTTGAGTCAGCTCTGACTCATAGTGAACTTATGCACAACAGAACAAAACACTGCCCAACCCTGCCCCATCTTCACAGTTGTCATTACACTTGAGCCCATTGCTGCTGCCACTGTGCCAAACCATCTTTTTGGGTGTCTTCCTATTTTTCATTGATCCTTCACTTTACCAAGCATGATGTCCTCCTCCAGGGACAGTCCCTCCTGATAACATGTCCAGAGTAGGAGAGACCAAGTCTCACCATCCTCAGTTCTAAGAAGCACTTGCACATCTTCCAAGATAGATCTGTTTGTTCTTCTGGTAGTCCATGGTACTTCCAATATTCTTCGCCAACATTGTGATTCAAATACATCAATAGTTTCAAGACCTCTTTTATGTGCTAAAGAGCAAAGAGGTCACTTTAAGGACCAAAGTGCCCCTGACTTAAGCCATGGTATTTTTAATTGTCTTAAATGCTTGAACTTGCTATCAGGACTTAACTAAATGTTCTGCTCTACCTGTAGCTTTCAGGAAATCTGAATTATGACAGGTATGACAGCCTGAGATGAGACCAGATGAGTTCTGGAGGAGTGATAAAACAGAGTTAGGGATAATTACTTAAATTAAAATTCATTAATGATGAACACAAATGAATGCTTATGTTCCTTCTGCTTTTCTTGTTGCTAGTTGTCAAGTCCATTGTGACTCATGGAGACCCCAGTGTGCAGAGCAGAATGGCTCAGTAGGGTTCTCAAGGCTGTGATCTTTTAGAACTGGATTGCTAGGCTTGCCCCTGGGTGGGTTTGAACCACCAACTGTCACACTTAATTATTCTGATTCATGACTATTATTCAAAAGTCACACAGTTACTAAATAAAAGGTGAGTTGGTTGGCTCATAGCTTACGCTGAGCAGTAATGTACGTAGGAGGAGACAGTTTAAGTCTACACTGGATGAAATGGACCCTATATTTATAACTTGCTGACACAGACTTTTTTTTGACCTTGCCTTAAATTGCACCATCAAGCTAGTTGGTCTCCCAAATTCCTCCAGGCATGTTAGTTCTTGACAGCTGCTATAGTAGGAATCCCACAAGTGGATGGCTTCAACAAAGAGAACTTGATTCTCTCACACTTTGTTAGACGACAAGTCCATCCAAAATCATGATGCCAGCTTTAGTGGAAGGCTTTCGGCCTCTCCGTCTCCTGGTTCTAGGAGGTCCCCAGCACAGGGCCTCTGGGTTCAAAGGATGTGTTCCACTCCTGGCTCTTCTTGATAGTAATAGTTCCCTCTCTCTCTGCCTGCATAGCTCTCCTTTCATCTCATATGAGATAAAAAATGCTGAGGTCCACACCCTGGGGAAACTCCCCTTATATCAGACCAGGGCTGTGATGGGATTAAATGTGTTGTATTTCACCTGAATGTTTTTACAGTTGATTGATTTATCACATCAGATCACATCGTGGGGGATTAGTAATTGCCAAATTGCATCACCACATAACTGCCAAACCATCGAGAACCATGGCACTATCAAGGTGACACGTATCTTTTGGGGACACAATTCAATCTATGCTCTTGTGTAATTCCCTGGTGCTTTAAACAGCTGATACTAGAGATACCGT
>NW_006408539.1:16918490-16944938 GCF_000296735.1 Chrysochloris asiatica
TATTCTCCTCCAACACCATAACTCAAAAGCATCATTTCTTCTATGGTCTTCCTTATTCACTGTCAGCTTTTGCATGCATGTGAGGTTATTGAAAATACCATGGATTGGGTCAGGTGCACCTTAGTCCTCAAGCTGACATCTTTGCTCTTCAACTCTTTAGAAAGGTCTTGTGCAGCAGATTTGCCTAATGCAATACGTCATTTGATTTCTTGGCTGCTGCTTCCGTGAGTGTTGATAGTTGATCCAAGAAGAATGAAGTCCTTGACAACATCAATCTTTTCTGTGTTAATAAGAATGTTGTTTATTGGTCCAGTGGTGAGGATTTTTGTTTTCTTGACATTGAGGTGCAATCCATACCGAAAGCTGTGGTCTTTGATCTTCATCAGTAAGTATTTTGAGTCCTCTTCACTTTCAGCAAGCAAGGTTGTATCATCTGCATATAGCAGGTTGTTAATGAGTTTTCTTCCAATCCTGATGCCATGTTTTTCTTCATAGAACCCAGCTTCTTGGATTATTTGCTCATCATACAGGTTGAGTAAGTATGGTGAAAGAATACAACCCTGTCACACCTTTTTTAATTTTAAACCATTCAGTGTTCCCATGTTCTGTTTGAACAACTGCCTCTTGGTCCAGGTACAGATTCCTTATGAGCACAAGTAAGGGTTCCAGAGCATGTGGGAATTGAAAGGAACACTGGAAGTTCTTTGGTTCAGTTTGAAAATATTTCTTGTTTTAATTGTGGAATATAAAAGATTCTTCAGAAGCACACACACACACACACACAAACACACAGATAATTTAATGGGGGATAGATAGCTGAAGCTCTCTGGAGGTATTGGCACACATGTGATTGGTTATTTAGTTCCTAGTAAATTTGTTCTGTTCTAGAAAGTGCTTTCTTTCTCTCTCTCTAGTGGGTCTCGATCATTTCTATCATCTGTGTAGTATTTAGTTTTTGTACTAGTTATTTTGATAAAATAACCAATATCGATTGACTGTAAGAAAAAAATTAAAAACAGCTTAATATATATGTTCTAAGTCCTATGTAATAGGTTATAAAGAGCTTAGAATAATATAGATGTTTAGGAGCTCATTCACGACAATGAGAACATGAAATTAAGTACATCTCTATTTGTCTATCTAGTGTAGGGAGATTTGATGAAAGACACAGAGCAAATAGAATTATGAGGGCTCTGCAAGAATTTCAGTTTGAAAGAGCTGGGAAAATTTAAACATAGTAAGTTAAATATTAAATGGTAGGAGTGTTACTTTTGGACTCGTAGCCCTGGTGGAGTCCTGGTGTGGTGCTGCGGTTTAATGCACAGGGCTGTAAGGTTGGTTTGAACTGCACGGCCAGTGGTTCAAGCTCACCAACCACTCTTTGGAAACCCTATACAGGGTCGCTATGAATCAGAACCAACTCAAAGGCAGTTAACAATAACAATAACAGCCTGGTAGCACTATAGGATAAACACTGGACCGCTAACTACAAGGTTGGTGGTTCACACATGCTAGCTGTTCCAAGGGAGAAAGAGGAGGCTCTCTGCTCCTGTAAAGATTTGCAGCCTCAG
The DNA here is from genome assembly GCF_000296735.1 of Chrysochloris asiatica. Taxonomy (NCBI): domain Eukaryota; kingdom Metazoa; phylum Chordata; class Mammalia; order Afrosoricida; family Chrysochloridae; genus Chrysochloris; species Chrysochloris asiatica. The sequence goes on from NW_006408539.1 coordinate 16,920,062, forward strand.
AAACTCTATACAAGGTCGACTGAGTTGGAACCAGCCCAATGGCAGTAGGTTTGGGATTTTGGTATAAGATATTTAAACAGATTTTGAATATTTGGTCTGTCAATTAAATCTATGCTTTAAAATGTAATTGAAAGAGGCAAATTTGTTTTAAAAACATCTGCCACATTTTCCTTGTTGCTTAACCCAACTCCTCATTCATTAGTCAATGACAGTTTATCAACCCTGAATTCTAAAACAGCTCTTGAGAAAGTGCTGCTGTGGGAGGAGCAACGTTTATATATTTCCATTCCTGACAGGGTGTGGATGGAAACTTACCTGGCCGGCTGATAGCAGCAACTCTGAAGGCAAGAAGGTAAATGCTGCCATTGCCTAATAGATTTTTTAACAATGAAAACTGCACTTGGAAAATGATTTCAAACAAAAGAATCCTAAAAAAGATGTGATTAAAATGGCAAGATATGTTATTTGTATTGTCAGACATCTTTACAGAAAGAGAAATTTGTTTTATGATGTCTTAAATTTTCTTCAGATGTGACAACACTTACTGGGACATAGTAAAATGTCTTTAACCTCTCTCAGTCCTCAACCACCTGGCTGAGATTTCAGATTTAAAAAAAAAAAAAAATGTAAACGTTTGGATAGTTTTGTCTTTCACCTACTTGACATAGTGTATTCCATCATTTATGAATTGTTTCCGAAAAACAGAATAGTATGATAATTTGATTATCTATATTTGAAAAATGCAAACTTTGCTTTTTCTTCTTCAACTTAAGTTGGGAAATGCTTTGCATCTTTCATAAGTATTTCTTTGGTTTTGGATATTGTTTATCATTTGACTTGTTAGAATCTGACTTGACTATTTATTTTCAGCAGAATAAACATCAACCACGTAAAGTTGGAATTTCATTCTAGTTTATTAACAGCTTTGTGTAAATTAAGAAAAATGTAAGACAAAATATTTTGGTATTATAATTATTTTTCTTCTTATTATATATAGAAAATAATTCTACTCAGAATATTTTGGGTTGTTAGAACATCTTTCTAACTTAAACTTTTATATCTTAATACAAAGGAAACTATATTTTAATAAGCAAAATTTTCTAATATAGTAAAAAATTAACTGTAAGTTTTTCTACTAGTAATTTCTCTATCAATTACTGTTGTTTGCATACTATAGATTAGTGTGAGAGATTAAATTATTATCAAATATTTCAAACATTAAAATAATTTACAGTGAAAGAGGAGCAAATCATAGCAAATAAGTCCATAAACATTTATTAACTGCTTCTATATGCCATCGTTGATGATTATTACTGGTAGGATACAAAGATTAATAAGAAAGTAGTACCTACCATCAAGAGGAAGTCTTGGTGTGGGTGGCATGTAGGATAAGCACTGGACAACTAACCGCAAGGTCAGTGGTTCAAACCCACCACCCACTCCTTGGAAATGCTATACAGGGTCACTATGAGTCAGAACAAACTCAATGGCACTTCACAACAATAATAACCATCAATATAATTATGTTTTGGAAGCATAGATGGGAATATCAAAACAATGACCTAACAGTGTGTGATAAGATAAGAGAAACAAGAGCATAGTGTGGTTATTGTATACAGTGGTAACTAATTAACTCTGGTTGGAAGAAGGTGGAGGAAAATCAAAGAGAGTTTCACATGAGTGGCAAAGCCAGAGAGAAAGAAAACAAGCAAAAGAGATCATGTTTGAGTACTGACTTCAAAAACTGTGAAGAGAAAACAATTACTTTCTAAGAAAAATATACTAAGCATTGAAGATGATACCTGTTTTGGAAATGATTTAAAATGCTAGCATCCTAGAATGTTACAAGGAGAATTTCCTTTCGTATAACAATGAGAGTGGAATTAGATGGTTTTTTAAAATGAATTTTAAAAACACGTTACTTCCAAATATTTGAAGGGATAGATGATATTATGAAGAAAATATTGATAAGTTTAACAACATCAGAATAAAAATAATGCTACACAACAACAGAAAAAGAAAATAAAGTTAGAGGTTTTCGCATGTGGGGGAAATGATTTTTAACAAAATTGTCCAAGAAATAATATTCTATATGATATGAAGAGTTTGTTGTTGTTGTTGTTAAGTGCCATCAAGTCGGTTCCAACCCATAGCAACCCTGGATAGGGTTTCCAAGGAGCAGCTGGTGAGCTTGAACCACCAAACTTGCAGTTCAAATGGCTTTGCAGTCTGTCGCATTAACCCACAACGCCACACCAGGCCTCCATGAAGAGTTTATAGTAGTTAACAATGAAATAGTCAAGACTCCAATATATAGTTGACAAATAGATGTGAAGAGACATCATGAGGGAACCTATGAAACATATACAGAAAAATGTTTCAATGTTAGTGTCAATGAAATGCCAATAAAAAATGACACAGCTCTTCCTTATTTCCTTTGAAAATGATCAAGAATGACAAAAGGGAATATTATTGGAGGACACTTTCTGATACAGCATTTTCCATTGTAACCTTTCGTTGACATTATGAAAATCTTTACATTATTTGACCTGGAAATCTTATGTTGAAGAAGACATACTGGAGAAATTGTATGAAAGAAGATAAAATATATATGAAGATGTTAGTTGCTGATTTATAATAGTGAAAAATGGGAGAGTAATATAAATTCTCAGAAGTAAGATAATAGTTTATAAGTTTAGATAGCATCAGTTTAATGGGATATTTATTATATGGACATTAAAGGGTAAATATGAAGACAATAGCATTGTGGATCATGAAAATATGCAGTACCAGGCAACATTTAATTCTTTTCACATGGGGTTGCCATGAGTCAAAACCAATTTGATGGCAAATGTCACCAAAAACATATGGGTGCTCAGCTGCTGGTCAAAAGTTTGCAGGTCCGTCTACCTGGAGGCACCTCAGAAGAAAGGCCTGGCAACCTACTTCTGAAAAATCAGCCATTGATTGGGGTCTCCAGGTATTGGGGCCAACTTGATGACAACTGGAAATATATATATATATTAGTGTAGTGGTTACCAATTGAGCTGCTAACCTCATGGTCAGCGGTTTGAATCTACCAGCTGTTCCATGGGAGAAAGATGAGGCTTTCTGCTCCTGTAAAGATTTATAGGATTGCCTTTGAATTGTGGTTTTGAAGGAGAATACTAAAAGTGCCATGGGCTGCCAAAAGAACCAATAGATCTATTTTGGAAGAAGTGCAGCCAGAGTGCTCCTTGGAGACCAAGATGGCTAAACTTCGTGTCTCATACTTTGGACATAATGTCCGGAGGGAACAGTAGCTGGAGAAGGATGTCATTCTGGGTAAGATGGAGGGTTGGAGAAAAAGAGGAAGACCCCCAATGAGATGAATAGGCCAGGTGGCATCATTGATGGACTCAAGTGTGGCAGCGGTAGTGAGGTTGGCCCAGGATCGGACATTGTTTCATTCTGCTGTGCTTGGGGTCGCTATGAGTCAGTTCCAACTCGATGGCACCTGAAAACAACAACAACAACAAAAGATTTACAGCCTTGGAAACCTTGTACAGGGTCGCTATGAGTTGGAACTGACTCCATGGTGCATAACCACCATATATATATATGTTGTTGTTGTTGTTAAGTGCCGTCGAGTCGGTTCCGACCCATAGCGACCCTGTACAGGGTTTCCGAGGGTGTAAATCTTTACGGGAGTAGAAAGCCTCATCTTTCTCCCGCAGAGCAGCTGGTAGTTTCGAAGCGCTGACATTAAGGTTCGCAGCCCGATTCATAACCACTACACTACCAGAGCTCCATATATATACACACACACACACGTGGCACTGTGGGCTAATGCATCAGACTGCGAAGTCATTTGAACTGCAAGGTCAGTGGTTCAAGCTCATCAACTGCTCCTTGGAAACCTTATACAGGGTCACTATGGGTCGGAATCAACTTGACGGCACTTAACAACAACAATAACAACAATATATATATATATATATCCCCAAGATAAGAAAACACATAGAAAAATAAAGGCAATTGGTTTGTGAATATTGCAAGAGTAAAATAACTCATTACTGACACTCTGTCATTTCGACAGTAATTAGACATCTGAGAATCAAATTCCTTCCCTTACTTCATTAGAGACTAAGTAGTAAATCACTTGGAATATTTTTTCTAAAGAAGTTTCTTTCTTTTTTTTTTTTGAGTCCTGCGATCGTAGTGCATTATGTGTTGGGCTGCTATTTGGAAGGTCCACAGTTCGAATTCACCAGCTGCTCCTTGAGAGAAAGGTGACGCTTTCTGCAGCTGTAAAGATTTACAGCTGTGGAAACCTTATACAGGGTGACTCTGAGTCGGAACCAACTCAAATGCACACCACCACCACCATCATGTAGTGATGGAGGTGATACTGGGAACATTAAGTATGAAGTTATGTCAGTTAGCCTCAATATGGGGTAAAGTTGTCTGCCATCTTGAAATGCCAATTTGGATTAATGATACATTTGCAATTAGAAATCCAATTAGAAGAAGATTTTTGAGTCAAGTTCAGTCTAGAGAATGACCACTACAAAGATCACAGAAGTCTTGGGAGGTCAGATTGGTGCTCAAGATGGCCCTTTGCCATAGAAGCGGTTCTGGCCAGTCCTCAGGTGAACCATTCTGGGAAGGTCCTGGGCAGTCTACTCTACAGCCCATGCCCATTGGTGAGAGACGCAGATGGATCATGTACCTGCTGGAGGTACCGTCCCGTCACAGAGCTGTGTCGTGGGTTGCTCAAGGGTGACCTTTAGAGGACTCTGCTGTCTTCTGGTAGGGGACACAGTGTAGGGTAGGAAGAGAGAGAGAGAGTGGCTTTGAAATCAAGCCGAGGTTGAATGTTTGCAGAATGAAGCAAATCTTGCAGGATTATTTTTAGAATTTGAGATACTGCTTGTAAACTGCTAGGCACAAACTAGGTGCCCATTAAATGGTAGCTATTTTTATGAGGTCATTGCAGGTGGAGGTGGTGCTAGTTTCTTGAGCTGAATAGATTTTGGGTGTCTCTTGCCATTTAAAAAAAAATATTGTGAGTGATTTGAAAATGCTGATGCCTTCAGTGGGTGATGCACAAGTTTTTCAAATTGTGGCTTCTGAGGAGGCAGCCTGCATCAGCAACTGGCCTTTAGAGCCACTTGAACAATGATGTCATGTCCTGCTGGTGTTCTCCAGAGTCGATGCAGATACTTCCTGCCAACGCTTTGTTGTCTAATAGCTGCCGTGTTTAGTCATGCAGCCATAACATGCCTGTACGTAACCATTTTACTGAAATCCTATGGGGTCTCTGTGAGCTGGGAACCACTGGAGGGCTGTTTTGTTGGTGAGTGCCGTTGAATCGATTCCAACTCCTAGTGACCCATATGGCAGAGTGGAACTGCTCCATGGGATTTCCATAATCTTTATGGGAACAGATTGCCAGATCTTTTCTGTGGAGGTGCTGCTAGTGGGTTCAAACTTTTGGCCTTTTGATTAGCAACTCAGTCCTTAACCATTGTGCTATCAGGATTCATATATGCATATTCATATGTATGTGTGTATGTTGTTGTTGTTAAGTGCTGTTGTGTCAGTTCCAACTCATATCAACCCTGTATAGCATTTTCAAGGAGTGACAGGTAAGCTTGAACTGCCGACCATGTGGTTCAAACTGACCTTGCAGCCCAAAGCATTAACTTGCAATGCCACACCAGGATTCCATGTGTGCCGCACCAGGACTCATGTATATATGAGCTGTGGTATGGTGCTTTTGAGTTATGGTATGGTGCTTTTGAATTGATGCTTTTGAGTTATGATGTTAGAGGAGAATATTGAAAGTACCATGGGCTGCCCTTAGAATCAACAGATCTGTGTTGGAAAAAGTGGAGCCAGAGTGCTCCTTGGAGGCTGAGATGGCCAAACTTCGTCTCTCATACTTCGGACATATTGTCAGGAGGGAGCAGTCGCTGGAGAAGGATATCATGATTGGTAAAGTGGAGGGTCAGAGAAAAAGAGGAAGACCCCCAACAAGATGGTTTAGCCAAGTGGCAGTATCGATGGGCTCGAGCATGGCAACAATTGTGAGGTTGGCCCAGGACCGGGCAGTGTTTCGTTCTACTGTGCATAAGGTCGCTATGGGTCAGCACCGACTTGATGGCACCTAACAACAACAAATGGTGCTGTAGTAGGATAAGCACTGGACCACTAACTGCAAGTTTGGTTCAAACCCCTCAGACGCTCCTTATGAGTTGGAACTGATTGATGGCACTTAACTTAATTATATAATACACACACACACACACACACACACACACACACACACACACACCCTGGTGTGATGTTGTACTGCTAATGACACGATTCGCAGTTTAAACTCACCAGTCACATTTAGAAAACCTACACAGGGTCATATGAGTCATAACTGACTTGACTGCATACAACAACAATGCAGATATCTATATTAATATCAATATCTATATAAACATCTCTATCTGTATCTATATCTATACCTATACTTGGACTCCTGGTGTGGCACTGTCGGATCAGCACTGGACTGAAAACTACAGGGTCAGCAGTTCAAACCCACCAGCTGCTCGTTGGAAACCCTATGCAGGGTTGCTATGAGTTGAAACCTACTCTACAGCACTTAATGAAACAACAACATACCTCTGACTCTACCTCTACATATCAATCTATGCTATTGCGAAGTACCGTCAAGTAAGTTCTGACTCTATGCACAACAGAATGAAACACTGCCCAGTTCTGCGCCATCCTCACAATTGTTGTTAAGCTTGAGCCCATTGCTGCTGCCGCTGTGACAATCCAACTTGTTGGTCTTCCTCTTTTTCACCGATCTTCCACTTTACTAAGCATGACGTTCTTCTCTTGGGACTTGTCCCTTCTGATAACATATCTGACACATGAGAGATGAAGTTTCATTATCCTGTCTTCTAAGGAGTGTTCTGTGTGCACTTCTTCAAACTTAGATTTGTTTGTTCTGGCAGGGCATGATACTTTTAATATTCTCCTTCAATACCATAACTCAAATGCATCAATTCTTCTATGGTCTTCCTTATTCATCGTCCAATTTTCATATGCATATAAGGCTATTGAAAATACCACGACTTGGGTCAGGCACCTTAGTCCTCAAACTGGAATCTTTGCTCTTGAGCAATTTGAATTTGTGCAGCAGAATTTCCTAATGCAATACATTGTTTGATTTCTTGACTGCTGCTTCTGTCAGTGTTGATAGTGAATTCAAACTAAATGAAGTCTTTGGCAACTTCAATCTTCTCCACTTATCATGAAGTTATTTATTGGTCCAGTGGTGAGGATTTTTGTTTTCCTTACACTGAGATGCAACCCATACTGAAGGCTATGGTCTTTGATCTTCATATTTTAAGTAAATGTTTTAAGTCATCTTCACTTTCAGCAAGCAAGGTTGTGTCATCAGCATATCCCAGATTGTTAATGAGACTTCTTCCAATCCCGATGCCACATCATTCTTCATATAATCCAGCTTCTCTGATTATATGCTCAGCATACAGACTGAATAAGAATACAACCCTGGCACACACCTTTTCTGATTTTAAACCAGTATGCGTCTGTCCCCTTGTTCTATTTGAACAACTGCTTCTTGGTCTGTGTATAGATTCCTCATGAACACAATGAAATGTTCTTGAATCCTAATTCTCCATAATGTTGTTAGGTGCCATCAAGTTGGTACTGACTCATAGCAATCCTATGCCCAACAGAACGAAACACTGCTCGATCCTGGGCTAACCTCACAATTGTTGCTTCGCCTGAGCCCATCGCTGTTGCCGTTGTGCCAATCCATCTCTTTGGGGGTCTTCCTCTCTTTTTCTGACCCTCCACTTTACCAAACATGATATCCTTCTCCAGGGACCTGTCCCTCCTGACAATATGTCTGAAGTATGAGAAACAAAGTTTGGCCATCCTGGCTTTCAAAGAGCACTCTGGTTGTACTTCTTCCAACACAGATTTGTTTGTTCTTTTAACAGTCTATGGTACTTTCAATATTCTCTTCCAACACCATAACTCAAATTCATCAATTCTTCTATGGTCTTCCTTTTGCACTGTCCAACTTTCGCATGCATATAAAATTATTGAAAGTACCGTGGCTTGGTTTAGGTGCACCTTAGTCCTCAAACTGACTTCTTTGCTCTTCAACACTTGAAAGAGGTCTTCTGCAGCAGATTTACCTAATGCAATACGTCATTTGATTTCTTTATTGTTGCTTCCATGAGTGTTGATGGTTGATCCCAGCAAACTGAGGTCTTTAACAATTTCAATCCTTTCTCCATGGATATGGATGTTTTTTATTGGTCCAGTGATGAGGACTTTTGTTTTCTTTACATTGAGATGCAACCCATACTGAAGGCTGTGGTCTTTGATCTTCATTAGTAAATATTTAAGTCCTCTTCACTTTCAGCAAGCAAGGTTGTATCATCTGCATACTGCAGTTTGTTAATGAGTCTTCCTCCAATCCTGATGCCAGGTTTTTCTTCATATAATCCAGCTACTTGGATTATTTGCTTAGCATACAGATTGAATAAGTATGGTGAAAGAATACAACCCTGGCTTTCCTAATTAAAAATTTTAAATAAAAAATTTTTAATGTTGTTCATAGGGTATCATAATCCAACAGTCGAAAGCCTTTGCATAGTCAATAAAGCACAAGTAAGTATTTTTCTGGTATTCTCTGCTTTCAGCCAAGATCCAATGATATTGCTCTTGCCATATAATCTTCTGAATTTTTGACAGTTTCCTGTTGATGTACTGTTGCAGCCATATTTGAATTATCTGCATCAAAATTATACTTGCATGTGATAGTAATGATATTGCCCAATGATTTCCCCATTTCACTGGGTCACCTCTGTTTGGAAACGTACAGATATGGATCTCTTCCCATCAGTTGGGCAGGTAGCTGTCTTCCAGATTTCTTGGCATAGATGAGTGAGTTCCTCCAGTGCTGAATCAATTTGTTCAAAGATTTCAGTTTGTATCCCATCAATCCTTGGACCCTTGGTCTTGGCCAATGCCTTCAGTTCACCTTTAACTTCCTCCTTAAGTGTCATTGGCTCTTGATTATATTCTACCTCTTAGAACTGGTTGAACATTGACCATTTCCTTTTGGTACAGTGACTCTGTGTATTACTTGCATCTTCTTTTGATGCTTTCTGTCAGGGACCTGCCTCTACAGGGAAGTTTGGTTCACGAAGTAGGGAGATCTGGCGGCAAAAGAAATAGAGAAAGAATATACACAAAGACGCAACGAGAGAAAAAAAGAGACACTCCGAAACCAGAGTGGATGCAAAACCGCAGACAGACCCTGCATGGCAAGCAGCATGGCCTTGCAAGCTGCACGCAGGATTCAATCTGCATCTGTCTTTTATTTCAGGGAGGGATTTTACACAAAGGAAGAAGGTGATCATTAAGACAGGGTACAGAAATGAAATGTGATTAATTGTTCAAAACAGGACACAATGATTTACAGGAACAAATTCTAAAATATACATCTCAAATTGTCTTAATAATCTAACATCCTTAATTTTCCATTGGAGATTCTCAAGGCTAATTAACATACCTATAGCGCTTAATCTCTAATGGGTAAAGGTGAAAAGGATTTAAAAGGTCTGAAGGGAGTCAAGCTGTTTCAGCTACCTGGCTTAAGCTTTCAGGAGGAAGGAGGACATCCAAGTTAATGGGTTACACCTGGGGACAGTTTGAGGGGCTGCCACTATTATTCCTTAAACAATACTACCGGAATTTACCAATCTACTTTGAGTGAATACCCTGGGCAGAGTCTCCTTGCGTAATCCCAGCAAACTTGCCTTTGGAACCTTTACGGTCTTGGCTTTAGAAAGGGTTTTGGTTTTAATATGGTGCATGGATATCAAGAGCTCATGTATTAAATTAATATCAAACATAACTGAATAATTTGATAAAGAACAGTTTGGACATGCTTGCCAGGTGGCCAAAGCTTGTTCCTCAGAGAGATTTGTTCCCAGGACCCTATGCACTGCCAACACAGTGGAGACATTAAGAGAGGCACATAAGAAACCATTTTCTCAGAAGCTACAATTACTGGAGTTAGAAGCATAGAATGAATAATAAGACCAAAGATAATTATACAGAGTTAGCCCACCAGTGACTTCACAAAAACCAATGAACCCGGGACATCAGGAGGTCACTTCCTTTGGCCCTCAGGGTCCCTGGCCCGCAATCTGAGGAGGGCCTTCATGTTGGATTTTCGTCCATGACACAGGGCCTCAACATCTCAGTGTTTGCAGTCCCCAACAGCTTTCTGCATCATTCAATATTTTGCCATTGATGTTATTGTGAAATGCTGTGCAGGTTTCTGAGGAGCAGCTGGTGAGATTGAACTGCCGACTTTGTGGTTCAAACCTACCTTATGGTTGAGTGCTTATCCAGGACTCCATTTTGTCCATTGTTGTTGTTGCTAGGTGTCATTGAGTTGGTACCAACTTATAGCCACCTTATGCATGGCAGAATGAAACACTGCCCGATCCTGCCAACAAACATTGATGGTATAGTGGTTATCATAGCTGCCTTCCAAGCACTTGACCTGGGTTCGATTTCTGACCAACTCAGTGGTTAAAAAACAAAAACAACTGCCCATAGAGTCCTTCAATATTGTTATCAAGGCTTCAAGTTTTTCTTCAATTCTTTCAGCTTGAGAAATGCTGAGTGAGTCTTTCCTTTTGGTTTTCTAACTCCAGGTCTTCACACATTTCATTCTAATACTTGACTTTGTCTCTTGTGCTGCCTTTTGAAATTTTCTGTTAAGCACTTTTACCTCCTCATTTCTTCCATTTGTTTAGCATCTCTGTGCTGGAGAGCAAGTTTCAGAGACTCTTCTGATATTAATTTTGGTCTTTTCCTACTTTTTTGTCTTCTTAATGACCTATTGCTTTCTTTCTGGATGATGTTCTTGATGTTATCCCACAAGTCTTCTGGTCTTTGGTCCAGATGGGATTCAGATATTGTTGTTGTTGTTGTTGCTAAGTGCCATTGAGAAAATTACAACCCATAGCAACCCTATATAGGGTTTCCAAGGAGCAGCTGATGAGCTCGAACTACTGACCTTGCAGTTCAAATGACTTTGCAGTCTGGTGTATTAGTCCACAGTGCCAGTCCAGGACTCTGGGATTCAGATGGGATATACTTAAAGTTCTGCAGGAGAAAGATGAGGCTTTCTGCTCCTGTAAAGATTTACAGTCTCAGAAACCCTGTACAGGGTTGCTAGGAATCGGAACCGACTCAACAGCACATGACCACCACCACCATACTTAAGTCATATATACATTTAAAATAAATTTTTTTTTTTTGCACAACAAAACATATATATTCCTTTAAATGTCCAAGGGATACATTCTGCTAGCCAGCCTCCTGCCCACACACACACACACACACACACACACACACAGTCTTATGCCATCCATGGGCCTACAGCTCGCAGCTGCTGTGTCTTGCCACGTCACTGTCTCTGCTGTCACTGTTTTTTTAGGTAGGTATCTCGTGTTCTTCCTTCTTGATGTTCCTGGGATCAACTGTTCCTGAAATGAAAGATGAACTACTCTCCTGTTTTAGTTACACATCTTCTACAATTTCAGTTTTGACAATCACAATTCATCTTGCTTACAATTACTCACAATTGAATCATAAAATCCTATCACTGTCACTCTCCACCCCCTTTCATCAGATCCATCTGGAAAAGAGGGAAACGATTCAGTGGGGATTCTAGCTTTCCCTCGCCATTCTGCAACTAAACACACCCATGAAAGCTTGTAAGACAGCTGCTTCATTCCTTTATAATTGCCTCATTTTTGATAGCCAATGTCTAAAATGTCCACCCTTTGTGTAGCACTGTGGGTTAATGCACCAGACTGCAAAGCCGTTTGAACTGCAAGGTAGGTAGTTCAAGCTCACCAGTTGCTCCTTGGAAACCCTATACAGGGTCACTATGGGTTGGAACTGACTCGACAGCACTTAACAACAACAAATCAACCAGTATGATAAGGTTGTTGCTGTTAACAAACATTTTCCTTGACATGAAGAATATTCCATTCTGGTTGGAATTTTGAGAGACTGTATCAATAAGCAAATGTCCAGTTCATCAAATGGTAGCAATTTATAGTTGCTCACAGAATCAATCATTTTTATCTTCACCTGGTTGGGTTCTGGTCAGCTTAGCCCTAGTCTTCCAAGCTAGGTCAAATGGGTACTAAGTGCAAGTTTGGGAATTCACACACATCAAGGTCATATTTTGACTCTAGTGGACTTGTTTCTAATTTCTTCAGCTTCTGTCTGAACTTGCATATGAGCAATTGATGGTCTGTTTCACAGTCTGTCCTTGGTCTTGCTCTGGTCTCTTTCCATAGATGTAGTCAATTTGATTTCTGTGTATTCCATCTGATGAGGTCCATGTATATAGTCATCTTTCATATTGTTTAACAAAGGTATTTGCAATGAATAAATCATTGGCCATGCAAAATTCGATCATGTGATATCCAGCATAATTTCTATCACCAAGGCCATATTTCCCAACTATTGTATCAAACATCTTTTTGTTTCCAACCTTCATATTCCAATCACTAGTAATCATCAATACATCTTAATTGCAAATTTGATCAATTTCAAATGGAAAAACTTCAGAATCCTTCTATTTCTTCATCATTGGCTTTAGGGGTTGCTGAATAAATTTGAATAATAATAGTGTTATTAACTGGTTTTCCTTGTAGGCATATGGATATTATCCCATCCCAGACAGCATTGTATTTCAAGATCAATCTTGAAAAATTTTTTTGATGACGAATTCCACACCATTTCTCTTCAGTCTGTCATTCCTGGCATAGGAAACCATATGAGTGTCAGACTCAAAATGGCCAATACCAGTCCATTTCAACTCACTAATGCCTAGGATATCAATGTTTATGTGTTACATTGCATTTTTGACAACTTTCCATTTTCCTAGATTCGTGCTTCATACATACAATGTTTCAATTATTAATGGATGTTTACAGCTATTTCTCCTCATTTTGAGTTGTGCCCCATTAGCAAATGAAGGTCTTGGAGACTTTATTCCATTTGTGTCATCACGGTCAACTCTACTTTGAGGAGGCAGCTCTTTCCCAGTTTCATTTTGAGTGCCTTTCAACCTGAGGGCTCATCTTCTGCCACTGTATCTAACAATGTTCTGTTGCTATTCATAAGGTTTTCCGTGGCTAACCTTTCAGAAGTAGTCCTCCTCTCCTTCTTCCTAGTCTGTGTTAGTCTACAGGTTCAGCTGAAACCTGTCTATCACGGTATTTAAACTACTAGTTACACAGTTTCCAGCGTCATTGCAACACACAAACCACCAAAGTATGAAAATCTGAATGCTCTCTAGCTCCCACTATGTGTGCAGGAGCAGAAAGCCTCATCTTTCTTCTGCAGAACAGTTGGTAGTTTTGAACTGCTGACCTTAAGGTTTGCAGCCTGATTTTTAACCACTACGCTACCAGAGCTCTCTCTTTCTCTCTCTCTCTCTCTCTCTCTATATATATATATATATATATATATATATAAAGTAGACACTGCTCATCTTTTCTGAACGGTGAGCACAGTGATGTTTTGATGGTATTTTGAAATCAGTCATGGTTGGAGTATCTACACCACCATGGAAACCAACTATAAACCCAGATTTTAGGATGTTTTGGAGGTTCAGTTCACAAATTAATATTTTACTCCTCTATGTTTCTAGAATTCAGTCAACCTTTCTGTTAGCAGCTGACCTAAGCATGCTAACCTTGCAAGCAAGTGACTACCAGATGACATCTTAGTATAGTTATTAAATAGGCACTGTTTTGTTGAGTTTAGATTTCTGGATAAAGCAAGAAAGACTTTTCCTATGACAAATAGTCACTTGTACTTTTAAAATATTAACAGCAATAAAAGCTAAGACCTAGTCTGCTACATCAGGTGTTTAGACCATTGTTTTCTTCCTACCGTTCTCCCTTCTCCCTCAAAAGGGGCACCAGTGTGGGAGTTACACAGAACTACACTGGAAACTTAGCTCTAGTCTATAGCAAGTGATGGTGGTGGTGGGGGGTGTGGTGGTAGTTGGTTGTGTGCCACCAGGTCAGTGAGCTTGTATAGGTATTTCCAAGCCTGTAAATCGTTAGAGGAGCAGAAAGCCTCCTCTTTCTCCCACGGTGCGGCAGGTAGATCTGAACAACTGACTGGAGGTTAGCAGCCCAACTTGTACTCCACTGCACTACCAGAGCCTTTCTTCCAGGGAACATCTGAATGAACTTGAACTTTGCACCTTTTTACTAGCAGCTGAACATGCTAATTGCAAGCATGGTTACCAGATGACATCTTAGTATAGCTATTAAATATGCTTTTTTTTTCTCTTGATTTTGGACTTCTGCATAAAACAGGAAAGGATTTTCCTGTGACAAATGTTCACCCGTAGTCTTACATTTTAATAGCAATGAAAGCTATCTGCTACAGCAGATGTTTTATTCCTATCTTTTTCCTTTCTTCCTCCAAAAGGGGAGCTTGTGTGATAACCACACAGAACTACAGTGGAAACTTAGCTCTAGTCTGTAGCCAGATAAGACTCAGGAGAGGAGATTATTGTCAGGACAAGAACAAGAACAAGGCTGTATTTGAAGCCAGATCAGAAGACTCATGAAAAGTCTTCACAGCTTAGTAGAGTCCACACTCTTGATGCACAAACAGGCAGAGAGAGTTTGGGGTCTACAGCCCGCAGACTGAGCCAGGATAATATCAGACTTAGAAACGAATGCAACATACAGTCAGTTCCAGGAAGAAGCAGGTGTGGGCATGGAGCTATTTTGGCCTTGCTGTGCTCTTGGCCAACTGTGTGACTGTATGCAAACCACCTCATCTATCCTGGCTTCATTTTTTTCATCTCAAGATGAGTTGGCATACATGAGCAATCACGTCTTCTCCAAAGCAGGTTAAGACTGTGAACATTCAGTTCTGGGCATGCTCATGTCAGAAAGAATCACCCTTTCTCTCCAATGCCATATGCACAAATCCACCGGAGGAACAAGGTACAAGGAAAGACAATGAGTGGACTGTACTTTAAAAACACAAAGTATGCCCCAAACTCGGTTTCAAAAACACAAGATGAAAGAAGAAAGAAGAGAAAAAAAAAGAGAAATCTGATACATTTTAATGAACTTGACCTATACCTATGGATGCAGTATCTTAAAAGAGGGAACAAATTTTTACAGCAAGGATCATTCCCACCCCCTCAGTACACAGGGTAGACAGGGATGGGCAACTTGGACATTGACTACCCAAAATGGGGGGACTACAAAAGCAAGAAGTGACTGACTTACAAGCTTTCAAGAGTGAGCCTAGATCCAGAGGGCCTGGAGGAAGGTAGAATCTCCACTGAGTAATATCCAATCTGTCTGGGCAGAGCTGATGAAAGGAGATGGGGATAGGACCCTTGTGGTACAATAGTGAATAATTGCTATCAAGACTGACTGTGAGGGTTGGAAATGCAAAGGTAGACATTTTGTAGCAAAAGGAGGGGAGTGACTGACTTTGCAGTCCAGGAGTGGAGGTCCTTAGGACCATCAAGGGAGAAGAGCAGAAAGCGGGACCCTACCCAGAGCAGCAATGATGCCTGAGTGTCGAGGTCCTATGTCGGTGTCCAGCCTCGACAAGGAAGTGAGGGTGTCACGAAGAAGGGAGATCTGGCGGCGAAAGGGATAGAGAAAGAGAGAGACGAAATATATATAAAAAAGACAGACACACAGATATGATGCATACTGGCAGGTAGGCAGATCTGCAAACATATTGCCTAGCTTTGCACACAGAACTCACTCTACCTCAGTCTTTTATTCTCTTTTTCAGGGGATTTGTTACAAAGCAAGGATGTAATTCACAAAGGGAGGATGTAATTCACAAAGGGAGGATGTGATTCTTTAGATAAGACAGGATATGGAACTGAAATGTGATTAATCATTCAAAACAAATGATTTACAGGAATAACTTTTAAAATATTTTCATAGTTTTTCTAAACAATCTAACATTTTTATTTTTACAGAAAAAAGGTTCAATCAAGCTGTTATATATTAACTTTTAGGCTTAAATGATCTAGAGCAGGACGTGCGGTTTCTCAAGGATACTTAACATAAAGCAAGATTCCTGAAAGGAGCCAAGCTATCTCTGTACACTTGGCAAACTTTTGTTTGTGAGCAAGATCTCAGGCACCAGGCTTCATTTATCTATATCTAAAATGCTACATTGTTCTTAATTATCACATTTCTATATACTTTCAGGAGGAAGGAGAGCATCTGGGTTAAACTGATTATATTCAGAGACGGTTTGATGGGGCTGCCACTATTATCCTCTAATCCAACATTCCCAGAATTTACATTCCACTTTATTTACAAACCTTGGGTAGTTTTTCTCTAAAAACCTTTTCTCATATTCCCAATATACCTGTTCCTGGCCTTTCTGAATTATCTGAGGAAACTTTTACTGCCTCGGCTCTAAAAAGGGGTTTCAAACCCTTTTTTATATCCATTGTTCATGGATATTAAACATAACTGAATAATCAAATAAGGAGCAGTTCTGATAGTCATCCAGGTGGCTATCGCTTGTTCCTCAGAAAGATTTGTTCCCAGGACTCCACACACTGCCAACACAGTGGAGGCATTAAAAGAGGCATTGTAAAAGAAACCATTTTCTCAGAAGCTATAATTACTGGAGTTAGAAGCATAGAATGAACAATATTAGGACCAAAGAAAATTATACAGAGGTACCCAACCAGTGAGTTCGCAAAAATCAATGAACTCGGGAGGTCAGGAGGTCACTTCCTTTGGTCCTCAGGGTCCATGGCTCGCTATCCTGAGGAGGGCCTCGGAATTGGATTTTCGTCCATGTCACAGGGCCATTGATCAACCCAGGGTCTGTGTATGCTGACGCCAGCACCTGACATGGAGGCAGAGATGATGACGTGGAGAGATGGAGCAGCTGGGGACTTTAGATCCAGAGAGGGAAAGGGGCTGTGTGCTGTCGACCAGGGGGCAGGCTTGTAGCGTATACACTTTGGTTGGTTGATGATGCATGGAGGGGATTGTAATCATGACAATGAAACAATATACGACAGGATGAATGTAAAACTAATGTTCTCCAATGTAAACTACCACATAACTCACAATAAAACATTAAAAAAACAAACAAACCACAAGATGAGAAATCTAAGTCAGGTATGAATTTGATAGAGAAAGATGCAAAGGCACAAATGGGTTATAAAACTGATCAAGGGGAGGAGAGCACCAATATCTAGTGGGCATGTGCTTGTTCAGCCTATCTTACACCGTGGGTGACTTAGAAATGGTGGGCAGAGTAGGAAGATGCTTGGTTTGACCCCTGTCTCCATCACTCAGTCCCTCAAACTTAGATTTTTTTTTTTTTTTTTTATCAATAACAGGGGAGTGAAGCTGTCTACCATGCAGAGGAGTCTAACACATTTATGTAAAATATTTATCACGTTTGGTACATTAACAAAACAAAACAACCTAACATTGTCTTTTTAAATGAACTCTCTCATAGGCTAAAATACTCTGCATTCAACTGGGAACATTTTAAGGCTAATGTACATTACTCAATTCAATGCAATCACTGTTTCTTACTTGTATTATGTGTTACGTGTCTGATGATAAGAATACTTACATTTGTATCTGGGAAATACACACAGTATCCTTAGGCAGAAAGACAAAAGGAAAAACATTTCATTCTAGAGGGATAATCATGGGTGAGATCCACAGAAGATTCTGGAACGGATTATTGTGGGAGGCCAAAGAGTCCTGATGTGGCACAATGGGATAAGCATTGGACTCCTCGCCACAAGATTGGTGGTTCAAACCCATCAGTAGCTCCCAGGAAACCCCAGGTAGGGTCACTATGAGTAGGAACTGACTTGATGACACTTGACAACAGCAATAAAAATAAATCTATCCTTAGGAAAGTCACTTGATAAGTTTGCTTCTATATTGAAAAAAGGCTTAGTGGTCCACTTTCAAAATCAACTGCTGGAAAGCCTACGTATTGAGTTCTTGTCTGTCATACATGGGGTTGGTTCATCAGCAGCTGATTTTTATTTTACCTCTGAATCTACACTTGTAAGAGAGGAATTGAACCAGATGACTTCTAAACCTTGCCATTTCCATGCTCTACTATCTCTTGAACAATACTGATGACCTACAAAAGTGACTCATACCATATAGGCTGCATAAAGAGTAAAGAGAAGACAACAATGTTGATAAGGGACATGGCTGTTTGGTAGGCATATTCTCAGTTACAGAACATTGAGGAAGAGTGGAGGCAACAGACTTAGCCAAAATAGACCCTTTCTTGACTGTGGGGAAGTCACTTTTCATTCAGATAATTCTACCCATATAAAGGAAATTCCACCACTGTATGAAAATAGACTTCTATCTTGATCAATATCGACGTTGACATCAGTATTTCTGTTTCAAGATGAAGATGATTATCTTTATTAACATTATGATGTTTTCCAGTTTTTAAGACATATTGGATAATTATACTTGTATCGGATAGTATCTTGGGTGTTTAAAACGAGAATTATTTACTAGTTTTCTTCCAATCATTTTCTCTGTTTTTGGTTTCAGCTTGTTACCAGTTTCACAATGGACTCCCTTGTTGCAGCAAACTCCAAATTTTGCTTTGACCTTTTCAAAGAGATAAGCAAAGATGGTTCTCTTAGAAACATCTTTTTGTGTCCTCTGAGCCTTTCAGCTGCCCTCGGCATGGTCCACCTGGGGGCCAGAAGTGACAGTGCCTGTCAGATCAATAAGGTGAATATCCACCTGAGGAGCCTCACTCACCCTGGATCTGGGTCCACACCCAAGGGGAGATATTGGTGTCAAATGAAACCAAGTTGCTTCTTGTACCTTGGGCTTGCTGGAACCTGCATCTATCTCTGAGCTTCATTTATGTTTCTCCACTTGGAGGTTTTGCTTTCTCTTCAGGTTATATCATTCATCAAGATGCAATTCTCCTTCCATCTCTTTATGATGCCTCCCAACTTTAGCAGACTTTCCCAATCATCTTCTGTCTCTGACTCTGTGTCTGCCGGTCTACCTCCCTTTTGCTCTACAGTTATCAATACTAATATTGCTAGTACTTTAATTGCATGACTGGGTTTTTTCTTACGTCTTCCACATAACAAATATTTATTAAACATCAGCTAGGCCTCTGGTGATGTGGGTTAAAAACCTTGGCATCATCTTTAACTCGTATCTTCCTCTTTCATTTCACATCAAATTGTCAGGAAGTCCTATCGACTCTCATTTCAAAATATCCAGGACCCAGACCCTTCTTACAGCCTCCTGTGATCGGAAGCCCCACCATCTTTTCTGATTTGAATACCACCATCATGAATTCCCCACTTCCACAGACAACGCAGCTGCTGGAGAGGTCCCTTAGCCCAAAGTCAGTTCTGCCTCTCATCTCAGCTCCATGCTTAGAGTTCCCTAACAGCAGAGGCCTTACAGTCATCCATGGATCCCAGATAACCTCATGACTCCATCTCTAACCCTCCACTCCCCCCTGACTGCACTGGACTCCAGTCGCGGTAGCCACTCTGCACTCTAGCTATTCCCTTTGCGGGCTTACTGTCTCCTGCAAGACTGATGAAAGCCCACCTTCTCAATAGTCCTGCCATGATCTCCTGTTTGAATGCTGCATCTTAGCCCTTCACTCCATAAGCAGCCCTTTTATCAGTCCTGCTGTGGCGCTGTGGGTTAATGCGCCAGACTGCAAAGACGTTTGAACTGCAAGATCAGTGGTTCAAGCTCACCAGCTGCTCCTTGAAAACCCTATACAGGGTTACTGTGGGTTGGAACCGACTCGATGGCACTTAACAACAACAACTACTACTTCCCGACATGTTGTTTTTCATCTTCTAACATACTGGATGGAGAACTATGTGTTTTGCTTTTGTGTGCCTCTTTTAATTGAACATAGCCTCCTAGAAGACAAGAATCCTTATTCTAGAACATTGCTTCATTTATAGGACCACTCAGTAAACATTTGTCAAATGAGTGAATGGGAGTGACAAGAACAATCATAAATGACTAATATTGCTAGTACTTTAATTGCATGACTGTGTTGCAAGGTTGGTTTTCCGTATCCTTGGATCTCGCCTATACTGCGTGTAGGTAGGAGCTATGTATGAAATGGCTGTTGTGCCCTCAATATGGATGAGTTGGATTATGGATTAAAACCATTTGGAGTAATTCTGCTCTATAAATTTACTTTGATTTGATATATTCTTATTTTCTTTATAAAACATAGCTCTAGGATGTGGTACCCATCAAGTTTTGGGTTTCTCTTCCTTCCAGTCACTTGGGTGTCACTTGCTTGGTCTGACAGTACAGGATGAGCAGCTGTCTCCTGTTTTCTGCAGTGCTCTGGGCAACTTGGCTTTGCTGCCCTTCTTCTTTTGATTGATTTGAAGCTCTAGCACAATGCTATCCAACACATGCATGATATGTGTCACATAGGTATGTAACTCATCATATCCAAAATGTTACCATTATCAACATGTAATCAAAATAAAAACATTAATGAGATGTTTTGCATTCCTTTTTTTCATACTCCATCTTTAAAATTTGGGGTGTATTTTATACCTGCTGCTATCGTATACTGCTGAGTTGATTCCAGCATACTTCAGTTCGGATTGGCCACCTCGCAAGTGCTCAACAGCCGTGTGTGGCTCAGGAATTGGATTGCACAGTCGTAAATTCTTTCAGTTTGCTTGCATTCATCCTTCCACTTGGTCCTGATGGGGTAGCATTCAGTTGTTATTGTTGTTAGCTGCTGTCAAATTGGCCTCCAACTCATGGTGACCTGAGGCAAAAGGGATCAAAATGCTGCCTGATCCGGTACCGTCTCCATGATTGGTGGTAGGTGGTAGAGCCATAAAGTTTTCATTGATTGACTTTGGAAAGGAGATTGCTAAGTCTTTCTTCCTAGTCTGGAAGCTCTACTGAAACCTCCTCAGCTTCCTAGCAACACCCAAGCCTCCCCTGACAGATGGGTAGTGTCTGAACATGAGGTGCTAAGAATGGAACCCCTCCCCACCCAGAATTCAATCACTTCCCTTCCATTCTGCCTCACAACCCAAGCCAGAAGTAACATTCACTCCCTTCAAAATGCTGACTGATTCGGTTTCACTTGATTCCATCACCATCGTCATTGCCACATTTTAAAAAACTTCTGAAGTTGTTCAGACTTCCTGCTGTTGACGTTGTCTGAAAGACTCCATACCATGCCACGCAGGTGCTCCACTTCAATGAAGTTTCCCAGAATGAAAAGAAAGAACCCGGTCCCCGTTGGAAAAGCAACAAATCAGGAGTGGTGGCTGACAGTCCTGTGAAGGGACAGGGAAGGAAAGAGGGACCTCCGGATCTGCAGGTAAGCAGCACAAACCCTGCCCCTCATACAGACTAACCACCTGGTAATGGTTGTTCCACCAAAACATGAGAGTCTAGTTGTTGAAAATACAACCACCTCATATCACTTTCCATTCATCCTTCCCAATGATTTGTCCTAGATGTCCTTGGCTAGAAGCGTTTTCTAAAGAGTTGCTGTTGTGTGTTGTGGAGTTGGTTCTGACTCACAGTGACCCTTTATAGCATTTCCAAGGTTGTAAATATTTATGGGAGCAGAAAGCCTCATTTTTCTCCCATGAAGTGACTGATGGATTTGAACCGCTGACTCTGTGGTTAATAGTCCAACGTGTATTCCGTGATACTACCTGTAACATCTACTGTCTTCTGTTCATGATAAAGCAACTTAGATAGTTGCCTTGTTCCCTACCTGCTTCTGTGGAACACAGATCCTCAAATGTGGCACGCCCAGCATGAACAGCAGCAGGGTTGGGATGGCTGAGGGACTCTTTTCTCTCTCTCCACTGCTGCCTGCTCCATTCATACTGAAAGCTGTCCTGACACATAAGACTTTTATTGGCTGTCTCATACCAGTCATAGGAGAGATCTTCTCTAGCTTATATGTCTCCCTAAGTGGAGGCTGGAGAGATGAATGCCTCTTCCTTGGATCTTTTGAGTGCAGAGAGACACGGGACTCAGCAATCTAGATACACTGAGTCCCCTGAGCCATTTTTCCTGGATGCCCTTGGTACCGATCTCGGACCCATGGCCATTCACCCTCCTCACTGCTCTTCCTCCTAGTTTGTTTTCCTACAAAACAGAACGATAGCTCCTTATGCAGTGCAAACGTGCTTCTGTAAAAACAAAAACACTTGTATCTCATCATTATTGGTGGCCATCAATCAGCCTTCAACTCATGGGGGCCCCAGGCACAACAGGATTGGGTCATTGTATCCCAGAGGGTTTTATTGGCTGATTTTGGGAAGTAGATCGCCAGGACTTTCTTCCTAGTCTCTTAGTTTGGAAGCTCTGCTGAAACCTGTTTAACACATAAGGCTCCACTGACAGAACAGTGGTGGTTGCACATAAGGTGCCCTGGCTGGGAATTGAACTCAGATCTCCTTCATGGAAGACGAGAATTCTACCATGGAGTCATCAGCACTCTCTTGGTAATGACATTAAGATCACATAGTTTTTCTTTTTTGACTAGACTGAGTCTTCGAATGATGCACTTAACTGCTGTTTTGGGAAGCTCCTCTCCAAGCTGTACCGAACTCGAGCTGATTACACTCTGAGTATTGCCAACAGACTCTATGGAGAGCAGGGATTTCTGATCTGCCCGGTGAGTCACTGGTGATTAGGGCTATACCTCACACACTTATTTAGAAATGAATGAGCAGCTGAATGACATGCTGGGGAATGGCTGCTGTCCAGACTCACCTCTTGTTCTCCCGCACCTTGGTGTTCCTCTTCCCTTATCCCACACAAGGCCCTTGTGAGTGGCATAGAGGGGGTACGTGAAGGGTCACAGGACCAATACTCTGTAGGGATTGACCTTCTTGCTCTTGGTAATTCCTCTTGCTGTTGGCTCTCCTCAAATGTCGTCTTTAAAGTCACCTTTTGTGCCACAACCAGGTCACCCTAATAAAATTGCTTTTAATATGCTTCTAAGAAGAGAGTGGTGTGGTGGAAAAGACTTCATTTGGAGTCAAAGGTTCAGGTCTCTCTGAGGATAAACAGTTTTATACCTGTTGCCAGATATCAACCCGAACTTTTTCCCTTTCAGGCCATTAGAGGGAGCCACACACTTAGCAATAAAAATGAGGGGTGTGTTCAATGGCAAGTATGCTACACAGCTGGCGAGGGCTGGCCTAATCTGGAAAAGTGGGTAACCTATTTTTCACCCACATAAGTATGTTCTCTCACTATGACATTGAGATTTTATATGCTGGATTTAGTTCTTAAAAACAGTAACATTTCATAGTTAACTTTCAGCTTTCTTGATATTTGTCTTGTGACATCTTAAATAGATTGTCCCAATAAAAAAAAAGGACATCTGGCCAGAAAGGACCATGTCTTTCTAACCATGGACTATTTTGTGAATCATTGTTCTGTATCTTAAATCGTCACTGCAGCGAGCAAAGTGCTCAGATATACTGATATGTCTATTCTTCTGATGTTATTAAATGACAAGGTATATTTCTCATTAGGCTGTTCATGATCACCCCATTCCAATTAGCACAATGATGGTATTTTACTGTAGTGTTTTCTATGTCTTCCAATTTAACAGGAATACCTGGATGGTGTGGTTCAGTTTTACCACACGACGATGGAAAGTCTTGATTTCCGGAAGGATATTGAAAAGTCCAGACAAGAGATTAACTTCTGGGTTGAATCTCAATCCCAAGGTCAGAAAGAACAAAACACTTTATGGCTGGTATTTCTTTTTCCTTCCATTTTAAAAGAAAATCCTCTAGATCAGCCTTTTCTGTTGCTGTTCTGTCATGGGCCAGAGGCTCAGGTTTGTAGACTGGTTTCAAGCTTGTTCTGCCAGTGTCTAACAGGTTACAGGGCTTAGATACAGTTGTTCCTCATTATTGCTATTCTAGTCCATAATAAAGGGGAAATGTTGGCCAGCCAAGCACAATGGGAATTATTTCCCTTACTTTTAAAGAACCAGTAAGAAGTTAAGATCATGAAGAAATTTTAGTTATTCCATTTTTTTTTGTTAAGTACTCTTGAGTTGGTTCCAATTCATAGGGACCCTGCATAGGGTTTCTGAGGATTGTTTGGTGGGTTTGAACTTCTGACCTTGCAGCTAGCAGTCCAGTGCATATCCTACAGCGCCACACTAGGACCCCAAGTTACTCACATTGTTGTTGTTGTTAAGTGACATCGAGTCGATTTCGACCCATAGCGACCCTGTATAGGATTTCCAAAGAGCAGCTGGTGAGCTTGAACCACCAACCTTGCAGTTCAAATGACTTTGCAGTCTGACGCATTAACCCACAGCACCACACCAGGACTCCAAGTAACTCATAGGGGGTGTGAAAATAATAAACATTTTAATTCTTCCTAATGTTTTAGTAGATGTAGGTGTTTTCAGAGTGGGGAGATAGTCAAAGAGGGCCTGAGTGGTGACAAATTTAGTAAAACATAAATGGAATAACATTTTCATATAAGCCTCGCCTCCCAGCCTCCACAAAATGGAAGTCTAAACAGACAATGGAATAAAAAATAAACAACATGATCAACACAGAAAATAGTGAGTTTTCAAGGATTTCATTTTGTTTGGATCCACAATTAACACCTTTTGAAGCAGCAGTGAAAAAAATTAAATGATGTATTGCATTGGGCACATCTGTAATGACGTATTGCATTGGGCACATCTGTTG
>NW_006408539.1:16946104-16960770 GCF_000296735.1 Chrysochloris asiatica
AGAAGGATGTCATGCTGGGTAGTGTGGAGGGTCAGAGAAAAAGAGGAAGACCTCCAATGAGATGGATCGGCCAGGTGGCATCATTGATGGACTCGGGGGTGGCAGCGGTGATGAGGTTGGCTCAGGATCGAGCATTGTTTCGTTCTGCTGTGCATGGGGTCACTATGAGTCGGTTAAGACTCGATGGCACCTGACAACAACAACCCCCAACAAGTGTGTGTGATGCTGAACGGGTTTCAGTCTAAGACAGTAGGAAGGAAAGGCGGCCAATCTACTAGCTATTAAAAGCCCTGTGGACCACCATGGTCCAACCCTATTATGTATGGAACTGTCGTTAGTTGGGGACCAACATAGTGGCAGCTAACAACAACATATGATGTGTTGATGAGTGAGTGATGAACACTGGAGATAAGTTTATTCAATGTTTCTTTTCTCAAGAAGCTTATAATAAAATCAGTGGTGGGACCGGACTGGACTTGCAAGGTAAACTGTGGTATGAGATGTCCAATGACACGTGTGCAACCACAGGTGTTATATAGAGAATCCAGATGTTCTAATTGGAGCCTCCTTCCCTCACCCTCACTCCAGATCCATCCCTACACAGGGTTTCGAGTAGCTTCATTTTCTTGGGTTCAACTTTGAATGAGATCCTTTACAACCTTGGGGATGTTAAACTGCCTTTGTTTATTTATTTTCAAACTCAATCTACTTCATTTACCTTGACCCACTATTAACACCCATGGAAGCAGCCGTTGAGAAATCAAATGATGTATTGTATTAGGCCAATCTGCCTAATACAAGACCTCTTTAAAGTATTCAAGAGCAAAGATGTCAGTTTGAGGACTAAGGTATGCCTGATCCAAGCCATGGCATTTTCAGTAGCCTAATATACATGTGGCTATGTTAGACAATGAATAAGGAAGACAGTAGAAGAATTGATGCATTTGAGTTATGTTCATGGAAAAGAATATTAAAAATACCACTGACTTCCAGAAGAATAAACAAATCTTCATTGAAAGAAGTACAGTCAGCATGCTGCTTAGAAGTCAGGATTGTGAGATTTCATCTCTCATACTTTGGACACATTATCAGGAGAGGCCAGTTCCTGGAGAAGGACCTCATGCTTGGTAAAATGGAGGATCAGTGAAAAAGAGGAAGACCCCCCCAATGAGATACGCTGTCACAGTGGCAGCAGCAATGGGCTCAGATATGAAAATGGTTGTGAGGATGGTGTAAGAGCAGGTGGCATTTCATTCTGTGGTGATTAGGGTCACTATGTGTTGGAACCAACTCATTGGTGCCCAATAACAACAACAAATCTACATGAAGGCTTTTGTTGCAATTTATACCCAGGATTTTCTCTGGCTTGTTTCCTTTAGGTAGAATCAAGGAATTCTTCAGCAAGGACACGATCAATAATACAACTGTGTTAGTGCTGGTGAATGCCGTGTACTTCAAGGCCAAATGGGAGAATGTCTTTGACTATAAAAACACTGTTGATGCATCTTTCACTCTAAATGAGGTACTGTGTTACAGCCCATGATATTCTAGACATTCCATGCATAGTTTTCACTGAGGATAATTTGGCATCTGTACACTCAAATCTAGGATTGAGGTCCTTTTTCATTGATAATAGCCTAAATTTCATGAGTGTTTTTTGTACCAAGTACTATCTTGAGAATTTTGTAGCATTATAGCAACATGCAAGTCACCATAGTACAACAAACTGACAGATGGGTGGTAGGTTGGTCAAGTGAGGCCAACTAATCATTGGGGGTGAGACTCTCTTAGATTGAATCTCTGTTGTGACTCAGAACTTCTGACCCAGCATCTTTTCATCATCAACCCTTTAAGCTTGTTCTCATGGGGAGTGAAAGAAAGTGGCTTTGTGAGTTTGTGAGTGTATCACAGCAACCCCGTGACTCCCTTAATGTCCATTGCAGAACGAAAAGAAGAGTGTGAAGATGATGAACCAAACGGGTTTGTTTAGAATTGGCTTCATAGAGGACCTGCAGGCTCAGATCCTTGAAATGAGGTATACCAAGGGGAAAATCAGCATGTTCGTCCTGCTGCCAAGGTCTTCTTCAGACAACCTGAAGGGCCTGGAAGAGGTAACTCTTTATTTTCATGATTCTACAAAATCTCTAATTATAGATCTTTGGAGTACAAGATTACCTACCATTCATGACTCTGAGGAAGGCAGAGTTGTCAGAGATATACAAGAATTTGTAAATCAGAAGCCAGTTATCAAGTTGACACTGGCTAGTCGTGATTCCATGCATATCAGACTAGGATGGTGCTCCACAGAATTTTCAATGGATGATTTTTCGCAAGTAGATGACCAGGCCCTTCTTCTTTGAATAGACTCCAACTGCCAACCTTTAGGTTAGTGGCCAAGTGTGTCAATTGTATTGCACCATTTGATGAACGATTCATTCCCATTACTCATTTCTTTAGACCTAAGGAGCACACGTCAAGATATTGGAGTACGAGTTTTCACTCTAACTTCATAACTCTGCAATCCCCCTCACTCCCCCAAACCAAGAGCTATGGATGCTGAATACCTTGCTAATGACTGTAAACGAGTCAGCTTTTCCTCTGGCTTTTTACTCTATTTTGCTAGAACTCAGGTAAAGACCCTTTACCTGAATTTCCTTCTTTTTTGGGGACAGGGGGGAGGTGCATGTGCTTTGACAGGAGTGGAGATGCTGATGCTGGGGTAGGTGACTTCTGGGGTAGGACTGAATGAAAACTGAGGAAGTTCAAGTACATATTGTATAGGTAGAGAAATAGTACAGCAACTATAACAACAATAATAGTACCATAATGTGACAAATTCTGTTAAGGACTTTAAAATATATTATCTTTATCTTCAATCATGTTACAGAGTCCTAGTGTGGCACTGTAGGGTAAGCACTGAACTACTAACTGCTAATTCAAATCTACCAGCTGCTCCTCAGAAACCCTATATAGGGTCTGTTGGAACTCACACTTAATAACAACAAAGATCATTTTCTCTAATCATATTATCAGATTTCTAAAGTGGGAAATTAAATTCAGAATGGTAAGGTAAAAGTCATCCAACTAATCACCAAGCTTTGCTGGGCTTGGCACACTAGTCTGTCTGCGTCCAAAGCACACTAGAATCCAAATTGTTCTATAACTTCTTATAAAGAGGAAAGAGATTTCCTTGGAGGAGTGTTAAGTGAAATCGGAGTATTTCGAGAAGTTTGTTACTGTTGACATGGACTCAGATGCTGCAAAGAAATTGGGTCATTCTTTACGGCTCCACAATCTGACCCTGTTATTGTTGTTAGGTACCATTAGCCAGTTCTGACTCATAACAACTCTATGCACAACGTCTCACAATTTTTGCTGGTTTGAGCCCATTGTTACAATTACTGTGTCCAACTATCTCACTGAGGGTCTTCCTCTTTTTCACTGTCCCAGTGTGATGTCCTTCTCCTGAGACTCGTCCCTCCTGACAACATGCCCAGTGTATGTGAGACAAAGTCTTAACCACCCGTGCTTCTAAAAAGCATTTAGACTGTACTTCCAGCACAGATTTGTTCGTTTCTCTGTCAGTTCATGGTATATTCAATGTTCTTCACCAACAACATAATTCAAAGGCATCGGTTTTCCTTCAGGGTCGTCCATACTCATTGTCTAGTTGCCATGTCTTTGTGAAAAATCCTGGTGTGGCACTGTTGGATAAGTACTGGACCACAAGAATGGTTTGGGTCACAAAGTCAGTTTGAACTGCAAGGTCAGTGGTTCAAACTCACCAGCCACTCCTTGGAAACCCTATACAGGGTTGCGATGAGTTGGAACCAACTAGATGGCACTTCACAGCAACAACACGAGATGATTGAAAGCATCATGGCACCGTATTCTTCAAAGGGACATATTTGCTTTTTGACACTTAAAGAGGTCTTTTGCAGCAAATCTGACTCTAAATATTGATTTTCTTCTCCTTTGTAGCTTGAAAGTAAAATGACCTATGAAAAAATGGTGGAATGTACTAACCCCGAAACCATATCAGAAGAAACCGTAGCAGTCTCCTTCCCACAGTTCACCTTAGAAGACAGCTATGATCTTAATGCTATTCTACAAGCTATGGGTATTGTGGATATCTTTGATGAAGCCAAAACTGATCTTACCGGAATCTCTTCTAGTCCTAGTTTGTACCTGTCAAAGTTTGTCCATAAGACGTGCTTGGAGGTGGATGAAGATGGCACCCAGGCAGTTGCAGCCAGTGGGGCTGTTGGTGTGACAAGGACATCCTATGTGACTTTTAATGCCGACCACCCTTTTCTCTTTTTCATCAGACACAACAAAACTCAAACCCTTCTCTTCTATGGCAGGGTCTGTTCTCCTTAAAAATGTTGCAGTGTCTCCTACTGGAACTGGAAGAATATGGCAATATACTCTTCTGCCGGTATAACAGGGATGCTTTCACTAGTGCTAATCTGTAAAGCTAACTGCATTGCCATCAGAAGGGCTTGCCTTCATCTTCCCCTCACCCTATCGCTGCTTCTCGTTTAAAACCATTAGTATTGAAGTATCTTTGCTCCCTCCCTATCCTTTCCAGCACTCTAACCTTTCAAGTATACAGCTTCACTCTATGTGACCCCAAGGTCAACCCAATTCAGAATGCTGTTGATTTTGTTATTTAAATCACTTATACACTTATAATAGGAACTCTGGTAGTGGGGTGGTTATGAGTTGGGATGCTAAGCTTACCATCAGTGGTTTGAAAGAGAAAGATGTTTTGCAGGAGAAAGAGGAGGCTTTCTGCTCCCTTAAAGATTTACAGCTTTAGAAACGCTGTACAGAGTTGCTAAGAGTTAGAACCAACTCCATGCCACACCACCACCACCATATAGCCCTAAAAAGGGATCATGAAAGTTCAAACCATTGGACCATTTCTAAGAGGTGGCAAGATCAGAACTACTTTAATATGGGCAGTAAGAGGAAATGTTTATATGGAAACCCAACTCTGTTTCTACAGTAGCTGTAATGGAGGTAAGACACCTGCCTCTTTCTCTTACATCTTCTTCTACTGTGTGGAAGATATCCTGTGAGGTGCTTCTCACTTTTGAGAAAGTAGGTCTTGGGGGTTAGTTTAAGTGCTAGTTGGAGGATTTAAGAATGCTCTACTCAGCCCTTATTTTGCATAGGCAGGAAAATGACACTTGTCTTGTGAATTTCACCCAACAGTGACAGGCAGATTAAAGAATGATTGGTCTTAAATTTCCCTTATTGAGTCATACAGGGAACACCTCAGAGCATTCCTATCTGCAGTTAGTCCTAAAATACTAAGTAATGGATGTTAAGGACCAGAGTCGCCTTCTATCATCACTCTGGCTGCATAGACCTATTTGTCCACTCGCAGACTGCGTGGCTGTCCACATATTGAGAGTAGCCTGGGACTGGACTCCAGGCCCTTGCCAGGAGGACTGTTGGTTCCATGTCAAGCTCCAGCCTTAACCACAAATTCTGAGCTACTATTCCTGTTGCCAACTGTGAACCTGGCTCCCTAGGGTTCAGATTCCTGGGCCTGGGACCTTGGCTCTTTGATGTGGTAGTCTGAAGTCTTGATCTCTGCTTTAGCTGGATGCTCTAACTCACGCTATTGGTCAGTCTTTCTTTCATCAAGGTGAATTTCTGGTCTTGGTTCTATCTTGTCCTCTCACTGTCTTCCTCCCAGTTGTCACTGAGCTGATTGTGTGTGGCTGTAATGCTGTATGTTTTTACTTTGCATGAGAAGGTTGGCTAACTCCACCTGCTCTCATGCTGGTCTCCTGCACTCGGTTATCCTATGCACAGATCTTTCCTTGTGCTGTGAGAGACGCAGCCTGTATTCTTTATGCAGGTTTCTCATCATGGGAGCTCACTTAGGACATAAGACAACGTCTTATTGGTAATGTGAGCCAGGTAAAGGCAGCTCTAAGAAGTTCTTTCCCTAGAATACATGTAACATGGATCAAATTTATCTCAGATCATCTCAGTCTCCCCCATGGTTCCTTTAGGAGTTGATAGATTAAGGTTGAGTTCATGTCTGACCTTGGTATTATAATCAGGCATTGATTCTGATAACTCATTGTCTTATTTTATAATGTTCTTATTAATTCCTGTGGTAAACTCATTTTCTCTTTGGGT
This sequence comes from Chrysochloris asiatica, assembly GCF_000296735.1. Taxonomy (NCBI): domain Eukaryota; kingdom Metazoa; phylum Chordata; class Mammalia; order Afrosoricida; family Chrysochloridae; genus Chrysochloris; species Chrysochloris asiatica. The sequence goes on from NW_006408539.1 coordinate 16,952,267, forward strand.
ATCTCAGATTTCAAATCATGAGGGGAAATATTTAAATAATGAGAACGAATGAGCTTCTTAAATCTTTCTGTAAATCATAAACTCAATCTTTACTAATCTTTGATTAAAATGTTTCTTCTTAATGAATAAAGCACTTTATTAGCTCAAATAATACACATTTATCTAAGATATGCATACAATGTTGTCAGTTGACTTTTTAAATAACATGTGAGTTCAATTTTTAAAAATCCCATCCCCAAATATAGCAAAATGAGTACATATCCTATAAAAAAAACAGTATGTCGGAAATAAAATCTATCTCATTCAGTTGTAATTTCTTTTAATTTACCATCATACTTACATATAATGATAAATGAATAAGTTTAAAAAAAAAATAAGAATCAGCACAAAACTGATTCCGATGAGACAGAGGTTAAAGATGCCCCAAATGTTCAACCTTTCTAAATTGCTACATCATGACATCATCTCTAGCATCAACTGCTTCTTCCCATTTTTGGGTACTCCTCAGTACTCTTCCTCCCATCTTTGAGTTTGGCAATTCACTGCAATGCTTCAGAACTCATGCACTGTACTTCTAGTTTAGTGGTTTACTAAGGAAGTAACAGGGTAAACTCGGGATCAGGATCAACTTGGATGTAACTCACAGGAACTACTTCAACCAGGACAGCTGCCTCTCCTTGTCTACTGCTGGTCCTGCTCACACAAGAGTTACAGTTCTTTCTTTAGCTCTACAAATTAAGTGAACAGACATACTCCGCTCACTCCATCAGCAAGTCTTCTGCTCATTAGCTGTCCATTTCTTTGGGTTTGCATGCTTACTGTAGCCTCCTTGCTCTGTGGACCTGGAAACCCACTGTAACCATCTCATGCTGGTCTCCTGATTCTGCTGATGCTGTTTCTTTGCCGATGGACTCTCAGTGCTTGCCACTACTTCTAGCCATCTTTTGTCATCTCTGATATTACAGCCCTCTGTCTCAGGGGTCTAGGAGGTTCTCAATGCAGGGACCCAGCCCCAAAGGATAATCCCCTCTTAGAATTCTATACACCTTATTTACATTGTTCTACCCCACATGGAAGGAGCTCTGGTAGTGTAGTGGTTACAAATCAGGCTACGAACCACAAGGTCAACAGTTCTAAACTACCAGCTGTTCTGAGGGAGAAAGATGAGATGTTCTGCTCCCGTAAAAATTTATAGCCTCGAAAACACTGTACAGTGTCGATATGAATCAGAACTGATTCCACGGCACACAGCCACCACCACCACCACCACCCGACACAGGGTTCTTGTTAGGGAAGACTTTTTGTGGGGTGGGACTATGTTAATAAGGGTTCCATGCACCTTATTTGCATTGTCCCTTGATGGACACAGCACCTTATTTGCATAGTCTAACCCAATCATTCTGTGGGAGTCACAAGATCATGTACGGTTAGAAGGGCTCTATTAATGAAGGCACTGCACTGCAAAAGACATACAAAAGAGATAAAAACTCACAATAATTCTAAAACCCAAGTGTGGGACCCCATTGGTCTTTGGAGTATGGTAGGAATTTCTGCTGAAAGTTAATGGGCTGGACTGAAAGCCATACCATTGTGTCAATGTACCTTGCTTTCTCCTACCTGTGTCTTCACCTGAGTTCAGAAACACAAGGTCTCTGCAAACATCAATTCTGGATGTCTGTCTCTTTACTGTGTACTTGCTACTGTCTTCTGCCCTCTTGTCTTATTAGGTTGTTTTCTCCCTGCAGCCCTACTCATGTGACCGAGTAGAACTGCCTCATAGGGTTTTCCAGGCTGGAATCTTTATGGGAGCCTCTGAGTGGCTTCGAACTTCCAACCTTTTAGTTAGGAGCCAAATGCTTAATGCTGCACCACCAGGATGCCTATGCAAGTCAGTTGTTGTGTTGTTGTTATGTGCCTTTGAATAGGCTCTGACTCATAGCAACCCTGTATAGCGTTTCTGAGGAGTAGCTGGTAGGTTTGAACCACTGACCTTAGGGTTACCATTGCAGTGCCAAAGGAGTCTAGAATGGCTAGAAAAGCAACCAGCTGGTGAAAATGACAAGGAAAAGGAGTTCCTCCATCCCCTAGATCAGTGTTGCCACCATACAGTCATGCCGACGGGAAGAACGAATGGAGCAATATAGGTTTAAAATTAACTGCTTTGTTTATGCCGATTGCAAGTATTCTGCTGAGAGATACATGGGTATGCATCTATGACTTCAGTTCACAGACTGTGTGAGGGAGCCTCAAAGAGTTCCTGAAAAATAGCATTATCTTTAATTCCATTTTCCCACAAACTTTTTGAAGCCTTCTTGTATGCTCTATTTTATTCCAACTCAAGACCTCCTTGTGATCTCATACCTTGTCTAGTTCACAAACTCCCCTCAAATACCTCCTCAGTTCTTCTTCCAAGATGGAACAAGGCAGAACATGTATTCCCTCATCCCTAATTGCTGCTTGCTTCTTTTGCATGCATGCTTTTTTGTTTTGTTTTGTTTTGTCATTGTTACAATGCCATTAGGCTGAGGAGGAGGTCCTACATCATGGTTGGCAGAGAGGGAGCTGTCTACTTGTCTCAGTGGATTCCTTTGTTTCATAATTGGCTGCCAACTCCAAACATGCTCTTCGTTCACTTCACTCGTGTTGTCTTCTTGTTCCTCCAAATCTACTGTCGTAACACATTTTCTTTACACTTGAAAAAATGAGACAAAATACACATCGACTCCTTATTTATTCATGTGGGTAGGTTTCAAAGACCAGGTTGTTATTCCAAGATCGTGAAAATGAAGGATGGTCATAGCAGGTCACATAAATGAGAACGAATAAATCATGACACAACTGCAAAATTTCATAATGTCATAACTGCTCAATTTCAACACTACACAACTGCCCAAATCAGTGTGAATCATGTCCCAGTCACACTGACACATGGCTTTAACCATCACAACAGATTTACTCTTACCTCAGCATTTGTCAGATATATGTTGTTTATGCACAAAATAGTCAAACAGTAGAATTTTTAAAACTGTTGTCATGAATGTGAAATGTTGGATAGCTAAGTGTGAAATGGGAAGCATCTTGGCTCTTTAGGATAAGCCTGGGGCTGTGAACCACAAGGTCGGTGGTTCAAGCCCACCAGATGCTCCATGGGAGAAAGATGAGGAATTCTGCTCCTGAAAAGATTTAAAATGTTTCAGAAACCCTATGCAGGGTTACTATGAGTGAGAACTGACTTTTCATTAATAACAACAAGGCAGCTGATAAGTGAGGAAGCTGACTCTTTGTAGTCTCTTACTAAATGTACTCTCAGTACTATTTCAAACGTAAAAGATGTAGAATATTTCATATTGAATATTTAAATTCTGATGCAATAACCTTGCTATCTAAATAACGTTTCCCATCATGTGCCTAAAACCATGTTTTAGCGACAGATGGGTGAAGATGATTTAAGGAATAATCAAATGAACAGAAGTGTGAGGCCTACCCACACATTGTTGATACACATAAGTTCTGAGTGGGTGGTTCCATGTTCAGAGTTAAATAAATGAAAAAAAAAAATGATAGGATTATGAAAAAAGTAGTACCAAGTAACGAAGGAGTACAAAATACTATTTTGTTGTTGTTGTTGAGTGCCATCAAATCAGTTCACTCCTAGCAACACTGCATAGGGTTTCTGAGGAGTGTTTGGTGGATTTGAACTATTGACCTTGTGTTTAGCAGACCAACACATAACCCACTATGTTACTAGGGCATCTTACATAATGCTATACTGCTGTTGTTGTTAAATGCTGTTGAGTCAGTTCTGACTCATAGCAACCCTGTAGAGGGTTTCCAAGGAGCAGCTGGTGAGTTTGAACTGTTGACCTGGTGTGGTACCATAGGATAAGCATTCAACCTCAAGGTTAGTTTGAACTGCTGCCCTTGCAGTTCAAACTAATCTTGAGGTCGGGTACTTATCCTAGGATACCACACCAGGACTCCACATAATGCTATAGACAAGAAAACACCAAACAAGATTAAGGCAGAAACATACCAGAGGTAAACATTAGGAAAAGATGTATCATGAGGAATAGGATTTAAGAAGCTATGGCATCTATGGATTGGAGCCTAGAACCATGAAGACAAACTATAATGAGACATAGAAGAACTGAGACAGATGCACAAAGACTGCTAGGAAGTGAAAATGCAACTGCAGAAGATGAACAGACACACTGGAAAATTTAGTTAGTGATAAATAAGGCCTAGCTGGTAGGTTTGAACTCCTGACCACTGAGCATTTAACCACCTGCCACCTTCTTACAAACTAGATTCTTCTAAAAATGTAGGGGAAACCATGAGAAGAGCGTCGATGATCAGAAAGTAAACCTAATAATTATGTTTCTGAGGAAGAAAGCAAATTGACGGATATGAATTCAATAAGAGAAGAAAAAAATGGAAAAAAAAATTAACTTGGAAATTCATATGGCTACCATGATTATCTTGCAAGAAAATAAACATACAATGGTGGTCATCTGCCTTGGAGTTGGTTCTGACTCATAGCGACCCTGTACAGTGTTTCCGAGGCTGTAAATTTTTATGGGAGCAGAAAGCCTCATCTTTCTCCCACGGAACAGCTGGTAGTTTCAAACTGCTGACCTTGCGGTTCATAGCCCGATTTGTAACCACTACATGATAACTACCCTAAAAATTTTAAAGATAAAAGGTTGAAAAGGTGGTCTTGTTGGCATGTAGGCAGAAAAGAAAATAGTTTACTTAGGAAGAATAAAGATTTAAATGGGCTCCATACATTTTTGCTCCATTAAATTATGGAAACAAGGAACCATAGACTATAGGTTTGAGGGGAAATTAATTTACTACCCAATCAGGATGACTTTTGTGTGAAAAAATATGCTCCAGTCTATTTCTGTGTATGTGAGCACAAAATTGTTTTATCCCCAGCAACCAGAACCATGCTGTAGTCTTCATTCTGTTGCTATGTGCCATTGAGTCCATTCTTACTCATAAAGACAGTAGCTGACCATCTAGAATGGCCCCATGTGGTTTTCTACGACTTACTATTATGGGAGCAGATTGCCAACTCTTGTCCTCACAGGGCAACTGGAGGATTTGTACTCTATGCATGCTGCTTTGAGTGGAACCCAATGCAGTGAAGGGGTCTGAAAAGGTCAATAAAGAAATCCTTTCTGTAAAAATGTGACTTTAATGTGATAATCCAAGGAAAAAGAGCTATTTTTCATTTTGAATTTTCTCTGTGCCCCGAACTACAGCCATGGTGACTCTGTCCTAAGCAATGATTTTTTTAAAAAAATGTTTGATCCAGCATGGGGAGACTTTGGATGGAAACAATTCAAAGCGATGATGGTACAAGTGCTCAGGTACTAACCTACAGGTTGGCAGTTCAAGACCACCAGCGGTAATATGGGAGAAAGATCTGATCATCTATTCCCTTAAATATTATAGCTTAGAAAATCCTACGGGCTAGTTCTAGTCTGTTACATGGAGTCCAGTAAGTCAGAATTGACTTACAGCCCCTGATAAACAGCCACAGTAGTACTAACTGAGTGTTCATTTATGTCAGGATTGTTCTAAAACCATTCTACGTGTATGCATTAGCCTATGTAACCTCTCAACCATCCTAAGTGGTGGTGGTTGTTCTTAATTGCCATTGAGTTGGCTTGGACTCATGGTGACATTATGGATAACACAATGTAACATTCCCTGGTTCTATAACACATCCACAGTTGCTGGCATACTTGATCCATTAGATCCAGCTGAGAGATAGGTTATTATTACTGCTTGCCCATGGCTGGAGAAATCAATGCATCTGCTTGAGTCCTGGCTGCTTCTCAAGATCTGCCTGGCAATATCAAGGAAGAAGACACATTTCTACACAAGGTTTATGAGCTACTTGCCTAAAAGTACATTTAATGCCCCCATCCCTAAATTGCCAAGGCAGCGTGTGGTAATCTTAACAGTATTCATAGACAGTTTAATGATAAATCTCAAATATAAACATAAATATCCAGCCTTAAACCACCAAGTGTTTGAAGAAAGTCACCACCCTGAAAGAAGGAAGTCAGCCTCAACAGAGTCAACAGGGCCAACAAAAGGATCCCAACAGATAAATAATGTAATTATAAATGTAAAATATCTAAGTAAAAACAGGCTATGATGGGAAGATTCATTTAAAGCGCTTGGAAAGAAAGTTAACATCTAGAAAGGATTAATTTATGGGCTGAATAGCAAGCACAATGCACACAACTGATGGGTCAGCAGAAAGACTGAGCTACAAAGTTCAACAAAGCAAAGGATAAGAGGATAAAGAATTAAGTAAAAAAGTATTGCTACACAATTATAGAAACTATAATGAAACAAAAACATCAATATGTGACACTAGTGTTTCTTGACATATTCTCTGTCTAGATCTGTACATTTCTGAAGGTGATACTTCATACATTTCTGAAGACGATACATCCATCTCTTTAACTTTTCCTTAAAGGATTCAGCGCTCTTTGGTTTACACCATGTCAAAGTAATTTTGTGGCGATGTGGGATAAAGCACTGGACTGCAAAGTTGATTTGAGTCACAAGGTTGATAGTTCAAACTCACCAGGTGCTCCTTTGAAACCCTATACAGGGTCACTATGTGTTGGAACTTAACAACAACAACGGGGACTCAAACTGTATTCTTCTATAAATGTTCCTTCTGTTTTACGAACAAAAAGAAGTCTAAAGGCACAAGATCAGGGCTATAGGATGGACAGGGTTTCCCTACAAAATTCTCCTAAGATACCCCTTGCTGCCTTTGAAGAATGAGTAGGTAGGTACGTTGTCATGAAAGGAAGAAAAAAAAAAAAAAACATAGCGCAACTTGCCTGGCCTTTTCCTCACCAATGCAGTTGTCAATTTTCTTAAAACGTCTTCAAAATAAGTACCATGACCATCTTGTGTCCTTCAAGAAAACCTATCTAGAGGATCCTTTCTGTTGTTGTTGTTAAGTGCCATCAAGTTGGTTCAGACCCATTGCGACCATGTGTAGGGTTTCTGAGGAGCGGCTGATGAGCTTGAACTGCTGACCTTGTGGTTCAAACCAACCTTTCAGTCCAGTGTATTAACCCACAGCGCCACACCAGGACACCACATGACTCCTGTAGAGTCCCCAAAACACTGTTGCCATAACCTTCTGAGCTGACCTCTCTGCCTTGAATTTAACTGGCCCAACAGATTCCCCTTGGAAGCCACTATGTTGCTTGGACCTTTTTTTGAAGGCACCCGAATGAGACTAAATGTGGTGCGGTGCTGTAGGTAAGCACTGCATTGCTAGCTATAGGTTGGTGTTTCAAACCTACCAGCAGCTCCTTGAGACCCCTATACAGCGTTGTTATGAGTTGGAACCAACTCGACAGTCCTTACAACAGCAGCAGCAACATCAAGGAGACTAACACCAATGGTCTACTGAGAGAACTTTTTTGCAGTCATCCAGTGGTGGCAAAGACATGTTTAGACATGTATTGTTTGGGATAAACTCAGGCACATATGAGCTGGAACCGTAGTAGCAAACCTTAGTGGTTTACTCTGATAGAAAATATTTTAAAATGCTAAGACCTATGCGAGATAGATTAAGAAATTCCAGCCATTTATTAATAAGGCATGTCAGGAAGAAAAGAGCAGAGGAAATATTCAAAGAGAGAAACCCAGAAAAGTACAGAATTGAAACTGTCATGCATTCTTTGATTGAAAGGGTCCGTTGAGAACTTATATTTCCACATAGTCACAAAATTAAAGAAGTTCAAGGAAAAAGAATGCATTTTAAAAGTTCTGTGAATTAAAAGAAACAATGTACCTTAGATGTTAATAGAAAATTTTGCCCAATATTTCTATGTTGTGAAGAATATATACTTAAAAACAATTTCTGTCCTTTGAAGAACAAAAATACATTTTGTTTCGAAAAATATATTTTCACACCCCAGGTAGACTTTGGAGTGATGGCAATGTTCTAAGTATTGTTTTACATGAGTGCTCAACTTGAGATCAATAAATTGAACTATGTGTTTACCTTTTTATTTGTTTATGTTTGTTATCTATCACAAAAAGTTTTTTGTTAAATTTATAGGTATTTTATCACATTGTCATTCTTGTGAATGGATTCATTCACTCATTTATTAGGCAAATTTTTTTTTTTTTTTTAGCATATTTTGTGTATTAGGTACCAGTTTAGGTACTGAGATACAGTAATAAACAAAACATTGATGTTTTGTCCCTCATGAAATTCATATTCTATTGGGGAGAGAAATACAATAGACAACTAGTAGCAAGCTGATCTTGAATGGTAGTGTTGCTATTGTTAAGTGATTTTCAACTCATAGCAAACCCAAGTAGAATTGCCCCACAGGGTTTCATTGGCCACAATCTTTACTGGGACAGATTGCCAGGACTTTCTTCTGCAGAGCTGCTGGGTGGGTTTGAATGATCAGACTTTTGGCAACTGAGTGTTTAACCACTGC
>NW_006408539.1:16961550-16964568 GCF_000296735.1 Chrysochloris asiatica
AGTCCTCTTCACTTTCAGCGATCAAGGTTGTATCATCTGCATATTGTGGGTTGTTAATGGCAGAGCAGGTAGTTCAAAGTTCCCAACCCTCACCCCAAACATAAAAAATCAAACAGAAACACTCAGAACTAGCATTATTGAAAGTCTGGAACAAGTCGAATGTTAACAGCAACCGAATGAACACGGAACTCAGAAAAAGGCACCTTAAACACAGTAGGAAAGCTTTGTGTTCCTTTTACTGTGCATGCCCCACCCTCTCTCCAGCTCAGTTCCCAGCATGGCACCCTGGTTCTGGAGGAACAGAGGGAACCTTATTGAGAAGGACTGATATAAGGCATATCTGTTTTGTCTGTCTTAGAATGCATATGGGTGGAACAGTGGCAGGCATTGCTTGAAAACACTGCCAAGTGAACTACCCACTGGCCATTAGCTGCATGGAGCAAAAGGGTACATAAGACATATGGTTGATTAACTCAGGCATCGGAAGAAAACCTTGGGAGAGAGGTTTATAGGGAAATTAGAGCATTCAAAAATCACCCAAGTGTCGGGAGCAGTCTGTGTGTGTTTAGAAAGCCATATACATTCTCAGCCAGGCAAGATGCATGGTTAGAAAAGAACCAAGGATAGAATGTCCTAAGCCTTCACTTACATTCAATACATGAAAATCAGTCAATGCGATAGACCACATTAATGTATTGAAGGAAACAGTCACACATTAATCTCAATTGATATTAATCAGTCATGTGGTCTCTGTTAGTGTTCAGCTTTAGTTTGCTCCCAGGGGGCGCTATGGAACACACATGGCACCATAAAGCTAGTCCTGGGTCAAGGAGCCTGGCCTTCGACGCACTGTGCTTTGAGTCTGGCATTGAAGGGCGTGGACTGGGATATAGCTTTGCAGACAGGTGGCTCCCATTTAGCTGTACACTATCAGCCGACATAGCCACTGGGTAATAGGCACAGTAGTTAGGAAAGAGAATCTGGTTTGGGCACCAACAGCATTCATTGCAACACTATGGGCTTGGAGAAGGAAAATGTGACAAGCTAGTGTCAGTTTCAGGCATTCAGAGGTTGTGCCAAAACTGTGAGTGGAGAACCTAGTAGGACTGTGGTTCAGAGCTTAACTACAGTAAGTCCCGGGGTCCGATGTATAGACAACTGGCCTTGGATTACTAATGTCCTACTTACAGACAACTTGTACACTCTTCCCTCTGTATCTGTAAGGATTAAACTAATCCTGGGTCAAAAACATTTGAGGGGGAAAAAAAGCCTCTCAAAAGCAATTAAGTAGTCAAAACAATCCCTCAAAGACTTAGAGGAGATGTAAAGGGATATTTCCATAATATTTACACTAAACGACCACACATCTGTCAGTTTGTCATACTGTCCTGACTTGCTGCTGCTATGATTCTGGAAGCTATGCCGCCAGTATTTTAAATACCAGCAGGGTCACCCATAAGGGACAGGTTTCAGCAGAACTCCCAGACTAAGACAGACTAGGAAGAAGAGGTGGATCACCTCTGAATGATTAGCCACTTCAAATTTTGTGAACAGCAGTGAAACATTGTCAGATACAATGCCAGACAGTGAGCCCCTCAGACTGGAAGGTATTAAAATACTACAGGGAAAGAGCTGCCTACTGAAAATAGAATTGACCATTGTTGGGAGGTACTGAGCCAAAGGTCTCTGACTTGGGGGTAGTTTTACTGCAATTGAACAGTTGTGGTCCAGAAACTCGGGCTGCACCCAGGTCAAGCTGCCCCCTGAGGAATTTTCAGGACTGCCTTGGGAGACAGGGAACTTGCAAGGTCTTTCCTTGTACACAGCCATGACCTTTGGCTCAGTTTGCACAAACATCTAGCTGCTCTAATCTCTGTTTTACCTAGCCACCACAAGTTACATTCTTCTGATAAAGCCCCATTTACCTCGTGCACAAACAACAGCAGATGTTCTTGCACTCTTTTCCCTGCCCCAAGCACCTCCTTTTGATACGTGTATAAAATAAACTTGCTGCACTTGGTCTGGGTTGCAGTTTATCCATCAGAGTGCTTCATCCCACATGGTCCCAACTTTACTTAATTCATTTGTGTCTTGTGTCTTTCTTTTACTTCTAATCTTCTGTCGTCCCACTTGGGTTTAGTCTCTCTGTGTGCAACATGGAGAATAGCTGATGCCGGATGTGGCAAACCATAATGATGTGAATAGAATAAAGCTTTGGGGATCTTCATTTGCTGATGGGGCACAACTCAAAATAAATAAATAAAAAAGAGCTGCAAACTTCCATTAATAATTGGAATGTGGAATGCATGAGTTATCATGTGTCTATCCTCTAGCCAGTGACTTACTTTCCCTTCTTCCAACTCTGGTAACCATCAAGGAATGTTTATTTTAATATAAAAACCTTTTCTTGAGTTTTTACAATAATTGTGTGATACAATATTTGTCCTTCTGTGATTGACTAATTTGACTCAGTACAACATCCTCCAGGTTCACCCATATTATAAGGTGTTTTGCAGTTCATTGTTACCCTTCATTGCTGCATATAATTCTATTGTGTGCATGCAGTAAAGTTTGTTTATCCATTCTTCCATTAACAGACATTTAGCCAGTTTCCATCTTTTTGCTATTGTGAATAGTGCTGTGATGAACCTGGTGTGCATAGATCCACTCATGTCATGGTTCCTATTTCTTGGGAATATATACCAAGTAGAGGGATTGCTGGATCATGCACAATTTCTACTTCCAATGTTTTGAGAAGCGACATATTACTTTCCACAGTGGTTGGACCATTTTACAGTGCAGTCAGCAATGTATGAGGGTCCCGGTCTCTCCACACCTTCACCAGCATTTGTTGCTTTGTTATTTTTAGCGTTACTATTAATGCTGGGGTGAGATAGTATCTCATTCTTGTTTTGATTTGTATCTCTCTAAATCACCACCATCAATGGCTAATTGGAGTCCTGGTGTGGTGATCTAGGATAAGTACTGGACTGCTAACCGCAAGGTTGACAGTTCAAA
>NW_006408539.1:16964938-16966091 GCF_000296735.1 Chrysochloris asiatica
CCTCATCTCTGCCTCCATCTCTGGTGTCATTGCTTCTCTGGGCAGGGTCCCACATTCTGCTCATGTTCTTCTCCCTTGATGGGCCTAAGGTCCTCTGTTCCTGGAATGTAAGGTTAATAACTCCTCCTTTTATGTTACAAAATTTTAACTTTATAGTTGTGACAATCACAATTCATCATGATAGTTATTACTCACTATTGAATCATAAGAATTTTATACCCATTTCCTATCACCAGACCCATCTAGACAAGGTGAAAACTATTCAGAGGTGATCCTACCTTTCCCCACACACCCTGAAACTAAACTCCCTCTTGAAAACTTGTAAGTCAGTTACTTTTTCCCTTTATAGGCACCCTCCCCCCAACTTTAGGTAGCCAAAGTCTAAGTTGCCTGCCCCTATCAACCCTGTATACAGAGGGGATAAGATTGATCCTTGATGTGAAGACTCCTTCCCTCTCAGTTGGTATTTTGATCAACTACATTCATAAGTATAGGCCAAGTTCATCAAATTGTAGCAATTTACACATGTTTTCTTCATCAAAAATTTTTTTTTTATCTTCTTCTAGTTGAGTTCCGATCACCAAGCCATCAAGGCTAGGTCAAATGGGTACTATCTGCAAGTTTGGGTGTTCTTGTGCATCTCTCCTCACTTCATATCAGCTGGATGCTTCACTCTCAGCTCTAGCCCTTTGTGACTACATCCTTTTCCATGGGCTCAGGAGTCCCCAGGTCTCACCATACTTCTGAAAAACTAGCACTTCTGCTTCTCTTTCTCATCTCCAGGTCAACGGAGGTCTACAGAATGTGGTCAAACTCAGCCCATATCTTCACTGCTGCCTTTCCCCCACTTCCACTCACCAGTAGACCAACGTGGTTGCCAGCAAGCTTACATGCCTGCTCTTACTGGCAACTACGTTGGTTCTGGAATACTTATGCTTCATTATGTTATCCATAGCATGTCATAATCCACATAATAGAAAGACTTTACATAGTCACTAAAGCACCGGACTCCTGGTATGGAACCACAGGATAAGCACTGGACTTTGAACTACAAAGTCGGCAGTTCAAACCCACCAGCTGTTCCTCAGAAACCCTACGCAGGGTCACTATGAGTTGGAATTGATTCAATGGCACTTAACAACAACTACAACAA
>NW_006408539.1:16967714-16976397 GCF_000296735.1 Chrysochloris asiatica
GAAGTAAAAGAGCTGAACAGAAAATTTCAAAGGATAGCTCAAGAAGACAAAGTAAAGTATAATAATGAAATGTGCAAAGACCTGGAGTTAGAAAAGGAAAGAACACACTTAGCATTTCTTAAGCTCAAAAGAACTGAAAACAAACAAACAAACACATTCAAACCTCAACTTGAAATACTGAAGGATTCTATGGACAAAATGGAGTCCTGGTGTGGCTCAGTAGGATAAAGCATTAGACCACAAGGTCAGCTTGAACCACAAGGTTGCCACTTCAAACCCACAGCTTCTTGGAAAGCCTATGCAGGGTTTAGGCACTAAACAACAACAGCATGGACAAATACTGAATAATACAGACAGCATCAAAAGAAGAAGGAAAGAATACACAGATTAACAAGAAGAAGTAAGCCATGTTCAGTCATTTCAAGAGATAGCATATGACCAAGAACCAATGGTACTGAAGGAAGAAGTCCAAGCCGCACTGAAGGCATTGGCAAAAAAAAAAAAAAAAAAAAAGATTCTAGGAATTGACAGGAAATAAATCAAAATCTTTCCACAAACTGACTTCCATCTTCTTTTGACGCTTTCTGCATCATTTAATATTTTGCCCATAGACTCCTTCAGTATTTCAAGTTGAGACATGAGTTTTTTCCTGAGCATTATTTCATTTGATGCTCATAGTAGAGCAGTTAAGCAGACAGGACATGGTAGGTCCTCATTTTACTGACATAAAAGCACAACCCAGAGGCCCCTCAACTCAGTGTGTCTTCAAGTTGACTTTGTCGGTAAGTTAGAACAGACGCATAAAGCTCTTATTTAGATTTAGTGAAAAAAGACGCCCTGGTGGTGCTGTGGGTTAGATGTTGGACTGCTAACCACAAGGTCAGTGGTTCAAATCCATCAGCAGCTCCTTGAAAGATAAATGAGACTGTATGCCCCCATAAAGATTTACAGTCTCGGAAGCGCCGTATAGTGTCACTATGATTCTGAATCGACTTGATGGCAGTGGGTTTGGGTAGAGTACCCAAAAAAACTTGAAGCATTTTCACTGATTTAAAAGGTACGCATGCAGCTAGCTAGTGAAGGTGATTGTAATGGAGAACTGGCTGTGAGTAGGGGCTGGTTCAAGGAGTCCTGCATGGTGCTGTGGGATAAAGCACTGGACTACACGGTCGGCATTCAAACGTTCAAGCTGCTCCTTGGAAACCCTACATGAGGCCACCATGAGCTGGAACCAAACAACAGAGTTGGTACAATAATTTCAAAGTGAGGGCAAATTTACCTAACATTACAGGGCAAGCAGGAATTATCCATAAGTTGGACGTTCTTAACCTGCAGACTCATTTTAATGAAATCCCAAAAATATCCAAAGATTTTATAAAATGAAGAATCCCATCTCATTGGCATACAGGGCTAACTCCATAATTAACTGCCTTTTTTTTTAAAACCTTAATTCTGGTAGCGTAGTGGTTACGAATCGGGCTGCAAACTGCAAGGTCAGCGGTTCGAAACTACCAGCTGTTCCGCGGGAGAAAGATGAAGCTTTCTGCTCCCGTAAAGATTTACATCCTCAGAAACCCTGTACAGGGTCACTATGAGTCAGAAGCGACTCCAGGGCACTTAACAACAACAACAACAACTCAAAACTCAATTTGCATTTTTTTCACTCACAATTAGAAAGTGAAGTTAGTTAAATACTTAAAACCTTTCAGTTTCCTTAACGAACTGCACTGGAAACATTAACAAAAGTGTGATGGGATGTTGGGACTGACTCATGTATTTGCCTGTGATTTTACAGCCTCCTCTGTCAGGAGGTACTTTGGGTGGAGAATGTTCCTGGTGTGAGTGAAACATTGCCAGGCCTTGCTGTTTAACAACACAGAGCAATCCTCACACCCTTTACTACCAAAGCCAAAAGCCAAGACGATCCAAGGCTGCTGCTTTTAATAAGCTACTAGAGCCAGAGGGATGCCCCAGGGTGGCAGGAAAAACTGGAATTTGGAGGTGCACATTCTTAATGAGTTGCTTTAACAACAACAACAACAACAAAGGATAAGCACTGAACTACTAATCACAAGGTTGGCAGTTGAAACCCACTAGCTACTACTTGAAAACACTATTCAGGGTTGCTGTGACTCAGAGCAGACTCGATGTGTGACCCATAACAACAGATATATGTTGTTGCTGTTATAAAGTGCCGTCAAGTCAGTTGCGACTCATAGTGACCCTATATAGGGTTTCTGAGGAGTGGCTTTGCAGTCTAGTGCATTAATCCATAGCGTCACACCAGGACTCCATAACTCCATATGTATATATATATATATAAATATATATGTTGTTGTTAGGTGCCATCGAATCGGTACTGACCCATAGCGACCTTATGCACAGCATAACGAAACACTGCCCGATCCTGGGCCAACCTCAACACTGTTGCTACGCTTGAGTTCATCGATGCTGCCACTTGGCCAATCCATCTCGTTGGGGGTCATATATATATATAGTTACATATAGTTACTGTTTTCCTGAAGTCAATGAGCTTGTTGGGTGTTTATGAATTCCTGGCACTTAGTCCAGTATCTGGGATCCTGGTGGCTCTGTGGGATAAACACTGGACTGTGAACCACAAGGTCAGCAGTTTGAACCCACCACCTGTTCTGAGGGAGAATGATAAAGCTTTCTGCTCTTGCCAAGATTCACAGCCTTGGAAATCCTATACAGGGTCTCTCTGAGTCAGAACCAACTCAGTGGTACATAACAAGTCCAGTGTCTAGTACACAGAAGATTCTCAGCAAATGTTTGATTGAATTGTAACTAGAGGTTTCAGCATGAGTGGAGAGAATACTTGAGGTGTGTATGCGTGTGTGTGTGTATAGCTTCCTGTCCATTCGTTCCTCACACCTTTTCCTCACTCTTTTCTTTTTTTACCTCACTCTGGTTGGTTTTTTTTTTTTTTTACTTCCTTCTTTGTATTTGGCACCCCAAAATATTACAACTGCATAATGAGTTTCATTAGAGAGAGCTGGCTTGTCAGGACACAGCTCTGTCCATCTCTGGTAAACATGGTATGAATTTCATTCTGGTTTTTATAAGGCTATAAACTTTGGTTCCAATCTTGCTTACTCATTACAGCCACCTGGATAATAAAAACCTCTGATGCCTGACTCCCACCTCAGATTTGCTGATCCAGTTGGTCTGGGGTGGAGCCTGGACTTGGATATTTTTTCAAGTTCCCTGTTGCTGTGTGCCATCCAGTCGGTTCTGACTCATAGCGACCCTGGTGGGTTTGAATTGTCCATCTTGTGGTTAGCAGTCCAGTGCTTATCCTACATAGTTCTAAGGTTGGGAGCCACAGCACTTAAAAGCGCTGCCAGACAGATAATCTGAGAAATCCTTAGGGACCAAGACTCTTTCATGGGTCTCACCAAACTTGGGTCATAGTCCAGTTGACTAGGCCATTCTAATGCTCTTAAAAAATCCTAGATTGAGTAGCTATTTTTATCTTGTTTTGTTCTCTACTTAATTTAGGTCCCTTTCCACTTGGGTCTCAGAAAAGACTTTCTAAGGGATTTGGGGCAGGACTTTGAACCAGTTCACTGCAGTTTGGCCTTCTACTTCAATATGGTGGTGGTGGTTATGTGCTGTGGAGTCAGTTCCGACTCATAGCGACACTATATAGGGTTTCCAAGGCTGTAAATCTTTACAGGAGCTGAAAGCCTTGTCTTTCTCCTGTGGAATGACTGGTAGTTTCGAACTGCTGACCTTGAGGTTAGCAACCTGACTCGTAACCACTACGCTACCAGAGCCCCTTCGGCTTCAGTATATCCCCCCCAGATAGACTGGGGTTAGGAGCTGCAGTTCAACAAGATTCCCAGCTGCTTCTTGTGAAGAGCTTCAATGTGACAACAGAAAAAGACACTCATTATGCTGCATTTTCACTATTTTCACTAACTGTGACAGTTAGTTGTCCGTAATTGAAACCTGGCCATATATAAGGATCTGCAAGATTCTTATGTACATGTAAGATTCACTGGGGGAGCTCTAAGGATTCCTATATATTACCTTGAAGATCTTGTTAAAATGTCATTTTTGATGGGGTATATCTAGGGTGTAAAGGCAAATTCTCAGCAAGGAGTTGAAGTGGAATAAACCGGTTCCAAACCTTGGTTTTGGAGGAGTTAGAGTTTAAATTTTATTTCTTTGGTGGTAGAAAGATGTCTCAGGTGCTTATGATTTGAACTTCAGTTCACAACACAATTGTTGACAATTTCCAGGGCATAACTCCACAGCTATGAATAAGAAACATACAAAATGAAATCCTCAGTTTTGTCGTACACTAGTTTTATTAGGGAGATTATCATTGAGAAACCCAAGGTTGTTTCACTGGAAATGCAAACTCTAATGACTAGGGAGAGGCAGGGAACTATAAATTCAGGATCTCAGCTACTCACTTTACATATGTTTCCTAGCTCTCTGCCCAACTACCTCTGTCTGAAAGCTCGGCTCCAACTGAAGACCTGTGTGGTTTGAGGACACCCATGTTTGCGGATCTGAACGGAGCTCTTTGATTGGGTATGGACTTATCTTTGGGGTGGTTTGATTTTATTCAGAGCCTACATGGCTAATCATGTGTCTTCATCTGCATGACATCAGTTTAATTCAATTTATATCTGAGGCAATTTGCAAGGGCTCTAAAGGAACCTGGAGTTGAGATGCCATCTTTAGTGGCAGGTGTGGAATGGTGTAGCATGGGTGGACTTGATAAACACAGTCCCCAAGTATGTGGGGTTTCAGAAATTTTACTCGGTGTGAACCTCATTTTAGGATCCTCCTCCTCAAAGCCTTTATTAACTAGTTTTAGAGTAGCTAGTGGTGAAGAAGATATAAAACAGGCTCTCCTTGTTTCTTTTTGGTAAAAATGAATTGATCTTTAAACAGGATTATGTTTGTACGAGATAAAGGTGACAAAAAAATCACTCGAGAAGCCTGAAGCCATATTGTTGTTAAGAGCTGTTGACTCACAGCGACCCTGTATAGGGCTTCTGAGGAGTGGCTAGTGGGTTTGAAATGCTGACCACGTGGTTAGAAGTCCAGTACTTATCCTACAGTGCCATACCAGGACTCTGTATTGTTATTATGTACCATTGAGTGTGTACTTTACGCACAACAGAATGAAACACTGCCCGTCTCATAGCAACCCTGTATAGGGTTTCCAAGGAGCTACTGATGCTTATCTTACAACACCACAGGACTACATATTGTTGTTGTTGTTGTTAACTACTGTGGAGTTGGTTCCAACCCATAGCAACCCTGTATAGTGTTACATATCATTGTTGTCGTTAAGTACCGTGGAGTCGAGAAGTATAAAACAGAAAAACCTTTTACCCCTCCCAGCTCCACCCCCAAAATTCATGGCCAGACATATTTTAAGGAAAATTCAGCCCGAGGTTAAGTGTTGACACTGTTAGGGAAGGAGGTTTGAGGGAATGATTCGCTCTTGTCACATTCGACACTGAAGGAAAGTACCAGACAAGCATAGAATGTTGGCTTTGTTGTTGAGGCTGCGCTGACAAACATGGCTTGAACCTGAGACCCATGGGGGCTCCTTCGCCTCCCTCTGGGCCGTCCCAGGCAGTGCAGCCCTTGAAGTTGGATCCCCCAGACTGCCTGGGGACACTCACCTTAAGGAGGCGGCAGCTGCCAGATAAATGCAGGCAGGTTCTGACAGGAAGAGTGTAAAACCATTAAGGCGTCAGCCTGGCTCCCTGGGGAGACGAGAACTGAGGCCCACTCAGTGATGCCAAACTCGGACGATTGTCTTATCAAGAGAAGCTTGAGGGAAGGGTGGAAGGAAGGGAGCAGGACGCTTTCTCTGAGAGGGTGGAAATCTCTGTTTTTGGAATCGAGGTAGAAAGAGGAAGAAAAGAAACGCAACTGTAATGCAACACACATACACAAAATGTAAAAATCAGTTTTACCCTAAAGTTGAATTCCTAGTGCCCTGTGTAAAGTTGATTCCATGTGTGTCAGAATAGAGCTGTGCTCCACAGGACTTTCAATGGCGGATGTTTTGGGAAGTAGAATGCCCGGCCTTTCCTCTGAAGCACCTCTCAGTGGACCTTAGCTCAGTGAGCAGTCGAGCATGTAAAAGGTTTGCAGCCCCCAGGGACTCTCACCTCCAATCCCAATAAGTAATGGAAAGGGCTTGGCTTTCTTTGATTAGTGTTTCTGTTTCAGATTTCACTGAAACGATCATGAATTCACTCGGGACAGCAAACACTCGGTTTGGGATTGATCTTCTCAAAGAGCTGAAGAAAACAAGTGACGACAATATCTTCTTTTCCCCTGTGAGCATCTCCACTGCCATTGGCATGATCCTGCTGGGCGCCCGAGGGAGCACGGCCCACCAGCTACGGAAGGTAGGGGCTTCCTGCTTACTCTCAGACTCTGCTCAGATCCCTTTCTCAGGGCCAGCCCTCCGACATCGCTGGGGTCAGGAAGTGGAGGAAGACCATGAGGAAATGGAGCAATGTCAGGTCCCCCCAGGGAAGACAGTTCCCTACCCAGATGCCGTAACTCCATGTGCTCTCTGATGGGTGAAGTGCCTTTGGGTGGGGCATGGGTGAGTGGCCTTGTCCAAGCCATTAATCTTTAAATTCAAGCTAAAACGTGAAGAACAGTAACTACTGGGGGAGATGATATAATTCCCAATTCTAGCATAGTTCAGAGTTACTGGGAAGCAAATGGTTAACCTTTGGAGTACCATGTATGGGACTGGCAGTTGAAGCCCAACCACAGGTGACTCGGAAGGAAGACCTGGTGATATCTTTCTGAAAGGTCACAGCCTTGCAAACCCTTTGGAGCAGTTCGACTCTGCACACATGTTGTTCTCCATGAGTTGAAATCAACTGAATGGTAACTAACAACAGCAGGGTATAAAATGCCACCTCCAGACCCAGAAACTCACAGCCATCAGGTTGATTCTGACTCAGAGAGGCCATAGATGGAGTTTCTGAGACTGTGAATCCTTGGGGAGCAGATAGCTTCAACTTTTTCTGGCAGAGCAGCTGGTGGGTTTGAACTGTCAACCTTGAAGCTAGCTGGCCTATGCCTAACCCATAGCACCACCAGGGCTTCTTTCAAATGCCATTGTCAATGATGAATAAATGAATGATAATAGCTCCTCTGCAGAGATAAGTGGATAACCCAGGCCTCCTTGTGTTCTCAAAGAGCGACATGGGAGCCGTGTACCACGGAGGTTTCTTGAGCAAATATCCTCTTTGCCCTGATGCATTCTTGTTGTTGTTATGTGCTGTGGAGTCGATTCTGACTCATAGCGACCCAGTACAGGGTTTCTGAGGCTGTAAATCTTTATGGGAGCAGAAAACTTCATCTTTCTCCCGTGGAACAGCTGGTAGTTTTGAACTGCTGACCTTGCGGTTCGCAGCCCGATTCATAACCACTACGCTACCAGAGCTCCTTGATGCATTCTTATTGCCATAATATTTCATACTTCTTCCAGGTGTTCTACTCTGAAAAAGACACAGAAAGTTCTGAAGAAAGTTCTGAAGAAAAGGTAAGGAGACAAATCTTAAAGCCTAAATTTAGTATGGTTGGCTTGTTAGGTATAGAGTTGACAAAGAAAAGATAATTCTTCATGTGTTTTACTAAGCTATCCTATTTCAGCAGCCAAACACTGTTAAGATTATACACGAACAAACCCTTAATCTTAGGAGGGAGTCTAATGTTGCAGACTATTATTATCCTGACTGCTGACCAAAAGGCTGCAGGTTCCAGTTCACCCAGAGGTGCTTCAAAGAAAGGGCTGGTGAGTCCTTGAAAGCCCTGTGGAGCACAGTTCTAGTGTGACACACACGGGGTTGCTATGAGTTAGAATTAATTGGAAGTCAACTGTTTTTTTCTGGATGATTCTGGTGGACTCCCTGGGGGGTGCAGACAGTTAACACACTCAACTGTTCATTGAAAGGTTAGAAGCTTGAGTCTACCCAGAAGTGGCTTGGAAGTAATGCTTGGCAATCTACTACCAAAAAATGGCTGCCATGAGTTGGAATTGACTTGACAGTAACTGGTATTTAATTAATATTGTTGTTGTTGTTGTTGTTGTCAGGTGCCATCGAGTCGGAACCGACTCATAGAATATTAAGAGATTTTAACTTGAAGGGGATTCAAACTCACCAATCACTCCTCAGAAACCCTATACAGGCTCACTATGTGTTGGAATCAACTCAAAGATGCTTAATAACAACAACTTGAAAGAGAAATAACCAATCTGTTGAATACTGGTCAAAACTCAGTAGAGTGAAATAACTACAGTGATGTATACTAGTAAAAGCCCAATAGAGTAAAAAGTAACTATAAGAATTGGAGGAGTTTTGGAGGTAAATAGATTTGTGTTCAAAGCCTGGCTCAGTCACTCAGCCGTAGACCCCTGGGCCCATCTTTTACTTTCTTGTGTCTCTGTAACGTACTCAGTGGGGCATGTGGAACACGCTGGAGCTCCTCCGGTCCTGGTCGTTGTCACTGTTGCTTCTGTTGAGTTGGCGTTAGGGGTGGTAATAGGGGGTATTATCACTAAATTAAAAACTTCATTTAAAAACAAAAATGTTGCATTTAAAAAGAAGTGTTGTTAGGTGCCTTGGAGTCAGTTCTGACTCAGTGATCCTACACA
>NW_006408539.1:16977857-16985932 GCF_000296735.1 Chrysochloris asiatica
ATCGATGATTGATCTGAACAAAATTAAGTCTTTGACAACTTCACTCTTTTCTCCATTTATACGCATATTGTTTATTGGTCCAGTGGTGAGGAGTTTTGTTTTCTTTATATTGAGGTGCTAGCCATACCAAAGGTTGTGGTCTTTGATCTTCATCAGTAAGCATGTTAAGGCCACTTCATTTTCAGTAAGGAAGGTTGTATCATCTGCATGTCACAGGTTAATGGGTCTTCATCCAATTCTGATGCCACATTTTTTTCCCATATAATCCATCTTCTCAGATTATTTGCTCAGCATACATACTGAATAAGTATGGTGAACTAATGCAATCTTGGTGCATACCTTTCCTAATCTTAAATCTTTCGGTGTTCCCTTGTTCTGTTCAAGAAACTGCTTCATGGTGTATGTACAGGTTCCTCATGAGCACAAACGGTTTGGAATTCTCATTCTCTGCAATGTTGTCCATAGCTTGTTATGATCCACACAATGGAAAGATTTTAGGTAGTCAATAAAGCACAGGTAAACATCTTTCTGGTATTCTCTGCTTTCAGCCAAGATCTACCTGATGCCAGCAATGATATCCCTCATTTCATGTCCTCTTCTGAGTCTGGCTTGAACCTCTGGAAGAAGTGTTAGTGCAGGACAAATGACTTTCTGGAATCTTTTCCAGTTTAGGATTTTAGTATTCTTCAACAAAATGATGATCTGTCCTAAAGTGGGGATGGGAATGAGTTCCTGAGGTCAGGACTGAGCATCAGGGTTCAGTGAGACCTCTCAGCCCAGCTCCAGGCCCTCATAAAATCATGGCTGTAACTACCTGTTTCACAATCCTGCAGGGCCTGGTGGTGGGGGTCTCAGCTGCCTGTGTGGAGAGTCAGGTGTCCCTTCCCAAGTTTGCACAATAGAGTCTTCTGCTCGCCTCTCAATCAAAGGCAAATGGCTCCAATGCCCTTTCCGTCCCAAGCATGGAGACCACACAGACTCGTTGTTTGTATCAGAATAAGGTACAAGCCTTGAATAGATGCCTCCCTCCTGTGTGGGAGGCTTGGCACTCATCTACTCTAATATCAACACTTAATAGATGAGGAAACAGAGGAATAAAATGAGATTCCCATTTGATAATCACATGTCCTCAGAATTCTGAACTATGCTTTAAAAATGGATGATCAAATTTCATCATGTATATACAAAGTATAAGAAAGACTACAGTGGACACCCTTTAACTCTCTCCTCCCAGTGGGATAAACAAACCATGACTGTAAAAATATGTGGCACTAATCCATCCTCCCCCAACACTCTCTGTCTCTCTACTACTGGGTTAAATAATTTGTTATAAAGGCCACAGAGAACTCAGATAGCATATTCAGAATTATGGGGTTTAATAGGGAAGGTAACAGGTTACAGTTTAGGGTCAGGCATGCTCATGACACAGTTGTTCCAGTCTGTTGTTAATAAATGCCCATAGAACTCACCACTTCACCATAGGCATCAGCCTGAAGACACTCAGATCTAGCCCATGGGTCAACAAACCTAGCTTCCCCAAGTAAGTACCTGGAGGAATCCCACTCTACAAGCAAACTTCCTGCCCAAAGTCACTCAGCTTTCCTTGCTCCATGGGCGGCAAGCCCACTGCTCTGCCTTGTGTTCATGGTTCTACTGCAGCTGTTTCTCTGCTCCTTCTCCGGTGTCACAGCTTTCTGTCCCTGGGTCAAGGAGGTTCAATGCACAGGGGTCTTGGGTCCAAAGGATATGCTGCACTGCTGGCTCTTTCTTCTTCATGGTAGCACAATTCCCCTTCCTGCTTCTGAGATGGCTCATTATTAAATGATGGTTCATTATTAATACCCATGCTTGAGTTTCAAGTTTTCACAATGACAATGAACTCTGCTCACATTCACAGCTGAATCCTATCATCCTGTCAGTATCTTCTCTTACCCAGACCCAGTGGGGCAGAAATATTGTGGGAGTTACAGACTATGGCTAGAACAGACCGTACATAATTCATGAAAGCATAAGCCACCCCCTGGCTCTGCTAGCCATTGTCAGTTTCGTATGCCATAGATTAACTTTTCCATATTATTTTAACTGTAAGCACACCCATGAAAACTTGTAAGCCAGGCATTTCATGCCTTTAGTATTCCCCATTTTTGATAGCCAATTTATAAATTGTCCATTTCTATCAATCCAGTTGTCTGAGGAGACAAACATACTCCTTGATGTAAAGACTCTTCTGTTCATGTTGGAAGTTTAGGCATCGGCATTTGTCAGCAAACTGCAGTCCACAGGAGGCCATTGAAGCTGTAATACTTTACACCTCATATGCAAGTGAAAGTTGGATGATGAATAAGAAAGATCATAGAAAAATTGATGCGTTTGAGTTATGGTGTTAGAGAATAGTAAAAGTACCATGGCCTTCCAGAAGAACAAATACATCTGTGTTGGATGAAGTACAGACAGAATGATCCTTAGAAGCCAGAATGGTGAGACTTTGTCTCTCATACTTTAGACATATTATCAGAAGGGACCAGTCCCTGGAGAAGGATATCATACTTGATAAAGTGGAGGGTCAATGGAAAAGAGGAAGACCCCCAATGTGATGGATTGGCACAGTGGCAGAAGCAATGGGCTCAAGTGTGGGATGGCTGAGGACCAGGCAGCACTTTGTTCTGTTCTATATAAGGTCACTGTGAGTTGGAACCAACTTGATGGCACCTAACAACAACAATAAGGTGTGCCTGACCCAAGCCATGGTATTTTCAATAACCTCATATGGATACAAAAGCTGGACAGTGAATAAGGAAAATCGTAGAAGAATTGATGCCTTTGAATTATGGTGTTGGAGGAGAATACTGAATGTGCCATGGGCTACCAAAAGAACCAATAGATCTGTTTTGGAAGTGTAGCCAGAGTGCTCCTTAGAGGCCAAGATGGCTAAACTTCGTCTCTCATTGGACATATTGTCAGGAGGGAACAGTTGCTGGAGAAGGAGCTCATGCTTGGTAAGATGGGGGGTCAGAGAAAAAGAGGAAGACCCCCAACGAGATGGATTGGGCAGATGGCAGCATTGATGGACTCAAGTGTGGCAGTGGTAATGAGGTTGGCCCAGGATTGGACATTGTTTCGTTCTGCTGTGCATGGGGTTGCTCTGAGTCGGTTCTGACTCAATGGCACCTGATAACAACAACAACAACAAGGCAAAGCACTGTGGAGATGAAATGATTCGTTCATTCACAGAAGTTGGTAGCAGTAGCTGGGCACTATCTAGTTGTTGTCATGGAGACTGATGCTCACCTGGTTCAGTAGTCCACTGAACTAATTGTTTCCATGTGTCTTCAACTTTCATCACTCTTATTTCCTCTGAGCAGGGAGAGATCACTAGCTGTACCTTAGATGACCACTCATGAGCTTTTAAGACCCCAATTACGATTCACCAAAGTAGGATGTGGACTACTGTCTTTATGGACCAATTGACCAGGGTGTTCCTTAAGATCATGGTCTTGAACCTCCAGACCCAGTGATTCATTCCTTCCAGGTGTTTTGTTATATCTCAGATGTTTTCATAACTTTGTCCTTTGTACGTTCCACCACAACCATGGATATATTTGTAGCAAAGGTACATGTGTACAAATCTCTTTTGCCAAACCTGTATATATTTGTGGGTATACCCCACTCTCCCTCCCACTCCCACTTAGCTTGGGTATCTATGTATGCAACTACCCATGTTGTTGTTGTTAAGTGCCATCAAGTCAGTTTCAATTCATAGTGACCCTGTATAGAGTTTCCAAGGAGAGACTCTGAGTTTGAACCACCAACCTTGTGGTTCAAACCGATCTTGCGGTCTAGGCTTTATTGCACAGTGCCACACCAGGACTCCCACAGATCACTGTTGTTTCAGGATTGTGTATATAATAGCAGTTACTCCTCCTTCCGGTATATAATTTTCTGTTTTTTTTTTTTTAACACTTCCATGTTTTAATTTTTAAATATACCTGAAAATTTAAAAATTTTAAATATACCTGAAAATGAAAGAAAATTCTTGCTGAGAATCTTTTAATGGAAAAATTTAGTCCATTTACACATATCTGATTACTGATATATTTAGGATGATTTCCATTTCATTATTTTGCGCTCTCAGTTTTTCTTCTTTCCTTATTGCCTTCTTCTAAATTAGTATATTTATATACTTTTCTTTTAATCATCACTTTCACCAACTTCTACTAATTTGAAAGCTACACAGTAGTTAACCAGGACATTTTAATGAGCATGCTTCACATAAGGATTCCTGGTGTGGCATTGTGAGTTAATGCACTGGACTGCAAAGTCGATTTGAATCACAAGGTCGGTGGTTCAAGCTTACCAGACACTCCTTGGAAACCCTATACAGTGCTGCTATGGGTTGGAATGGACTCCATGGCACTTAACAACAACAAAGCTTCACTTAATATTTAAGTTATTTAAGAATTTTTTCCTTCTTTTGAATCTTAGAGCACTTGGCTTCCAAAAGTCCTTTTCTTTCCTTATGCTATTGTTATCCAATATTTTGCTTCTGTCTTGACATTTACATATTTCAAATCTAGAGAGCTTCATTATTGTCTTATAGGCTTGTATTTGGAGTCTTGGTGTGGTGTTGTAGGTTAATGCGCTGTACTACAAGGTCGGTATGAACTGCAAGGTCAGCAGTTCAAGCTCACCAGCAGCTCCTTAGAAACCCTATATAGGGTTGCTATGAGTCTGAACTGACTCCATGGCGCACAGCAGCAGCCAAATTTTTCCCTTTTTTAGTGGGTTAGCCATATGTTCTTGGATTTAGATTTTCCTTTGGGGATCATTAAACTTATTATAATAGAGTTTGGGGAATTTTCCTTGTTGTTAGGTGCTGCCAAGTTAGTTCTGACCCTTAGACCCTAATGCACAACAGGCTAAAGTACCGCCTGCTCCTGCCTCATCCTCTCAATTGTTATGTTCGAACCTTAGTAAGGATTTCTATGTGTTAAATGCTGTCAGGTTCTGTGTGTCTTTGTTCTTGAATGAATATCTATTTATTTATTGAATTGTAGCTTCGTATTTTCTTTCAGCCCTTTGGAAATACCATTCCACATTCCGTTTCTAAAGTTGCTGTTGAGAAGTCAGTTTTCTTGGCATCCCTTGGAAGGTGATCTATCTCTTACTACATTTAACTTTTGCACTTTGTTTTCTGTTCCTGAATCTTGGTGTGGATTTTTAAAAAAATTATCACAACTTTGGCTTAGTGTGCTTTCTTAATATGAAAATACATAAGCTTCATCAATTCTGAATATTTCTCACTTACTTAGCTTTTTGAATTGTGTATTTCTCCATTCTTTTCTTTCCTGCTTTTTGGAAAGATGACAGACTTTTTGTTTTATTTTCCAGATTTGTTCACCTGTTTTTCATATTTCTCATTAATTTTCCTTTTTGTGTTGCATTCTAGGAAAATGATTCAGATCTATCTTTAGTCCACTTACTTGGCAGTGCGGAATCTGCTATTTAGCTCATCATTTGGATTTTAAAATTCAATGCTTATAAGAAGTCAGAGAAAGATGAGGCTGTCCTTTCCTGTAAAGATTTATGGTCTCCAAAATCCTATATAAGGTTGCTAGGACTCAGAATGAACTTGATGGCAGTGGGTTTTATATTCATTCATATCTAGAAGACCTAGTTGATTATTAAACCTACCTTATGATTTGCTGGTAGTCTTTTGTTCCTTAATCTTAGTTTCAATGTCATATTTATTGGTAGCATAGTGGTTACGAATCGGGCTGTGAACCGCAAGGTCAGCAGTTCGAAACTACCAGCTGCTCCATGGGAGAAAAATGAGGCTTTCTACTCCCATAAAGATTTACAGCTTCGGAAACCCTGAACAGGGTCACTATGAGTCGGAACTGACTCCACGGCACATAACAACAACAACAACAACATTCTTTAACATAATACCTCTTTTAAAGGGTGAGGTTGGTAATACCAGCATCTACATTCCTAGTGGGTCTAATACGACTGTTTGCTAATTTTTTCTGATTCATAATATGTGGTTGGAGTCCTGGTGTGGTGCTGTGGGTTAATGTGCTGGACTGCAAAGTCGATTTGAATCACAAGGTCGGAAGTTCAAGCTCACTAGCTGCTCCTTGGAAATCTTAAACAGGGTCGTTATGGGTTGGAACCAACTTGACGGCACATAACAACAACAACAACAACAACAACAATATGTGGGTTGTTTTCTCGTGTTTTATTTATGGAACAAGAGCTCCTATTTGGCTGATAATCTATGAAACTCCAGTGAAGACTGGTCTGTGGGATTTATTGCCTGGAATAAGATTCTTAAGTATTACCAACCCAAGCTACTTCAAGTTAATTACCTACCTTGGAATTTCTCAAGTCATCAAGGTTGTGTTAAACCCAAACCTGTTTGGTGACAAACCTTTCTTCCTTTCCCAATTTTCAGGTCAACTTAGTCACAACTGGCCCATTATTTTTCACCACATCCCCCTCTTTCTATCAATCTGTTACTCCCCAATGGCTCCTTTACTTTGTTCTGTACACAATTTTCCCACTCAACTTGAGTGGCAATGAATGATCACCAGTCACTCAAAGCTCACAGTAGCAAGGAGGTAGCCCCAAAGTCAGATTTAGTCTTAGATAGTTTGTTAGAGTAGCACACTTACACATTTTGAAACTGAATGTCTTCAAATGTTTATTAAATATTCAGAAAATTCAGTATTTATTATGTGTGAGGTGCTATTCTAGTCAATGGGGAACCAATAGGCAAAGAAAGAGGGAAACAAACTAACCCATGAGCCTCCTGTTCTCGAGGAAGAAGACCTTTCCTTTTGTGAGGCACAATTTAGAATAAGATATTCAGTTCAAAACGAAGATGACTTTCCCTTTCACTCAGTATGAATGAAGTCCCTCCCAGCATCTCCTGAGATACCACTCAACAGCCAGGGGGATGATGTTCTTCTCTGTTTCAGGAAAGTGGTCTAGGTCCGCTGGGCCAGCATTTCTCATGGATCCTACAGTAGAGTGTCCAGAAAGTTTGTGTAGGTCTTTCCCAGAGATGGGGACAAATGATCATCTATACCAACAGAAGTCACTTTTCTAGTTCTTTGTGTAGAGCAGAAGTGTCCAAGCTCTACAGTGGATATGAATCATTCACTGGGGAATCACTATGTTTCTTAAGGTGCTGGAGTTTAGTCAGGAGGCTAGAAGCAAAGCTTATGAAACATTTAGAGGGCAATTATGTGTGAGATCAAAACTGGGCTATGAGTCAGAGAAGCAAGATCTGTGGTGTGGGAAGGCAGACATTTCTTTGTGGAGTGAAGTTTGTGTGTAACTTCCACAATCACATGACTGCATGAATGCTACCTGACACCTGGGGGCGGGGGCGGGTTGCACACTGAGGATTTTAGGCCCAGCAGCCATGTCCACATGGGCAGAACCCAAGATTGCTTGCTTTGGTCAAGATAACCCATTGAGTTTCTTTTTTTTTTGAAGGCTGAGAAGACAGAGGAGATACACCAACAATTACAAAAGTTTCTTGCTGAAATAAACAAACCCACTAATGATTATGAACTGAACATAGCCAATAGGCTATTTGGAGAGAAGACATATCTCTTCCTTCAGGTAAGTTTGGATGTGTTCATCATGCCTGTGAACTGTATTCGTGAATGGTCCTGTTAAGAATGAGTGTCCTGGAGACATACTGCCCCCAGTGGCCACCTGGCTGCCCATAGCACTGGTGTCCTCTCCCTCTTGCTCTTTGACAGATCCTTGGGGAAAAATCTGTTTTCTCCTAATGGTCTGAACTCATTTTTGCCTTAGGTCCATTATACAAATACACGTAGGAACAGATCTACAGACTGGCCAAGAAGGGCCTGACCCCATCCCAGATTGGTGTGATCCTGAGAGATTCTCATAGCATTGCACAAGTACGTTTTGTGACAGGCAATAAAATCCTAAGAATCCTTAAATCCAAAGGACTTGCTCCTGGTCTTTCTGAGGATCTCTACCATTTCATTAAAAAAGCTGTTGCTGTTCGTAAGCATCTTGAAAGGAACAGAAAGGAT
>NW_006408539.1:16986192-17001485 GCF_000296735.1 Chrysochloris asiatica
GTTCATACACATTTATTTAGAGATGTTTAAAATCAATAAATTGACTTTTCCACCTCTTTCTCTTCTTTTCCTGGTTCTCTTAAAGAAATACTTGGATTATGTTGAAAAATATTACCATGCTGCTATGGATCCTGTTGATTTTGTGAATGCAGCTGATGAAAGTCGAAAGAAGATTAATTCCTGGGTGGAACGAGAAACAAATGGTAGAGTATAAATGCATCATTCATCATAAGAACACTTCTTAAGTACTTGCTGTGAATGAAACTCTGTGCTTTACACTGTGTGGGGTACCAGGGTGAACAAGCTTTGGGAGGGGGGAGTAGGCAGGGCACCTCAGATAGTTTGGTGGAATGATCTGAGTACAGATGAAGAGAGTCAAGGGGACCCACAGATGGAATCACAGGAAGCCAACCACGTGGAAATGCGGAGTACAAATCATTTGCACATGACCGTGGATCATAATATCTTTGTGGCATCTGCATCTGGGATCAGACCTCTCATGAGTTTACACTCTTTCTTTTACATCAGAACCTTGCTTTCTGGTTCCCTAAGTGAAAATGTTTCCTGCCTCTTTGTTGGTAAACATACAGCTTTACCATCAAGATTGTCTTTGCTACCTGTAGCTCCCTGCTACCTGCTCCTGAAGACACCTGCGTCTCATCTTCATGTGAACTTCATGTAGCAATATGACAACCTTTATCCTTGTTCACAACAGAGAACTAGATAAAGCCCTTAGATCACCCTTCCTTCCTCATTCCCTAGAATGAGCCAAACACCTGGATACCAGAGAGGAATGTTAATGTGGAAATGTACTTTGGGGAGCAATAGTTGATAATTTAATGTCTGAATTTCAGACTACATTTTTTTACTCCATTTATCATGGTAGTGGTGGTGGTAGTGTGCCGTGGAGTTGGTTCCGACTCATAGTGACCCTGCATAGGGTTTCCGAGGCTGTAAATCTTTATGGGAGCAGAAAGCCTCGTCTTTCTCCCACAGAAAGTCTGGTAGTTTCCAACTGCTGACCTTGAGGCTAGGAGTCTGACTTGTAACTACTACGTGACCAGAGCGCCTTAGTTATTTTGGACATCTCTGTTATTTTGGAATGCTTTTTCTTCTTAATACCTACCCTAAAGATGAGAAAATTAAAAGTGGAAAAAAAGGGGTCTATCAAAGAGTTGGGTATCCTGGTGTGTCACTGTCCATAAGATTGGTTTGAACCTCAAGTCGGTAGTTTAAACTCATCAGCCTCTCCTTGGAAACCCAAACAAGATGGTTATGAGTCAGAACCAACTCGTTGGCATTTAACAACAACAATAACAGTCAAAGAGTTGACTGAAGGTGGTATCCTTCAGTATTAGTGTGAGGTTCTCGGAAGTCATCTAGACATGAAAATGTCACCTCCTTTTTCAAATGAATTAAATAATCTTTAAATATTACAAGGGCAGCAATTCAGGGTCACCAGCCACTCCCCAAAAACCCTGTACAAGGTCTCTATGAGTTGGAACCGACTTGGTGGCACTTAACAACAACAATAAGTATCAGATAGTAACTATGTAGAATGGGCAAAAATAATAACTTTTTGTTGACAAGTTTAACAACGGTTCAGTTGGTACTGACTCATAGTGACTCTCTATAGGCTTTCTGAGGTTGCAGATCTGTAAAGAGCTGGTAGGCTCAAACAAATGACCTGTGGTTCATAACCCAACGTGAACATGTATTGGATACTTATTAAAGGAGCTCTGCTGGTACAGTGGATTAAATGTTGGATTGCTAACTGTGAGGTCTATGGGTCAAGCTCACCAGCTGCTCCATGGGAAAAAGATGATGCTGTCTGCTCCTGTAAAGACCGACAGTCCTGGATACCCTGAGACTTCAGTAGTTCTACCTGTCCTACAGGGATGCTATGAATTGGAATCGACTTGATGACAACAGGCTCAGGTGCTTACTATATGCTGGATGGCACTGTAGCTGCTTTATGCATACTAAATCGTGGATTCCTTTCAGCACCTCAATGAAGCAGGTTTTTCTCCACTGGTCTGTCAGTTTGTTATGATACTGGAAACTATGCCACTGGTATTTTAAATTTCAGCAGGGTCACCCATGGTGGACAGGTTTCAGTTGACCTTCCAGATATCTGAAGACAGACTAGGTAGGAGGAGAAGTAGACTACTTCTGAATGTTTAACCATTGAAAAACTTATGAATAGCAGATGAACATTGTCAGATACAGTGCCGGAAGATAAGGCCCTCAGGTTAGAAGTTACTCAAAGTATGACTGGGGAAGATCTGCTTCCTCAAAACAGAGCTGACTATGATGATGTGAATGGAATACAGCTTTCAGGACCTTTGCTGATAGACATAACTCAAAATGAGGAGAGAAAGCTGGAAAAATCCATGAATACAGAACATGAAATGTATGAAGTATAAATTTAGGAAAATTGGAAGTTCTCAAAAATGAAATGGAGCACATAAAGATCAATATCCTAGGCATTACTGAGCTAAAATGGACAGGTATTGGCCATTTTGAATCAGACAATCATATGGTTTACTATGCCAGGAATGACACATTCAAGAGGAATGACATTGTATTCATCATCAAAAAGAACATCTCAAGCTATCTATGATAGGACATAATGCTATCTATGATAGGAAAATATCCATATGCCTACAAGGAAGACCAGTTAATACCACTATTATTCAAATTTATGCACCAACCGCTAAAGCCAGAAATGATGAAACTGATCATAGTGGTTATGAATCGGGCCGCGAACCTTAAGGTCAGCAGTTTGAAACTACCAACTGTTTCATGGGAGAAAGATGAGGCTTTCTGATCCTGTAAAGATTTACAGCCTTGGAAACCCTGTATAGGGTCACTATGAGTCAGTTCCGACTCCACGGCACATAACCACCACCACCACCAATTTCATCAGACTGAAATTGGTCAAACATGCAATGAAGACATTGACAACTACTGGTGATTGGAATGCAAAGGATGGAAACAAAGAGGAAGGATCGGTCATTGGGAAATATGGCCTTAATGATGGAAATGATGCTAATGATCGCAAGACAGAATTTTGCAAGACCCATGATTTGTTCATTGCAAATACCTTTTTTAAAACAACATAAAAGATGACTATATACATGGACCTCACCAGATGGAATACACAGAAATTGAAATGACTACATCTGTGATAAAAGATGGTAGAAAAGATCCATATCATAAGTTAAAATAAGGCCAGGAGCAGACTGTGGAACAGACCATTAATTGTTCATAGGCAAGTTCAGACTGAAGCCAAAGAAAAGGAAAACAAACCTATGAGAGCCAAACTATGACCTTGAACATATCCCACCTGAATTTAGAGGTCATCTCAAGAACAGATTTGGTGCATTAGACACTAGTGATGAAAACCCAGAAGAGTTGTGGGATGACATCAAGAACATCATAGATAAAGAAAGAAAAAGGTCATTAAAATGATAGGAAAGAAACAAAGACAATGATGGATGTCAAAAGAGACTCTGAAACTTGCTCTTGAGCATAGAGAAGCTAAAGCATGGAAGAAATAAGGAAATGAGAGAGGCAAACAGAAAATTTCAAAGGCCATCTTGGGAAGACAAAGTCACATATTACAATGAAATTTGCAAAGACCTGGAGTTGGAAAACCCAAAGAGGGAAACACACTGAACATTTCTCAAGCTGAAAGAACTGAAGAAAAAAAATCATGCCTCAACTTGTAATACTGAAGGATTCTATGGGCAAAATATTGAATGGTACAGAAAGCCTCAAAAGAAGATATAAAGGAACACATGAGTCACTGTACCAAAAAGAAATGGTCAATGTTCAACCATTTAAAGAGGTAGCATATGATCAAGAATTAATGGTACTGAAGGAAGAAGTCCAAGGTGCTCTCAAGGCATTGGTCACAAATAACTCTCCAGGAACTGACAGAAAACAAATAGAAATATTTCAACAAACTGATGCTGCACTGGAAGCACTTACTCACCTATGCCGTAAAATTTAGAAGAGTGCTACCTGGACAATAGAGTCCTGCTGTGGCGCTGTGGGTTAATGCGTCAGACTCAAAGACGTTTGAACTGCAAGGTCGGTGGTTCAAGCTCAACAGCTGCTCCTTGGAAACCCTATAGAGGATCGCTATGGGTTGGAATAGACTCTTTAGCACTTAACAACAACAACAACAACAACCTGGACAGCAGATTGGAAGAGATCCATGTTTGTGCCCATTCCAAATAGAAGTGAACCAATGGAATGTGGAAATCATTGAACAACATCATCAGTATTATATGGAAGTAAAATTTTGTTGAAGACAAGTCAAAAATGGTTATAACTGTACCTGGATAGGGAACTGCCAGAAATTTATGCCAGATTCAGAAAAAGACACAGAATGAGGTATAGGATTGATTATGTCAGATGGATCTTGGCTAAAAGCAGAGAATATCCGAAAGACATTTACTTGTTGTTTTGACTACGCAAAGGCTTTCAACTATGTGGACCATGACAAGTTATTTATAACATTGCGAAGAATGAGTATTTCAGAACTCTTAATTGTTTTTTGCAAGGAATCTGTACATAGACCAAGAGGTAGTTGTTAGGACAGAACAAGGGCACACCGAATGGTTTAAAATCAGGAAAGGTGTGCGCCAGTGTTGCATTCTTTCACCATAGTTATTCAGTCTTCATGATGAGCAAATAATCTGAGAAGTTGGATTATATGAAGATGAACATGGCATCAGGAAAGGAGGAAGATTCATTAACAACTTATGGTATGCAGATGATACAACCTTGCCTACTGGAAACAAAGAGGATATATAATGCTGATGAAGATCAAAGACCACAACCTTCAATATGGTTTGTATCTCAATGTAAAGAAACCAAAATCTTCACAACTGGACCAATAAATAGCATCATGATAAATGGAGAAAACAGTAAAGTTGTTCAAGACTTCAGTTTACTTGGATCCATAATCAACACTCAATGGAAGTAGCAGTCAAGAAATCAAAGTACATGTTGCATTAGATGAATCTACTGCACAAGACCTCTTTAAACTGTTATGAGCAAAGATATCAATTGAAGGACTAAGGTTCCCTCTGACCTAAGCCATTGTATTTTTAACAGCATCGTATGCATATGAAAGTTGGACAATGACTAAGGAAGACTGTAGAAGAATTGATGCATTTGAGTTATGGTGTTGGAGAAGAATATTAAAAGTACCATGGATTTCCAGAAGTATTAAACAAATTAGTGTAGCAAGAAGTACAGCCAGAATGCTTCTTAGAAGCCAGGATGATCAGACTTTGTCTCTCACTCTTTGGACAGATTGTCAGGAAGGACCAGTCCCTGGAGAATGACATCATGACATCATGCAAAAAAGAAGAAGTCTCCAACGAAATTGATTGGCACAGTAGCAGCAGCAGTGAACTCAAGTGTAACAACAATTATGAAGATGGCACTATGAGTTAGAACCAACTCGATGACATCTCATAACAATAACAACACGAGGCAGGCTTTGCTCTTGTTTTACAGTTATGGAAACGGAGCCACAGAGAACTTAATGAACTTGTCCAGAATTCCTCATCTGGTGAGAGACACAACTGGAGCTAGCAGAGGTAACCTGACCTCAGAGTTCTAACCATTTCTTAACCATCACACCCTATACCCGCACTGGAGTAAATAACCTATGGACAAACTTCTGTATGATTTCCCCAGCAACCCCTTAAGTCAGCCAGGCCTTCAGGTTCTGACCTGAGTGAGTTTTTAATGATCAGTTACATCTACCTGTCTCATATCTGTCATGCATAATACTTGTAAGTTTGAAGATAAACCAATTTTGTTGTTCTTGTTTTGCAGAAAAAATCAAGGACTTACTTCCAGATGGCTCAGTTAGCAGCTCCACCAGGCTGATACTGGTGAACACAGTTTGCTTTCAAGGGAAATGGGACAGTGAGTTTAAGAAAGAAAATACCAAGGAGGAAAAATTTTGGCTGAATAAGGTATAATCCTTTATTCTCTTAGTGATGTGCTGGCACATAGAATGTAGTATGTAGACTCATGTTTGACTAAGTGTGTCAGTGTTATGTTGTTGCTAGCTGTTGTTGAGTTGCCTGTGACTTCTGGCCACTTCATGCACAGTGAAAAGAAACACTGCCCAGTCCTGTGCCATTCCCATGACTGGTTGGACATTGAACTGCTGTGATCTGTGGTTTTTCACTGACTGACTTTTTAGTTCTTTCTTTCTAGTCACTTTGAGTCTGGAAACTCTGCTAATACCTGTTCAGCATCATAGCAACACACCTACAGAGGGGTGGTGGCTACCCATGAGGTACACTGGCCAGGAATGGAACCTAAATTTTCAGAATGGAGGGAGAGCATTCTGTCACTGAACAAACAAAACATCAAATCAAAACAAACTACAAATTAGACAGCTCAAAGAAACAGAAACGCATGATGGCAGCAAGGAAAAGCTGATTCTTGAGGATCTTTTGCATGATTTTAGGTGGAGCTAATTACCATTGTGAGTCTGCTTGATTGTCTTCTGCCTCTTGTGACATTTGCATGTTGTGTCCTTGTGTTGCAGAGCACCAGTAAATCTGTGTTGATGATGAAGCAGCGCCACTCCTTTAACTTCACCTTCCTGGAAGACTTGCAGGCCAAAATTCTGGGCATCCCATATAAAAACAATGACCTTTGCATGTTCTTGCTGTTACCGAATGACATAGATGGTCTGGAGAAGGTGAGACTTTCACTTACACATACTTGCTTCCCTTCCCCAGCTTGCTTCCCTACCCTGATGTTTACGTCCCAAAGCTAGTCCTGGGTGAGCTTGGAAACAGGGCTTCCATGAAGAGCTGGTGCCTGACAGTGCCAAGTGGGAATTAATCTCCATGTGCAGCAGCTGTCCCTGGAAGTCAAAAGAGGAATACTACATGGCATCGGTCTCATGGAGAAGAACTAAAACCAAAATTTTCTGAGATAGACTGAGACAGATTTTTTTTTTGGTATTGGAGTATTAAAGATGACTCACCACTCCGAGGAATGGTTGATATTGATGGACCCTTCCTCCCAGAAAGAAAATCACATACACACATCTGCAACAAATTTTGCACACTATTCACTAGATTCATGAACCTTCTGAATTTCTTTCTTAGATCCTCAGTCTTGAACCCCTGATTAAGTGTCCAAAGTAAATCTAACTTACTTTGAAATGAAAATATACTAATGTAGCTGATGTTCTTTGCATTTGAAATCAGGAAGATTTTGTTTCAAGTGTCCATTCTACTTGGTAGCTAATTTTCCTTTGAAGCTCTTTAACGTCCAAGAACCTCAAATATTTTGGGGTTCCATAGTGGTTAGTATGTTGTGTTGTAATATATTCAGATGGAGTCCTTGGTGTGGAGCTGGAGGATGAGCACTGGACAGCAGGGTCAGTTTGAAGAGCAAGGTCAGCAGTTCAGGCTCACCAGCTGCAATAAATGATGTTATTGTCATGTGCTATTTAGTTGGTTCTGACTCATAGTGTCCCTATATAGGGTTTCCAAGGAGCCACTGGTGTGTTTGAACCACTAACCTCGTGGTTAGCAGTCAAGTCAATAAATGGTAGTACTATTAGATTCTAATACTACATGCTATGTTCATGCTGGAAAGCACATCTTTATAAATTGGAAAACATTTTGGGACAGCAAAATGACAACAATGTATGAGAGATTTAAGAGTATTCTTTGTCTGACTCCAGAATCTCAGTTGCAGGAATTATCCTAAAGAAATCATTCATAAAAGGAGACATGCCTTTCTAAGGCCAATGGATGCTTTCAGCATTAAATACAATAGGGCATCTAGTTTGAATTCCAAGGACTTAGACTTAGTCATTTTTGTCTCAGCAGCGTCTACCCCACATTGATCATAGTGCCTGGTACCATACTAGATATTTGTGAAGTAAATGGAAGGATCCATGTTGGGTGAAATATATATCATCTTGATGGAAATATCAGCAGTGTGAAGATATTTAGAGGAGATATGAGTAGTGTGAAAATGTTTGCCTTATATCACGTAAAACGGGACATTCACTGATTGCAAATCCATAAATACATATAAATATGAGAGATTAATACTGCATTTTATGCAAGGAACATGAGTGTGACATGGGTTTTGCAAATAGCACAATCCCCTGGCTTGTTAGTTTCCTATGAATGCAGTGTATTGTTTATCCTGGTGTGGCATTGTGGGTTAATGCACTGCACTGCAAAGTTCAAACACTGCAAGGTTGGTGGTTCAAGCTCACCAGCTGCTTCGTGGAAACCCTATGGGTTGGAAGTGACTCAGTGTCACTTAACAGCAACAACACATTATTTATGTGGGCATGTTATTTGCGAAAATACAACAGTAAAACATAAAAATAAATCTTTAGGTAGATAGAATAAGATGATTTATGAGTCTTATTTTAAACAATCCTTTAAATGCTGCTGGGTTTTCAAATATCTACAGATAATTTAAATAGAGAAGCATATAAAACAACTGCCTACTCTATAAAACAATAGTGTAATGAAGCGAGATTTCTGTTTTATTTATGAAAATAATTTCTGACTGATATAATTCAGCATTATATTATTTGAAGTTTATATTGATCTTCATGCCACTTTGCCCTCTTTTTAAAAATCAGATTGTAGATAAAATAACTCCCGAGGATCTGATCGAGTGGACAAGCCCAGGACACATGACAGAACGGACTGTGAGTGTCTGCCTGCCTCGGTTTCAAGTGGAGAACACTTACGATCTGGAGGACACCCTGGGTGCCATGGGGCTAGCGGACGCCTTCAGTGAGGACCAGGCGGACTATTCAGGAATGTCTGCTACTTCCAGGCTGCACACTCAGAAACTGCTGCACACTTCATTAATGGAGGTGACAGAGGATGGCACCGAGGCAGCAGCTGGCACCGGAGTGGGCTCTGGCATCACATCAGCCCCCAATGACGAAAACTTTCATTGTAATCACCCTTTTCTGTTCTTCATCAGGCACAATGCGTCCGACAGCGTCCTTTTCTTTGGCCGGCTTTCTTCTCCTTAGGACTGTCAGTTCCAGGGCATTGTTGCTGTTGGAGCATTTACACGTTTATGGGCATCACCTCTTCACCTCTTCTCTACAAAGTCGTTTTACTTGCCTGTATTCCAATCCTGGTAGCGTAGTGGTTACGAATCTGGCTGCGAACCTTAAGGTCAGCGGTTTGAAACTACCAGCCGCTCCGCGGGAGAAAGATGAGGCTTTCTACTCCTGTAAAGATTTACACCCTCGGAAACCCTGTACAGGGTCGCTATGGGTCGGAACCGACTCGATGGCACTTAACAACAACAACAACAATTCCAATCCTGCAGTCAAAATCGATGATTCAATGATTGGAACAGTGTGTGGAAGTCCTTGAATGGCCCAGGTATCCTCATCTACTAGCCGAAAGGTTGGTTGTTCAAACCCATCCAGAGATACAGTGGAAGACAGGTCTGGCAACCTACCCCAAAAGGTCACAGCTTGAAAAAACCCAGGGAGCACAGGTTTACTCTGCACGCGCAGGGCCGTTGTGAATTAGAATCGACTTGATGGCAACCACAACAACAACATTAGTGTGTGTGTGTGTTTACTATTTTCCTAGAAAGTAAAATGTCCTTTTGTTTCACACGTGTGCAGTGAGCCAACCAACAATGCATTTGAATTCTTAACAATCTTTCCTTCTTTGACATTTTGGGAAGCAAATCCATGTCTTGTAGTTTTGTACAAGTCTCTGTTATAAAGAGGATGGACTAGGGTTTAGAGGGGTCCCTCCAGTTTTGATACGTTGGTTGGGGTACTGTATGGAGTCCTGGTGTGGTGGTTTGGATTAATGCACTGGTTCAGAGCCACACCAAGCCAGCGGTTCAGACCCAGCAGTAGGAAGGTATGCTGGTCTGTTTCTGTAAAGATCATGACCTTGTAAACACAATGAGGTAGTTCTAATTTATCCTATAGTGTTGCTATGAGTTGGAATCAACTTGACATTGGGCTTGATTTTTTAATTTATATTATACAAGTAAAATCAATACATAATTCACCTAATTTGTGTGTCACTTTTTATTTCTAGTAGGTATGGGGTCAACTGTACACAAAAAAAAGAATTTAGAAGCAAGTTGGCAAACCATAAATTAAAATTGAAGAGATCAAACAAAATGAAACAGTGTATCAAGGCAGAGGGGATGCCCACACTTTATTCTCCATTCCCAAATCAACAGCCAAAACAAAACAAAGCGACGTACCGGACAGAGGATTTCCATCTTTTCATTCTACATTCCAACAGTGCTTATCAGTGATCATCAGTTGCACGAGCATGTTAGTCTTTGTGGAACACATGGAGTATTTGAGAAATTAAATGTTGTAGTCAGTCACTGATCCTTCCCTATCACTTTTCCCGGCTTAGAAAGTCAACATTTAGAACACCTTATAGGAGAATTGTACTCTTTACTTTTGACCGTTTGTGCATTTCTGGAAATGTTATGACTGAGGTGTGGGTGTTACCAAATGACGTTTTCTTAGAGATGCTTTTAAAAGACTTTGAATCTTTTCCTGATGTTCTTTTATTGTGGAGATGTTTCACTTTCATTATTATTTCAGCAAATCTACTTTTGTTTACATCTACTTTGTGTCTTTCTGGAATGTTTCATACTGTTTTGCATGTGGGTTTCTTACAGAGCGTATACATAAGCATTTGGCTTTCTTTTGATTTCACAAATGGCATCTTCTGTCTCATATTTTCGAGTCTTTCTTTGGTTTATAAATATGAAGATTCTTGATGGTATATTATAAGCTTTTTTATAAGCTGCTACCTTGAGAAATTCTAGTATTTCTTGTAGTAGTATTTCCATAGGTTAGTTTAGGCTTTCACGATAGCATAGTGGTTATGAGTCGGGCTGCTAATCTCAAGGTCAGCTGTTCGAAACTACCATTGGTTCCATGGGAGAAAGATGAGAGTTTCTGCTCCCAGAAAGATTGTGGTTGTTATGTGCCCTGGAGTGAATTCCGACTCATAGCGACTCTGCATAGGATTTCTGATGCTGTAAATCTTTATGGGAGCAGAAAGTCTCATTATTTTCCCACAAAACAGTTGGTGGTTTTAAACTGGTAACCGCTATACTACCAGAGATCCTCAGAAACCCTATGCAGTGTTGCTATGAGTGGCATGTAGCCACTAATAGTATTAGCTACAATTTTCCAGTTAATTTAAATTTTTTTGCTTTCAATTAGTTAAGCTCCTATTTCCTTTTTCTTATCTGAGATAAGAGTAATGGAGCGTTGGATGTAGTTTGTATATCCTGAATTAATGGGAATGTTGCTCATGTTCCCTTAGATCTAAGAAGCTGGCTTTGGAAAAGGTCACACATGTAAATGTTGTCTTAAGTCATGGCAATATCTATCAGTTTTCAACACTTAGAATTTGATGAATTTTTCCAAATGTGTCTATGGAAATGATCATGTCTTTTTTATTAGTTCATTAATAAGAAATATTATTATATTTTAAATTCTACTTAAATTCTCATTATTTTGAATATTCAGATTAGCATTGAATTGGAAATTCCACTCTTTTCCCTCAAAAATGAATTTAGATTAAGATTCCTCCTATATTTTCATTGTTGGTGTTGTTGTTATTAAGTGCCATCGACTTGGTTCTGATGTCACTCCTTTATAGGTTTTCCAAGGAGTGACTGGTGAGCTTGAACCGTTGACCTTGAGGTTCAAGTTGACTTTGCAGTCCTGTGCATCAGCCCACGGCACCATTCCAATTTGTCTTTCTGTCTTTTCTCACTTTTGTGTTCTAAATACTTAAAATTTGTGTTATAGAACTTTCCAACAATCAGTTGATTTTGAAAATACAGACTGAATTCATTCATATGTTGTTCTTTGTTGTTAAGTGCTGTTGAGTGTTGAGCCGTTCTGACTCTTAGTGACCCTGTAGAGGTTTCTGAGGAGTGGATGGTGAGTTTGAACCATGGAACTTGTAGTTCAAATCAACCTTGAGGTCCAGTGCATTATCCTGCATTGCCACTGTTTAAATATTTTTTGCAGTGTATTTGTTTAGCAATCAATTTGTTCACTGATTTGTATCTCCATTTATTCTTTGAAAGGGTTTAAGACGGCAGAGCCTTTTAATTTACCTTTTCTCAGAGAACATAAGGACATTCTTTCCTAGTTTATAATATCATTTCATTTTAAAATCTAAAATGGTCTTGACTTTTCACCATTTACTTTCAGAAAATGAAATTGCTTATAAAATGTGCTGCCATTGAGAATAGTAAGAATGCTTTAAGGAAACCTAAGAGTGTCCATACCATTTTCAACAATAAAACCAACTTTGAAGTGATTAGTTCTCATTGGTTTAGGGGGTGGAATAAATTACCTTCAACAGATCATATACTTCACTTCATTTCAATGAATGTAATCCCCTCCATGCTACATCACTTTCCCCATTTCCTCCCTGAGATTCTTGTTCCCATTCAACTGTCTTTCCTAACCCTTCTGAATTTTCTTCATAGGTAAATGCTGTCCTTTTGATCTTGAATAAGTTATTTCCATATGCTTTCTATTGAAGACATGTGTTTTTCTTTCACCTGATAGTATTTAAAAATTACTCTTAATTATTTTGAGCATTTCATGTAAACAGGCAGAAGTTCATATAACAATCAGATTCAATAGATGTTTACATTTTTCCTATTTGTTTCACTTTTTAAAGACAGAAATGTTACAGCTAATGTTAAAATCTTACCCTTACTGTTACTTAGTATTGAAGGGTAATCACTACCTTTACTCCTCACTTATCAATATGGTTAGGTTCCAAAGACAAGCTCATGATGTGGAAATCAACATTATACGGAAATGGAGAATAACTACATCAGGTCACAAAATGGTGGTCTGAGGATGAGTCAGAGCAAGATCCAGACTCAGCAGAGAGCAAGCAAGCTTTGCCTGAGTGTCCAATCTATTGGAAGCAGGCCACACCCCCAAGGAGACGTCCTTTCCATTGATTGGCTGCTCATAACAGATGTCATCATGGGAAATGATTGCCTCTTATCTGTCAAACCACTGAGAATCCTGGTCCAGTTTCATTGACACAAAACCTAAACTATCACAGAGGGTGACACT
Source organism: Chrysochloris asiatica (assembly GCF_000296735.1). Classification (NCBI taxonomy): domain Eukaryota; kingdom Metazoa; phylum Chordata; class Mammalia; order Afrosoricida; family Chrysochloridae; genus Chrysochloris; species Chrysochloris asiatica. The sequence goes on from NW_006408539.1 coordinate 16,999,358, forward strand.
ATCTTTACATAACTATCAAATTACATCATTACACAACCCAAGAGTCCTGGGATGGCACTGTAGGATAAACACCGGACTGCTAGCTGCAAGGCTGGCAATTCAAACCCATTAGTTGCTCTCTGGAAACCCTATACAGGGTCGCTATGGCACTTCACAACAACACTCGCCAAACCGCTGAGATTCAGCCCAGTCAGGCTGATAAGATCGTCAAAATAGCCAGTGTCACTCTTACCTGGAAGCTTGGCATGTGTTACTGCCAGATGCACATCATTAACACACAAAATAGCTAGACAGTTGATTTTCCACTATGGTTGTAAATGCAAAATATTGGATAACAGCATTATTGACAAGTGAGGGATAGGTATATTCCGAAGGTGGCATTTGTGGCCCGAATCATGATATTTACTCCCTCTATAGATAGACACGGCTTGCGAACCTTAAGGTCAGCAGTTCGAAAATCCCAGCTGTTCCGCGGGATGAAGATGGGCTTTCTGCTCCCGTAAAGATTTATAGCCTCGGAAACCCTGTATAGGGTTACTATGGGTTGGAACCGACTCCATGGTACTTAAGGAGTCCTGATGTGGCGCTGTGGGTTAATGAGCCAGACTGCAAAGCCGTTTGAACTATGTAAAAGTTCCATTATCTTTTAAATTAAAATTTGAACAAAGTTTTAAGTTTTTAAAGCATCTATCTATCTATCTATCTACACACAAATATATATACTTATATATACACACACACATATATACACACACAAAAATAATAAAAGCAACAACACCCCCTCCCATCACAAAAACCTATTCCTGGTGAGTCGATTCTGAATCATAGCGACCTTATGTTATTGTTGTTGAGTGCTGTTTAGTTGGTTCGGACTCATAGCAACGCTGTATTAGGTTTCCAAGGCTTTAAATCTTTGCGGGATCAGAAAGCTTCATTTTTCTCCTGCGGAGTGGTGGGCAGGCTTGAACCTTCGACCTTGTGGTTTGCAGACCAGTTTTTATCACGTGAGCTACCACACTCCAGGTCCCCTATTAGACAGAATAGAACTGCCCCACAGAGTTTCCATATCTGTCACCTTTACAGAAGCAGACTGCCGCATTTTTCTCCCATACAGCAGCTGGTGGGTTTGAACTGTTGACCTTTTAATTCACGTCTGAGTGCTTAACCACTGTGCCATCAAGGCTCCTTCCATAGATAATTGTTGTTGTTGTGAGGTGCTGTTGAGTCGGTTCCGTCCCATAGCGACCCTGTATAGGGTTTCCGAGGAGCAGCTGGTGAGCTTGAACTGCCGACCTTGCAGTTGAAACGGCTTTTCAGCCTGGCGCATTAACCCACAGCACCACACCAGGACTCCATAGATAATACATAATATAATTTTATGTTTTTAAAATGCATATGAATGGTTTCTTCTGAAATGTGCATAAGTAATATAAATTTATGTTTGAGAAGTATCCACATTGATAAATGGAGATTTGATTTAATGATTGTAATTACTGGAAGGCGATCTCTTGCGGCATTGGCAAGAAACCTAAGAACCCAACACGTTCCTTGTGCTGTGGTATAAAAACAGGCAAACTATGTCTACCGCTTGTGTCAAGCTGAACTAACTTAAGAATGGCGGTTGTTGTTAAGTACCGTGGAGTCGATTCCGACTCACAGTCCGACTCACAGTGACCCTGCACAGGGTTTCCGAGGCTGTAAATCTTTACAGGAGCAGGACGCCTCACCTTTCTTTTACAGTAGTGGTCCTATGCAGTATTTCTCCTTTGTGACTGACTAATTTCACTCAACATAATGTCCTCAACGTTCATCCATGTTATGCAGTGGCTTGCAGCTTCCTTGTTATTCTTCTAGGTAGCACAATATTCCATTGTGTGTATTTACCACAGTTTGTTTATCCATTCTTCAGTTGATGGGCACTTAGGCTGTCTGCATATTTTTGCTATTGTAATTAGGGCTGCTATGAACATTGGTGTTCATATATCTACTCATGTTATGGCTCGTATTTCTTATGGGTAAATATCAAATAGAGGAATTGCTGGATTATAAGGTATTTCTTTTTCCAACCTTCTGAGGAAGTGCCATATTGCTTTCCAGAGAGGTTGGACCATTTTGCAGTCCCACCAGC
>NW_006408539.1:17004380-17010568 GCF_000296735.1 Chrysochloris asiatica
GAAGGTCTTGTTTCAATCTTTTGCATATTGCTTTCCAGTTCTTCCAGCACCATCTGTTGAAGAGACTATTACCTCCCCATGTACTGTATTTAGGTGTTTTGTCAAAAATCAGTTGACTGTATGTAGATGGGTTTATTTCTGGATTCTCGATTCTGTTCCATTGATCTATGTATTTTTCCTTGTACCAGTGCCAAGCTGTTTTGACCACTGTAGCTGGTAATAAATTTTGAAGTTGGGAAGCAAGAGGTTTCCAACCTTATTCTTCTTCTTAAGCAGTGTTTTGCTTATCCTGGGTCTCTTTCCTTTCCACATAAAGTTTGTAATTGCTTTTTCCATCTCTTTGAAGAATGTTGTTGGAATCTGGTTTGAGATTGCATTATTTGTGTAAATTGCTTTGGGTAGTATTGACATTTTCACAAGTCTTCCTATCCATTTTTGTAGGTCTCTTTTGGTTTCTTGTAGTAGTGTTTTGTAGTTTTCTTTGGATATGAGTAATTGATGGTCTGTCCCACAGTCTGCCCCTCTCCTTGTTTTGACTGATGATATGGAGCTTTCCTACTGTCTCTTTCCACAGATGTAGGCAAATTGTTATCTGTGTATTCCATCTGGTGAGGTCCAAATGATAGTCACCTATACTGGAAGAAGTACAGTCTGAATGCTCCTGAGAAATGAGAATGGAGAGACTGTCCCATGTACTTTGGCCATATTATTAAGAGGGAACAGTCAGTTGCTGGAGAAGGAAATTATGCTTGGAAAAGCAGAGGGTCTGCGTAAAAGAGGAAGCCCTTCAAGGGGCTGGATGGACACAGTGCCTACAGCAAAGAACTCAAGCCAGGAATAAGTGTGAAGATGGCCCTGGATGGGGGAGAATTTCATTCTCTTGTATGTGGGGTTACTGTTAGTCTGAACCAACTTGATGGCACCTAACAACATGTTAGGTTGGTAAGATTTCACTGGACCTATATTTGCAATTGGTTTGACTCCGTGTATTAGAATATGTTGATAAATGAACACAAACTTGCATACTCTTGAGAATGAACTCTGAGCCCTATGTTGTTGGTAAGTAACATCGAGTAAGTTCGAATATAGCAATACTCAGAGGCAAAAACGTCTTTAGAAAACTGGAGGAACCAATGTTCCTTTTAGCACATCAGTTGGCGATGACATCCTCATGACTTCTATATGGTGAGGAATACGTTTGGACAAGTATTGGGGTCAAATGTAAACTGCTACTTCGGTTACATTCTTTGGAAGTGATCTATTTCTGAGAGGAAAGCAGAGGGGCTGAAAGAAGGAGCTGTTGAGGTCCACGTGAGAGGTCTCATAACGAAGGCTCTGTAATGATGTTTCTGGAACCAGACTCCCTGAATTTGACTCCCAGCACCAACACTTAACAATTATGTGACTTTGAGCAAGTCGTATCATCTCTGTACCTCAAATTTTTCATCTCTAAAATGGGAAGAGTATCAAAGTTCTTAGGAAATTGCCTGGTCCTTAATAATAAATGCCCAATAAACATTAGCTACCTCTGTTTCACCCCCTCCTCTTCGTTCTTCTGTTATTGTAAATATTGTTTATAGTAATTGAATAATGTGATTTTATCAGGTTATGTCCCAGCAAGAAAGAGATAACACATTTAACTGGGATTTTTGAACACATTCTTTTTCCACACATCAGTTGTACGTGGGGAATATTTTTTCTAGTCTCTCTTAGTCTAGAAGCTCTTCCGCAACTTTTAGGTTACAGAAAACGGATAAAGATAGTGCAGAGAATTCCCCTCCAATCCTCATCCAGTTTCAGTTTCTTCCAATGCTGCCAGAGACCATTGTTATGGTACATTTGTCACATCTAAGAAACCTACACTAATATATTCCTGCTGGAGGCAGAATTCCAAGATGACTCCTAACATTCCAGCCCTGGGCACACACAGGCCTCCACCCAATTATTCAACCAAACACTAATCAAGGTGCAGCTGTGGAGGGAGGGATGTGGGAAAGCCCCACTGGGAAGAGTACAGGAAGACAATCTTAATATTGTCAGGAGCTACAGAAGAGGAAAAGGCACGCTGGTAGCATAGTGGTTATGAGTTGGGTTGCTAACCTCAAGATCAGTAATTTGAAACTACCAGCTGTTCTGTGGGAGAAAGTTGATGCTTTCTTCTCCATTAAAGAAAAGAAACAACAAATAAAACCAAACTCACTGTCACAGAGTTGATTCTAACTCATAGTTACCTCACGAGGCAGAGTAGAACCACCCCAGAGGGTTTCCTGGGTTGTAATCTTTATGGAAGTAGGTATCCAGGTTTTCCCTCATCCCACCCTAATTGTCCCTTTACCCAGACTCAAAACCTAGCACCATCTTTATTTTCTCTCTTTCCTTGACCATGTTATTCCACACAACCTATCTCTCATTATGCTGGTTTTTTTCCCACTATTTTTTTTTTTCTTTCAGTCTTTTCCTCATAGTCCTAAGCTATAAATACATGTTTTCTCTGTAACTTATGGAAACATATTATTGATCATCAAGTCTATATTTGTGCTGAGTATCCAATGTGGTGAAAACTGCCTAGGGTCTTAAATGCTTACAGTGACCATCTAAGTTAAAACTACTGGGATCTACTCATCCAAAACAACAAAAATAAAGGAAGAAAACCCAAGATTTATAAAAGAAAGTAGTCAAAAAATTAAAAGTCTACGTAAATCATCGTCTCATCTACCTTGAGATCGAAAGAACTAGATGGTGCCCAGCTACCATCATCTGCAACCTCATCAGGTTCACAACATAGATGAGACCTAATAGAATAGGCCACCACTTGCTTGACACTTTGACACACTGTGGTGGTTTGTGTGTTGCTGTGATGCTGGAAACTATGCCACAGGTATTTTAAATACAAGCAGAGGCCCCCATGGTGGACAAGTTTTGGCAGACTAAGAGAGACTAGGAAAAAGGAGAGATGGGCCACTTCTTAAAGGTTAGCCATTGAAAACCTTATGAATAGTAGTGGAATATTGTCTGATACGAGTCCTGGTAATGCGTTACAGGATATTGCGCTGGACTGCAAGGTTGATTTGAACTGAAAGTCTGACTGTTCAAACTTACCACTCACTCCTCAGAAACCCTATACAGGCTCGCAATGAATCGGAACTGACTAGAGGGCACTCACTTTGGACATATTGTCTGGAGGAAACAGTCGCTGGAGAAGGATGTCATGCTGGGTAAGGTGGAGGGTCAGAGAAAAAGAGGAAGACCCCTAACGAGATGGATTGGCCAGGTGGCATCATTGATGGACTCAAGTGTGGCAGCGGTAGTGAGGTTGGCCCAGGATTGGACATTGTTTCCTTCTGCTGTGCATGGGGTCGCTATGAGTCGGTTCCGACTCCATGGCACCTGACAACAACAACAACATCAATAAATAAAGGTCCAGTTCATCAAATTGTAGAAATATACAGTGACTCATGGTATCAATTGTCTTTGTCTTAAAAAAATGTCTTTATTGGAGCAGAAAACCTCATTTTTCTCCATGGAGTGAATGGTAGATTTGAACTACTGACCTTTCGGTTAGCAGCCCAGCTTGTAATCCACTATGCTACCAGGACTCTTTATGAAGGATGAATCTAGGAAAACTGGAAGTTGTCAAAAATAAAGTGGAGGAAATAAAGATATATCCTAGACATTGGTGAGCTGAAAGGTACAGGTGTTGACCATTTTGAATAGGATGGTCATACAGTTTACTAAGCTGGGAATGACAAATTGAAGAGAAATGTCTTCACATTCATCATCAAAAAGAGCATTTCAATATCTGTCTTGAAGTTTGATGCTGTCTATAATCAAATAGTATCCATACGCCTACAAATAAGACCAGTTATTACCACTATTGTTCAAATTTACGCACTAACCACTAGAGCCAAAAATTATGAAACTGAAAATTCTACCAGCTTCTTTTGTCTGAAATTGATCAAACATGCAATCAAGATGCATTGATAAGTACTAGTGGTTGGAATTTGAAAGTTGGAAACAAAGAAGAGGGACCAGAAGTTAGAAAATGTGACGTTGGTGATAGAAACGATGCTAGAGATTGAATGATATAATTTTGCAAGACCAATGACTTATTCATTGCAAATACTTGTTTTTTTTTAACAACATATACAGTGACTATACACATGGACTTCACCAGATGTAATTGACTATATCTGTTGGAAGAGATGGTGGAAAAACTCAATATTATCAAACAAAACAAGTCCAGGGGCAGATTGTGAAACACCATCAATTGCTCCTATGCAAGTTCAGGCTGAAGCTGAAAAAAATTAAAGTAAGTACATGTAAGCCAAAATATGATCTTAAACACATCCCACCTGAATTTAAAGAGCATCTCAAGAACAGATTTGTTGCATTAGACACTAATTATGGAAGACCATAAGAATTGTGAGATTACATCAAGAACATTATATAGGAAAACAGGAAATAAAGAAAAGACCAAAAGGGATGTCAAAAGAGGCTCTGAAACTTGCTCTTGAATGCAGAGAAGCTAAAGTGAATGAAGCAAAAGAGTTGAACAGAAAATTTCAATGGGTAGCTTACAATGTGCAAAAACCTGGACTTAGAAAACCAAAAAGGAGAATATATTCAGCATTTCTTAAGCTGAAAGAACTGAAGAAAAAGCAATTGCGCCTCAGGTTGCAACACTGAAGGATTCTATGGGCGAAATATTGACTGACATAGAAAACATTAAAAGAAGATGGAAGGAATTCTCAGAGCCACTGTGCCAAAGAGTATTCAGTGTCCTCCAAAGAGTGAATACTGAATGGTTCTGAATCAGGAAAGTTGTGTGCCAAGGTTGTATCCTATCACCATACTTATTCAATCTGTATGTTTAGTAAATAATCTGAGAACCTGGACTATATGAACAAGAACACGGTATATTAAGATGAACACAGCATTAGGACTAAAGGAAGACTCGTTAACAACCTGTGATATACAGATGACACAACCCTTGCTTCCTGGAGACCAAGAGGTCTTGAAGTACCTACTGATGAAGATCAAAGACTACAGCCTTTAGTATGGATTACACCTTAATTTAACGAAAATAAGTATTATTACAACTGGATCAATATGCTTCTAAGGAGCATCCTGGTTGAACTTCTAAGGCAGATTAAAAAAAATTCTGGCATGGTACTTTCAATAGTCTTCACCAACACCATAATTCAAGTGCATCAATTCTTTTACGGCCTTCCTACTTTCACATGTAGATGAGTTGGTGGAAAATACCGTGACTTGGATCAGGCGCATCTTAGTCCGAAAACTGAAGTCTTTGGTGTTTAACTTTTAAAAGAGTTCTTTTGCAGCAGATTTGCCTAATGCTGTATGTCTGATTTCTTGACTGCTGCTTCCATGAGTGTTCATTGTGGATCCAAGCAAAATGAAGTCTTTGACAACTTCAATCTTTTCTTCATTTATCATTATGTTATTTATTATGAAGATCTGGTGGCACTGTAGGATAAGCGCTGAACTGTTAACCACAAGGTTAGGGATTCAAGCCTGCCAGCCACTCTATGGGAAAAAGATGAGGTTTTCTGCTCCTGTGAAGATTTATACCTTTAGAAACCCTAGACAGGATTGCTATGATTTGAAACGGACTCAACTACACACAACAACAAAGTTGATAATTATACTATGTTTATGCATGAGAGGAGTGAGTGCAACGGCACCATACGATAAGCACTGGACTATGAACCACAAGGTCCATGGTTCAAGCCTGCCAGCCACTCTACAGGAGAAAGATGAGGCTTTCTTCTCCCATGAAGATTTAAAGCCTCAGAAACCCTATACAGGGTCACTGTGAGTTAGAACGGACTCCATAGTACTTAACCACAACAATGCACGAGAACTCCTTGTCTTTCAAGACACCTGCACATTGAACTGGGTTTAGAAAAATGATCACTACATGGTTAGTGCTTGCTAGTTGCATTTCCTGCAGGTACCAAGGGAGGGAGCTCGTGGACTTTCCTATCATCATGCCCAGTTGTAGGCCAGTGGGGAAGAGAGAAGTAGACAATCATCAAAAATGGAATCTTTATTAAGAGTCTTACTTCTTAATGCAGTCTATTTCTGTCTTTTAAAAAGAGTTCTTAGACCATTAACATGAACTATAATGATCATTGTGTTTGGGTTTAAATCTATGAGATTGTTAG
>NW_006408539.1:17010918-17063433 GCF_000296735.1 Chrysochloris asiatica
TTTGCTAGTCTCATCCACTTGTTGCTGCCCTTGGACTTCCCCAGTCTTTTTCCGCCTGAATATTTTTAAGTATTCCACTTCATCTCTTGAAATTGTTTGTTTTTGCATTAGAGCTTATTTTGTGTATTTAACCTTTCACTGGTTACCTTCAAGTCTGCTGCAGAAGACCTCTTTTAAAAGTTAAAGAACAAAGATGTCACTTTGAGGACTAAGGTGTACCTGATCCAAGCCATGGTATTTTCCACAGATTCATATACATGTGATGGCTGGACAATGAATAAGGAAAGCCATAAAAAACGGATGTATTTGAATTATGGTGTTGGTGAAGAATATTGAAAGTATCATGGGCTGATAGAATTTTATTTTTAAATCTGCGTTGGAAGAAATTCAGCGAGAAAACTCCTTAGAATCATATTGGTCCAGTTGTGAGGGTATCTATTTTCTTTAAATTTAGGTGCAATCCATACTGAAGACTAGGCTTTGATCTTCATGAGGAGGTACTTCAAGACCTCTTTACTTCCAGCAAGCAAGATTGTGTCATCTGTATATCACAGGTTGTTAATGAGTCTTCTTTCAGTCCCATTGCTGTGTTCTTCATATACCATGTGCAGGAGAATTCAAACCAGTGTTTTTTTTTTTAATTAGAAAACCCTTAGGGAGAGCTGGGATAGAGCCCTGGGGACATATACTTAGAATTTTCTACCTTGTCTAGGATACTGAATTCCTTAATAGGGACATTCCAGCAAGCAAACAGAATTTGAAAAGCTGTGACCATTTACATTTAAATTAATTAAAATAACAAATTTAATGAGTGTATTTATTGTCTATTGGAGCCTTCCAGTTGTAGCTTCCCAAATGACTCCAAGATGTAGGCACTGAAAAGAATAAATAGTTGTCTAAAATAGTTGTTTAAAAGAATAAACAGTTGACAAGAATAAATCAGTCCCCGTTCTGTTGTTGTTGTTAAGTGCCATCGAGTCGGTTCCGACCCATAGCGACCCTGTACAGGGTTTCCGAGGGTGTAAATCTTTACAGGAGTAGAAAGCCTGATCTTTCTCCCACAGAACAGCTGGTAGTTTCAAACTGCTGACCTTAAGGTTCACAGCCCGATTCATAACCACTACGCTACCAGAGCTCCTTTCTAGACCTACAGAAATGGGAGAGCCTTGTGGGTCTGGAATAGAGACTGATTGGCTGCGGCTACTTCAGGGTCTCTGGTGAGGTTGCAGACAAGCTGTGGGGAAAGCATCATCTATGTCAGATACAGCGCTGGTCACTTTGTGAGTGAAACGTGAAGCACGCCGCTTCCTGTAGTGACCAGTTTGGGGTGTGCAAATAAAAAGATACAGCTTATGAAGATAGCTAGACTGCATTATGAATGTTGTTCTTGTCAAATGTTTTCTAGTCGGTTCTGACTCATAGCGACCCTGTATAGGGTTTCCTAGAAGCAGTTGGGGGGTTTGAGCAACTGACCATGTAGTTAGCAGGCCAGTGCTGATCTTACAACACCACAAATAGAGACACATAAATGGGTTCTGTATCTGCAAGATCAGAGGCTTAAGTAAAGATGCTTTTTAAAGTAGTGTCTTTACTCAACTCAAATTTGTTGTTGTTAAGTGCCACCGAGTTGGTATAGACTCATAGTGACCTCATGCACAACAGAATGAAACACTGCCTGATCCTGGGCCAACTTCACAATTGTTTGAGTCCATTGATGTCCATTTGAGTCCACTGATGCTGCCACTGTACTAATCCATCCCTTTGGGGGCCTTCCTCTTTTTCATGGACCTTCTACTTTACCAAACATAATATCTTTCTCCAGCGACTGGTCCCTCCTGATAATATGTCCAAAGTATGAAAGACGAAATTAGGTCATCCTGGCCTCCAAGGAGCACTCTGGCTACACTTCCTCCAACACAGACCTATTGGTTCTTTTGGCAGCCCATGGTACTTTCAATATTTTCCTCCAACACCATAACTCAAAGGCATCAATTCTTCTACAGTCTTACTTATTCACTGTCCAACTTTCACATGAGTCGTAACCAAGTCAATAGCATGTAGCTACAGCAACAAAACAGTTTCCTGGTATTCTCTGTCGTCAGACAAGCTCCATCTGATATTAGCTCACCTGACTCTTGTGGAGTGGATGGTGGGTTTGAACTGCTGACTTTTTGGTTATCAGTTCAACACTTAACCTTCTGTGATATCAAGTTTTCCTTCCAATATATTTCATGGTGATGGTGATGCACCATTGAGTCAGTTCCAACTCATAGCAACCCTTTATAGGGTTTCATAGGCAGTAAATCTTTATGAGAGCAGAAGGGTTCATCTTCCTCCCACAGAGCCACTGGTGGATTTAAATGGCTGACCTTGCGGTGAGTAGCCCAATGCATAACCTACTACACTATGAGGCCTCCTTGCCAATATATTTAGGAATTGGAATTTCCAGAGCTATGGTCAGGAAGCTGGGCTCTACCCACCCCAAGAGTGCTGGCATGGCACATCCTAAAGATGTAATAAATTCCTCTAAGCATGGGCTTTTGGAGATGGATGTACCCGAACCCCAGGTTTCCTGTGGGTGTGTTTAATCTGGATGAGGTTCTGGTCTCACCCATGTCTCCAATCCTGGACACTGGGGTCCAGGACTCTTGCTAAGATGATACTTTGTGGTCTTTCCATCCCACAGTGCCTCAGGTGCTTACCATAGAGCAGAACTTTCTCTCTTCCATGCAACAATTGCCACCCTTATATTCTTTTCCTATACCGTGGCAGCATTCTAGTGGGACAAGCCTTCTCCTTACAAGTGTGAACATTGCACTGATATTATGCTTCTCATCTGATATTAGAGCAATGAACCATAATTCAGTTATCATAATTGTCATATCTGGCTCACAAAATTACAAAAAAGAATGCAGTCATTAATATACTTTCAGTTCTGTTTCTCTGTGATCTCATGACATTGTTTTCTTTGTTGTTGTTAAGTGCCGTTGAGTCAGTTCTGACCCATAGCGACCCTGTACAGGGTTTCCGAGGGTGTAAATCTTTACAGGAGTAGAAAGCCTCATCTTTCTCCCGCGGAGCGGCTGGTAGTTTCAAATTGCTGACCTTAAGGTTCGCAGTCCAATTCGTAACCACTACGCTACCAGAGCTCCTTACGCTACCAGAGCTCTTTATCCCATCTTAAATGATCTTCAACTAGCATAAACAAATGTTTGGAGATGATAGTCATCAAAGCCACATATTAGTATCGCAGTGCATGGAAAATCATGGTTCTTTGTAGGCAACTGTCATTTGATATAATTGTAGAGTATTCTGCTCTGTTTAACATGAGTCATATTTTGTTCCAACAGCAGTGATTTATTCTGTCCTCTCTGTTCCACCACAGTTGATAAGTATATTAATGCAAATTAGAATATTGCTCTAACAGTCTTACTTAGATTTATAAGTAAGTGGGATCAATTAGAGCTAGTCAGTTGTCTTCTTTAAAATTTAGATTTTATTGGTTTCATATGATCCATAAAGGTGGAAAGTTTGCAGTACGATCTCTTTGCCTTCAATGTTACTGGGTTTCTCAGTACCCTACTTCTAACACAAATGAGTAGCTTCTTCCATATTCTTTCAGAGATATGTCACATGTATATGCATGGGTACATGTACACAGACTATGTTTGTTCTCTTTTTACACACATTATGTCACACTCCATACACGGATTTACTCTTTTATTACTTATGTATGTGTCTTGATGATCTTTCCAGATCAGCAAATAATGAAGTTTCACATTACTTTTTATGTTTTTGAGTATATGAGGGGTCTTTAAAAAGTTCATGGAAAAGTGGAGTTGAAAGGATAATGGAATTTCCCCCTAAACCTTTTGAAACTCCTCATATAATTGTATGTTGTTGATAGGCACTTCAAGTTAGTTTCCACTCCTAGCAACCCCATGTATGAACATGTATGAACCCCGCGTATGAACACTGCCTCGTTCTGCGCCATCCTCAGAACTGTTACACTGTCACTAGGTCAGTCCATCTCATTGGTGGTCTTCCTCTTTTTCGCTGACACTCCACTTTGCCAAGCATACTGTCCTTCTCCAGGGGCTGATAGCTCCTGAGAACATGTGTAAAGTACGAGAGATGAATTCTCACCATTCTTACCTCAAAGAAGCATTCTGACTGTTCATCTTCCAAAACAGACCTGTTCATTCTTCTGGTAGTCCATGGTACTTTCAGTATTCTTCTCCAACACCCTAACTCAATGGCATCAATTCTTCTATGGTTTTCCTTATTCATTGTTCAACTTTCACATACATATGAAGCAAATGGAAATATCATGGCTTGGGTCAGGCACACCTCAGTCTTCAGACTGATATCTTTACTCTCCATTTGTCTAATTTTCTGCTTTAATTTGAAATTCTGGTGGTGAAACCTTCGGGAGTAGTTTGTCTCTCCTTCTTCTTTGTCTGTTTTAGCCTGAAAGCTCAACTGAAACCTGTCCACCATGGGTCACCCTGCTGGTATTTAGAGTACTGTGTGATAGCTTCCAGCATCCCAGCAACACGCCAGCCACCACAGTATGACAAACTGATGGACGAGTGGTAGATTATTATTGCATGTTGTATTTGTAAAATGCCATTGACTTGATTCTGACTCATAGCGACCCTGCAAATGGTTTCCAAGGAGCAGCTGGTGGGTCTGAACTCCCAGACCTTGTGGTTCGCAGTAAAGTGCTGATCATACAATGGCACAGTGGATTAGTGTGTGAACACCCCACAATTTGTTTAGCTAGCTCCTGTTCATGAATAGTTAGGTTTGATCCTAGAAGTTTTGCTGTTGCAAACACTGCTGAAATAACCAGGTACAAAGTCATTAATTAGCACATGTAGGGATATCTGTCTAAGGAGGTTTCTGGGTCAAAGAGAATGCAGTTTTATGCTTAATTGTTGTTTTCAAGTGCCAATTGAGTCAGTTTCGACTCATTGCAACCCTGTGTGGGGTTTCCAAAGAGTAGCTGGTGGGTTTGAGCCACCGACCTTGTGGTTCAAACCAACTTTGCAGTTCAATGCTGATCCTACAGCACCACACCGGGACTCCATGGTTTTGATAGCAACTGTTCAATGTAGATTGTACAAATGGCTCCCCCACCTGGAAACATGTCAATGGTCTTGTTTTCCATGGAGCCTGTGATGATATCTGATCTACTAGTGAACAGTGCTATCTTGGTGTTCTTCTCATTTGCTGTCCTCATGCAGGTCAGGTAAAGCATCTCACACAGAATTAAATTTTCTTTGTATTTTCTTTTCTGTGAATTTCTGATTTCTGTATTTGGCGAATATTCCTATGTTTAATCTTTATATTACTGGTAAGTTGTTGTTGTTGTTAAGTGCCATCGAGTCGGGTCCGACCCATAGCGACCCTGTACAGGGTTTCCGAGGGTGTAAATCTTTGACACTCTTTATCTGTTAAGAAACTGTTCCTCTTCTTTTCTGTGATGTGAGTCACAAATATTATCCCAGTTTGTCACTTGTCCTTTGCTTTTGCATATTATGGTGTTTATTAAACACATTTTCACAAAATTATGTATTTATTTGAATGTTTCCCCATGCTTTTTTTCCCCTTACAGTCTATACAGAATTGTATCATGTAGAGCGTCTTCTCTACTTTTATTTCTCCTACCACTTTTGTGTTTCATTTACTGTGATTAAGTCCTTTTATAACAAGTTCATTTGAAAAGAATTACAATAAATTGATCCACACAACATTTTATCATGGATATTAGACAGACAGACAGATGGCTGGATACATAGATAGTCAGTTTCCCCAACACCATTTATGGAACAATAAATTATCTGCTCTGATTCCAAATTCTAAATTTATTGTATACAAAATCCCTGAACTCATCAAAGGCATTCTTAATATCTGTTATTATGTTTTATGTTTTTATTATTTCCTTTTGGCTATTTTTAATAGTTTCCATTTTCTTGGACTCTTGGTGTGATGCTGTAGGGTAAGTGTAGGACCATAAGGTCAGCTTGAACCACAGGGTCAGTGGTTTAAACTCACCAGTAGCTCCTTGGAAACCCTATACTGGGTCGCTATGGGTTGGAACCGACTCGACAGCACTTAACAACAAAAATAACAACATTTCCTTGCAAAAATTCCCTTGCACCCTGCCACCCTTTTCTACTTAAATCCTTTAATATATTATTCATGTTGTAGTTGTTGTTGTTAAGTACCATGGAGTCGGTTCCGACTCATAGTGACCCTGCCCAGGGTTTCTGAGGCTGTAAATCTTTACGGGAGCAGAAAGCCTCATCTTTCTCCCGTGGCGCAGCTGGTAGTTTCCAACTGCCGACTTTGAGGTTAGCAGCCCGACTTGCAAATTTGTTTTATGATAGTTCTAATATCTGGATCATTTTGGTGTCTTTTTTTTATTTTATTGATTGCTTTCTCTCTCTTGATAGTGGGATATTTCTCTTTTTTTCTGTGTGTTTAAGTTTTTATTGATTATCAGACTTTATCTATGTGTTACAATAGAGACTAAGAGACATAGTTACTTCTACAAAGGTTCTGCTAGTGTGATATATTGAGTCATTCCAGTCAGGACTTGAACTGGGTTTGAATTTTGTTCTTGCTATGATTACATTTATTACAGCTCTGGCTTTAAATTCCTGCAGCATTACCTTTTGCTTTAGGTGGAAGCCTGATTATGGGAGGTTTTTCTCAGTGTCCTTGGCTCCATCCTCAGCTTTCAGCCTTCCTCATACAACTTCACCTCAGTGGTTTTCTCCATACTTGGTGCCTGCTGGCCTGGTTCCACTTTGCTTTAGGCAGGTACTATGTCCTTGTGTCTTGAGACGAGGTTTCCCCAGAGATCCCGCCTCTCCTTCAGCAGTAGGAGTTACTGAATGGTCTGGGCCTAAGTCTGTTTCAGGCCATCACCATAAGTAGAATGTTTTGACTTAGACACAATGAGTCTTTGCTTTTGCTGTAGTTGTTTTGGGGGTAATGCACTTGCCTTGTTTCTTGGGGAAGAAAATTCAGGTGGGCTTTATGTCTTTTCTATAGTGTCAGTCTCTTTTCTTTCCAGATCTAAATGGCTGAGGGTCTCTAGTTCCTAAACAACCAAGGAAGTTCCTGGTGAAGAGTGTATGGGTATAAACATCCCTTCAGTCTGCAGCTCCCAACGGGTTCTATATTCTTAAACTACATGTGGCCTTTAGCAATTTCTTAAAAATGTTACACTGGTTTCCTCTTACCCACTGCATGAAGCCTTGTCTTCCTCCAAGGTTCTGCTCCAGAAGGTCCTTATCTTTCTCAGATTGCAGGCTACTTGTCTGCCCTGCAGACTGGCTTTCTGATGGATTCAAGAAGTTCTGTATTATCCAGATGTTTCAATTTGCTAGAGTGGGAATGATACTCTTTGCAGCTGTTTTCATTGTCCATAAGCTAGAAGGTGTGTGATTCTCTGGATAACCCACCTTTAATGCATACCTGGACTGCATCAGACTCCTGATCCCTCCTGCTGATGGCCTTCCATACCCATTATGGAGGTCCTCTACCCATTTTCCAGAAGAAGGTATGCCATGTTTGGTATTCAGGGTGAGGTGGTAGCTGGTGAGAAATGAATGCTTGCTGTGGTTTTTGAATTTGGAATCTACTGCCCCTAGATACCTCATGATTGCCTATTTCTCTCTGGACTTCTTCTAGGGTTTTCTGGTTAAAAGTTTGGCAATTTTTACATGGATTATAGAAACTCTAACTGAGACCTTATATAAAAATGGAGTTTACAGAGATTTATTTATTTATTTTTTACTTATTATGAATTCCAGGAGCAGAAAGGGGGAAGAATGCTGACTCACAGAGCCATGATCATTCTGGAAATCCCATTGTAACCTCCCTTCATTGGCCAAGCAAGTTTCTGATTTATAATTTGATCTGTGAACTTAAGCAGCAGGAAGAATTCTTAGGGATAACTATGTATAAACATATACAGTTTTTGATCTGATGATTCCCTTTATAAATTGGCAAGTTGACATCATGGATTTGAAATATGTAAACCAGCCATTTGTGGGTTTGAGAAATTAGAAACTCTTTTCCAGGAAACATTCTCTGTTCCTTGTTCCTTCCAAAACTACCCCACGCCACCCAGAGTTCCTGGAGTACATGGAAAAACTATTTCATAACATTAGCTGATTATACAGATTCTCTCTGCTGAAGAGTCTGTACCACTAACCTGTCATCTTTGCATGCTCCCAACTTCATCAGTCTGATTCCTGTAGAACTGATAGCCAACACAGTCTCCCAACTCAGTGGGGCAGAAAGAACACAGTATCCCATAGCAAGTGATCAATGAAGAATGCAACTGTCCTAACGGGAGTAGTGGTTGTTCATGTGGAACACCTAAATGGCCCTTGTGGTGGCCAGGGGTTAGATGCTGGATTGCTAGCCACAGGTCAGCAGTCCAAACACACCAGGTGCTCAATGGGGGAATAATTAGGCTGTCTGCTTCTGTAAAGATTTCCAGCCTCAGAAACCCTATGTAGCCTCGCTGTGAATTGGAATCGACTTGATGGTAGTGGATTTTGGATCTGTGGGAGACCTGGGTTTGATTCCTGGCCAGTGTACCTCTCACACATCTACACCCCTCTGCCAGTGGTGGCCTGCATGTTGCTCTGAGGATGAATACGTTTCCGGAGAGCTTCCAGATAGATGAGGAAGAAGGCCTGGAGATGTGCCTACCCAAATCAGTCAAAGAAAATCCTGTGGCTCTCAATGTTGTGCACGGGGTCACTATGAGTGAAACGCCAATACCAAGGCAGCCAACAACACAGGAAATAAATGTTCAACTCCCATGTGTGTTTACGCATGAACTACAGGGCACCCAGGCCTGCACTCGTGGGTGGCACCAGGGAGAGTGGATCTCAGAAGGGACACCTCCATGCCTGTGTCGTTAGTGTTTTTAGAGGAAAACAGATTCACATTTGAGTGGGCGACCCAACAGACAACATAGCATTGTCTGACTCAAGTCAGAACACCAGGCTGGAGGCAGGAAATGGAGACTTGATCCCAGCTCTGCCCTGACCTAACCGTGACCTAACAAGGCGGTTAATCTCTTAGGACGTTTGTCTTTTTATTGCTTAAAAGAAGAGAACTGTATAAATCTCTATTATCTCTCCCAACAGTTTATTGACAATCACCAAACCTCCTGTCCTCGATGCAATTCTGACTCATTGTGACAACCCCACAGAACAGAGTAGGACACTCCCAAAAAGTTGTAAACTTAAAAATAAATAAATAAATAACGCATAGTTGCTATTAAGTCTATTCCGACTCAACTCTGTGAATCTTTACAGGAGCAGAAAGCTTCATCTGTTTCCTACAGCGAGCAGCTGATGGGCTTGAACATTTTGGTTGTAGTTAAGTGCTGTCGAGTCATTTCTGACTCATAGCAACCCTGCATAGGGCTTCCAGGGAGCGGCTGGTGAGTTTGAAATGCTGACCTTGCGGTTCAAACCGACATTGCAGTCCCTTTTGCGAAATCTCAAACAGGACAATGACAAGTCAAACCATCCATTTGAGGGAGACCATCAGCATGAAGACACAATGGTTTTAAAGAAACTCTCAAGGAGTGACCAGTGGATTTGAACCACTGATATTTTAGTTTTAGAAGCTGAGTGCTTAACCACTGCATCACCAGGGCTCCTTACATTGGTGATTGTTGCTGCTGTAAAGTGCTGCTGATTCGATTCTGACTCATAGCAACTCTGTAGAGGGTTTCTAAGGAGCAGCTGGAAACTTTCAGTTAGTGTTTACCCATCAGTGCCACAGCAGGACAATTACCACTGTGAAATGATCCAATATCTACTTAGAATGGATAATTACATACTTATAATGGGAGTGCAGTGGCTCTGTAGGATAAGCACTGGACTGAGAACCACAAAGTCTGTGGTTCAAACCCACCAACTGCTCCATGGGAGAAAGATGAAACTTTTTACTCCCACAAAGATTTACAGCCTTAGAAACCCTATACAGAGTATCTATGAGTTAGAACCGACTCAACGACACTTAACAACAACACATATTATGCAAGATAACCCAGACATAAAAAAGGCCTCTCCTAAGTCCCGCTCTCGGAAACCCTACACAGGGTCGTCATGAGTTGGAACTGACTCAGTGGCACACAACACCATGACAGAGTATTCATGGGTTCCAGGGCAGGTGGACTTATGTCTCCGTGATGGTATTTGACAAAGTGACTGGTTCAGGAAGCCAGGTACAGGGTGTGCAGTAAGCCTATGAAGGGCGTTCCTGGTCCTGACTCACACACTAATCCCTTGTGATTTAAAAATATCCACCAAAGATCCTATATTTATGATGCATTCTGCATTTCCCAGTACAAATTAATCTCACCACCACACCCAAAGCCTGTCACTGCAGGAGGTGTTGGCAGAAGAACTGGTTGTAAATTTGATATGTAAGCAAGTTTCCTCTCCATCCCTCCCTCTGGGGGTCAGCAGAGGTCCTGGAAGTCCTAAGCATGTGCCTAACCTGACTTCTGCTGTATTCAGGCCGTTGAGTATTTGATTGGTGGAGTCTTGGGATGAAGAAGACAATCTCTCTCCACAAACAACAACAACAACACACACACCTTTTGTTCCATCAAGGACTTGCTCTGGGGAGTGTGGGATGCTGATGTTGCAATGGGCTCCATCTTTGCTGGAGTTCACATCTCTCCTTCCTGGAGGTCCCGACTCTTGTTGTGCTGCTTCAGTGAGACCCACCACCCTGGACGGGCATAACATCACTGCAGAGAGGGAAACATATAACCAGTGCTCCACTTGCTACTGAAGGGAACCGTCTCTTCAGTCAGTCCACTGTCTCAATTAGAACGTAAGAAATATAAACTCTTGTTTTTCTTAAAATTATTGTTAGAGAAAAATGTGTAGGCAAGAAAGTCCTTCTTAAGGAGGAAGCTATTGTGAAGATGTTAGTATTTTCAAATGAAACACACACTTTTCCAGGCATTATTTCAGATGACGTGTGCTTCTGGTTTCCAAAAAGGCCTTAGAGTCAACAGTTGTGGATTTAAATCCATGCTCTTTTCTCTAAAACAAACATCTTTGTCTGTCCTGAAGCTGGCTAGCAGAAACCTGGGTGTCATTCTCGATTTCTGCTTCTTCCTTCCCCCACATCTCATCTGTTGGCCAAAATTTGAGGCTGTTTCTTCCTACATGGTTTTTACATGCATCCTTTTCTCTCCCTTTCTGTCTCCAACACTTGATTTCCACTCTGCTATTTCCTCCCATCCATCTATATCTCAGTAGGCAGAGATAGAAGTCCCTGGGTGGCATAAATGGTTAAGCACGTGACTATGAGCTGCAAGGTTGGAGGTTCGAACCTGTCCAGAGGTACCTCAGAAGAAAAGTCTGTCAGCCTTCTGAAAAGTCATAGCCCTATGGAGTTCAGTTCTGCTGAAAAGTCATAGTCCTATGGATTTCAGTTCTGCTTGCCACGCACGGGGCCACCGTGAGTTGGAATCAACTTGACAACAACTGGTTTTACTGGTTTGAGGTTCAAGATGCAAACATAGTCATGTCATTCTTCCCTTTAAACAGCAAACAACAAACAAAACCTAGTCTGAATTTCTATTACGGTGCTGTGGGATAATGCACTGGACTGCAAGGTCGGTTTCAATCACACGGTAGGCAGTTCAAACTCACCAGCTGCTCCTTGGAAACCTTAAACAGGGTCACTATGAGTTGGAACCAACTCCATGACACTTAACAAGAACAATATTGCTTACAAAAATTATATTGTGACTGAAAGCTTACATAGCAAATTGTTTTTCCATTCACCAATTCATACACACATTTTGTTTCTTGACATTGATTGCAATCCCCACTATGTAATAATACCCTTTCCACATCTTTCCTGTGTTGATCATTTCCATCGGCCCTCCTTTCCTGTCCTTTCTTGCCTTTGATCTTCCTCCCTGAGCGAATGTCGCCCCTTTGATCTCAGCACGCACCTCTCTGGTATTATTGTTCACCTGCAGGCCTGTCTGGAGTCCTTGTGTGGTGCTGTAGAATAAGCACTGGACTGATGACCTAAAGGCTGGTCGTTCAAATCCACCAGTTGCTTTTTGGAAACTATGCAGGGTCACTATGAATTGGAACAGATTCAAAGGCACTTAACAACAACAATAGGCTCGTCTGTTGTTTGACTGAAAGTTAATTTTGGCTACAAAGTCCTTCATGTTCTGATCTCTGACTAGTTCCCTGGCCTCATCATCTCCTACCCTGGTTTTTAAGTTTACTTTCTGTATGATTGGTATGTTTCCAAGTTATTGGTATATTTCCAAGTTACCTTTTCTATATGTGATTGACCATTTGCAGTTTGTTTAAAAAGAAAACAAAAAACAAAACAAAAAAAAAACACCAGAGAGCAGCAAATAATTTGAGGAAATCATTGGTGGATGTATTTTATAGGATCACAAGATTTAGAACTGTAAAGGTCCCCAGATACCACCCAATTTCAAAGAAAATGTTTATGCTTAAGTCAATACATTTATGGAACAGGAATGGTTTAATTAGTTTTGTCTCTAAAGATCCACAAACATAATGACAGTTCATATTTAGGAGATGATAGAGTGTTGAAACATTCCTTTATCTTTTCTTGAACTTCAATATTTGATCCTAAAAGGAATTTTCATGTAGAAAAAGAAGTGTGTTTTTATGTGTGTGTGGAAAGAGAGATATGTTATTTCAACTGTTAAATTCTTTGTTTTGACTGAGGGACTGGAAAAGGGAAATGAACAAAAAGAAATCTGTAATTTCTAGCAATTGTTTTACTGCAATGATCCTGAGATTTTTTAAACACGGTGACAGGCCAGGAACACCTAAGGGGAACAGATTCTGCCAAAGAAAAGGATGCTGTTGGTTTCCTTATGCTTGATGAAGAACAAGAAAGGGTGGTCACAGTGGAACTCTTGGTAAATGGGGAAAGATGTTGGAACAATTTCTATGCCAGTGGCTGCTGCAGCTTCAGTCCCCTCTTCGTTCACGTCCACGAAGGCCTCGTGGAGAACTTTAGATATCATGAGACCCTGGCTCCCCATCATGCCTGAGAAGTCAGCATCCTGTGGACTGAACGCGTCCACCATGCCCAGGGCTTTCAGCATGTCATTGAGGCCGTATTTATCCTCCACTTTGAACCGAGGTAAGTATAAGTCCACATGTGACTTTACCATACTTGATGGACTCATCCACGTTAATAATTTCTCTGCAGTGAGTGTATCTTCAATCTATAAAAATGAAAAGAAGGAACTGCCATGAAGACTTTGCAACATTGGATTATGTCAGGTATAAAAGCTTTCTTCTCACAATAAATGTAAAATACAGAAGGCTTATTTGGTACATGTATTTTATGGCGGTGTTGTTAAGTGTTTTCGAGTTGGTTCCAACTCATAGCAAGTCTGTATAACATTTCTGAGGCATGTTTGGTGAATCTGAAGCGCCAACCTTATGGTCCAGTGCATTACCCCACAACATCACACGAGGACTCTCTTTTTGACAGTAGGCAAATAATTGCACAGTCCTGAATATGGAGCAAGATGAGGCTTTGTACTCCTGCAAAGATGTACAGCCTCGGAAACCCTATACAGGATCACTATGAGTTGGAACTGACTTGACAGCACTTAACAGTAACAACAACTTTCCTTATGCCCAAGTCTAATTACTACACATTGCATTTGAAAATAGCCTCTTCTTCTTATTGTCCCTGGGCATGTATTTTTGTTTGCATAGTACAATGATAACTTACACCTTATTTTTGCTTCTTTTATTGCTGGATGTGTTTGTAATGTTTTCCCACATTGCTATATATCACTCTCAGCCATCTCTAAATTGTTATGAAATCATATTATCAGATTGCTATCCAATGTATGTAACTGTGAGTAACTAACACGTATTGAGCAGTGTGTGTGTGACAGACCCTATCCTAAAAGACTAATACAGAGATACACTCTTGTTCCTTCTTTCGGATTTTTCATTATTTTAAGCCATCTTTGAATGCTGGTGGTACAGTGGTTAAGTGTTTACTTGCTAACTGAAAGGTTAGTGGTTCAAACCCACCAGCTGCTCCATTGGCAAAGACATGGAAATCTGTGTCTGCAAAGATTGCAGCCTTGAAAATTCTGTGGAGCAGAACGACTCTGTCCTGTGTGATCACTGAGTCGGATCTGACTCTCCAAATGGTTTTGGTAGTGTTTGCCTTCTTTCGACTTGTTATCTTAGGGTAAAATCGCAGGGCTGGGCTTACTAGTATTTGATTAGGGGGGTCACTGAGCCTGTAATGACACTTCACACATGTTACCACATGACTTTCTCCCAGGATTTCTGATTTCCAAGGTTATCAGTACCATTTGGGCAGCTTCATTGCAACTTCAGTGGCATCGTTGGAATGGTTTTCATTTTACCAAACCTGTTATTGGCACTTTGAAGGTTATCATCATGAAACCAATGATTAACAACAATAAGAGGAAAATTTTATTATCCACTTTTTTTTTTTTTTACTCCCAGGGATGAGACTCAGAATAATTTTTGAGTTCCTCAGGTCAGAATACTTCTAAACTAGATAGTTGTTAAGTGCCGCTGAGTCTGTTCCAACTCATAGCGACCCTGTATAGAATTTGTAAGCAGTGGCTGGTGGATTTGAACTGCCAACCTTGTGGTTCAAATGAGTGGCTGGTGGGTTTGAACCGCCAAACTTGTGGTTCAAATCGACCTTGTGGTCCAGTGCTTTATCCTACAATGCCCCACCAGGAGGCATTCAAAATAAATCTATTTGTTTGTCCACTGTCTACTGAACCACTCTGATTTAGTTAGTGCAAAATGTCAGCGCCTCATATTTTTATCTGCTTGGCTTTGTTTGTTGATGAAGTTGAAGCTTTTCCATTGAGTTTTAGTTCCTTTGTCTTAAGATGGATAGATTGAACCATTCACCCAAATCACCTCTGTAGGGACTCAAAGGCCAACAGCTCATCAGAGATTCTTAAGGATGTAAAGGCTTATGTGTCAGTACTCAGGTGTATTTCTTTTCTGGGGTGAAATTCCATATTTTCATCAGAAGAGTAAAGGGGCCTGTGAAGTTAGTATTTTCTATAGATTCTCCTGTATCAGACTATGCTAACCAGACGCTGCTGAGCTGATTTTGATTCTCAGTGACTGTTGGTATCAGAGTAAAGCTGTGCTCTGTAGCGTTGTCAGTGGCTGACTTGACAGTAACTCTCATCTTCTGTGGTGTCTTCAGGTGAACTCACAAGACTAACCTTTTGGGTAGAGGCTGAGCATGTTAACTGTTGGCATGATATCTCCATTTTTATACAGTGAGCCAGATTCCCCTGAACAATTTTCCTTTATGTTGTACATAGAGAAGAAATGATACATTCTCTAAGCTTGGTCAGCGACCACTGCCAATTTGTGAGCACTGCTTCCAAGAGCAGCCCATACAAGCATTGCAGCATTAGGAAACGGGCTGCAGAGTGAAAGGTTGGAGGGACAAGATTTTACCTTCTTCAGGCCATCTACTTCATTTGGCAGCAAGATAAACATACTTAGGTCTTTGCCTTTGTATGGTATTTCCAGGACTTTGGCCTGCTCGTCCTCCAGGAAGACAAGATTAAAGGACTTACTTTGTTTCATCATCTGCACAGATTTGCTCGTCTCCTACAACAAATGAACAAGGCAAACAATAGTTAAAGGAGGCGTAAGATAACAATAATTTTTAAAAGTATTATTGAAATACCAAACACATTTTTCTACTAAGTGTTATCAAAAGAAACTTGAGAATTCGAGACCAAGATGTTCTTCAAGAGATCCTCAAAGATTAGCCTTAATTAAAGGTGAAGGTTGTAACTTGAACCAGGAGGCAAAGCCTAATTCTTTAAAGTCCACTATGTTTTCCACTAAACCATGCAGCCATGTGGATTTCCATTTGCTGTACACATTATATTTGGAAAGCCATATGGTAGCTTGGTTTAGTGGAAAACATAGTGACTTTTAAGAGTTAGACTTTGCTAACTCTTAAAAAATATATACATATATACTACTCCCAAGGATAAATTTCAATAATACTCTTGAAGTTACTCTTGCGGGGATAGAGGCGTAAAGAGGGAGAGGCACGGGAATGTCTTCAAGGAGTCTCAGCAAGTAAAGTCACAAGAAGAAAATAACAGCTTACATTTTCTATCTACATTTGTGCATTCTGCCAGGCATGAGTTTAAATTCAACAGTCTATGCCTGACTACATTACTTATATATACAGAATGTACACTATACCTTGTTCAGCCAAAATTTTTCCTCTGTTGTGTTGTCTTGATTAAATTCCTGGTCCCATTGCCCTTTAAAATAGATGGCATTTACCAGCACCAGTATGGTGGACTCAGTGAGGGAACCTTCAGGTAACAGCTCCTTGATTTTTTCTGGGGGGGAAACAAAGAGAAGAAAAATTGTCTGCCATGCAAAGCACAAGTGGTTTGCCTGGAAGACAATTTGCAAATGGCCCTGACTGATGATGAGTTATTCACCCAAGTCACAACTGTATGGACTCAAAGGCCAACAGCTCACCAGGTACAACTTTCCTCCTGCTGCCAACCTGGTAACAGTCACCTCTTCCTGTGATGGGAAAGAAATCCCGGGTCTCTGTCAATGGGTGACTTCACTGAATGCTGATAAAACTAGCAAGTGGCATGGCCTCTACAATCAAAACCATACCCTGCGCTGTCGGACACCATGCCCTGGGGTGTCTTCCTAGTCATTCTGTACTTTGAATTGCTCTTGTTGCTTCTCATCCTTGAGTTGATTTTGACTCATGACAACCCCATGTGTGCACAGGGTTTTTAAGGATGTGACTTTTTTTTTGGAAGCAAATTGCCAGGTCTGTCTTCTGAGTGCATTTAGACCATTAGTAGTCAAGAGCTTAACCATTCCGTTTGCACCATCCAAGGACACCTTATTGAATCGGTGTACACTTGACTTATAATAGGTGGCGGGAATGTTATAGGCCTCCCTAGGATGGAGACTTTGGCAGCAGTTCAAGCTCACCAGCCCTCTTGGGAAGCCCTATATAGGATCACTATAGATGGGACTCAATGACTCAATGCACTTAACAACAACAACAACAACAGATTTGATAATCCCTGCAGCGCATGAAGATGAAAATGTGTCAACTCAAGCCCAAAGTAGCAAGAAGAGTACTTTACAGGATAATAGGTTGTTTCCTGTGTAACAAGGAGAAATTAACCCTTTAAAAGAGTTTCTCTAAGAGATCCAGAATCACAAGTCCAGGCTCTGATTTAAAGAAAAAGACATGACCCAAGATGGATCTAGAAGAGAGTAGAGATCCACCCAAACAGTGTCATCCATGGCAACATGGACCATCTGTCCAGGAGGGAACCCATGCGGCTGGCTTCCTTGGCTCCCCTTGACTTTCTATACCTTTGATCAGAACTCCACGATCTCTGCCTAGCCCGATCCTTCAAATCCCCACAAAGTCCATCTCAACACTCTCCTCATCCCAACCTTGTTTCCCGTGGTCCCCATGCAGTACAAGCACACAGGATTCCACCAGCAGTGGGCACTCAAGAAGTGCTTTGGTGATGAACAACCTGCCCATACTCTACCATGTGTTTGCTGTGCCACCCAGTCATTAATCTTCTTTCGATTCTTTTCTGCAGCATTTACAAAGTCAACAGATTCCGCGCAAGAGAGGTAAAATTTCTTAGTACCATTCAAGTACTCCTTTAAGATGGGAAGAAAGAGGAATGAAAAGTAAATGTATTAGTAACTATGACTCTTTAAATTAAATGATTTCAAATATTACAAAATGGAGTAAGTGGGAATTGAGACGGAACAACATCACTTCTACTGCCCATGCGTATTTTGATATAGATGTGATGTGGTACCAAGAAAGGTGAGTACAGACTGGTACTAGAAAGAGGCATGGAAGGACAATAGCATCTCAAGAAGAGGCTGGGAGAGAAGAGATTTCAAGTTGCCTTAAGAGAGATGTTTGTTTTGGAGCCTTCTCATTAGTAATTTAACCTTTTACATTTCTCACCTTTGCAGATCTCTTCACCCTGGGCATTCAAGATTTCCTAGTACACCTCAACTTTCTTAGGTCTCATCCAAACCCGCCCATCCCATCAACATCCCATTCGCCATATATATCTCAAGTCATACTGCCCCAAATTTTACTCTGTGTGACGTAATTGATGTTGGTTCATTAGTGGTAGCTCATGAACAACTCTGCTACACAACCAACCTCTTCTTTGACCATATAACAAAACCCCTAACGCTATACTTCATTGGTGGAGTGTCAGCTCTGTGACACCCCAAAAGTCCCTTGCCATCAACTTGATTCCAACTCATGGCAGCTCCATGTGTTACACAATTGAAATGCTCCAGATGGTTTTCCTGGTTGTAAGCCCTATGTGACAGTTCTATAGGATTGCTATATTCTGTCCTATAGGATTGCTGTGCACACACAACCACAGCCAACAGTTTGTTAGAGTTTTCTTGATGGTTTCAAACATTTAGAGCTGGTTGCAAACCACTTGTGCCACCCGGGGACCTTCACTGGGTAGAATTGTGTGGTAAGAGAGCCTCAGGCACCTGGGTTAGTGGTCCCCACCTGTGTCAACCAGGATGCCATGCCCTACTGGCCTCCATAGGACCCAGGAAGCAGGTGGGAGTGGTGGTGAGCCCAGTGAAACGTACCTGAAGAAATTGATAGCTCTCTTCGGCGTAGAGCCTGTTGGCAATGTTCATCTCATATGCATCAGTGGGGTTGTTTAGTTCAGTCAGGAGTTTTTGAAATTGAGGATGCACATTGTCTGCCTTTGCCACCTTCCAATATCAAAAAGGAAACTCAATGAGTCAACCTGACAATGTAAATATCTAACACTTGGTAGCCTCACCAATGTCTTTGGGCTTGCTGTCTGTCTTTTGGTTAATGTTTGGCTTTATGTCCAGAAAATGATTTCTTCTTGCTCTAACACATCTGGTCTTCTCTGTCTTGAAGAACTGATGTGTCCACTTGCATTCTACTGCTGACCTGTCCTCTCATTGGTTCCATGACTAACCTTAGTTTTCCAACCAGCTCTGTGTTCCTTAAGTGCAAGAACAGTATGTCATCTCTAACAGCCAGAGAGAATGTGGTGTGCCTTGCAACTATATATATGTTCATTGTAGTTTAGGATTCCCCTTGGTTAAGGGCTTCTTGTTGTTAAGTGCCGTCGAGTTGGTTCCAACTCATAGCGACCCTGCATAGGGTTTTTGAGGAGCAGTTGGTGAGTTCAAGCGGCCGACTTTGCAGTTCAAACTGACCTCATGGCCCTGCACTTATCCTACAGCATTACACCGGGTGAAAGGTACACACACTGAACGTAAGAACAACACCTGCTCAGGGAGGCTTGAGTGAGGTATTCCCACACATTTGGATGAAAAGTTCTAATGCTGTGTTCTGGAGGAAGGCATAACATTTTCCTTTCTTCTCAGTTCTTTTTGTTGAGTGTAAAATTGTTCAGTCTTGATATTACTGGCATTCTGGGCTTGTGGATCCTCTGCTCTGGGGGCCTGTCCTACGCATTTTAAGATGTCTTATAGCATTACTGGCCTCTACATACTTTCTTCTCACACTATACAGGGTTTCTATGGGTTGGAACTGACTCAACGACACTTAACAACTCCTACTTATAAATGGATTACATTTCAGAATTTCCTTTGTTATTGTTTTGATAAAAATAGCATTTAAATTAGAATCTACCTAATTCATACCTATGACGAATTCAAAACTCAAATTACTTTGTATAGATTTGCATGTACAAATGGGATTCAAAAAGTTCATGGAACAATGGAATGAAAAGATAATGGACAGTTCCCATAATCCTTTTGAAGTCCCCACATGTTGAGGCAGCTTCTTTTCTGGCCCTTGGTTTTCTAAGAGGAAGTCATCGTGGTTCAGAGCAGTGAACAGCAGAGCTGGGATTTGAACCCACATGGTCTAACTCTATTATTCATTCCCTGAAGCACAAGGCCGACTTCCCCACAGTAGAATGAAAATAGGAAGACTGCTTTTTACATAGTTTGCCTTCTACCTACTCAGCAATGTCAACCAATCATTCTGGGTTCCCTTTGCAAATCTCTGAACTCTACATGACATAAAATGTAAGACGACTCTGCAAGAGCTGGTCTTTTTTGCCCAAAAGTTTCCTGACTTTTCACAGTTTCTGTGATGTTCCCTTCATTTTAAACTCTGACCCACCCTGGGTATTTGCGGCTACTTGTGGGCCCAGTGCCGAGTGACTCACCTGCTCTTTCGTAGCCCCTGCTTCTGAGTTCCCTGTGACATCATCAAAGTGAAGGACCTGAAGAGAGGAAGTGGTTTGAGAGCTCTACTCAGAAGATAAGCCGCTGCGCGCGCACAAACACACATATATATACACACACACACACATCAGAATCACTCCACGTAAGAGTTTCAACATGTGAGAAGTAAATTCTCAAGATGATCCATCTTCAGGAATTACTCAGTTATTCTCATCTTGATTATACTACAGAGGCAATTAGTCATGTTTTTGTTTATTGTTATGTGCTGTGGAGTCGGTTCCGACTCATAGCGTCCCTGTACAGGGTTTCCGAGGCTGTAAATCTTTACAGGCGCAGAAAGCCTCATCTTTCTACTGTGGAATAACTGGTATTTCGAACTGCTGACCGTGAGATTAGCAGCCTGATTTGTAACCACTAGCTACCAGAGCTCCTTGCAATTAGTCATGCATGGATTATGATAAATCCAGGAGTGAATTTTAAAGAGCCCCTGATAGTTCAATCTCTTATTTGACAGTTTAGGAAATTGCTGTGGACTTCACACAGGAATGAAGGGCGTCCAGGGAGTTGCCAGTTAGTGTAACAAGAAAAGAAACTTGTTGGCCTGGCTAGGAACTTTAAATAAGAATCCAACCTTCAAGGAAATAGGGGAAGCTCATGGGGTGAGGGGGAGACTAACTTTAAGTCAGAATGCTACCATTAAAGGACAGTAGGCAGCATCTGAGGAAAGATAGTTCACCCCATTGTACTCAGTCAATGAAGAATCTTGGGAGGGACTTTCTTGAGATAAGAGAATAAAATTCTCTGCACGCTGGCTGCACACGTGGTATCTACCTGTGTCCTCTGGGTCGAGTGCCTGGTTTTGCAAAATTGAATAAAGAACACCTCAGTCTCTCTAAAATGAGTACATGCTGGACTTCTTGAGCATCAGTAGGTAAGCACTCGTGATAACTCATCTGTGACCTCATAAACAAGAGGAACCGAGGCAGTATTGGTGTATCGACAATGGTTCTCACAATATATAAGAAAAGACGCCCATGTAAGAGTTTTCTTTTTGGGAAAACAAAACGAAACAAAACACACCAGAGATGTGGTTTATCATGAACTACTTCAAAAGAGTGTTTCCTCCCTTTCTCTCCCTCCACCTTTCCCTCCCTCCCTCCATTCACTCCTGAGCAGACATCTGCGGATGTTTCCCAAGTATCTAAGTCAATGCATGCATCATCTCTAGTAATAGGTGCCACATTTTACACCTCACCTCTCACAGTTGGGAAACTGTAAGAGACCATGCTAGTTCCCCAAGGAAGGTCTGGTCCAAGCCAGTAGATGGGAGTGGAACATTTGGGTAGGACTACCTTCCCCTATCTAGCACTCAGCACTCCTCCTTCCTGGAACCTGCCTGACCAGCCTCCTGCACTAAGCCCTAGGCCAGCTAGGTCAGTGAGCATGCAATGATATCCTCCCAATAGGTAACCCCCAAAGAAGCTGTCCCCTACCTTCTCCATTTGTAAGGCAGTGTTGTTTTTTCCACCTAAATAGACCATGGATAATGCTGATGAGATGCTTAGCGGGGAAAAGAAGATGTTGCCGTCTTTGGATGTTCTCATCTGTTGGTACAAATCAATCCCAAAGCAGGTGTTTGCTTCACTGAGGGAATCCATGGGGCCCTTGGTTGATCTGGAGCTCTGGACAAACAGCAGATGCGTTTTATAATGGATTTACCCAACAGAATGGTATTCTGAATTGAATATGTCTTAAAGGAAAATGATTTCTATCTGGGTGGGTGCTTATGGCAATGATTTTTTTTAAATTTTTTCAAGACTTTCACAATGAAGATGTGTTAACTGGGAAACTTAGTAACACCACTATTCTTAGAAAAGTTATGACTTGCCAAAAAAAAAAAAAAAAAAAAAGTAGCAACATGTTAGTATCTTCTCTTCATCACTGGCTGCTCTACATCTGGGTGGAAAAGGTAGAAAAGGTGTTAAAATGAAAGCCAAGACAATGTTTTATGTCTGATTCTGTCTAGTCAGCTCTCCAGTGCACTCTTCCATCAAAGCTTTGAGGCCATGAAGTGCTCTTCCATCTAAGCTGCTAACAGTACATTTGTTTACTCCAAAATAAATCTATCAGATAAAGTCTGAAAAGAAGCTACTTTAATTTTGCCATGACAATCACACAGAGTGAAACTGATGGACCACTTAAAACACATCTTGCTGTTACTTACAAAAATGTTAAGGTGTGAAATTGGAAGCACTTACCTTGGATCCTGGAAGAAGTCAATGTGGGCAGGGAGCTTGCAAGTGCGTGCAGAGGGAAGGGTTGAGACCCTGAATATATACCTTGACTTCTTGCTGACTCTTCTTGGCTACTGGCAGTTGGTATTTCAAGTAAATCAACTTTGTTTCTCAATGCAGTTAATCCAGCCTCAATTGCATAAATATTTATAACAAAGTATATGGTTACTGTTGCATGACTGTGCTTACTTTTTTTTCAGAAAAAAAAAAAAAAGTAGAGCTGCAAGTAGGGTCAGTTGTGTTATAAACTTAGCTGGTAGGAAACACACTGGCTGTCTTGCCAATATCAGTGATAATGCTTTAGAGTTTGAAATGTAAAGCCTTTTTGCCTGTGAATGATTCTAGCCAGGCAGAGCTTAATTCCATTTTGTGGCTACGTTTTAAGTGTTCAGATGCCAATTTTTCTTGAGTAACTCATGTATCTCTGACAGCCAAACTGTTAGTGTTACCAGCAAAGTATATTTGAAAGTGTATTTTGGGCTGCCTTAATGGTTGCCTACTTGTGATGTCATACCCCAAGAACCTCATAGAGAATCTCTAAGCATTCCTATCTGTATCTGTCTCCTTGCTGCTTCTCTAGGCCCTCATGAGTTTGTGCTGAACTGATGCTCATGGTTGTGGGACGAGATTCCTTTATCCTCTGTGGAGGTAGAACTTTAGAAATTCATCATGGCGTCATATAGATGTTTTCCCTAACCTGGGTGATCGATGTTTGTTTTATATTGTCTTAACTCCTGCTTAAGACATAATAAAGAGTCTCTGTAACATGTAGATTAGAGTCCTGGTATGGCGCTGTGGGTTAATGCGTCAAACTGCAAAGTCATTTGAACTCCAAGGTCAGTGGTTCAAGCTCACCAGTTGCTCCTTGAAAACCCTATACAGGGTCGCTATGGGTCGAAATGGACCCAACAGTACTTAACAACAACAATAACATAATATGCATATATGTGAAAATGGAGTCTCTTTTCTCCCCAGGCTCTTCTCTAAGGAATCTGTTTTCTTAGCTGTTGAGTAGCTTTCAACGTCACTTTGAGTGCCAAACAATGCTGACATTTACTGTTTGTAAGTTTTGAAATGGTTCTATCCAGTCTAGCCTGCTGATTTCCCTGTCTTTACTGTGCATAGCTGGGAAAATGGCTCTAATTCCAAGTACAAAGAGATATCAAGGAGCTGTCCCAGCAAAATGCAGGGAACTGGTATCTATTGTTTTCCCCTAAAGATTATGCCTTGGCATGAGTCCTTTATGTTACCTCCCAATTCAAGATTTTTCCTGTTGGTTAAGGTCAGTGAAGTGCTGGTATACTGAACCCAGTCAACATATTAATAATTAGAAGAATAATTGAAGCAAACAGGAACTACTTTAAGTGGCAGCCTTCTAATTTTGCAGACACTTGAAAAACGAAGCAGAAAAATAGATCATGGGAGTTGCAAAGATCAGACATTATTCTCTCACCTTGCCATGCCATTTAGCACACCAGGTTCATACTTCTGGGTTGGACACTAGAGCCAAGTGCCTGTGAATGAAGACAATGAAAAGAAGGGGAGTGTTGCTGGAGCTGTAATCTCTTTTCTCCATATGCATGACGTTTGGTTCCTCTAGGTAGTATATTAGAGCTTAATCTGAGCCCTTAGTTTGGGGAAGGCTACTGTTTAGAGTAAGGAGCTCTGGTAGCGTCTTGGTTATGAATCAGGCTGTGAACCTTAAGGTCAGCAGTTCGAAACTACCAGCTGTTCCACAGGAGAAAGATGAAGCTTTCTGCTCCCGTAAAGATTTATAGCCTCAGAAACCCTGTACAGGGTCGCTATGGGTCAGAACCAACTCCATGGCACATAACAACCACAACAACTGTTTAGAGTGGAGTCCTAGAGTGGCACTGTAGGATAAGCACTGGACTGCTAACTGCTAGTCCAGTGATAGAGTTAGACACTTGACCATGACCCCTTTGACCATCATTATGTCCTTATGTTGATTGTCTCCCCATCCTAGTGATTTGTCATTGTTTTACTTTGTTCTAAGACTTAATAAAGCAGTCTCTATAAAATATATTTGAGTTTGGGGTCTTTTTAAGCCAGATCACTAGAATAATACTGATAACTGTTGATGTTTATTGAACTGTGCCTTGTCCTTGAATTTTCTTCGTGGGGTCTTTCACAGAGTAAATATGTAAATATGTACCAAATTTTCTTTCTATATACTATACTTCTGGTGTTAGGTCTAAGATCTGTTTCCTGACCCTAGAACCAGGAGATTTTCTTCCTTTTTTACCTTCTAAAAGTGTTATCATCTTACATTTTATGTTAGAGTTTACGATTCATTTTGAGTGAATTTTTGTACAAGTTGTTAGATTTATACCAAGGCGAGTCTCTATAATATTGAGCCCACCCAGCAACTTTTCAAATTTTTTCAAATAAAATTTTCAGTTCTATAATTTCTACCTGTTGATTGAGTATAACATATATTTATTTGTTTGCTGAATATTACTGCTTTTTAATTTATTTCGAGAGAGTGTATAATTATTTGCTAAGACATTTGTCTTAAAGTATTTACTGATGAAGATCAAAGAACACAGCCTTCTGTATGGATTGCATCTCAATGTAAAGAAAACAAAAATCCTCACCACTAGACCAATAAACAACATTCTTTTCAATGGAGAAAAGATTGAAGTTGTCAAGGACTTCATTCTTCTTGGATCAACTATCAACACTCACGGAAGCAGCAGTCAAGAGATCAGATGACGTATTGCATTAGGCAAATCTGCTGCACAGGACCTTTTTAAAGTGTTGAAGAGCAAAGATGTCAGCTTGAGCACTACGGTGCCCCTGACCCAAGCCATGGTATTTTCAATAACTTCATATGCATGCGAAAGCTGGACAGTGAGTAAGGAAGACCATAGAAGAATTGATGCTTTTGAGTTACGGTGTTGGAGGAGACTATTGAAAGTGCCATGGGCTGCCAAAAGAACCAACAGATCTGTGTTGGAAGAAGTGCAGCCAGAGTGCTCCTTGGAGGCCAGGATGGCCAAACTTTGACTCTCATACTTTGAACATATTGTCAGAAGGGACCAGTCACTGGAGGAGGGTATCATGTTTGGTAAGGTGGAGGGTCAGAGAAAAAGAGGAAGACCCCAGAAAGATAGATTGGCAAAATGGCAGCATCAATGGGTTCAAGTGTGGCAACAATTGTGAGGGCGGCCCAGGACTGGGCAGTGTTATGTTCTGTTGTACATAGGGTCACTATGAGTTGGTACCGACTTGATGACCCCTAATAACAACAACAACAACAACAAGACATTTGTATGCTGGCTGCTTTGAAACCCTTGTCAGATAATTCCAGCATCTGATTCATCCACGCTGTGATTTATCTGGCACCCTGGTGCATTGTAGGATAAGTTATTGTTGTTGTTGTTAAATGTCTTTGGGTAGGTTCTGACCCATAGCAACCCTGTATAGGGTTTCTGAAGAGCAGCTGGTGAGCTTGTTTAAACTGACTTTGCAGTCCAGCACATTAACCCACAGAGCTACACCAGGACTCCACTGCTAACCACAAGGTCATCAGTTCAAACTTCCCAGCCCCTCTGAGGGAGAAAGATGAGCTTTTCTGCTCCAGTAATGATTTTTGAATGGTATGACATGTGGTTTGTGTGTGTGTATCTTGGACATTTTGGCTATTGCACTAGGAGACACTCACCAGACCCATCTAGACAAGATGAAAAGTATTCAGTGGGGATTCTACGTCTTCCCGCACACTCTGAAACTAAACTCCCTCTTGAAAACTTGTAAGCCAGCCACTTTATGCCTTTATAGCCACCGGGTGCCCCTCACCCTCCACATTTTGGGTAAACAATGTCTAAGTTGTTCATCCCTATCAACCCTGCACACTGAGGGTATATGTTTGGTCCTTTATATGAAGACTTTTTGCCTCTTGGTTGGTATTTTGAGCTACTGCATTCATATGTATAGGTCAAGTTCATCAAATTGTAGCAATTCACACTTGTTTCCTTTATCAAATTTGTTTATCTTCCACTATTCAAGTTCTGATCGTTAAGTCATCAAAGCTAGGTCAAATGGATACTATCTGCAAGTTTGGGTGTTCTTTTGTGTATCTAAATTTTCACTCTAGCAAGTAGTCACTCTGCTTAGATGTAGTAGGAAGGGCCTCGTCTACTTTTGTGGCCTTCGGTTCCAATGGTGTTATGGATTGAATTGTTGGTTGGTTCTGTTGAGTTGGTTCTGACTCATAGACATCCTATGCACAACATGGTGAAATGCTGCCTGGTCCTTGGCCATCTTCACAATTGTTATGTTACAGCCCATTGCTGCAGCCACTGTGTCAGTCCGTCTTCTTGGAGGTCTTCCTCTTTTTCACTGACCCTTCACTTTTCTAAGCTTGATGTCCTTCTCCAGGAACGGGCCCCTCCTGACAATATATACAAAGTACAAAAAACAAAATATCGTGTTCCAGGCTTCTTTGAAGCATATTCTGGCTGTACTTCTTCCAAGACAGATTTGTTTGTTTTCTGGCATCCCATGGTACTTTCAGTATTCTTTGCAACACTTTAGGTCAAACACATTGATACTTCTCTGATCTGCCTTATTCATTGTTCAACTTTCACATGCATATGAGCCAACTAAAACCACCAGTACTTGAGTCAGATGCACTTTAGTTCTCAAACTGATCATCTTTGTTCTTGAAAACATTAAAGAGGTCTTTTGTAGTAAGTCTAAAAAATGCAATAAGTCATTTGAATTCTTGACTGCTGTTTCCACAAGCATTGATTGTGAATCTAAACATAAAGAAGTCTTTGACAACTTCAAGCTTTTCTCCATTTATCATGATGTGAGGATTTTTGTTTGTTTACATTGAGGTGCACCACACGTACTGGTACTGAAGGCTGTGGTCTCTGATCTCCATCAGTACGTATTTCAAGTCCTCTTCATTTTCAGCAAGCAAGGTTGTGCCATCTGCATATCACAGGTTGTTAATGACTCAGTCCTCCAATCCTGATGCCATGGATTGTATTATGTTTCTCGAAATTACATGTTGTAAATCCTAACCTTGGTGCCTGTGATTGGAAACCCATTTGGGAATGGGTTGTCTTTGTTATGTTAATGAGGTAGGATTAGTGTAGGATGTGTTTTGATCAAATCTCTTACAAAACGTAACAGTGGATTATCACAGAGACAAGCAGAGTTGCAGGAAGAAGCTCAAAGAGACAGAGACCTTCCTTCAGAGCTGATAGAGAGAGGAAGCCTTCCCCAAGCTCCTCTGCCCTGAATTTGGACTTCCAGCCTCTAAACTGTGAGAAAATAAATTTCTGTTTGTTAAAGCCACCCACTCGCAATATTTCTGTTCTAAATGCATTGAATAAGACAGCGGGCAATTTAATTTTCAGAGCTTTGGTAGTGTGGCTTTGCTTGGCTTGCTATCTTTTGCCCTTAGGGTGCACCTGAGTGGAGACCATCAGGAGCTTCCATGGGCATGGTCACTTGGTACCTGGAGGCGGGGAAGGTA
The DNA here is from genome assembly GCF_000296735.1 of Chrysochloris asiatica. NCBI lineage: Eukaryota > Metazoa > Chordata > Mammalia > Afrosoricida > Chrysochloridae > Chrysochloris > Chrysochloris asiatica. The sequence goes on from NW_006408539.1 coordinate 17,039,112, forward strand.
GTCTCCAGTCCTTTCAACTAAGAACATTTCAACTTAGTGCTTCTCGAAGGGAAGTAGAGCACATCCCCTTGATACCAACTTCTTGCCGAACTCCCAGCTGAACTCCAAGGTTATGGCTCACTGGGTATGTTCCAGGGACTCCTGTTCAATCTGAGGAAGGAATGAGCCTACTTGGACTCTTCCTGTTGCTAGGTTGGGGGTCAGAGAACACCAGACTGGGTTTCTCCTTCTGTTGGTGGATTTGAACTGCTGACCTTGTGGTTCAAGCTGATCTTGCTGTCCATTGCATTAACCTGCAGTGCCACACTTCCTGGTAGACAAGTCAGTGACTAAATTGTCACTAAAGCAAAGAAAACTTGTGCCTATAGGAGTCAATGAATCTGGAGTGGTCGGCACAACCTGAGATAAATGAGCAACAAAGAAGTTCCTGAAATTCCTTGGACATCATGTCCCAGATCCCTAAAAACCCCTCTTCCCACTTCCATCAGGGAAGACGTCTTTAGGGGACTTTCAGTCTTTCAATATTGCTAAAACTGCTCAGAAATGAATTGTATTCACTCAATACTCCTGTATTGCTGTTGTTGTTGCTAAGTGTCACCGACTTGCTTTCAACCTATAGCAACACTGTGGTTAGCAATCCAGTAAACCTTGCTTGCTTTACACACCCGTCTCAAAGTAATTGGCTTTATTTGTGGATGGTAACACAAGTCCTGCTTTTTGTCAGTTACATATCCATAAGCTAAACTCTATCTCTTTTACATGTAGCTAAGTAATGGTGATGGACCAGGTGTCTTCCAGAATTTTCTCCCAGAAATGGAAGCAACTGAGATTTGGGAAAGACAATATAGAGACCAGTGTGGTATAGGACTTACACCAGGATCACATTTTGATAATTTGTTCATTAACTATTCTTTCTTAGCTCATCATCAATTGATCAAGCATATCTTGGATACTTTGTTGTTGCTGTTGTCAGGTACCATGGAGTCGGAACCGACTCATAGCGACCCCATGCACAGCAGAACGAAACAATGTCCGATCCTGGGCCAACCTCACTACCACTGCCACACTTGATGCCATCAATGATGCCACCTGGCCAATCCATCTCGTTGGGGGTCTTCCTCTATTTCTCTGACCCTCCACCTTACCCAGCATGACATCCTTCTCCAACGATTGTTTCCTCCGGACAATATGTCCAAAGTAGGAGAGACGAAGCTTAGCCATCCTGGCCTCCAAGGAGCACTCTGGCTGCACTTCTTCCAAAACAGATCTATTGGTTCTTTTGGCAGTCCATGGCACTTTCAGTATTCTCCTCCAACACCACAACTCAAAGGCAATTGGATACTTACTCTGTGCCATATTGTCCTAGTATAAAGGAAAAGATAAAAAGCCACATGAGACCGCTGCCACCCACAAATTGTTCTGCCACTTGTTTGGTAATTGTTGTCGTGTGCTATCAAGTTGGTTCTGACTCACAGGGACCCTGTATAGTGTTTCCGGGGAGCGACTGGTGGGTTTGAACTGCCAACTTTGGAGTTGGAAGCCCATTGCTTATTCTACAGCACCATACCAGGACTCTTGTGTTTGATAATATCCATTAATAAATTCACATTAAATAATGTGAAAGTGTACTTTGAGAGACTAAGAGAGCAAATGTTATCAGGTTCCTTATATAAGACATCACCATTGATTCTCTTGAAGCTGGCTGCCCAGGAAGTCTGGAACCTTTGCTTAAATACAATAACTTACAAAGAGAGTTGTTGGCATTATTTGGTCTCCAGGCACAAGTTCCAAATGTGATTCTGCAAGCTTTTGTTTTTTTAATAAGTTGAGCAAACATGAACGAAAAGTACTGTCACCTCATCTCTGTTCTTGTGCTGTGTAATTAGAAAACTAGTTTGCTTCTTCCCTGTGAATCAGCCACTCAGACAGTTGGCCCATATTCTGACAGTTGTACCTGAGATGTTTACAGAATCTTGATATTCAATGCTTTGTAGACTCTTGCTTGGTTAATAGCAGGTATTTCATTTCCTAGCAGTTTCAGTATCCAACTGTAAGTTCTGAGAAGTGATGAACGGATCAACTTTGGTTCCAGGATCACAGTCTCGTGATATTCAAAAGGACATTGTTGTTATTGTTAAGTGCCATTGAGTTGATTTCAACTCATAATAACCTGTGTAGGGTTTCTGAGGAATGGCTGATGGGTTTGAACTGCCGACCTTGCAGCTAGAAGTTTAGTGCGTATCCTACAATGCCACTCCAGGGCACCATAACGGAGCAAAATAAGCAGCAAGCATAGGTGAAATTATAAACAATGTGAGGAGGTTTCAAAACGTTTGTGGGAAAATCCCATTATCTTGTAAATCCGTTTTTCCATGAATTTTTGGAACCTCCTTGTACTTCATGGGGAGACATTACAAACCTTTTAAAAACATAACAAAACAGCAGCATACGTTTTTAGTTGGTCTGTTGGCTAAGGCCACTGCCAGCCTCAGACCTCGGCAACGGAAGCAATGAGTGTATCAGCACAGGGAAGGAAATCCAGAGAATCATTCAATCCAATTTGACTTGCAGCGAAAGAAAATGAGGGCCAGAGGATTTTCCAAGAGGATTTTTCTGTCAGGGGCCCATGGTGAGCATGGTCTCCACCCCTAAGAAGCCTACGGAAGCCTCTTGTTTCATTTCCTTTGCTTCTTACATCTTCTCTACCCTGCGTTTGTGCCTCCCCACTTTTTACCCTCCATTTCTATCATCGATGGCCAGAAGAACACATAAATCTGTTTTAGAGGATGACCCCCAATGAGATGGATTGGTACAGTGGCAGCAGCAATGGGCTCAAGCGTGACAACAATTGTGAGGCTGGCATAGGACCCGGCAGTGGGTTGTTCTGTTGCTATGAGTTGGAATTGACTGGACAGCACCGAGCAACCGCTTTTCTTTCTATCCCTCCATGTGGTCTTCTGGCTACCTCTGCCCTTCTAACCCTTTCATCTGGGACATTATAGACACTTTCCTTGGCCTTGTGGTGTAGTACCGTAGGTTTTACCCACTGGACCACAAACCACAAAGTTGGTGGTTCAAACCTACTGATTTCTTCTTGGAAATCCTATAGAAGGTCCCTATGAATCAGAACTGACACTATGGCACTTAAAAACAACAACAACATAGACATTTTTAGTATTTTTATATTTATTGGGAGTTCCTGAGTGTAATAGTTAACATACTCAGTTTTTTACAAAAGGTTGGTGGTTCGAGTCTTCTCAGAGGCACCTTGGAAGCTAGATCTTTTAACATTCTTCTGAAAAATTACCTATAGGAGCATAGTTCTGTGACACATGTGGGGCTGTCTGGAATGAAGCCAACTTGATGGTAGCTGGGTTTGTCTTTTATTTTTTGTGTTATACTTATTAAATCAAGTACAGCAAGTCAGTTGTTTGGTTACAAAGTTTGACTATGGACCACTCGTACTTTCCCTTTAATATTCTCTCACTTCAAAATGACTCAGTTAGGAACAGATCTTGCTTATAGCCCAGTACACTGTTTTTCATTATTCTTTGCAAATGTATCTGTTGAATATCTTATACTTATCTCACCAAGAAAAAGGACATTCATTAAATTGCTGGGTGACTCTGTTTACTCCGTGATTTAAGTACCTTTTCCTCTCCTTATAAACAAGTGCCTCTTTTCCTCAGACCCCCTCTCCCTTTTGGATCCTCGCCCTAGCTGAGTGGCAGGATTTAAGATCTTTAAATAAGATTATTGTATACACAAATCTTAGACAAGAACAACACAGAATGTTCACTGTTTCCTGCTCTCAGCTTTACTCAGTACACAGATTGACAATCTAAAATTAACAAAGCCAGTACATAATCACATAGTAACTGAAAAACTGTGTGCATTCTCTGTGTAAGCCTTCCTTTGAGAAGCTGAACTTTGCCTCCTTCTCCCTTTAATACCTGGTGATGACAAATGTAACTCTTAAGAAGCATGGGAATGGAGAGGGTGGTGCCAGGCTGGGGGTTGGGGTGGTAATTTTTGAGATTGAGAAATCCAGGGGTCAGTTCAGCACTGCTCAATCACACCAGCAAGTGTGCTCAACAAGACATGGAGGCTGTGACAGGGGTCCTCGAACAGCATTAGAGATTCCTAGTTCCCTCTACTTCAAACCTAGACTCCCACTGCTTTAGTCAAATATCGGCTAAAGGCAACTGAGTGAGAGGCCGACATTCCAAGACCAAAAACCAAACTGGCTACCATCAAATTGATTTAGACTCATAGCAACCCTCTACCAACCCTGGAAGACAGGGTAGAACTGATGCTTAAGGTTTCAGAAACTGTAAATGTTTAAGAGAGCAGACAGCCTCATCTTCCTCCTGAGGAACAGCCTTTCCATTAACAGCCAAATGCTTAACCATTGGACCCTAGGGCTTCAAGACACCTAGGACATAGTAACTAGCAGCAGACAGTAGGCAACTGATTCACTGCCATTGAGTCAAGTCCGACTCAGAGCAAGGTTGTAAATCTTTACAGGAGCAGACAGCTTCATCTCTCTTCTAAGGACCCAAGGAGCGACTGGTGAAGCCGAACTACTGATTTTGTGGTTAGTAGCCCAAGGACTAAACCACAGTGCAAACCAGTGCCCCTTAGCATCTTGCATTTCTGCTATTGGTAGATGTTGATAGGTGTTGTTGACAGGCCATCGAGTCGGTTCTGACTCACAACAACCTTATTTGTTGTTGTTGTTAAGGGCCGTTGAGTTGATTCCAACACGCAATGACCCTGTATAGGGTTTCTAGGGAGAAGCTGGTGAGCTTGAATCACAGACCTTGCAGTTCAAATGACAACAACCTTATACACAACTGAAAACAACACTGCCTGGTCCTGTGTTAACTTCACCATCATTACAGATGAGCCACTGCTGCTGCCACTGTGCCAATCCACGTTGGGGGTCTTTCTCTTTTCCGTTGACTGTCCAAGCATGATAGCCTTCTCCAGGGACTGGTTCCTCCTGATAATGTGTCCAAAGTATGCGATGCCTATTGCCATTCTGACCTCTGAAAAGCATTATGACTGTACTTCTTCCAACACATTTATTTGCTCTTCTGACAGTCCATGATACTTTTAATATTCTTCTTCAACACCCATAACTCAAATGTATCAATAAGGTTTTCCTTATTCATTGTCCAACTTTCACGTGCATATGAGTTTATTGAAAATACCATGGCTTGGGTCAGGTGTACCTCAGTCCTCAAATTGACATCTATACTCTTGAATACTTTAAAAAGGTCTTGTGCAACGGATTTGCCTAGTACACTATGTCATTTGATTTCTTGACTGCTGCTTCCATGACTGTTGATGGTGGCTCCAAGAAAATGAAATCTTTGACAACTTCAATCTTATTTATCATGATGTTATTTATTGATCCAGTTGTGAGGATTTTGTTTTCTTTACATTGAGATGCAACCCATAGAGAAGGCTGTGGTCTTTGATCTTCATCAGTAAGTGCTTAAAGTCCTCTTCACTTTCAGCAAGCGAGACTGTGTCCTCTTAATATCACAGGTTGTTAATGAATCTTCCTCCAATCCTGATGCCATAGTCTTCTTCATATAATCCAGTTACTCAGATTATTTGCTCAGCACACAGATTGAATACATATGATGAAAGAATACAACACTGGCACACACTTCTCCTAATTTTAAACCATTCCATTCAAATGACTAACTCTTGCTCTGTGTACAGGTTCCTCATGACCCCAAGTGTTCTAGAATATCCATTTTTCACAGTGTTGTCCATAGCTTGTAAGGATCCACACCGTAGAAAGCCTTTACATAGTCAATAAAGCACAGGTACACATCTTTCTGATATTCTCTGATTCTAGCCAAGATCCATTTGACATCAACAATGATAACCCTCTTGCCATGTTCTCATCTGAATTTGGCTTGAACTTCAGGCAGGTCCCTGTCAATGTACAACTGCAGCCATTTTTTAGTTATCTTTAACGAAATTTTACTTCCATGTGAATTAATAACATTCTCCGATGATTTCTGTCTTCCATTGGTTCACCTCTTTTTGGGCAGAAATATGGATCTCATCCAGTCAATAGGCCAGGTAGCTATCTTCCAAATACATAGCATAGATGAGTGAGTGTCTCCTGTGCCGCATCAGTGTGTTGAAAGATTTCAATTTGTATTCCATCAATTCCTGGAGCCTTGTTCTTTGCCAGTGCTTTCAGTGCATTTTGGATTTCTTCCATTGGCTCTTGACCATGTGCTACCTCTTGAAATAGCTGAACATAGACCATTTCTTTTTGGTACAGTGACTCTGTGTATTCCTTCCATCTTCTTTCGATGCCTTATTCAGTATTTTGCCCATAGAATCCTTCAGTATTACAAGTCGAGGCTTGAATTATTTTCTTCATTTCTTTCAGCTTGAGAAATGCTGAGTGTGTTTTTCCCTTTTGGTTTTCTAATTCCAGGTCTTTGCACATTGCATTATAATACTTGACTTTGCTTTCTCAAGTTTCCCTTTAAAATGTTCTGTTCAGCTATTTTACCTAATTTTTTCCTCTTGCTTTAGCATTTCCATGCTGGAAAGCAAGTTTCAGAGTTGCTTCTGAAATCCATTTTGGTCTTTTCCTTCTTTCTTGTCTTCTTAATGACAATTTTCTTGTTTCCTGTATGATATTCTTAATTTCATCCCAGAACTCTTCTGGTCTTTGGTCATTAGTGTCTAATACATCAAATCTGTTCTTGAGATGATCTCTAAATTCAGGTCAAGGTGAACTCTAAATTCAGATATGTTCAAGGCCATATTTTTGCTTTCATGGACTTATTTTAATTTTCTTTATCTTCAGCCTGAACTTGCATATGAGCAATTGGTGGTCTGTTCCACAGTCTGACCATATCCTAGTTTTGGCTGATGATGTGGAGCTACTCCACCATCTCTTTCCACAGGTATTTGATTTCTGGTGAGGTCCATGTGTATGGTGGTGGTAGTGGTGGTATGCCAGGGAGTAGGTTCTGACTCATAGCAACCCTACATAGGGTTTCCATGGTTGTAAATCTTTACAGGAGCAGAAAGCCTCACCTTTCTCCTGTGGACCAATTGGTAGTTTCGAACTGCCGACCTTGAGGTTAGCAGCCCGACTCATAACCCCTACACTACCAGAACTCCTTTCCATGTGTATACTCACCTTTTATAAGGAACTCTGGTAGTGTAGTGGGTACAAATCAGGCTGCTAACCTCAGGGTCAGCAGTTCAAAACTACCAGCTGTTCCGCAAAAGAAAGATGAGGCTTTCTGCTCCCATAAAGATTTACAACCTCAGAAACCCTGTACAGGGTCACTATGAGTCAGAACTGACTCCACGGCACATAACCACTACCACTCACCTTTTACATTGTTTAAAATGGGTATTTGCAATGAAGAAGTCATTGGTCTTGCAAAAGTCTATCATGTGATCTCCAGCATTCTTTCTATTAATAAGGCTTTGCTTTCCAGCTAATGATCCTTTCTCTTTGTTTCCAACCTTTGTATTCCAATCACCAGTTGCTCTGAGTCAGAACTGATTCCATGGCACTTAACAACAACCCCAGAAATTCCTAGGATCTTGATCTTTATGTCATTTTTGACATCTTCCAATTTTTTGAGATTCATACTTCATATATTTCACATTCTGATTATTAATAGATGTCCACAGCTATTACTCCTCATTTTGAGTTGTGCCTCATTAGTGAGTGAAAGTCCTGAAAACTTCACTCCTTTCTCGGCATCAAGGTCAACTCTACTTTGAGGAGGCAGCTCTTCCCTAGTCTATTTTGAGTGCCTTTCAACTTGAAGGGTTCATTTTCTAGCACTGTACCTGACAACATTCTGGTGCTATTCATAATGTTTCAGTACTCAATATTCTGGTATTATCTGCCAACCTTGTGATTAGCAGTTCAATGCTTATCCTACAGCATCATACCTGGGTTCCAATATTCCTTACAGGCGTGTGGCTATTATGGATAGTATTATGTTTATAAGGAAGACCAAGTCCTGGTGTGGCACTGTAGATAAACATTGGACTCTAACCACGAGATTGGCAGTTCAAACCCACTAGCTGCTTCTTGGAAACCCTATACAGGGAACTGACTTGAGGACACTTAACAGTAACAACATGCAGGCCAGTTGATAGTGCTATTATTCAAACTTATGCAAAGAGTTGGAAAATGTGGCCTTGATGATAGAAATAATGCTGGAAATTGCATGACAGAATTTTGCAAGACCAATGACTTAATCATTGCAGATAACTTTAAAAATAAATAAATAAATAAAAAGTGTCTATATATCTGGGCCTCACCAGATGAAATATACAGGAATCAAACTGAAGAAACTTGTAGAAAGAGATGGTTGTTGTTAAGTGCCGTTGAGTTGGTTCTGACCCATAACAACCCTGCATAGAGTTTCCAAGGAGTGGCTGGTGAGCTTGAACCATTGACCTTGTGATTCAAACTGACTTTGCAGTCCAGCACATTAACCCACAGCACCTCATCAGGATTCCAGAAAGAGATGGTAAGATCTAAATATCAGCAAGAACCAGGCCAACCACAGACTGTGAAACAGACCACCAATTGCCCATATGCAAGTTTAGGCTGAAGCTGAAGAAAATTTAAACAAGTCCATGAGAGCTAAAATTTAACCTTGAATATATCCCACCTGAGTTGAGAGACCATCTTAAGAACAGATTTGATGCATTAGACACTAATCACTGAATACCAGAAAAGTTTGGGGATAACATCAAGAATGACATGTGGGAGGAAAGCAAAAGGTCATTAAAAAGTCAGAAAAGAAAGAAAACACCAAAATGAATGTCAGAAGAGACTTTGAAACTTGCCGTTGAGCATAGAGAAGTTAACGTGAATGAAGTAGAAGAGCTGAACAGAAAATTTCAACACGCAGCCTGAGAAAACAAAGTAAAATACTATAATGCAATGTACAGAAACCTGGACTTAGAAAACCGAAAAGGAAGTACATGTTCAGCATTTATCATGCAGAAACAACTGTAAAAAAATTCAAGCCTCAACTTGTAATATTGATTAATTCTAAGGGCAAAATATTGAATGATGCATAAAGCATCTAGTTAGATGGAAGGGATACACAGAGTCTAACCATTTCTAAAAAGAAATGGTTGATTTCCAACCATTTTAAGAGGCAGTATATGATGAAGAATCAATACTGAATGAAGAAGTCTAAACTGTACTGAAGGCACTGGTGAAAAACAAGGCTCCAAGAATTGATGGAATACAAATAGAAATGTTTCAACAAACTGATGCAACCCTGGAGGTGCTCAGTCATCTATGCAAAGAAACGTAGAAACCTAGCCAACCGATTGGAAGAGATTCATATTTGTGCCTCGTCCAAAAATAGGTGACCCAACAGAATTTGGAAATCATCGAAAAACATCATTAATATCACATGCAAATAAAAATTTTCTGAAGATATATAAAAAGCGATTGCAACAGTACATTGATGGAGAATTGTCAGAAATTCAGGGCAGATTCAGAAAAGGACATGAAAGTAGGGTTATCATTGATGATTTTAGAAGGATCTTGGTTGAAACAGAGAATACCAGAAAGATGTTTACTTGCGTTTAATTGTCTATGCAAAGACTTTTGACTCTGTAGGTTTTGATAAGCTATTGATAACATTGTGAAGAATGGAAATTCCAGAACACTTAATTGCACTCATCAGAGGAACCTACCTGTACATAGACCCAAAGGCAGTTGTTAAAACAGAACAAGGAGATACTGAATGGTTTAAAATAAGGAAATGTGTGGGCTAGGTTTGTATCCTTTGACAAGTATACTTATTCAATCAGTATGCTGAGGTAATAATCTGAGAAACTGGATTATTTGAAGAAGAATGTAGCATTAGCATTGTAGGAAGATTCAAACTGTGATATGCAGATGATACAACCTTGCTTGCTGAAAGTGAAAAGATCTTAAAATGCTTACTCATGAAGATTAAAGACCACAGTCTTCAGTATGGATTGCACCTCAATAAAAAGAAAAAAAAATCCTCATCACTGGACTAATACAGAACATCATGATAAATGAAGAAAAGATTAAAGTTGTTAAAGATTTCATTTTCCTTGGATTCACTATCAACACTCATCGAAGCAGCAGTCAAGAAATCAAATGAAGTATTGCATTGGGCAAATCTGCAGAAGACCTCTTTAAAGTGTTAAATAGCAAACATGTAAGTGTGAGCACGAAAATGCACCTGACCCAAACCATGGTATTTTCAATCACCTCATATGCAATGTGAAAGTTGGACAGTGAATAAGACAGACAATAAAAGAATCAATTCATTTGAATTATGGTGTTAAAACAAGACTGAAAATACCATGGACTGCCAGAAGAAGAAGAAAAAAATCTGTGTTGAAAGACGTACAGTCAAAATGCCTCTTAGAAACCAGGATGGTGAGACTTGGTCATTCCTACTTTGGACACGTTATCAGGATGGACAAATTCCTGGAGAAGTACATCATACTTTGTTGAGTGGAGGGTCAGCAGGAACCACGAAAACTTCCAAGGAGATGGATTGCGTAGTGGTGGTATTCATGGATTCAACTGTAACAATTGTCAGGCTGGCTTTGGACCAGGCAGTGGTTTATTCTGTTGTGCATCGTGTCGCTGTGAGCAGGAACTAACAATAGCTAACAATATCTAACTATAACTAGCAATATCTAACAATTCATCGCCAAACCCAAGGTTACATAGATTTTCTCCTGTACTGTCTTTGAAAAGTTGTATAGCTTTGCATCTTATATTTAGGCTTATGATTATAAGATAACTGTGTGGTTAACATTTTTCAGAATCTGGAATTTCCCAGAATGATTATACCCTTCAACATCCCCATAAGCACTGTGTAGGAGTTCAGGTTACTCCACATCCTCACCAGCATTTGTTCTGTTGTTTTCAGGTGTCATTAAGGTGGTTCCAACTCATAGCAATGCCATGAACATCAGAATAAAATCCTATCTTGAGCTGCATCGTCCTGACAATTGTTATTTTTGAAATTATGGTTACAGCCATGGTATCAATCCTTCTCGTTGAGGGTCTTCCTCTTTTTCACTCACCCTCTACTTCACCAGGCAGGGACTGGTTCCTCCTGATACCATCTCCAAAATATGTGAGAGAAAGTCTTATTATCCTCACCTCTAAGGAGCATCTGACTGTACTTTGGCCAAGACAGATTTGTTTATTCTTGCATTCCTTGGTATATTCAATATTCCTCAACAACATCATAATTTAAACGCATCAGTTCTACTCTGGTGTACCTTATTTATTGTCCAGTGTTCACGTGTAAATGAGGAGATTGAAAATACCATGGATTGGGTCAGATGCAACTTTGACCTCAAGGTGAAATCTTTACTTTTTGACACTTTAAAGAGGTCTTTTGCCTAATGCAATATGCCACTTGATTTCTTGACTGCTGCTTACAGAGGTGTTGATTTGATGGTAAAATGAAATCCTTGATAATTCCAATTTTTTTCTTTGTTTATCATGATGTTGCTTATGGATCCAGTTGTGAGGGTTACTGCTTTCTTCATGTTGAGGTATATTTCATATTGAAGGTTGTAGTCTTTGATCTTCATCAGGAAATGTTTCAAGTCCTCATCACTTTCAGCCAGTTTTGTTATCTGTGTATCACAGCTTGTTAATGAGTCTTCCTTTAATCCTGACTCCCCATTCTTCTTCATCTAGTCCAGCTTCCTAGATTATTTGGTCAGCCTGCTGTCTGAATATCTATTGTGAAAGGATACAACCATTATTAACACCTTTCTTGGTTTGAAACCACTCAATATATTCTTATTCTGTTGGAGCAGTTGCCTCTTGACTGATGTACAGGTTGCACATGAGCACAATTAAGTGTTCTAACTGCTCATTTTTTGCAATGTTATCCATAATTTGTTATGATTGACACAATAGAATGCCTTTACACGTGGATGAAACACAGGTAAACATCTTTCTTGTGTTCTCTGCAGTACTGATATTCCTTGTCCCATGTCCTCTTTTGGATCTGAGTTGAATTTCAGGCAGCTGCCTGTCAATGTACTGCTGCAGCCATTTTTGAATTGTCTTCAGCAAAATTTTGCTTGCATGTGGTATTAATGATATTGTTAAATTATTTTCACCATCCATTGGGTTGCCTTTATTTGGAATGGGTACAATATGAATGTCTCCTAAATAGTTGGTATCTGTCTTCCAAATTTCTTGGCATAGACTAGTGAGCACCTTCAGGGCTGCTTCAGTTTGTTGAAATATTTCAATTAGTATTCCATTAATGCCTGGAGGCTTGTTTTTCACCAGTGCAATACAGCTTGCATTTCTCCCTCCAATACCTTCAGTTCTTGATTATATGCTGCCTTCTGAAATGGTTGAATGTCTACTAATTCTTTTTGGCACAATGACTCTGTGTATTCCTTCTATCTTCTTTTGATGCTGCCTGTGTTGTAAAATATTTTGCACATAGAAACCTTTAAGATTTTGCACATAGAAACTTGAGGCTTGAATTTTTTCTTCATATTTAGTATAGTCAGTCTTTTGGTTTACTCCTAACTATTCAGTTGTGTTAAGTGCCATTGAGTCGGTTCCAACCCATAGCAACCCTGTATAGGGTTTCCCAGGAGCAACAGGTGAGTTTGAACCGCCAACCTTGTGGTTTAAACTGACCTTGTAGTCAAGTACTTATCCCATAGTTCCATACCAGGACTCCTTACTCGTACTAGTGGGTGAGAAATGATATGTTTTTGTGAGTTTAATTTGCATTTCCTTGGTGATTAGTAGTCGGTCCTTTCTTATGTGATTATTGGCCATTTATACAATTGTGAAACTGGCACAAAACCAGGCAGTTTTAGTTAGTTGCTATGAGTTGCTATGGGGTTGCTATGGGTCGCTATGGGTTGCTATGGGTCGCTATGGGTCGCTATGGGGTTGCTATGGGGTTGCTATGGGGTTGCTATGGGTTGCTATGGGTCGCTATGAGTTGCTATGGATTGCTATGAGTTGGAATTGACTTGATGGCACCCAACAACAGCATCTCTATTTTTTAGTGAAGCACTTGTACACATCTTTTGCTTATTTTTTAATCTTTTACTTGTTGAGTTCTAATTCTTTGTGCATTCTGGATACAAAGCTCTTTACAGGTATATGCATTTTGAATATTTTTTCCTAGTCTGTGGTTTGTCAAGTTTCTCAATGGTATCTTTTGATGAATTTATAGGATTGTAAAAGACCAGCTTCTCTTTTAACTTATGTTTCTAATAGTAGATTCCTTTTGACCTACCTGAGGAAAAAGTTCCAAGTATACAGACAAAAGTAACAAGGCGAAGGCTCATACATTTGCTACAGCATTGCTCATTATAGTTCAAAGTCTCTTTGTGCCTCATGGAAAATCAATAAAATAGTCATAGTGTTGATTGTTTTTCTTGGTTCCAAGAGGCTGTGATCATATGCTTCTATTTTGTGCATACCTGGGTCTTTGCCAAGAGCTAGTCTGGCTAAATAGTTTGTGCTCTGGTTATTGTTTTTAAAGTTTTTGAATTTCACGTGATAAAACTTCTTTTGAAAGGGTTGCTTTGTGTGTTGGAGAATAAGAGTCTCTTATTCTTATAGTTGAAGAGGTTGTCTTTTAAAAATTATCCTGTCATAAACATCACAAAACTTTCACAAAGAATGGGGACTGATTGTGGGGATTAAGTTCTAGGGATTTCAGATGCCTGGGAAACAGGAACTTTGCAAATTACAGCAAAATGCACTTGTTGGCATCTCATCTTCACTTTGTATCACTGCTAGAGTGTGGCTCCAGCCTCGCTTGGGTACTCAGTGAGGAAGCCTTTTGTGATCAGTCCCTTCCCCCATTTTCAAAATCGGTCATGTCATGCCATTATCTCTCGTCTCATATCCCAACCCGAACTCCTTTCTTGTTAGTAAAAAGAAAATGTTGTTATCAGTTGATTATTGGATGAAATACAGCCGGAATGCTCCGGAGAAATAAGATAGCCAGACTCCATTTCTTGTACTATGGACATATTATAAGGAAGGACCAATCCATAGAGAAGAATATCATGCTTGGAAAAGTGGAGGGTCAGCAAAAAAGAGGAAGACCCCCAACGAGATGAACTGATACAGTGGCATAACAAAAGTATCCTCAAATGTAACAGCAATTGTGAGGATGATGTAAGATTGGACAGTGTTTCATTCTGTTATGCATAGGTTCACTATAAATTGGAATCAAGTTGATGGTGCCTAACAGCAAGAAAAACTAAATGTCAGGCATTTAGCAAAAAATCCTGTCCCTGTTCACAAGGCTGAAGAGGTAAGGGTGAACTAACATGGGTTTTCTCATTCTGATCCTCAGAATTAGACTCCTGTGAAGTTGTCAAGGACTTCATTCTTCTTGGCTCAACCATCAACACTCACAGAAGCAGGGGCGAAGAAATCAAACGACGTATTGCATTAGGCAAATCTGCTGCACAAGAACTTTTTAAAGTGTGGAAGAGCAAAAATGTGAGCTTGAGGACTAAGGTGCACCTAACCCAAGCCATGGTATTTTCAATAACCTCATATGCATGCGAAAGCTGGACACTGAATAAAGAAGACCATAGAAGAATTGATGCATTAGAGTTATGGTGTTGGAGGAGAATATTGAAAGGGCCATGGGCTGCTGAAAGAACAAACAGGTCTGTGTTGGAAGAAGTGCATCCAGAGTGCTCCTTGGAAGCCAGGATGGCCAAACTTTGTCTCTCATACTTTGGACATGTTGTCAGGAGGGACCAGTTGCTGGAGAAGGATATGTTTGGTAAGGTGGAGCATCAGAGAAACAGAGGAAGACCCCCAGCAAGATGGATTGCCAAAGTGGCAGCATCAATGGGCCCAAGAGTGGCACCAATTGTGAGGTTGGCCCAGGACCGGACAGTGTTTCATTCTGTTGTACATGGGGTTGCTATGAGACGGCACCAACTCAATGGCACTTAACAACAACAACAACAGCCTAGTCACAAGGATACTGGCCTCTCACTGTGGGACTCTACCACAAGGGTACTCAAGGTAGGAGAAACAGACCACAATGTGTACTTCCTTCAGACAGCTCATTCCCACAGAAGAAACTGAAGGGCAATTCCTCTTGCAAACCCACCAATAGGCTACATTAACTGTGTTGGACACTTCCTGTACACCTCTTCTGATTCTCTTACCTTCTCTGCATCTTAATCTAGCTCATGCTCTGGGCAGTTGCAATGTGATGGTACCTCTCCTCACATCTTGTTTCCAGCCCCAGAGATTACTGACAATTTGGTGTGGGATGTGTACTTTGGAGACTTGTACAGGGTCTCCTAACTTAACACCCAAAGGGACATCCTTGACCAATGGGAATGAAAACCAGCAGAGAAGTGCT
This sequence comes from Chrysochloris asiatica, assembly GCF_000296735.1. Classification (NCBI taxonomy): domain Eukaryota; kingdom Metazoa; phylum Chordata; class Mammalia; order Afrosoricida; family Chrysochloridae; genus Chrysochloris; species Chrysochloris asiatica. The sequence continues at coordinate 17,054,549 of NW_006408539.1, forward strand.
TCCCCCATGTTTCCTGTGGTTGAACTGTTTTGAGATATGCTTTATAACGTTCCTCTGAAAGTCTGTGGGATCCAATACCAGCAACCAACTTGATGCCAATCTTTGTATTAGCTGTCCCCTTCTATCTGTTCCACTCTCATCTATTTCATATTTCTGTTCCCTAGGATCGCTTCCAAATAAATGACTTGTCCATAAGGAAGACTTTATCTACAACTCGGAATGAGGGAATTCTGGTTAAGACACTTGGGGAGGATGCAGGAGAGCAAGAGTATGATGCTAAGGATGTCCTTCCAATGGAAGGAAAAAAAATCAGGAACCAAGTATAATTATTTCCCCTTTAATAGGGAAAACAAAGGACACAATCTAGCCAAACACGTAAAGAGTTCTTTAATCAGCTGAATTCTCAGTTAGCAAAAATCTAAGATATTCAGTTCTTTTTTTTTTTTTTTATTGAGTCTCTAAGAAGATTGAAACAAGATAAAGAAGGGCAGGTCAGTCCTGTTGGTAGGAAGAGGCTCCTAGGCCCCCAGCTGGAGTTGGCTTACTTTGGGAAACTTATTTGTACTGAGCAGAGGAAGGTTGGAAATATTTAGAATCTGCTTCAGCTCAATATAGCTGGTTGTAGTAAACTATTTTTAGGAGAGTTTTGTGAGCACAACCATCATTTTTAACTTAACGTTTCCATTCCAATGTTTTGTAGGCTGATTTTACTTTGAGTAAGGAAAGATGGTAGCATAATGGTTACAAATCAGGCTGTGAACCTAAAGGTCAGCAGTTTGAAACTATCAGCTGCTCCTCAGGAGAAAGATGAGGCATTCTGCTCCCATAAAGATTTACAGCCTTGGAAACCCTGTACAGGGTCGCTATGAGTCGGAACCTACTCCACGGCACACAGCCACCATGGCACACAGCCACCACGGCACACAGCCACCACGTCACCAGGGGAAGATGTAAGACACCCTGAGAATGAGGAGAAAATCACATACCATGAAGCACTTTCTCACATCAAGAGAGCTGTACAGTTGCTACTACTGTCCCAGGTGGGACAATGGTATCACCTGTAACGCAGGACTGTCTCTTGTGTGTACTAGACTGGCCTGTCGACAGCTGGCCACTCCCCATGCTATTTGCCTTGAGTTCTCACCCCTCCTCCTAGTCTACATTCTTTCTTTCACACTCCTGAGTCACACCACAGTCTCTGAACTCACTTTGGATAGGTGTGACTTGTTGCTCCTACCAAGCTTTTAAACTGAAACCACAGAATCACTGCTGCTTGGACTCCCTCCTGTGTTCTTTTTCTGGGACAGGATTTACCTGCTGGCAGATTGCTATAGCTCCACATAAAAACACAAGGTCCATGTGGGAGAGCCCAGGAGACTTTGGGATGAATCTGCCTGGGGGCAGGAAGTGTCTGTCACAGCTGGAATCTTTCCTGTTGAGTGGCTTTGTGCCATCCACACTGGCATAGGCAGTCCTTGGAATGTTGGCTAGGGCACTGCCAACTTGATGTGTTGCTGCCCTCTTCTGATGCTTGCTTTCTTGAAGGCAGGCTTGGCTTGCAAGTCTTCCCACACCAGCTTGGCAGGTGGATGTTAAGAGCTAGATACTTCTACAGAAAGTACTGACTGTCCTCAGCATCTGGAGTTTAAGGCACTTCCAGTGGCCATTCCAGGGACAACCTGTCCTCCTCAGCAGGTAGCAAACTGAGTCACTAAAGACATAGTGGAAAGGGAGGAGCAAAAAGCAAAGGCTTTATATTTCCTCTTGAGGGACACAGTGTCAATCTTTCCTGCCCAACTGTCCACTTCACCACCAGGAAGCAAAAAGGTAAAGACAACTCTTTCTGTGCTGGATGTCAAAGGGGAGCAGATAGGAGCCGTAAAATCCTGTGTTGACTTGGGCATGTGTTAACCAAATGAGGGATTTGCTTATGATGTAATTGAGTGTGGCTTACTTGGATACTGTGATGTGTGCATAACACATCTGTAAGTCAGGGGTAGCAAGCATATTAAAGTTCTTGATGCTAAATTGACTCCAGATCGCTGATTTGTTTAGCACATCGGAACCCTATTGTTGCTGCCGTTGGCATCAGTGCCTGGAAGCACTTCTCTGAAACTCAGAAGGATTGAACTTCTTAATAACTTAATGCTTTGGGAAGAATGTCTTTATTTTCCTGGATTTCAGTTTCCTCTTGGTTTTGCAATGAATCTCTTACATAACATGTGTATTCTGTGGATGAGTGCTGCGTGTGTGCGGTAAGGTGTGTATTCTGAAATTCTCAGAAAATAAGCATATGTGAGCTTTTTAATGTGTGAAGGACAGAGAGTCGGAGTAAAAGGTTAGCCCTGATTTAGAGGAGGGAGGTAGGCACAAACCCTGGTAAAGTATGTCATTGGGAAAAAGCTAAGAGTCTACTCAGACGGTATTCCGGTTCATAAGGAGATGAATTTCCCCTAGAAGGACATATCCAGATCTCTGTCCACTTGCAGTTGTTTAATACCAATATTCCCTCCTTACATTTCCTCATTTCTGAAAATCTCCTTTCTTAGCCTACAAGGACTATAATTTTGGACATTTTTCTTCTCCCTTTCTTCCATGACAACTTCCAGATGACATATTTCTCCTTCTTGGAAGGTAATTTTCTCACCGTAAAACCAGCATAAAATGTATACTTGAGGGAAATTTCTGAGTTATTTCCACTTTGGGGGATCAAATAATGCTCTTGTACCATGGGTGGAGTCTTTTCTGGGGCCCATGGAACTTTTATAGTGGTCTATGTGCCTTGAGAGTTCTGTCTTCCATGAGGTCCCTCTTCCTGGAAACCAACTAGGCAATATTAATTAGTCAAACTAATTAGAACTTTTATTTCTCTACTATACAAGGGTAAATCAGAAAAGTATGGCTACTAGGTTTTCAATTCATACATTCACGGGTTTATTTCAAACAAAATGTGTTTAAACACATCTCTGTGATCAGTGGGTGGTTGAAGACAAGTTCTCATTAATATAATTGTTTTAGCCTCATTATTGTTGTTGTTAAGTGCCGTCTAGTTGATTCCAACCCACAGCGACCCTGTATAGGGTTTCCAAGGAGCAGCTGGTGAGCTTGAACCACTGCCTTTGCAGTTCAAACTACTTTGCAGTCTGACACATTAGCCTCATTATGGTGCCTTCAAAAAAAGGTTTAATCTAAACAGTGACTTATGGGGGCATCTGTTGGACCAGTTCAATTCAAGGCAGGGAGGTCAGTTCAGAAGGTTATGGTGACTGTTTGTTAGGATTCTCAGGAGGTCACCTTGATAGATTTTCTGGAAGGACACAAGGTAATCACAGGGGCTTATTATGCCTCCTTCCTGGAAGGCAAGAAGCCTACCACTGAGCAATTAGCATTCTCATGATAGTGCCTACCTGTGGGGGTATTGCCTTCATGGAGGGATACAAGGAATGAGGCCCCATGTAGGAGATCAAAATGTGCAAATAATTTTGCATAAATTTCCTTGATCAACTATCAACTTGTTTGTGCAAGAATGACGGACATGGAGCTTCCCTCTGTTAGGCTGTGAAGGTGAGGAGCCTAGTGGGAAAATAGCCGGACTGATGGAGATCATGAATCTCATGATTTTCTCTACACAAATTCCTAGATGAGGAATACTTGAGTGCATGGAAACCAAGAACCCAGAGAGCCAATCCCTTCTGCTTTGTTGTTCCGGAACAATTACATTTTTAGATGATGAGGTACCTGTGAAGTGTTGATTGAAAGGAACAGGAAATCTTTGGTTCATTAGAAACTAAAGCTCCTGTAATTTCTACTCTTTAGCCCTCACTCCTCAGAAGTTGATACGTGCATATGATTTCCCACAAAGCAATGTGCTTAAGCACTTATAGTCATGAAATAGAGTAACTGAACTTGAGATATGACATGGGCATTCCATGCTTATTTTCCCTTCTGTTCTCAGGCAGTGGTTGGCATACACGATGGGTTCCCTCAGCACAGCAAATGTTGAATTTTGCCTTGATGTCTTCAAAGAGTTGAACAGTAACAACGCAGGAGATAACATCTTCTTTTCTCCCCTGAGTCTGCTTTATGCCCTAAGTATGATCCTCCTTGGCGCCAGAAGAAACAGTGCAATGCAAATGGAGAAGGTGATTATGACCGAGATTGTCCCCATGCTCTGAAAAACCTTTCCTTGCCTCTTTAGACCAAGGGAGTGGCCAACCTGTGAAACATGCAACACATTTGAGCAAAGCATATTTTTAAAAAATGAATAATCACTTAATAATGCCATTATATCTTCATGGTACCACAAATAAATCTCTGTAGCTTACTTTTGAGTTCCTCCTCTCATGATTTAAATGTGATAGATAATACATGTGTGCCTCTAGTCTTGTCCTCTGCAGGTAAATTTAGAATAAAAACTTAATGACTTGTATTTATAGGATATTTTGAAAGCTATCAAGTTGTTTATTTTGTAAGTCTTCATTATTACATTGAAATGTTATAACAAGTCTGTGGTAGATAGGGATTGTTAACCTTACTACGGGTTGGGAAATGGGTTAACCCTTATTATGGGTTATGGATGGGAAAACTTATACTCAGAGAGGCAGATTTTCAGGTTACATAGACTGCTATTCTGTGATTTTTCCCTTCCATTTTATATACTTTTTATCCCTATAGAAAGTCAAGAAAATGTCACTACACAACTTATAGGATACTTACATATCTTACAATTTTTCTCCTTTATTTCTTGATTTCACATTTCAATGATTTTTTGCTATTTTCTTGCACTTGAAATAGATATTGTGCGGGGAAACCATATAATGTCTTATACAGCCCTATGGACACCATCTCAGCACAATATCTACTTTAAGTGCAAGGAAATAGCAAAAATCCATTGAAATATGGAATAAAGAAAGAAAGGAGCAAAGCTATTTATAAGTATCTTAAGAGAGTTGTTTAGTGTCATCCTCTTGACTTTCTACAGAAATAAAAGATGATATATAATGGAAAAAACCCTGAGAACAGTTGGAAGTGGGACTGAAGGCTTAGTGTATAAATGCCCAGTCCCTGGAGCCTGATGATGTCTTTGGGCAAGTCACTTAATCTTTCCTGACCTCAGTTTCCCTAATTATATAATGGGAGTAATAGTAGCTACGCATGAAGTCATTGGGCAGGCTAAATTATATTAGTTCAGGACTTGGGTGCATAACATTATGAAATGTTAGCTGTTACTGTTGGTCTTTATCTGAACTAGAAAAGGAACATTGCTTGTAATGCCAATTCATGCCTTTCTTTTTTCTAGGTGCTTCACTTTAGTCATGTGGTAGGATCATTAAAACCAGAGTTTAAGGACTCATCTAAGGTATGATTGAAACATAATTGAGTTGTCAAGTGGCCTTTAACATAAGAGCACTAAGAAATAATAGTCCAGGAATTGAGTGGAATCTCCTGGTTGGCTCTTGAGGGCTCTAGGAATTGAATGGAGTCTCCTTGTTGGCTCCTGAGGGCTCTAGGAATTGAATGAAATCTCCTGGTTGGCTCCTGAGGGTGCTAACAATCTTCCCTTCTGTCTCCCCTTTAGTCTTCTTGACAGTCACAGAGGTTAGCATAATAACAATAGGAAAAGTCCTCCAGACTTTATTACCTTATTGCCAGCCTTATGCTAACGTTTCTGTTCTTTTATGGACTCTTCCCCATGTCCAGCTGCCATCCTCACCTGTAGTGTTAGATGTTTCAGTAGAGTGAGGGCACTGAGACAGGACTCAGGCTTTGCCACACAATTAGACACCTGGAAAACAAGGTCTGATGTCCCCAACCCACATGATCTGAGGTGAGGCTCCCGACTTATTTCCAGTGGGATTCCTTTGGACATAAAAGTTATCTAGAACTCTCACATGAAAACAGTTACATGTTTGATTTAAAATAAATAAATAAATAAATAAATAAATAAATAAATAAATAAATAAATAAATAAATAAATGCATCTAGATTCACAGAACAGTACATCACAAAATTTAATTTATTATTTGAAGGTTAAGGCAAATGTTTGGAAATGATTGTTTTCGGGACTAGAGACCTATCTGTATCATGTGCATAATTTCTCAGTCATCTTTTGAATTCCTCAAAGCTGAATTTCTACTAGACTTGTTATCACTTAGGGAAAGATGGCTGTGTAAGGTCAGTTCAGTGCAATTCTGCACTTTCACTAAAACTGAAACTTTGAAAAGAGTGTGATCGAGAAGACAAATGATTCCATAAAGAAAATGGTGCAAGACAATTTAGATTATTGCCCTGAATACCCAACTAAGATGTTATTATTTATGTCAAATTTTGTGTTTGCATGTAACTGTTAGGGTCAACAACTGCACATGTCTTTCACAATAGTTTGTGATTCTTTACAAGGTTTACAACTAGAATCCACAGAATAATAAGACAGTTGTACTAGAGAACGACCAGAGGAAAAAATGCTTTGAAATGATTTTTCAAGTCCTTGCTTATTAGTATTTACTGACTTTATCTCAAGAAATTGTTTTTGCCTTACTAATAATTTTCCAGTGGCAAGAAACCAAGCAATTTAATGCACCATTCTTTGTTTGCTGATGCTTCAGTGCAGCCAAGTTGGAAGGATTCATTCTCAGTTAGGAGCCCTATTCTCTCAAATCAACCAAGCAGACTCCAACTCTACCCTCAGCATTGCCAACAGACTCTACGGGACAAAGGTGATGGGGTTCCATCAGGTAAGCCCATCTGGAATGGTGGCCAACCATTTTCTTGCACATCTCTGAAGTTCACACCATAGAATCATTGAGGGGTGGGAAGAGTCACGTAGCATTCATCTTTAAGGGAATAAATTTGAGCTGACTTAAGAATTTCAATGACATGGGTTTACCAACTCCCATTTGAAGTCATAAAATGTCACATAACATTTTTCTTCTGTAAAACTCCCTGAGTTGTTTAAGAACCAAGGTGAGAGAGTAAAAGACAAATTAAAGTAGCTACCAACTATTCCTATGAACCAGAGGTTGGCAGCCTGATTTGTAACCACTACGCTGCTGGATTTAGGCATATAAAAAAGTCCATATGGACAAATGGCAAACCAAGGAGTAGGCAGTCAATGTCAAACCTGCGATATTCCTAAGTCTCAGATCATCCTGCTTAGTTTGCGGTGGCATACTCGATCCTGCTGAGCTATACAGGTGTGTCCCCAAGGCCTGACCAATGGAATCCTGGACAATTCCATTTGGGTCCATGCAGGGTTAGTTGTTGTCTTGGCGGTGAGGCAATAGACAGGTCATGATTCTAGGAATATGGGCCATGGATGTTAACCGATGGTGGCTCGAGAATGAGACATGGCAGGAGTTGAGAGATGGGCATTTAGTTAAAAGAGAGGGCTAGGCTCTTCACATGGAAGCTGTATTTATGCACATTTTAGCTTGAATAATATGTAAGAGGTGAAAAAAATGGAGACTTTTTGAAGATGCTTTTGTTCACATTTTACATAAAGTTGAAGAAATGCCAATCATCGACATCAGAGTGTATGATTATTATTACAGCTTTTGTTTAGGACTGGCCATTTGTTGTTGTTAAGTGCCGTTGAGTTAGTTCCAACTTAGAGTGACCCTGTATAGCCTTTCCGAGGAGCAGCTGGTGAGCTTGAACCATCGACTTTTCGATTTAAACCGACCTTGTGGTCCAGCGCATTAACACACAGTGCCACTCCAAGATTCCAGGACATGCCATAGGGAGGTTGATAAAATGCCACTGGGGAAGTGTTAAATACTCCCAAGTCACCTTTCTGTACAACTGAGACTCTCTCACTAACTTTCTCTTAGACCTCAGACAGCAAATGGTGTCACCTCTCTGGTTTTCATTTTCCTGTCTAGAAGCAAGAGCAGTAACTCCTCCTGTCTGCTGTGAAAAGGGACAGAGTGAAATGGTCCAACCATTTTCTAAGAAGAATGTTCAGAAAAGTTTGGTTATTCTATAGTATCACTTGCTTTCTTAATTCTAAGAGAGTACAAAGCAAAACAACAAATTACAGTAAAGGTTTTGTTTTCCTTACACCATCTTTGTGTTAGGAGTTCTGGTGGGGCATTGGTTAAACACTTGGCTGTTAATCCAAAGTTGGCAGTTCGAGCCAACTAGTTACTCTGAGGTAGAAAGATGTGGCAGTCTACTTTGATAAAGATTACTTTGGAAACCTCATCAGGGCAGTTTGACCCTGGCCTATAGAGTTGCTATGAGCTGGAATTGACTCAGTGGGCTTGGTTTCTTTTTGTTCATCATTGTGTTTTTATTATCCTTTCTTTTACAGCAATATTTAAACTGTTCTGAGAAATTATATGGAGCCCAGCAGCAAACAGTTGATTTTAAACACTCTCCAGAAGTAACAAGAAAAACCATTAATGCTTGGGTTGAAAGTAAAACCAATGGTAAGGATAAGATACACACCTCAAAGGTGTCTCCAAACTTTATCTGTGATGTGTTTCGTTAACCCCTTGAGTAAATTATAACAAGGAAATTGGGTGAAGTCTGGACCTCACATAGGTAGATCAACAATTGAAGATATGGAGGAATATTTTTGTTGGAATAATATTGAGTCTTTAGAGTAATTTGATGGGCAGACATCTTTAGAATATGTACCTTTCTTTACAAAAGTCATTCCATTGCTATGAAATTCATCTCTACTTATTTGTTGTTGTTAAGTGTCATCGAGTCAATTCCAACCCATAGCGACCCTGTATAGGCTTTCCGAGGAGCAGTTGGTGAGCTTGAACCACCGACCTTGCAGCCAAATGGCTTTGCAGTCTGGTGCATTAACTCACAGTGACACACCAGGACTCTACTTATTTGTTGTTGTTGTTGTTAGGTGCCATCGAGTCGGCACC
>NW_006408539.1:17064118-17066866 GCF_000296735.1 Chrysochloris asiatica
GTAACCACTAAGCTACCAGAGCTCCTGATAGTTTACTATACCAAGAATGAAAAACTGAATAAGAATGGCATCACATTCATTGTCAGAAAGAGCGTTTCAATATTGATCTTGAAATACAGTGCTGTCTCTGATAGGCTATCCATATGCCTACAAGGAAGATCAGTTATGCCACTATTATTCAAATTTATGCACCCACCATTAAAGTCAGTGATGATGAATTGCAGAATTCTGTCAATTTATTCCATTTGAAATTGATCAAACATGCAATTAAAATACAGTGATAGCTACTGGTGATTTAAGGTGACAGTTGTGAACAAAAAGGAAGGATCAGTAGTTGGAAAACATGGCCCTCGTGATAGAATTTTGCAAGACCAGTGACTTATTCATTGCAAACTTCCTTTCTCAATAGTATAAATGGTGACTTACACTTGCCCCTCACTAGAATCAAACTTACTGTATCTGTGTGGAGAAATGATGGAGAAGGTCAATATCATCAGTCAAACAAGGCCAGGGGCAGACTATGGGACAGAATACCAATTGTTCACAGGCCAGCTCAGGCTGAAGCTGAAGAAAATTAAAACAAGTCAATGAGAGTCAAACTATGACCTTGAGTATACTCCACCTGAATTCAGAGATCATCTCAAGAATAGATTTGATACATTAGACATAACGACTGAAGACCAGAAGAGTTGTGGGATGACATCAAGAACATCATCCATGAAGAAAGCAAAAGATAATTAAAAAGATAGGAAAGAAAGAAAAGACAAAAGTGAATGTCAGAAGAGACTCTGAAACTTGCTTCTGAATGTAGAGTAGCTAAAGCAACTGGAAGAAGTGAGGAAGTAAAGAAACTGAACAGAAAATTTCAGTTTGAGAAGAAAATGTAAAGTGTTATATAATGGAATGTCAAAAGACTTGGAGTGAGAAAAGCAAAAGGGAAGACCATGCTCAGCATTTCTCAAGCTGAGACAACTGAAATAAAAATCAAGCTTTAACTTGCAATGTTAAAGGATTCCATGGGCAGAATACTGAAAGATGCTGGAAGCAATAAAGAAAGATGGAAGCAAAATAGTTGCCATATCAAAATGAATTGGTCAATGTTCAATCATTTAAAGAGGCAGCATATGATCAAGAACCGATGGCATTAAAAGAAGAAGTTCAAGCCGTACTGAAGGCACTGAGGACAAACAAGGCTTCAGGAATCGATGGAATACAATTTGATGGAATACAAATTAAAGTGTTTCAACAAACTGATGTAACCCTGAAGGCTCTCAGTTGCCTATTCCAACAGGTTGAAAGAGATCCACATTTGTGCCCTTTCCAAAGAAAGGTGACCCAATTCAGAAATCATTCAAAAATATCATGAATATCATAGGTAAGTAAAATTCTGCAGAAGATAATTACAAAAAGGAAGCTACCAGAAATTGAAGCTGAATTCAGAAAAGAACACACAATGAAGTATATCATTGCTAATGTCAGATGGATCTTGCTGAAAGAAGAGAATTCCAGAAAAATGTTTTCTCGTACTTTATTACCTATGCAAAGGCTGTGTGGATCATAATAAATGACAAATGACATTGCAAACAATGAATATTCCAGAACACTTAATTGTGCTCATGTACACACACCAAGAGACAGTAATTAGAATAGGACAAGGAAACATTGAATGGTTTAAAATCAGGAAAGATGTGCCACAGGGCTGTGTCTTTACCTGTACTGATTCAATCTGTATGCCAAACAAATAATCTAAGCAGCTGGAGTACATGATGAAGAGCATGGCATCAGGATTGAGGGAAGACTCATTAACAACCTGCAATACGCAGATGCCACAATTTTGCTTGCTGGAAGGGAAGAGAATTTGAAATAGTTAAAGAGATCAAACACGTTAGCTTTTGGTATAGATTGCAACTCAATGTAGGGCAAAGAAATTCTCACAACTGAACCAATAAATAATATCATGATAAATGGAGAAAAGACTGAAGTTGTCAAATACTTCATTTTGCTAGGATCTGCAATCAACACTCTGGGAAGCAGCAGTCAAGAAATCAAATGCTGAATTGCATTAGGCAAATGCACTGCACAAGGCTTTCTTAAAATGTTCGAGAGCAAAGATGTCAGTCTGAGGACTGAGCTGCACCTAATCCAAGTCATGATATTTTCAACTGTCTTCATGTGAAAACTAACCAAGGAATGAGGAAAACCATAGGAGGATGGATGCATATGAATTATAGTGTTGGAGAAGCATGTTGAAAGTACTGTGGACTGCCAGAAAAACAAACAGTTCTGTGTTTGAAGAAGTACAACCCTACTGTTCCTTAGAAGCCAGGATGGTGAGAGTTCTTCCTTCATAGTTTGGACATGTTATCAGGAGGGACCAGTCCCTGGAGAAGGATATCATGCTTGGTAAAGTGGAGGGTTGACGAAAGGAGGAAGTCCCCAAAGAGATGGAGTGATACAGTGTCAGCAACCGTGGACTCCAACATTAACAACTGTGTGGACGGCATAGGATTGGGCATGCTTTGTTTTGTTGTGTTGGAACTGACTGGACAGCACCTAATAATAACAAGAACAAACTATTATTTCAAAATTTATTTGCTGTTGGTATTGTTGTTGTTGTTAAGTGCCATTGAGTCAATTCTGACTCATAGTGACCCTGTATAGAGTTTCTGAGGAGTGGTTGATGGGCTTGAACCCCTTGAGGCTCGAACCACCAATGTTGAGGCTCAAACTGACCTTACAGTCCAGTGC
>NW_006408539.1:17067256-17069902 GCF_000296735.1 Chrysochloris asiatica
CAGTAATTATTGTTGTTGTTAAGTGCCGTCAAGTCGATTCTGTCCCATAGCAACCCTGTATAGCGTTTCCAAGGAGTAGCTGGTGAGCTTGAACCACTGACCCTGCAGTTCAAATGACTTTGCAGTCTGATGCATCAGCCCACAGCACCACACCAGGATTACCATTTTATTTTAAAAATTCTGTGTTCAGTGGCCTGAGGAACAGTCCTTTTAGGTCTCTTTTGCTCTAATAATGTCCCATCCATTTTTTTCTTTTTTCTTCCTTCATAAAGTATTTTATGAAGAAAACAAGTATTTGTCTTCCTATCATCTAATTAGAAATAACTAACGATTCCCTTTTCTTTGAAATAAACATAATTTGACAAGGATAGGATCTATAGTCAGAAGGTGGAGCTCTTTGGTCATTTCAAATTTGCAATTAACCTTACAAAAAGCAATGAACTTTCCAGAGACGTAAAGTTTGGATGAACCCCTGAAACCATTGCACAGAGATAATCTTTAAACCTTAGACCAAAAAATAACCCTTGAAGGAGTTTTACAAGCAAATAATAGTTTAGCTAAGTAGTTAAAGACGCTTGCCTTGAGCATTGGGCACTTTCAAAGAATGATCTATATGGAATCAAATTGAGAGTAACAACTTGAAAGATTAGATAGGACCCTTAAGGGATTTGTGTTTAGGTTAACAGGGGAGGAACAACTCAGAAGAGGAGGGTGAGAATGGTTACACAACTTGCTGTTGTTAAGTGTCATCAAGTCAGTTCTAATCCATAACGACCCTATATAGGGTGTCTGACAAGCGGCAGGTGAGTTTGAACCCCTGACCTTGCAGTTCAGGTTACACAAGTAGAAGAAATGAATCAATGTCATTGAATTGTCCATGTAGAAAGTGTTGAATTGATGTATGTTTTGCTGAGTATATTCTCAACAACAACAAAACTCAAAATTATTTAAAAAATCAGGTTTTCTGGTCTGAAAGAAACTGAAGGAACTGAGACTACAGTTCTCAGTTACCCTTCAGATCTGGAAAGGAACTCACCTTCGTGGCCCAATATTCAGCTAAGCCATAGGTAGGCATATAAAGGAGACTAGTAAGATCTGTTCACCATGAAATGGTCAATCGTTTAAGATCAAAAGGGTCACATTTACCTAAGGACAAAGCTGAGAAGGCTTGGGCAGGAGGGTGGAATGTAAATAAAACCAGACAGAGGAAGTGGGGTAACTATTATTTCATGGAGGAGAGTGCAGTCACTGAGATGAACTAGTGTGCAATTTAGTGAATGAAAAACTGATCATCTGCTCTGTAAATCTTCATTCAATTCACAATAAAAAGCTTCAAACAAACAAAAAAAAACCCAGTTAAAAAAACAGTGTCCCCAAATGTCTTGTGACTATTCAATTTTCTATAATCCGTTAGTTGAAATTCAAATGAATTACCATTTTCTTCTTTTTTTAATTCAAGGAAAAGTCAAGGACCTCTTTGGAAAGGGCACAATTGACCCGTCTTCTGTAATGGTCTTGGTGAATGCCATATATTTCAAAGGACAATGGCAAAATAAATTTCAGGAAAGAGAAACGATTAAAACCCCCTTTCAGCTAAGTGAGGTAAGCCTTTCCTTTTCTGATGACACATTATGAAGAATGCAATAATTGAAGATAACTTAAGAAGATTTAGTAACAGTACTAGTCTGTGTTCCGTTGTTGTTGTTGTTAGATGCTGTTCAGTAGGTTCTGACTCACAGTGACCTTGTGTACAGCTTCACAATTGTTGTTATACCTGAGCCCACTACGGCCACTGTGCCAGTCCATCTCACTAGGGGTCTCCCTCCTTTTTACTGAGCTACTTTATCAAGCATGATATACTTCTCCAGGGACGGGTCCCTTCTGATAATATGTCTTAAGTATGAGAGACAAAGTCTGGCTATCTTGGCTTTGAAGGAATGTTCTGGTTGTACTTCTTCCAACACAGATTTGTTTGTTTCTATGGCAGTCCATGATACTTACAATATTCTCCTCCAACACCAGGACTCTTATATTTAAATTCTTCTGTGGGTTTATTATTCATTGTCCAACTTTCACATACATATGAGGCTGTTGAAAATACCAGGCGTTTCTTAGTCCTCAAGCTAACACCTTTGATCTTGAACACTTTAAAGAGGTTTTGTGCAGCAGATTGACCTAATGTAATATGTCATTTGATTTCTCCACTGCAGCTTCCATGAGTGTTGATGGTAGATCCAAGCAAAATGAAGTTTTTAACAACTTCAATCTTTTCTCCATTTATCATGTTATTTAATGATCAAATTGCGAGGAATTTTGTTTCCTTTATATATATTTATGTATAGAAATATATTTGCAATATACTTATATCCATATATATATGCCATACCAAAAGATGTGGTCTTTGAAATTCATTAGTAAGTTTTTTAAGTCCTCTTTGATTTCAGCATGCAAGGTTGCATCATCTGTATATCACAGGTAGTTAATGTGTCTTCCTCCAATCCTGATGCCACATTCTTCTTCATATAATCTAACTTCTTGGATTATTTTCTCAGCATATAGCTTGAATAAGTATGATGAAACAATTCAGTCCTGACACACACCTTTCCTGATTTTAAACCAGTAAGTGTCAACTTGCTTTATTCAAAT
>NW_006408539.1:17070712-17071965 GCF_000296735.1 Chrysochloris asiatica
ATCATCAACCAACCAAAGTGTACACCCGCAAGCCTACCCCCTGTTTGTCAGCACACAGCCCCTCTCTCTCTCTGGCTCTCCTTGTTTCTTTTAGATTGAGAAATGCTGAGCAAGTTCTTCCCTTTTTATTTTCTGAATCCAAGTCTTTGAACATTTCATTATTATATTTGACTTTGTCTTTTTGACCTGCCTTTTGAAATTTTCTGTTCAGCTCTTTTACCTTCCCATTTCTTCCCGTTGCTTTACTACATGTACATTGGATAATAAGTTTCAAAGTTTCTCTGACATCTATTTTGGTCTTTTCCTTCTTTCTTGTCTTTTTAATGACATCTTTCTTTCTTTCTGTATGATGTTCTTGATGTTGTCTTATAACTCTTCTGGTCTTTGGTCATTAATGTCTAATACAGGGGTGGGAAAAGTTTAGCCCATGGGCAGTATAAGGCCCTAGAAATTATTTGGTTTGAACCTGCTAAGGCAGCTGAAATTCTGGCCATTATATCAGAGGTGAGTTAATTAAATATTTGACCAAATAAATATAGCAGGATAATTTTAAAAATTTATTTGTATTTTTATTGTGCTTTGAGTAATAGTTTACATGGGAGAACACCATTTTATATTCATCCTATCGCATTTCATTTCACTGCAAAGATTACAATCCCCTGTATGCATCATCAAACAACCAAAGGGTATACCCTGCAAGCCTGACTCCTGGCCGTTAGCACACAGGCCCTCTCCCTCTCTGAGTCCAGAGTTCCCTGCCGCTCTATCTCTCTACGTCATCATCTCTGCCTCCATCTCTGGTGTCATTGCTTCTCTGGATAGGGTCCTGCATTCTGCTTTTCTCCTTTTACGGTCCCAGGGTCCTCTGCTCCTGGACTGCAAAATCAACCACTCCCCTCTTTTTGTTACAAAATGCCTACCTTTACATTTGCAACTCTTATAGTCAGTCCTGAGAGCAATTATTCACTATTGAACCACAAGAGTCTTATCCCCATCTCTTTTCACCAGCCCCATCCAGACAGGTTGGAAACCATTGAGTGGAGATTCTACCTTCCACCGCACCCACTGGAACTAGCCTCCCTCTTGAAAGCTCATAAGGCAGTCACTTCATGCCTTTGCAACTCCCCCTTCTCCCCCCTGAGTATCCAATGTCTAAGTTGCCCATCCCTGTTGACCCTGTGTACCGAGGGGGTGGGAATGATCCTTGCAGTAAAGATTCGTTCCCTCTTTTGAGCTACTACATCCATAAGTAT
>NW_006408539.1:17074351-17113522 GCF_000296735.1 Chrysochloris asiatica
CTTCCCCTGCACACTCTGAAACTATATTTCCTCTTGAAACCTTATGAGCCAGATACTTCGTGCCTTTATCACCAATGTCAGCCTTGGACCATGAAGTATTCAACAACCAAACAGTTGAGAGCCTTTGCAAGAGGAGCGTGGTAAAGGATAGATTGAGTGATTCCTACCAGCGCTCTAGTGTGAATGCAGGTATTCCTGTTAGGCTTTGTCTAGGTATGTTTACACACATCTATGTGCTATTATTAATGACTACCTCTTGTTTTTCGTAGGGTAAAAGTGTGATTGTGGAAATGATGTATCAAACTGGACTTTTTAAATTGGCCTTCATAAAGAAGCCACAGATACAGGTTCTTGAGCTGCCCTATGTCAACAATCGACTCAGCATGATTATTCTGCTTCCAGTAGGCACAGCTAATCTAGAACAGGTAAATGGCAAGCCCACTAACAGGGCAAGATACACATCCTCTGTCTCAGTGTCTGATTCATTGATGTCTAGGCTTACCATTGCTGTCCTAGGACTGTAGGGGCAGTGGGTAGGGGGACACATGCTCCCTTCCCTTGTAGAAAGTGTGTTTAAGGAGAACAAGCATAAAAAGGCTCACGAAAGCTAAAGTGCCAATCTGTGCAAATATATGAACCCATGTATATACGCAGTCTGAAGGTGCGAGCATGCCCACATATCAGTCGCTGATACTTGGAAGACATCTTTCCAGAGTAAAACAGTGATGGCTCGACTCCCAGTCCACAAGAGTTTGATGAACCTTCTTATGTACAGGGGCAATAATTCTGATCCGGTTGCTAGCACGCTTCTGTGGGTTACCTATCCTTTATAGGACCCTGGTTTTATGGGAAATGAGTTCTACAGCACCTCAGAAGTGGTGTGATAATGTACAGGAATCTGGGTCTAGTTTTCCCTTCCTGGCTGCGGTCATGTTATTATGAACTAGCAATGAGGAACAGATGATAGTATGGGGAGAGGTGTGTCTAAATGCAAGTGTTCTTTCTCAGCGAGGTAGGACTTGAGCGCATTTTAAAGGGATGTAGAGAAGCCATTCATGTTGAGAATGATCGAAATGATCAGCATCAAATGCGGACCTGGACTCACCTGTGTTTTGTCTGGGATCACCTGTGTTTTGTCTTTTAGCTTGAGAAACAGCTGAACCTGAAGACATTTCAGGAGTGGACCAGCTCTTCCAATATGATGGAAAGAGAAGTTGAAGTGCATATTCCCCGATTCAAACTTGAAATCAAGTACGAGCTGAATTCTCTGTTGAAATCCCTAGGGATGACAGAGATCTTTGACCCAATCAAAGCTGATCTTTCTGGAATGTCAGCAGCTAAGAACCTGTATTTGTCAAAGGTTATCCACAAGTCATATGTGGATGTCAACGAGGAGGGTACTGAGGCTGCGGCTGCCACTGGGGACATCATTGTAGTAAAAAGGCTTCCCATCCGAGCTCAGTTCAAGGCCAATCACCCCTTTCTGTTCTTTATAAGGCACATTCGCACCAACATGATTCTCTTTTGTGGCAAGCTCGCGTCTCCATAAACAAGTGGGGTTGGGCATGACTCAGACTCACAAAGGAGGTGTAGGGGCAAAAACATACCAACAGCCAATTTGCTCTCATTTCAACTTCACACACCTCAGTTTGCTTATCTGAGAAACAGGTCTAGGGTCACTTCCACTTATAAACCGGTGAACATTAGGATCATGGCACTACGGGGAAAGGCACATTCCTCAAAAGGCTCTTCCTGCTTTCTTGTATTTGAGACCTCATTTGAGGACTCTCTGGATCACATGATCAAAGTAATAAAAAGTTTAGAGGATGAGACTTTCTTGACTGCTATATGCCAATGAGATCTTGAAAAAGCAACCTGTCTGCCTTCAGAAAACCAGTTTGAAACTTTCAACTTTGGATGGATTTCACAAATACATATTATTTTGCTTGCATGTGTAAATATAACATCTTGAATTGTAGTTCAAAGTTCTGTATGTTGCTGTTGTTGTTGTTAGGTGCCATCGAGTTTGTACCGACTCATAGCCACCCTATGCACAGCAGAATGAAACACTGCCCGATCCTGGGCCAACCTCACTACTGTTGCCATGCTTGAGTCTATTGATGCTGCCACTTGGCCAATCCATCTCGGTGGGGGTCTTCCTCTTTTTCTCTGACCCTCCACCCTACCAAACACGATCTCCTTCTCCAGCAACTGTTCCTTCCTGACAATATGTCCGAAGTATGAGAGACGAAGTTTGGCCATTTTGGCCTCCAAGGAGCACACTGGCAGCACTTCTTCCAAAATGGATCTGTTGGTTCTTTTGGCAGCTCAAGGCACTTTCAATATTCTCCTCCAACACCAAAACTCAAAAGCATCAATTCTTCTATGGTCTTCCTTATTCACTGTCCGGCTTTTGCATACATATGAGGTTACTGAAAATACCATGGCTTGGGTCAGGAACACCTTCATCCTTAAGCTGACATATTTGCTCTTCAACACTTTAAAAAATCTTGTGCAGCACATTTGCCTAACAAAATATGTTGTTTGATTTCTTGACTGCTGCTTCAGTGAGTGTTGATAGGTTATCCAAGAAGAACGAAGTCCTTGGCAACTTCAATCTTTTCTCTGTTGATAAGAATGTTGTTTATTGGTCCAGATCTGTATAGACAATAATAAATGCATGAAATGCCTTAGTCTGCATGAAGACTCTGCACTGTAGTAATTAAATGACTTATAAAAGGAGAGTTTTATGAAAGAATAAAAAGAAGTCTAAGGAAGGATTTTAGCAGAATTTTTGCGAAATCTTTGTCAGGCCCTAAATGAATCGACTGGACAGCACTTAACAACAACAACAACAACAACAAATAAATAATGGATTGCTTCTCTTTTATGATGTAGCGAGTAAAAGTTCAGAACAGTTAAAGACAGGAAGCAATCAGAACATGTTTAAAGAAAGTTCCCTGATTTTCTATTTGCAACACCATGAAGTTTAATCAGATATCAGCCTTAAACATTTGCTGCCTGTTCACTGCCCTGAGGCTTTGTCCCTGAGCTCTTAAAGTGGTCTTTGCAGAGTACAGGAGACCCACAAATCTCCTTTCCTTACCCCCATCTCAGAGGATACAGCTGAAGGCCCGCCCATTTCTTCTTTTTTGAAGGAATAGGTTGAACTCTTTTATGATTGACAGTAATGGCAGCCAATGACAGCCTTCCCCTTCCTATTGGTGTTCCGTGGGCTATAGCTTATTATGTTTCTTTAATACGGTTACTGCAGAGTGGCAATCAAGCTACAATCTCACACAAAAGTGAAGCCTGAAGAATAGCTCATACTGTTGTCAGCTGCCTTCTCATTTATCCGCACCCTCCTCTTGGCTCCCCACCCCCCGAAAATGGAATCTAACCATTATGATTCCGTTGGGACCAAGTCTGACTCTTAGTGACCCGGAAGGGGATGGTAGAACTTCCCTATAAGCTTTTCAAAGCTATATATCTTTTCAGGAGTGGACTGTCACCTCTTTCTCCCATCGTCAATCGTTAATCTCATAGCAACGTGTAAAATTGCCTTGTGGGACTGGCCCAAGTCTTTCTATACAAGAGTTCCTAATGCTCATCTGCCAGGCCCATTTGTCACATGGCAAAAACCCCCACAAAACCTCGTTGACCTGCTTCATAGGATAATCCAAAGGTTCCTGGCAAAATGGATTTAATGGTGGCAACAAGGAGAGACAAAAGGAACCAGGGATGAGTGTAGAAAACGTCAGAGTGGTTTCTTAGCATCTTTTTCACCTTAAACATCCTGAAGAAAAAAAAATACATGAAGATCTGCCAGTCGGTGCTGGTCCTGTATGTGGCACCTGGCAATGGGCCAGATTGCTGGGCATTGCAAATTGTGCTCAATTATTAGCTTTCAAATTGGCAGTCCAACCCATCCAGATACATGGTGGGAAAAAGACCTGCTGGTCTGCTTCTGCAAAGATTTCCTCTGTAAAACATGGGATTGCCATGAACTGGCGCCAATTGGACAGTAACAATTTTGGTTTTAGTTTGGTATGTGGCAGCTGCTTCTGTGCAGGAGATAGGAATGCCTGTGGACCAGTACCCTGGACTGACACTGTGTCTGGGTGTCCTGGCACCTTCAGTTAGTCTCCGTCAGTTGAAGAGGCTCAGAATCCCCAGATTATAGGCTGTGGCATATTCTTGTTTGATCCAGTGCCTGAAGATGAGCTCCTCCTCTTGAAAGGCACTCAGAATATCATTGGAGTAAAGTTGACCTTAGTGAAATGGATGGAGCAAAGTTTTTAGTTCATTTAATTGTTAATGGAGCACAACTCAAAAGGTGAAAAAACAGCTGCAAATTTCCACTAATAATCAGAATGTGGAATGTATGGAGTACGAACCTAGAAAATTTGGAAGTTGTAGATAATGAAATGGAGCACATAAAGATCAATATCCTAGGCATTAGTGAACTAAATGGACTAATATTAGCCACTTTGAACTGAGCAATCATATGGCTTGCTATCCTGGGAATGACAATTCAACAGGGATGGCATCACATTTATTGTTAAAAAGAACATTTCAAGATGTTTCTTGAAACACAATGCTTTCTGTGCTATTATAACATCTATATGCCTACAGAGAACACCAGTTAACACAATTTATTTATGCACCAGACACCTAAGCCAATGATGAAGAAATTAAAGAATTCTACTAACTTCTTCACTCTAAAACTGATCAAGTATCCAGTGTTAATTGTTGATGATTATAATGGGAAAGTTGGAAACAAAGAGGAAGGAGCAATAGTTGGAAAATATGGCCTTGTTGATAGAAATGATTCAGCAAATCACATGATAGAATTTTGCAAAACCAAAGACTAATTCATTGCAAATACCCTTTTTAAACAGCATAAAAGATTGTACACACAGACCTTGCCAGAGGGAGTACACAGGAATCTAAATGGATCTGTGAGAAGAGACAACGGAGAATCTCACTATCATCAGCCAAAACAAGGTGAGGGGCCACCTGGGGAACACACCATCAATTGCTCATATCAAAAGTTCAGGTTGAAGCGGAACACAATTAAGACAAGTCCTGGAGAGCTAAAACATGAAAAATATGACCTTGAGTATGTCCCACCTGAATGTTGACACCATCTCAAGAACAAATTTGACCCACTAAGCAGTAATGACCAAGCTGCACTGAAGGCATTAGCGAAAAGCAAGGCTCCAGGAATTGGCAGAATACCAACTGAAATATTTCAAAAACTGATACAGTGATGGAACCACTGAGTAGTCTATGTCAAGTAGGCTAACAGACTTGAAGAGATCCACATTTGTGCCCATTCCAAAGAAAGGTGACCCTTTACAATGCAGAAATGATCTAACAATAGAATTTATATCACATGTAAGTAAAATTTTACTGAAGGTAATTAAAACACAGTTTTATCAGGATATCAATTTTAGCAGTGTATCAACAGGGAGCTGCCAGAAAACCAAACCAGATTAAGAAGAGGACATGGAACAAAAAATATCTGATGTCAGAGGATACCAGAATGATGTTTTATTGACTATACAAAGGCATTCAACTGTGTAAATTACAACAAACTATGACTAAACATTGCAAAGAATGGAGATTCCAGGACCCTTAATTGTGCTCCTGTGGAACCTGTAAAAGAGGCAGTCCTTAGAACAGAGTAAGGGGAGTAGCTTAAAACCAGCAAGCTGGTTACATCCTTTCACCATACTTATTCAATCTGTATCCTGAGCAACTAATTTGAGAAACTGGATTATATGAAGAAGAACATTACATTAGGACTTGAGGATATAATAACCTGTGATATGCAGATGGCACAACCTTGCTTGCTGAAAGGAAAGAGGAGGACTTGCTGATGAAGATCAAAGATGACTGCCTTTGATATGGATTATGGCTCACTGTGAAACAAAAAACAAACCCAAAATCCTTACAACGGGGCCAATATGAAGCATCATGATACGTAGAGACTCTGTTGAAGTTGTCATGGATTTTATTTTACTTGACTTCACAATCAAAGATCATGGAAGCAGCAGTCAAAAACTCAAATGACAGTGCATTGGGAAAATTGGCTAAGAAAGACCTCTTTAAAGTGTTAAAGCGGGTCAGTTCTACATGCTACTATAGGATCACTATGAGAGGGTATAGGCTGAACAGCAGTGGGTTTGGAGCTTGTTGATAGGTGCCTGTAAATTGGCTCTGACTCGTAGTGACACTGTACACAACAGTCCTGCACCGTTCTCTGATTGCTGTTTTGTTGGAGTCCATTGTTGCAGCGCTGTGTTTCGACTTCTGGCACTATATTAGACAACATTCCGCTGCTATTCATAAGGTTATATCAGTGGCTGACTTTTCAGACCACCACTTGTTGGTCAATTTGTCGCACTGTGGTGGCTTGTGTGTTGCTGTGATGCTGGAAACTATGCCATGCGTATTTTGAATGACAACAGTGTCACCTATGGTGGACAGGTTTCAACTGAGCTTCCAGACTAATACAGACTCGGAAGAGGGAGAGGCAGACTGTTTCTGGATGTTTAGCCACTGAACACCTTATGAATAGCAGTGAGACACTGTCAGTTCCAGAATATTGAATATTGAAACATGATGACTAGCACCAGAATATTGGCAGATATGGTACCGGAAGAAGAGCCCATCAGGTTGGAAGGCACTCAAAATCCGACTGGGGAAAAGCTGAATTCTCAAAGTAGAATAAGCCATGATGATGTGAATGGAGTAAAGCTTTAGGAACATTCATTTGCTGATGGCACACAACTCAAAAGGAAGAGAAACAGCTGTAAATATCCATTAGCAATTGGAACATGGAAAGTATGAAGCATGAATCAAGACAATTGGAAGTTTTCAAAATGGAATGCATAAACTTCTATATCCTAGGTATTAGTGAGCTGAAAATGGACCTGTATCGGCCATTTTGATTCTGACAATCACATGGTTTACTATGCCAAGAATAACAAATTGAGGAGGAATGGTGTTTCATTCATTATCTAAAAGAACTTTTCAAGATCTATCTGGAAGTATAATGCTGTTTGTGATAGGATCATATCCATATGCCTACAAGGAACCCAGTTTATACTACTGTTATTCAAATGTATACACCAAACATTAAAGTCAGCGATGATGAAATTGGAGAATTCTACCATCCTCTGCAGTCTGAAATTGATCAAATATGCAATCATTATGTATTGATAATTACTGGTGACTGGAATGAAAAGGTTGGAAACAAAGGTTGGAAACACAGCCTGGGTGATAGAAATGATATTGGTGATCTTATGATACAATTTTACAAGACCAATGACTTCTTCATTGCAAATACTTTTTTTTAAAACAACATAAAAGATGATTACATACATGGACTTCACCAGGTGGATTTCACAGAAATAAAAATATTGAATGATACAGAGAGCGTCAAATGTAGATGAGAGGAATACACAGAGTCACTGTACCAAAAAGAAATGGTCGATATTCCTCCATCTCAAGAGGCAGCATATGATCAAGAGCAGATGGGAAATGCGGATAGGTCTCTTGTGATACAATAGTGAATAATTGTTATCAGGACTGATTGTGAGGGTCAGAAATGTAAAGGTAGACGTTTTATAGCAAGAAGGGGAGTGATTAACTTTTCAGTCTAGGAGCGGAGGTCCCTAGGACCATCAAGGGAGAAGAGCAGAGAGCAGGACCCTACCCAGAGAAGCAGTGATGCCTGAGATGGAGGCAGAGACGGTGACATGGAGAGATGGAGCAGTTGGGAACTTTAGATATAGAGAGGGAGAGGGGCTGTGTGCTGACGACCGGGGGTGGGGGGCAGGCTTGTAGTGTATACCCTTTGGTTGGGTGATGATGCATGGAGGAGATTGTAACCATGGCAATGAAATGACATACAATAGAATGAATGTAAAACTAATGTTCTCCCATGTAAACTATCACATAATTCACAATAAAACATTAAAAAAAAAAAGAGCAGAGGCACTGAAGGAAGAAGTCCAAGGTGCACTGAGAGTATTAGCAAAGAACAAGCTCTGGGAATTGCTGGGATTCAAATTGAAAACTTTCAACCAACTGATGCAGCACTGGAGGCAAGAAATATAGAAGACAACAACCTGGCCTAATTATTATGACAATCCACATTTGTGCCCATTCCAAAGAGGTTACCCAAGGGAACGTGGAAATCATCAGACAATATCATTAATGTCACATGGAAATAAAACTCTGCTAAAGATAATTCAAAAGCCTCTGTACCCATACATTGACAGGGAACTACCAAAGGTCCAAGCCGGACTGACAAAGATGTGGAATGAGGGATACTATTGCTGAGATCAGATGGATCTTGGCTGAAAGCAGAGAATACCAGAAAGATGTTTGTTTACCTGTGCTTTGTTGACTGTGCAGAGGTTTTTGGCTTTTTGGATCATGACAAGCTATGGGCAACAATGAGGAGAATGAGTATTCCATAACACTTAATTGTGCTCATGAGGAACCATACATAGACCAAGGGGTAGTTGTTCAAACAGAATAAGGGGGCACAGAATGGTTTAAAATCAGGACAGGTATGCACCAGGCTTGTATCCTTTCACCCTACTTATTAAATCTGTATGCTGGGCAAGTAATCTAAGAAGCTGGATTATATGAAGAAGAATGTGGCATCAGGATTGGAGGAAGACTCATTAACAACCTGTGATATGCAGATGCTACAACCTTGCCTGCTGAAAGTGAAGAGGACTTGGTAAAGAGGAGGGCTAGCCAACAGAGGGAGACCCTCGATGTCTTCTCACAGTGGCAGCAGCAACAGTGGGCTCAAGCCTAGCAGCAATTGGGGGGATGACACATGACTGGGTGGTTTTCGTTCTGTTGTAAGAGGGTCACTATGTGTGGGAATTGATTAGAAGGCATCTGGTAGCATAGTGGTTAGGAATCGGGCTGCTAATCTCACGGTCAGCAGTTCGAAACTACCAGTTGTTCCATGGGAGAAAGATGAGGCTTTCTGCTCCTGTAAAGATTTACAGCCTCGGAAACCCTTACAGGGTCGCTATGAGTCGGAACCAACTCCACGACACTTAACAACAACAACAGCAATAATAATGTTTTAGGAGACGAGCACCAGTTTTTTTTTACCCGTCATTTTGTCGGAAAGCTCTGCTGGAATCTGTTCACCGTGATGATCTTGGAATAAAGGTGGCATTGTTTCTACCAACACAGCAACAGGCAAGCAATTCTGAATGAGTGATGGAGCCTGTTAAAAACACAGACTCTGGTCCTACTCAATCCACAAACCTAAACATTACTGAGAAGTGTCAAACCAGTGGCTTTTCTTTCACCCCAACTTGGCCTGGGTAATAGAAATGATGTTGGTGATCTTATGATAAAATTTTGCAAAACCAATGACTTGGATTCAAATTCAAATCAATGGATTTGAATTTCAAAAACTATGGTTGGTGGAGGGCCAGAGACTGGCTTTGACTTGGTATCAGTTGATCTCAGTAAAAAGGGAAGAGCAGGGTCAATCATGTTAACATTAGCCAATGGTTGATCTTCAATATTTCTCTCCCTTCTTCTCTTTATATAAGGAGCTCTGGTAGCGTAGTGGTTACGAATCAGGCTTCTAATCTCAAGGTCAGCAGTTCAAAACTACCAGTGGTTCTGTGGGAGAAAGATGAGGCTTTCTGTTCCTGTAAAGATTTACAGCTTTGGAAACCCTATGCAGGGTCACTCTGGGTCGGAACTGACTCCACAGCACATAACCACCACCACCACCACCTTCTCTTTATGTAGGAGTCCTGGTGATGCTGTAGGATAAGCATTGCACTGCTAGCCAAAACGTTGGCAGCTCAAACACACCAGCTGCTCTGAAGGAGACAGATGAAGCTTTCTGCTCCCTTAAAGATTTATAGCCTCAGGTCGCTCAGAGTTGGAATCAGCTGAATGGCGGTGGGTTTTGTTGTTCTCTTTATAAACCTCATTGCACTGAACTCCTCTGAGCAGCTTGCTCTTTCTGGAATGTGCATAAAGTAAGTGACTCATGTCCACATGACTGGGCCATTCCATTCCCATTAGGCACCGTCCTGGCGCCTTTCACTGCACTACCCAAAGTGTCAGATACTATCTACGCACACTAAGTTAACTGCAAGCAGACATTTGGTTCCCCACCTCTACACTGTTGTGGCCTGCCCAGGCAACTGCTACATGGACAATTCTCCTTTATAATTTTCATCACGTACCAGCTGATACTTTACCATTCCCATTGTAAAGATGGTCCTATGGAGCCCACATGACCTTTTTAGAATGAAATCCCACCCAGTCACTTTCCCTCAACTGACAGATAGAACCTCCAATTGTCTTTGTGTCTCCCTGTACTACCTAATTTCTTGTTAAAAATAATCAGAACTCAACAAAATGTGACTAACAAGAGTCCCAGGTGATTTGGGCACACCTTCAAGTTTGAGCCCGTGGTTGCTGCCAGTGTATTACTTCATTTCATTGGGGGAATCTTGCTCTTTTTCTCTGACCCTCCACTTACAAAGCATGATGTCCTTCTCTAGGGACTAGTCCTTCACACAAGAGATGAAGTCTCACCATCCTTGCTCCTGACACGCAGTGGTTAAGTGCTCAGCTGCTGAGAGGTCAGTGATCTAAAACCACCAGCTGCTTTACTGGAGAAAAATGTGGTGATCAGTTTCCAGAAGGATTTGACAGCCTTGGAAACCATATGTTGTTGTTAAGCACCAATGAGTTTGTCCGCAAGCAGAACAAAACACTGCTTGATATCCTGTACCATCCTCACAACTGGTTTTATGTTTGCGCCATTGTTGCAGTCATGGTGTTGATCCATCTTATTGTGGCATCTTTCTTTCATTTTGCTGATGCTCTATTCTACCATACACGATATCCTTTTCCAGGAACTGGTCCTTACTGATAACATGTACAAAATATGTGAGATGAAGTTGCACCATCCCTGCTTCCAAGGAGCATTCTGGCCATATCTCTTCCAAGACAGATTGGTTTGTTCTTCTGGAAGTCTATGGTAATTTCAATATACTTCACCAATCTCATGATTCAGACACATCAATTCTTCTCCTGTCTTCTTTATTCATTGTCTAGCTTTTACATGCATCCAATGTGATTGAAAATACCATAGCTTGGATCAGGGACACCTTAGTCCTCCAAGTGACTTCTTTGATCTTTAACACTTTAGAGAGGTCTTTTGCAGCAGATTTTCCCAATGCACTATGTTGTTTGATTTCTTGACTGCTGCTGGAAATCATACGTGCAGGTCCACTCTGTTATACAGGCTCGTTATGAGTTGGAATGGACTGAACTGCAATAATTTCAAATCGGAGAAGCTTGTATTTTCTTCCCTGACCTAGGTGAGGGGAAGGAGTTTGCTCCTGTGGTTCTGTCTTCCTCGCTCTGCTTGTCCTTCTCCTCTACTAGTGCTTCAGAGAAGTAGACAAGACGGGGGTGGGGAAGTTCTGTCTGGCAGGGATTATCAGGAACTGATTTCACATCTTCAACTGACGTGTTCACTCTTGGGAACCTCTGGAGACTCCCTATGGTGTACCTGACCCCTTCTTCCTGAAATTGGCTGGGCCGCTCTACCTGGGTAACCATGACCAAGACTCATGGGCCTTTTGGGTATGATCCCCTTCTCCTGCATGAGATTTATTGAATTTCTTGGGGCTCTTGGTTAATACAAAATCATGGTGTGGTGCTGTAGGATGACACATTAGACTGCCAGATCGGTTTGAACTGCAAGGTTGGTGGTTCAAATTCACCAGCCACTCCTCAGAAACCCTATACAGGGTGGCTGTGAGTTGGAACTTACTCAACTGCATTTAACAAAAACAACATTGGTCAATCTGGTTGAAAATCAGGAAAGGTATACATCATGGTAATATTCTTTCACCATACTTATTCAGTCTGTATGAGGAGCAAATAATCAAAGGAGCTGGATTTTATGGAGAAAAACATGGCACCAGGATTGGAGAAAGACTCATTAACCACCTGCATTATGCAGAGGACACATCTTGCTTGCTGTATGTGAAGAGGACTTGAAGCACTTACTGATGAAGATCAAAGACTACATCTTTCAGTATGGACTGTACCTCAATGTAAAGAACATAAAAATACTAACAACTGGGTCAGTAAATAACATCATGTTAAATGGAGAAAAGATCAAAGTTGCCAAAGACTTCATTTTGCTTGGATGAACAATTACTGTACATGGAAGCACCAGTCAAGAACTTTAAAAATATATATTACATTGTTGTTGTTAAGTGCCGTCAAGTAGATTCCGACCCATAACAACCCTTTATAGGGTTTCCGAGCAGCAGCTGGTGAGCTTGAACCACCGACTTTGCAGTTCAAATGGCTTTACAGTCTGGTGCATTAACCCACAGTGTCACACCAGGACTCCATGTATTACATTAGATTGATCTAAAAGTGTAGATTAAACATGTTAAAGAGCAAAAGATGTCACTTTGAGGACTAAGGTGCACCTGACCCAAGTCAGGTTATTTTCAATGGCCTCATATGCATGTGAAATGAATAAGGAAGATTGTAGAAGGAACGATGCATTTGAATCATGGTGTTGGTGAAGAATATTGAAAGTATCATGGGACGCCAGAAGAGCAAACACATCTGTCCTGGAAGAAGTACAACCAGAATACTCCTTAGAAGCAAGGATGGTGAGACTTCATCTCTTGTGTGAAGGACTAGGCCCTAGAGAAGGACATCATGCTTTGTAAGTGGAAGGTCAGAGAAAAAGAGCAAGAGTCCCCCAATGAAATGACGTGATACAGTGGCAGCAACAAAGGACTCAAACAACAATTGGACTCAAAGGGTCACTATGAGTTGGAATGGACTTGATAGCACCTAACAACGACAACAACAACATTGGTTAACATTTTCTGTCCGATTTGTAGCATTTCCGGGTCATTATTTCTTAAGGTAATGCCACCCCCCTTTTCCAAATACTGTCATTTACTGGTGGCAAATCCTGATTCTCCTGAGGCTTGACTGTCGGATTTGGGGTGTTGCAGATTGGTCCTTACTCTAGGTCAGTGGTCAGCAAACTACAGCCTGGAGACCAAACCCCACTGATCACAAAGTCTTTGTCTGACTTCAAGAGTCAAAGAGAGAAATCGATAACAAACATATTACTTTGATTTTGGGGTTTTCTTACTCCTAGAACTAAATATTTATTGTAAAGATCCTGGTCAGGATTGATCCTGCCTATAGGTTTTCTTTCACTCAAACTTGCTGCTCATTTCTTTCTTTTGAAACCTGTTTTGCTGACTTTGGATTTCAAAAGATGTGGCTGGTGGAAGGCCAGAGACTGTCTTATGATTTCAGTAAAAGGGTGAGAACGGGGGTCAATCAGTATGTTAACCTTAGCTAATGGCTGATCTGTATTTCTCCTACCTGTGACACAGTGGGCTGAATACTGGGCTGCTAACTGAACGGTTAGCAGTTCAAGCCCATCAGTCGCTCTTAGGGAGACAGGTGAGGCTTTCTGGTCCTGTAAAGATCTAGTCTCAGAACCCCCACAGCGCGGTTCTACTCTGTCCTAAAGGGTCTCTAGGAGTCGTAATGACCTTGCGGTAATGGCAGTAATGGCAGTGGGATTTTGTTGTTGTTTTCATTTTGGAAACTTCATTGTGTGTAACCTCTTTGTGCCATATTCTTGCTTTGAAATCGTAAGGATTCCCTTATGTGCATCCAAAACAATTGCTTAGACTAAACCTTATGCTCAAGTTTTGTTGGGTTTTTACTGTTTGACATTTAAGGGTTCTGTGAGCCATTTCAGGGGGGCGAGGGCTACCTTCTGGGATAAGTGACTTGGCCAGATTTGCATTCTAGAAAGGTCGCTTGGACTTTCAGAAGGCCAGCTTTACAATGGGGATGATAAAGTATCAGCTCGGATGTGATCTAAACCATAAAGGAACATCGTGCATGTTAGCAATGGTCTGGGTAGGACAGAACTGTGTAGAGGTGGGAAATACAATGTATGCTCACAGTGGATTTAGTTATGTGTAGATAGTATCTCTGACAATTTGGGTGTCACTGTGAAAGGCTCCGGTAGGATTGCTTATGAGATGATGGAATTGTCTCAGTCAGGTGGACCTGAGTCATGTTACCCACTGTGATGCCACCTTGCTGAATTCACTGGTCTGGTTTGCAGGCATCTGTGTCCATAAGTGATGCCAAGTTCCCTTGTGGAGAGGCAACAAAGCTGACGGGCTGGCATTTACCAGACTGGGGTTTCTCAGGGGTTCTATTTGCAGTCTATATAGATCTGTATTTTAAATAGTACTTTCTTTTAATTCAGTACCTTTGTATAACCTTGCATTGACTATGTCTTCCAGACGATACTAAATGAAGAGTCTGTTTCTAGATTTGATCCTTCTGGCTATTGTGGGTTCTTCAGGATTCTTCATCTCACTCTCCTTGTTGTTGTTTAGGGCCGTCAAGTTGGGTTTGACTCATAGGGTTTCCGAAGAGTGGATGTTGGATTTGAACCATCGACCTTGTAGTTCAAACTGACCTTGTGGCCCAGTGCTTGTCCTATAGCACCACACCAGGACTTCCCTGGTGTTGCTGCTGCTGCTAATGTTAAATGTCATTGAGTCGGTTCTGAAACATAGCAACCCCGTATAGGGTTTCCCAGGAAAAGCTGGTGAGTTTGAACTGCTTTTTTGATTCAAACCGACCTTGTGGTCCAGTGCATTATCCTACAGTGCCACATCAGGACTCCCCTTATTGTTGGTGTTAAGTGCCATCGAGTCAGTTCTGACCCATAGCGACCCTGTATAGGGTTTCCAAGGAGCAGCTGGTGAGCTTGAACCACCGACCTTGCTCTTCAAACTACTTTGTAGTCTGATGCATTAGCCCACAGCACCACACCAGGACTCCCCTAGCCCCCTTTAAACTGTCTCTGTCCTTTAACTGTCTCTGGGATTCTCTGCCCTGGTCCTCCTCCTCCCTGGCTCACTGTGCCTGGCACCCAGGGACATGTGACTTTGGGGATTAGATGTGTGGAGGGAGAGGGGGAGGCTCACCATCTGTTCCCTGCATCCCTCAGGCTTTCAAGACTCCTGGGCTGTCCCTGGGGCTCTGGTTCCAGTCTGTGGCAGAGCTTGGGGACAGGCTGCTCTCATAGTCGCCCTTCCTAGGATCACAGGAGCTCGGAAGCTCCTCCCTGAACACACATTCTTTCCCAGGATGTTTCTTGGTTCCTCATACAAATAGGCTATGGTGAGCTGCCTGCATGTCCACAGCACCTGCAGGATCGCCAGGGACTCTTGCCACATTCATAATATTCACTCTTAGATACCAGCTACTCCTAACCCCTGCCGATTTTCACCTAAATTGTAACCTCAATGCATCTGCTCACTTCTTCTCCCCTGTTGTGTTTTTCCCACTTAGCACATTCCACTTTTTGTTTTGCTAATTAGTAAGCTGCTTTTGACATTAAATTGTGAAATCTTTTTAAATGAGTGTGCACTGGGCGCCTCCTAGTGGAAAGACAATACATCAGCGTGAAGATCCTCTCTTCCAACCCAGTGGATCATGGAGCCCTCCGCCAAACAAGACAATTCCATTGTTGTTTTAATTCTGTTTTCCCACAAATCTTCGGAAGTCCCTTCATATAAACATTCTAACTCATAGTGACCGTGTAGGTCCGAGTAGAACTGCCCCATAGGGCTCCCAGGGTTCTAATCTTTATGGAGTGCAATGGTTCTGTAGGATAAACACTGGACTTCAAACTACAAGGGCAGAGATCCGAGCCCCCCAGCCACTCTGCAGGAGAAAGAAAGATGAGACTTTGTGCTCCTGCAAAGGTTTAAGTTTCAGAAACCGTATACAAGTTCACGTTGATTCGGAACCGATTGACAACACATAACAACAGCAAAAATATTTATGGACGCAGACTGCCTCATCTTTCTCCAGCGTGCTTATTAAAACTCCCCAAACTCACTGTCATCTAGTAAATCTCAACTCACAGAGGCTCTGTATAGGTAGGATTTTAGGCAGAACAACTGGTGGGTTTGAACTGCTCACCTTTGAGTTTCAAGTTCAGTGCTTATTGTATGGTGCTACAGGAAATCCTGACTTGGTGTCATAGGGTAAACACTAGACTGCTAATTGCAAGGTCAGGGGTTCAAATACACCAGTTGCTCCTTGAAAACCCTATATAGAGTAGTTGTGAGTTGGAACCAATGCAACAGCCCCTACCAGTAACAACAACATCTACTGGTTTGACTCACAGTGAACTTGTTAGAACAGTGAAGGTGGCTGGTCCCATAAAGATTCCATCTCAGAAACCCTTATACGGTTGTGCTGAATTGAACTAGACTCCACAGTAGTGAAAACTACATAGACAAACTCAGAGATAGGAAAAGTTTGATATATATCTGATAGAGTAAGGTTATGAATCCGGCTGTGAACCTCAAGGTCAGCAGTTTGAAATTACCAGCCATTCTGTGGGAGAAAGATGAGGCTTTCTGCTCCCATAAAGATTTACAGCCTTGGAAACCCTGTATAGGGTTGCTATGAGTTGGAATCGACTCCACGGCACATAACTACCACTACCACATATGTGTGTGTGTGTGTGTGTGTGTGTGTGTGTGTGATGTTATAATGATGCTAGATGGAGTTGGAGTAGGAGTAGGAATTATTTCTGATGGAAGATTTGCAGCGGTCATCTTTGGACAATAAAATCTGCCACAGGTCTCTTGGGTCCAACTGCCTACGTGCATCTAGGATACTTGGCTCCCCTGAATGCTTTCAGGGATTCAGCTGTGCATTTCATATGACAGCCTTGGTATCTCATTAACATTATTCTTTTTAATGAAACAAAAATGATTGGTCAATTCTATAACCAAATGCTCTTAATTCCTAACCTTTAGACATTTTTTGTAATATTCACAAAAAGGTTTTTTTTTTGTTGTTGTTTAATTTTTTTTTTTTTTACAAATTCGGTTTTCAAAAACCAAATTTATGTTGCACTTTTGCTTTGGGACAGTATGTCTAGGGATTCAGCTGAAGGAGAGGCTTTCATCACAGCAGGCTCTGGGGAGCACGGGCTTGGCTGTAGTTAGTTTTGAAGCCATGAGTAGGATCAGCAGGTTGAGGTGCCCCAGATAATCATTAAGAATGAAAGTGGAACATCTGACCAATTGGAGCTTTTCTGTAGGGAAGGAGAAGGAAAAGGAACTAGGAAGGTCTGTAAGGTTTTGTGGTCCCTTTTTGTTGCCATAGAACAGAAGCTTGGCTGGCCCTACACTGTGTTCACACTCATCAGCATGCTTGTAGCCATGCTAGACCATCCTTTCTGTTGTTGTGAAGTGCTGTTGAGTCGGTTCTGACCCATAGCGACCCTGTATAGGGTTTCCGAGGAACCGCTGGTGAGCTTGAATCGCCGACCTCGCAGTTCAAATGGCCTTGCAGTCTGACGCATTAACCCACAACGCCACACCAGGACTCCAGCCCATCTCTGTAGCCCCTTCCAACAGTAGGCTCCTCTTCTCGCATTCTACTGGACAATGCTCTATTGTGCCCTGTAGTGTTTTCATCAGCCAGTTTTTGGAAGCAGATTGCTAGGCCCTCTTTCTAATCAGTGTTAGTCTGGAAGTTCCATCGATCTTGTCAACTGTGGGTGACCTTGCTTATATTTGAAATATTAGTGTCAGCATCACAGTAACACGTAAGCCACCAGAGTATGACAAAATGACAGAGATTTATCCACACCTCATCTTAGAGGCACGAGGCTTCTTCAGTTGGAATATTTATCCACGGTCATTTAGGAAGTCGCTGAAACTGTCTTCTCTCAGTCCAGAGCTCTTGTTTCTGTGCATTTTGGTAGACAGAGACCAGATTGTGTGCTCACAAGAATTCCAAACCTAGAAATTTACATTCTATTTGAAAGCAATGACAAAACATTTGGCAATTTGATATGTTGTTATGTGCTGTGGAGTCAGTTCCGACTCATAGCGACCTCTACAGGGTGTCTGAGGCTGTAAATTTTTACGGGAGCAGAAAGCCTCACCTTTCTCCTGCAGAGTAGCGAGTAGTTTTGAAATGCTGACCTTGCGAAGGTTCGCAGCCCGATTCATAACCACCACGCTACCAGATTATGGAATTGGTTATGTTTAACACAAATGTGCCAACCAATAAACTTCAACTCCATGGAAAAGGTTGTGTAGATTCCCCAGGACTATGGCCGGCAGTTTACCACTCAGTCACTAGAGGGCAGAGTTGGCTGCAAGTGGGAGCAAAGAACATAGGGATTGCTAGATGCCACTTGCTCTGACTCAGAGCAACCCCTTGTCTAAGAGGATGAAATGGAGCCACCCCCACAGTGGTAGGCAAGTTTGAGCTACTGCCAGTTCCTCTGTTTCAGGGTCTTTTCTGTTTTTTGCTCACGTTCTATTGTACTAAGCATGCTATCCTTTTTCAGGGATTGGACCCTCCTGATAATGTGTTCAAAACAGATGAAGAGATAACCTTGCTTCTAAAGCTGTATAACTTGCGAATGTTACCTTGACTGGTACTGCTAAAACAGTTTACATGTTTCCATCATGACTATAAGTATTTATTCAATTTCTGTTTACCAAGTTTCTTTCAGTTCAGATTTAATAGTTTCACTTTTGCTCTTGAATTTGACTCTGCCCTTTGTTCAATGTTCACAAAATCTTTAGTGTTGGACCTTGTCTAACTGCAGGAAGAATGAGACTCAGCATCCATCCACAGTAATTCCTATGAGGTGGACATCAGACCTACCTCTCCAACATTTCACTAACCATTTCTGACACCAGACATCCACCGCACAGCACTGTTCTTCTGCCAGGTTTGATCATTCATGGCAACGGCCGCTCAGAAGTCACAGTTCTATGGTTTATTAGGGAAGCAAAAGGCGCTCTGGCAGCGTAGTGGTTATGAATTGGGCTGCTAACCGCAAGGTCAGCAGTTTGAAACTACCAGTTGTTCCGCGGGAGAAAGATGAGGCTTTCTGCTCCCGTATAGACTTACAGCCTTGGAAACCCTGTACAGGGTCACTATGAGTTGGGACCGACTCCACGGCACATAACAACAACAACAACAGGAGATTAGGACTGATTTGCAAAGAATCCAGGACACAGTTAGTTGCTCAGGCCTGGCTTCAGCCTCCACTCAGACCTGACTTTCACCCTGTTTCACCAAATGTTACAGCTTTTTAGCTCCACCAACAAATGCCCAAAGGCACCTCACTCTCCTAGTAAGTTCTTGACTGAAGGCTCTCAGCTTTCTTGCTCTGTGGGCTGAAAAGCCTACTGCACCCTTCTTGCTCAGTGGGCCAGGAAAGCTACCATACCATCTTATGATGGTGTCCTGGTTCTGCTGACTCTGTCTCCTATGTCTAGGGGGTTCTTGGTACAGAGACCCTGAGTCCAAAGGATACCCTCCACTCGAGGCTCTTCTTGATGGCAGTGAGGTTGCCTTCAATTGCTATGGGATGGTGCTTATATAGGCAAGTGGCTCAATTCTACTAGGTGGATTGTATGCTTGCACCCTATTTACATAATGACTGACCAATCCCCTCTCTGGACTGAAGTGGCCAATCCCCTTCTAAGTGTCTCCATCTATTTGCATAATAACTGATATGTTCTGCTGGCAAGGACTGGCTTCTTCCTTGTATCAAGAGCAGCTATAACATGGGAGACACCTCCCAACCTGCTTTCCTTTTCTTTCTTTTTCACAGAACCAAGGCAAAAGGCCACATTGTTGTTGTTAGGTGCCAGCAAATTAGTTCGGACTCATGGCAGCCTTATGCGCAACAGAATGAAACACGGCCTGGTCCTGTGCCAGCCTTACAATTGTCCTTACACTTGACCCCAGTGCTGCTGCCACTGTGCCAATCCATCTTGTTGGGAGTTTTCCTCTTTTTTTTTTTGCTGACCCTCCATTTCCCAAGCATGATGTCCTTTTCTATGGACTAGTCCTTCCTGATAACATGTCTGAAGAATGAGAGATGAAGCCTTGTCATTCTCACTTCTAAGGACCATTCTGGCAGAATTTCTTCCAACACAGAAAAAGCCCACATAAAGAAATTCATTTTACACTCTTACAACTATGGTCCTTGGTCAACCTTCAGCTCTGGAACTGAACTCACTCCTAAGGCTCAATTTTCAGCCAGCAATAGACAGGTATATAGGGCAACAGTACTAGTTAGGTACACACAGCATAGAATAGTCAACCTTTGAGATAAAAAAGGGCAGCTTTTACCCAAGGACAAAGTTCAGAAGGGTGAGGAAAGAAGGAGGAATGGAAACAAGACCCACCAGGAGGAAGTAGGATAAGTGATGTTACATGGAGGGGAGGGATTGCAGTCAGTGAGATGAAAGGAAATGTGTGATGTGTTGAATGTGAAATTGATGGTCTGCTCTGTAAACCTCCACCCAATTCACAATCAAAAATTAAAAAAAAAAATTAATTTCACCACAGGAATATTAGTCAGAAATCAGGAAACCTCATTCTTGTGTCTGGCTCACAGTGTTGTTGTTGTCAGGTGCCATGGAGTTGGAACTGACTCATAGCGACCCCATGCACAGCAGAACGAAACAATGTCCGATCCTGGGCCAACCTCACTACTGCTGCCACACTTGATGCCATCAATAATGCCACCTGGCTGATCCATCTTGTTGGGGGTCTTCCTCTTTTTCTCTGACCCTCCATCTTACCCAGCATGACATCCTTCTCCAGCAACTGTTCCCTCCGGACAATATGTCCAAAGTATGAGAGACGAAGCTTAGCCATCCTGGCCTCCAAGGAGCACTCTGGTTGCACTTGTTCACAGATCTATTGGTTCTTTTGGCAGTCCACGGCACTTTTAGTATTCTTCTCCAACACCACAATTCAAAGGCATCAATTCTTCTACGATCCTCCTTATTCACTGTCCAGCTTTCACATCCATATGAGGCTATTGAAAACACAGTGGCCTGGGTCAGGCTCACCTTAGTCCTCAAGCTGACATCTCTGCTCCTCAACACTTTAAAAAGTTCCTGTGCAGTAGATTTGCCCAGTGCAATATGTCGTCTGATCTCTTGACTGCTGCTTCCACGAGTGTTGATAGTTGATCTAAGAAATGAAGTCCTTGACAACTTCAATCTTTTCTCCGTTGATAAGAATGTTGTTTATTGGTCCAGTGGTGAGGATTTTTGTTTTCTTGACATTGAGATGCAACCCATACCGAAGGCTGTGTTCTTTGATCTTCATAAGTAAATGTTTCAAGTCCTCTTCACTTTCAGCAAGCAAGGTTGTAGCATCTGCTCACAGTAGGGACTCAAAAAAAATAAATATTTCAGTTTTTCTTTCTTTTAATGCTCTAAGAATTTCTTAAAGCCTTTTTATTTAGAACTAAGCTTGTTGTTGTTATGTGCCATACAGGCAGTTCTGACACATAGCGACCCTGTGTAGGGTCTCCTAGAGCAGCTAGTATGTTTGAACTGTTGATGTTGCATTTACCAGTGCTTATCAAGACAGTTTAGGCTTACAGAAAAGTTGTAGAAAAGAAAGATAAAAGAAAATAAAGCAAAAAACATTAATGTTAGCTAAACCACAAATTTTGTTTGGATTTTACTCATTTTCCCACTAAGATCCTCTTTCTGAGCTGATACCTTACCCAGCATTTCACTCCCCATTTAATTAGCATTTCTCCTGAGTCTTCTTCACTACGGAACAGGTTTCTGGTCTTCCCTTGTGTTTGGTAATCACAAATAATCAGTTATTTTAAAGAATGCTCACTCTTTTGGGGTTGCCTAATGTTTCCACTTGGCATGGTGCTGTAGGATCATTATTCGACTGTGAACCATAAGGTTGAAAGTTCAAACCCACCAGCTAGTCCTCAAGAACATCATACAGGGTCGTTATAAGTTGGAACCGACTCAACAGCACTTCACAACTATGTTTCCTCTTTAGTTTTGTGCGTTTAGGCATTTTTGACAGGAGAACCAGAAAAATAATGTCTGTTTAAACCAAGGGCATGGGAATGGTCTCCTTTGTTGATTTTGAGAAGCATTATTGTTTAACATTTACATATACAGTCCATCTATCATTTATTTTTGTGAATGCTGTGAAGTGTAGGTTAGACTTCATTTCTTAAAAATAAGGAAATCCAGTTGATTCAAAACTATTCATTGAAAAGCTCCATTCCAACCCCCCCCCCCACACACACACCACTGAATTATGCCTAAATAAACATCAAACTGGTTTATCTGTTTCTGGCCTCTCCTTTCTGTTCCATAGAAACCTTCATGGTGTAACGGTTAAGTGCTTGGCTGTGAATGGAAAAATCAACAGTTTGAATCCACCAGCTTCTCTGCAAGAGAAAGATGTGGCAGCCTTGGAAATCCATGGGGCAGTTGTGTTCTGCTCTATGAGTTGGAATCTACTGCTGAGGGTTTTTTTTTTGTGTGTGTGTATTTTAAAAAAATTTGTTCCATTAATTTTTTGGAGATCTTTTATCTGTTTTTGCATCAAAATCACTCTCTTACTAACTGTAGCTAGCTTTCTAGTTTAACATTTGCTAATGTAAGGCTCCAACTGCCACCTCATATAAGATTGCCTCTCCTATTTTGGCCCTTTTTATTTTCATATAGATTCTAGAATCAACCTTTTGTATAAATGTGCACCCCCCCCCCCACACAACCATAACAAATGAAGAGATCAAACTGGGGATCGAAAACCTTCCCCCCCCCCCACACACACACACAAACCCTGTTGCATTTGGATTGGGATAGCAAAAAATCTACAGAAAAAAAATATTTGGAGCATTGATATATTTATAACATTGAGTTTCCCAGTCCATGAACATGGTATATCTTGCCATTTAAGTTTAGTTCATTCTCTCATCATTCTTCAATTTTCTGCAAAGAAACCTTACATGTACTTTGTTTGATCATTTGATCCCATTCCAAATGACATCAATTTTCTAAAAAAGTTGTCATTGTTACTTCAGTGACCTGAGTAGAGTGGAAGCAGGAGGGACTCAGAGTCAAGGACAAGTGTGGTGGTAAGCTTTGCTTTCTTTTTCACTTTATTTGTTTTGTTTTCATCTTGTAGTTGTTGTTTCGCAAAGCATTGAACTAGGTGCAAGATCCCTCTGCTGCCAGATATATAGTCCATTTTTGGCTGTTGTAATTCTGCTTCATGCACCAACTTATAACACAGCCACGTTGGGAATTCTCTCTTCCAAATCCTTGCCAATGGCATACTTCTTAGTATAAGTTCCTGTACCCTGGTTTTTCTTCTTTTTGTAATTGTGCTGAATAGTCTATTTGACAGTTCAACATTTTTCTCTTGTATAATTTAATGACATTAATGTTTGCACACTATACTGTTCACCTTCACACTTATTTTTCTCCAGGTATTTCATCACCCATAACAGAAGTTCAGTGTTGACTAAGCATTGAGTTCTCCTTCCCCTCTTCCTCCCGGTAACTACTAATAAGCTTTGGTCTCCATGCATTTACCTATTCTAGATACAAGTGGAATCACATGATATTTGTCCTTTGGTGACTCACTTCACTCAGCATAATGTTTCCAAGGCTCATCTGTGTTGTAGCATGTATCGAAAGGCATTTATATTGTTTCCCTTTATGACCGAGTAGTATTTTATTTTTTAAAGCTATTTTTGTCAAGAAACTACTCATTTCAAAGACCATCTTGCTATCTCAGGATATCCCCTCTTCTGGAACTTTCTGTACTTATAGCCATCTTAATCTCTAGATTCCATGCTGCTACGCAAGAGCTGTCATAAGCATTCATTCTTGACCAGGCTGCCCGTTGCATCATCTTCTCCCATGCCCATCTTTCTCCTTCCATGTGTAGACAGTGAGCTCAGAGTCTCCATCCTAACCTCCTGCAGGCCCTCACTCCTGGGATGACTCTCTGTAAATGAGCTTCTGCTCATTTCCTTGATCTGCTCCAAATGTCTCAGAGTCCCTGATATTTACACAATTCTCATCCTTATTGTCAGTACAGGAAGTTCTGTGCTGCAGTCGTTAAGGGCCACAATGCTAAATGAAAGGTCAGCAGTTTGAACTCACCAGTCTGTCCCTCAGCAGGAAGACATGGCAGTCTGTTTCAGGACACATTACAGCCTTGGGTACTCTATGGGGTGGTTCAGTTCTACCTTTAGGGACACTATGAATTGGAATCGACTCACTGGCAATGGGTGATGCTGTTCTTTATTATGCAAAAAAAAAAAAAAAAGTCATTTCCACTAACATTATACTGGGAATGGTATGAGGGGGTGAACATTAAATTTGTGCTTTCAAAATTCATCTTTTCCCTACCTCAGCTCTGAAACTGCTTTACTAGTTAATAAGCT
This sequence comes from Chrysochloris asiatica, assembly GCF_000296735.1. Taxonomy (NCBI): domain Eukaryota; kingdom Metazoa; phylum Chordata; class Mammalia; order Afrosoricida; family Chrysochloridae; genus Chrysochloris; species Chrysochloris asiatica. Next base: position 17,098,758 of record NW_006408539.1, read on the forward strand.
GAAATATAATGAGTCATAACTTCATAGACACCACCAGCTACCTCTGATGTTGAAATACTTCTAGGAGGGACACAACCTTTTAGTCCAAAATGATAAGGGAGACTATGTGCATGTTTCCCTGAAAATTAATTGTAAGCAGAAATGCCATTAAGGAATCATGCCAGGTATCACTGCCTTTTGGTAAAGACAGCTAAATGAAAGATGACAACGGGAAAGATATGTGGAGGGCACTGGGTATTCGAGTGAAAGAATGGAAACAAAAATTAGAACTGGTTCCATCAGTCAGTGATACCAGCTGGATTATTTAACACCATCAGGGATGTCTCAGTCTTTTAGCTGACAGACCCTAAGTCTCTATTATACTATTACAGGATTGTAGCTGTGTTTAATAATAAGGCTAAAGAGATAATCTTTTTGTGACATACATAGGATTGTAGTTTTCCACACAGATGATAGTACCATGAAAAACTGAAAGCTCCTTTTTCTAAAAGATAATTCAGGAAATATCCAAGTGTTTATGAGGAATAGTTGTGGTCATGAGAAACCAAAAATAGTACCTTGAATAAAAGTCAATATATATTTATCATATGCTTAACATGCTTCTTATATGGTATTAAATACACTGGGGAATTTGAAGACTACATAACGTGCAGGAATGAATTAGAGAACACTGTTGTTCTTAAGTGCTGTTGAGCCAGTTCTGACTCATAGAGACCCTGTATGGGGTTTCCAATGAGTAAGTGGCTGGTGGGTTTGAATTGTCAATCTTGTCATTAACAGTCCAATGTTTAACCCACAGTGCCACACCAAAATTCCTAGAGAACATTATAAAATTATATGAATAAGTAGATTTATTCTGTAAAATATATGATAAAAACATCTTCTAGGAAGAAATAACTCAATATGGATTTATAATATCTCAGACACTGACGGAAATGGTGAGACTTGAGGTGGTCCTGGAATGACTGGTGATTTAAAGATAGAAGAATATCATAGATGGAGGACTGTATGTCATGGGGACTGTCCCAATTTATTAATATAATCATAGCAGTTGTTGTTAGGTGCCATTGAGTCAGTTGCGATCCATAGTGAGCCTGTATAGGGTTTCCTAGGAGCGACTGCTGAGCTTGAACCACTGACCTTACAGTTCACAACAACTTTTCAGCCAGTGCATTAACCCACACACCATATAAGGACTCCTACAATCATTGTTGTTAAGTGCCATTGAGTCAGTTCCGACTTATAGTGACCTTGTACAGGGTTTCCAAGGAGTGATTAGTGAACTTGAACCACTGACCTTGTGGCTCAAACCAACTTTGCAGTCCCATGCATTAACCCACAGCGCCACACCAGGACTCATACTACCATAACTACCATTTATTAAGTGCCTGTGTACTAAGTAGAGTCTCTGGGTCATGCAAATGGTCAAGTACTTAGCTATTAACTGTAGGGCTAAATGTTCAAGCCCACTCATAGGCACCTTGGAAGAAAGACCTGGTGATCTGTTTCCAAAATTCAGCCACTGAACACTCTGTGGAGCTCAGTTCTCCTCTGACACACATGAGGTCACTGGGAATCAGAGTCAACTTGCCGGTAGCTGCTCTACGTACTACATATTTACATCTATCACCTATAATCTTCTGAATCATAAAGTTATGAAAATTGTCAGTTTTCAAATGAGTAAAGCTAGAGAGAGCTTTACACAGCTTCTGAAGGTCACGTGGGCCCAAGGGGAGAGGCTGGAATTTGAGTCTAGGTTTGTTTGGCTACCAAGCTCTTCCCACTAAACCACATCTCATGTGTCCTTCCTGCCACCAAGGGTACATCCCCAAGAGATGTGACCTAATGTTGGGGTCAGAATATATGGTCTCTGTTGTATGGGAGAGCTACTGGGGTCAGCGTGTCTCCTGGAGCTGCAATGACCACTTTGGACTCACAGAACCACACACATGTTGCAAGCTTATCACGAAATCTGGGCTTGAGTCACATAATCTTTCAGAAACACAGTTGAGTTCTGAGTAAAGACTGCGCTGGGAAGGAGGATGGATCGGATTGTCTAAATTCTATACCTGGCTCTGACTCCCTCCCATGTTTATTTCCTCCCTAGGGCCACTTTCTGCTTGCTGAAAGAGAAGAATTTACTGATGAAGATCAAAGAGCACAGCCTTCAGTATGGATTACATCTCAATGTAAAGAAAACAAATCATCACCATTGGACCAATAAACAACATTCTTATCAATGGAGAAAAGATTGAAGTTGTCAAGGACTTCATTCTTCTTGAATCAACTATCAACACTCACAGAAACAGCAGTCAAGAAATCAGACGACGTATTGCTTTAGGCAAATCTGCTGCACAAGACCTTTTAAATTGTTGAAGAGCAAAGATGTCAGTTTGAGGACTAAGGTGCACCTGACCCAAGCCATGGTATTTTCAATAACCTCATATGGATGCAAAAGCTGGACAGTGAATAAGGAAGACGGTAGAATTGATGCCTTTGAGTTATGGTATTGGAGGAGAATATTGAAAGTGCCATGGGCTGCCAAAAGAACCAACATATCCGTGTTGGGAGAAATGCAGCCACAGTGCTCCTTGGAGGCCAAGATGGCCAAACTTCATCTTTCATACTTCAGACATGTTGTCAGTAGGGACCAGTCGCTGGAGATGAATATCATGTTTGGTAAGGTGGAGGGTCAGAGAAAAAGAGGAAGACCCTCAACGAGATAGATTGGCCAAGTAGCAGTATGGATGGACTCAAGCGTGGCAATAGTAGTGAGGTTGGCCCAGGATCAGGCAGTGTTTCGTTCTGTTGTGCATAAGGTCGCTATGAGTCAGTACTGACTCGATGGCACCTAACAACAACAACAACAACAACAACAACAACAACAACAACAACAACAACAGGACCTCTGGAGGGTGTAAAAGGTTAACACACTCAGCTGCTAACCAGAAGGTTGGAGGTTCAAGTCCTCCCAGAGGTGCCTCAAAGAAGAGTCTGGAGCTCTACTTCTGAAAAACCAGCCATTGAAAGGCCTGTGGAGCACAGCAGAGCTCTGCTCTGATACACAGGGTTCCTCATGAGCCAAGGTCTTCAGGAACTGGGGTGGCCTCCATGGCAAGAGTTTATTTGTGTGTTCTGTTGTGCAAATCCTCGTTCCTGACTCTTCACCTATAACCTGCTGAGGTTCAGGGGCATGCCACAGGAGGGTCTGTAAAAGTGTTTGCTTTTCTGATTTATTGGGGTTGCTACTTCTCAGGCAGCAGAGGGATCCCTAATTCAGCACACAACACTGCTACCATCCTTCCTGCTGGGTAGGGAGGCGGTCAGTATCCTACTGAGCTGGTGAAGAAAGCCACCCGGGGGCCCTTCCTGGTGTCACTTGAATGGGCAATCTGGGAGGGGGACCAGGATTCATTCACTGCTATCACTATGGTCTTCAGCCTCTCCCAGGAGCTGACCAATGGGAACTCTTTTCCAGGAGCTTTGGCAAGGGTGTGGTGGGAGGGGTGAGGAGTCTTAGGAGGGATGAGGCAGAAGGAACTGGAGCCCAAGAGTGAAGGTTGCAGAGCTGTATGGGAGAAGGTGAGTGTTGCTCTTCCCCGTTGGGCTATGCTGTGCTCCTAAGAGTATGGACTCCCTAGGATGAGGGGTGATACATCTGGCCAGTGCCTTGCCTCCAATATCTGGGCTCCTGGCAGTCAGAAACCCCCCTTGCTTGGCAAACTCTAGCTTCCTGCAGGCCCCTGAAGACATATTGTTCATCATTAGCTCTCCTCTCCAATCTGTAGTCTCCATAGAGTTGCTCCAGAATGTTCTATGAGGTTAGAATGATGGTGGATGGCAACATCTATCACATTTGCCAAATTATTGGATATAGGGAAATGAATTTTATTCTTCATCTTATGAGAAAAGTGCCTGTCAACCACTGACTAGCTACTGAAGCTTATAAAATAGAGTTTATATGCATTTAACTCCTGCAACTGGGCCTTCCAGCCCTGGGTGTCACAGAAATGCTGAATACATATTTGTGAATGAATGAATGGGTAGTCTTTTCTACTTTTGTTGTTGTTTTTGATTTTTTGTTTGTTAAAGCAAATGATCCAAAACCCAGTCACAGGTTACATGTGAATCTCTAGGTCAAAAACACAAGCCAGAGACAATAATGATAATAATTCCCAAACTGGTCTGCTAGGTAGTAGGCGCTTCTTGCTCATTAGTAAGTGATCAGTCATATTTGACATCTTTAGCAACACTATTGTTGTTGTTAGGTGCTCTTGAGTTGCTTGGCAACATGAAGGAGATGTGTTTTATATACGGAGTCTTGGTGTGGTGCTGTAGCTTATGTATTGGACTGCTAAATACAAGGTCAGTGGTTCAAACCCACTATCAGTCCTTGGAAACCCTATTGTCACTGTTGTTGCTGTCAGGTCAGTTCCTTATGCACATCAGAACCACACACTGCCCTGTCCTGTGCCAACCTCACAATCCTTGCTACTCTTGAGCCCATTGATGCTGCCACTGTGCCAATCCATTTCTTTGGGGGTCTTCCTCTTCTTTGCTGACCCTTCACTTTACCAAGCATGATGTCCTGGGAATAACACTCAGGAGGTACGAACTCCTTAGAATAATCTGCCACAGGGATCAAGAAGGCAGCGTTCACCCGGGGTTCCGTTCAGAAGGCAGGAAGCGATAGGAAAGAAGGATGAACAAAAATGGCGCCGTTACGCTGTGGAGATTGCAATCAATGTTGCAAATCAAAATGTGTCTCAGTTGCATGCAAAACCAATTTGCTCTGTTGCTCTGTAAACTTTCCGCCACATCACAATAAAAAGTTTTTTTGTTTTAAAAAGTAAAAAAACTAACCAGGAAATAGGAGGCTCTCTGGAGTCCTCATACAAATATGATGTAGAACAGAGGAAATAAAAGGACAACTTCTATTTGTAAGGTCCGAACAGATATGGGTGGTTTGAACAAAAATGGTCACCACCTTGCATTTAATCACAGCTGGACTTAGAAGAGAAGTCCTTGGGTAGTACAAAGGTTAACGTGCTCTGCTGATAACTGAGTTTACCCAGAAACACCTCGGAAGAAATGCCTGGCAGTCTACTTCCAAAACACCAGCCGGTGGAAACCCCGTGTAGCACTGTGCTGCTCTGACACCTGTGGGGTCAGAAGTGATGTGATGGCAACTGTTTTTTTGAAATTTGGAAGACTGTCATCATTGAAGCAGGATCATTTGAAATGGCAATACATAAATAGAGGAGTTAATCTTTCTGCTGATAAAATCACATGAGTCATTGACAAACATTGTATAGACTATTCTGGAAAGATTTTCTTTTAAAAAAGGTGTCTACAGTCTCCCACTGGTAGGAAGAGGCTTTAGAGATCTCTACAGTGTGGAATGAAAAAAAAAAAAAAGTTACTCCAGGGAAATGCACTTTTCATTCATCTGTAATAAATGAAGACAGGGTCTGTGTTGGTTAGTTAAAAATCAAATGCCTATTTCCTCCTTTGAGAGCAAATCAGACTGAGTTTTCCTGTCTGAACTCTGTCCTTTTGCTATTCCTAATGGTGACAGGAACCTCAGTAAAAAAATTAAAGTCTCGCTAGTGGCTTTTTTCATGGTAGTGAAAATATAGACAACAATGTAGCATTAGTAAATTCAACAGTTGCTATAGGTATCGTTGGAATCTTGGTGTGGTGCTCTGGGTTAATGTGCTGGACTGCAAAGTTGGTTTGAACTGCAAGGTCAGCGGTTCAAGCTCACCAGCTACTCCTCAGAAACCCTGTACAGGGTGGCTATGGGTCAGAACCAACTCAATGGCACTTAACAGCCAAAGTTATAATTCAGTGACATTGGTTCTGTTCTTCATGTGGTATCACACTTTTTCTGAATTATTTTACCAGCAGTAACATGCATTCAATGACTCCCAAAGGAAAACCTGCCCCCTTCCCACTCTCTGCAAACCTTGGTAACCATGGATCACTTTTGTTTTCTATTTACTTGCTTATTTCACATAAATGAGATCATACAATATTTGTTCTTTTATAACTGATTTATTCCGCTCAGCATAGTGTTTTCAAGGTTCATTCATGTCATATAGCATGCATCAGGGCCTCATTTCCCTTTACGGCTGAGTGAGATTCCATTGTATGTTTAGACCACATTGTGTTTATTCATTCATGTGTCCATAAGCATTTTGGTTCTTTTTTACCCCGATTGTGAATAGTGTTGCAATGAACAATGGGATACAGGTTTCTGCTTGCATTCCTGCTTTCACTTTTTTTTTGGGACGGGGAAGAGTGGTATACATTTATTGCTGGGTAATATGGTAATTCTGTGTTCAACCTTTTGAGAAATTGCCCAAATGTGTTGCACAACGGCTGTGCTATCTTGCATTGAGAATTCCAATTTCTCCACATCCTCCCCAACACCTGTTGGGTTCTGTTTTTTAAATATCATTGTCATTCAGTGGGAGTGAGGTGCTATATTCTTTGTTATTTTGATTTGCATCTTTCTGTAGGGTAAAGACTAGATCTACTGCTAACCACACGGTTGGCAGTTCAAATTTACCAGCTACTCCCCGAGAGAAAGATAAGGCTTTGTGTTCCTGTAAAGAGTCACAGCGTCGGAAACCACTATCCAGAGTGACTGTGAGTCACTATTGACTCGATGACTATGGATTTGGGTTGTTTGGGTTTAATGGCTCATGATTAAGCATTAGGTTGCTAACTACAAGGTCGGCAGTTCAAATCCACCAGCCACTCATAAGGCGAAAGATGAAGTTCCTGTACAAATTTACAGTCTTGGAAACGGAAAGGGACAATTCTTCTCTGTCTTGTAAGGTCCCTATGAGTCAGAATTGGTTGAGTAGCAGTGGGGAAGGAGTGGCTAATGATCTCTGGGGGACAGTTCGACTTGGCCCCACAGGATTGCTATGCTCAGAATCGAGTGGACAGCAATGGCTTTGGTTTGGTTAGGTCATGGTTAATGTTACTGAGCATCTGTTCACTTGTGTTGACCATTTGAGCATCCTCTTGGCCGAAATGTGTGTTCAAGTCCTTCGCACGCTGTTTGATTGGATTGCTTGTGTTTTTGTTGTGCACAAATGTAGAACATTCCTTAGAGGAGCAAAGCTAGGTCAGGGATAATGCTAGTCATTGCCTCGATCCAGAGAGAGGCTGGCAAGGAGGGCTGCAGCGGCACGTGGTCCCCTCCACCTGGAACCTTCCTTCTACCCCAGTGGGTCTCACTGACTTCCTCCTTCCTTCTCCAGCCAACTCTGAGCAACATGTCCACTCCCAAAGCACTCTGCACATGTCTCTAGAAACATAGTTGCCACCCTCCTGCTTAGTTTTTAAATGTGCTTTCAGAGCTCGGGCTATTGGGAGCTGCTGTGTGGGCAGGAAAGTAGCCTAAGTGTGGTGCTGTAGGATAAGCACTGAACTGAGATGTTGGTTTGAACATTAAGGTTGGTGGTTCAAACCCACCAACTGCTCCTTGGAAACCCTATACAGGATATCTATGAGTCAGAACTGACTTGACGACACTTAATAACAACAAGTGCTCAGGCCTCATAGTGTAGTGGGTTGTATGTTGAGCTGCTAACCACAAGATCAGTAGTTCAAGGCTACCAGCTGCTCCAAGGCAGAAAGATGGGGCATTCAGCTTCAGTAAAGATTTCTTGCCTTGGGACCCCTCTGGGCAGTTCTGCTGGGTGGATGATGTGGGGGTCCCACTTGGTATAAACTTGTTGTTATTGGTGGTGCTAGCTGCTGTCCAGTTGTTCCCCGACTCAAGTGACGCCATGCACAATGAGAAAAGATCTTTGTGGCTCACAGGGTTTTCAATGGCTGATGTTTTGGAAATAGATTGCCAGACTTTTCTCTCTAGTCTATTTTAGTCTGGTGCTGAATCCTGATTAGTGTCATAGCACCATGCAAGCCTCACCTGATGACCAAGCTGGTGACCGAGCATGAAGTGCTCTCACTGGGACCCAACCCCCCCCCCATCTCCCACACGGAAGCAGGAATCATCACTGCCCCCTTGATGTGGAGTTAATTTAATTGCAGAAACTGGAGTTTAGGATTTAACTCAAGGGCATTCATGAGAATGTCATCATCTTAAGGATCTCTGTTAACTTAGTGGTTACAAGGCAGGCTGCTAACGTCAAGGCCAGCAGTTTGAAACTCCCAGTCATTCCGCAGGAGAAAGATGAAGCTTTCTGCTCCCGTAAAGATTTACAGCCTCAGAAACCTTGTACATGGTCACTATGATTTGGAACCGACTCCATGGCACAAAACCACCACCGTCACCACTTTAGAAAGGGAATTAATAAGGCAAACTATACTTGACAACACAAATTACTTAACAGATCCACAAATTGAAGACCTTTTAAGCCACTCAAGGAGGCCTGGTGGCACAGTGGGTTAAGTGCTGGGCTGCGAACTGCAAGGTTGATGGTTCAAACCCAGCAGCCACTCCGGTAAAGGTTTACAGTCTCAGAAGCCCTCAAGAGCAGGCATGCTCTGTCTTCTAGGGTTGATGTGAGTTGCAATTGACTTGATGGCAGTGGTTTGGTTTGGGGTTTATCCAACCATTTATGAGAACGGAGTCAGATGGCGAATAAAAGGTGTAAAGCTCTCTCTGTAAAGTCATCACTACAGATTGTACAATGGGTCTAATGATTTCGCTATTCAAACAGGAAACAAACAATCATAATAACATTTAAGGTTTACACACGATTCTGTGACTTGTCAAAGCAAAAGATAGACACAGATATTTATGATACAATGAGAACGTGCCTTAGGGAATACAAAGTAAAACCCAGAAATATCTTCTCCCATATGTTGCTACCTGCTTCAGATCAGATTATGGGGCTCCACCATGTACCAGTTCCCATAAAATCATTACACTGTTTGGGAGTGTGATGTGAAGCGATTTGGCAAATTGGTTTGGAGTGTATTTTCCTGTATATCATACATGAATGGACATTTCTGCCCCAAGGATCCAGACGCCTATTTTGTGACAGGTTATCGCCTCCAGAATCAGCAGTGGAACGGAGTGAGATCCGTGGTATGTGACAAGATGTCCAACCCTGGGTTCTTGTTAAAGGCGATCAAAGCTGGGCAACTGTGCACTCTCGTACAAGACCGTGAGCTCTGGTGTCCCCTCCACTTAGTAGAAATCCGGGTGGAGGATAAGCCGCTGTCCTCTCCATGCTTGGCACATTACAGAGAGCTATTCAAAAGATTCCATGAGATTATAATATTTAACTGTCTAGGGCAGGCAGACGCCTGCTCTATATTTTAGGTTTTACCATTTGTTTCTGAGGTCCAAGTGTAGACTGTATGTGTGTGTTATGTGAGGAAATGGAAAAAATGGACACAGATTCCAATTTCTTTGTGGTTGGCATGATAATGAATTAAAAGCCTTCCTTCCCTGAAATTCTGTATATCTTCCCATGTTAATTATCATTACTATTTGGAAAGTTCCTACTTCATTTTAAGAGTCAATAAAGCAGAACTTTAATCTTCCTTGTAAGGAAACTTTAGTGCTTCATATACAAAACGTAAATTTAGATTGTGGATAGTCTGATTCTTATAAGTCACAGGATTGTGTGAAAGGTCAGGCCCATCACTTAGATCTGTGAAGTCCTGGAAAAGTAATGGGCTAACATGGAATCTCAATGCTCAGCTGCAAAAATGGGAATAATGACAAAATAAATGAGGAGTAATAATAGCAATATTTATAAGAGTCAAGAGATGTGCTTATTTGCTACTTTCTTTTGGTAGATTTAATTGGTGCAATAGTTTTCAGTTCTGCAGTTGGTCTTGGGTCTGTAACAAATTGACTATGTAGTTTGCCTTCATCCAGAGCTGACTTCCAAGAGTGATGTCTAAGGCTTTTGGGTTGTTGTTGTTGATGGTTGTCCATGTGTACGTAGTGGGACTTCTCCAAAGGGCTCTTAAAGCAGATCTCTGAGCCATCTGATGAGCCTCTTGGGGACGTCATACATTTCAACTCGTAGTTGAGTGATTAAGAGTCGGTTCCATCCAGGAGCTCCTTTATCATTGTTGTTAAGTGCCACCGAGTCGGTCCCAACTCATAGTCACCTGTATAGGGTCTCCAAAGAGCAGTTGATATGTTCAAACTGTCAACCTTGTATTAGAAGTCCAGTGTTTATCCTACAACACCACACCAGGACTTCTTTATGATAGCAGCTTGCAGACTCCCATCCTCTGACCTCACCTAACTCACTGCCTGATTTTCCTAATAAAGTTTTATTGATGCACAGCCATGCCTATTCATTTATTTATTGTCTATGTTCACGCTACAATGGCAGAACTGAATTGCAATAAATGACTATATGGCCTACAAACCCCCCAATTTTTCCTTTCAGTTCTTGTTCAGGAAAAAAAAATTTTTTTTCAACCTTTGCTCTAGGAAGATGCTGAGGAAACAAGAATCTGGAAGCTTCTGAAAGGTATACTGTTTCAATCCGCTACAAGGCATTGTCTGTCACTGAATTGTAATGTGGGAACAACATAAGAGCCAGAGTTTGCAGTTTGTCTTTCTGATACATTTTAGTTTCTGAAAGACCTGTTTGTTTGCTTGTTTATCTGCGTCCTGCTCCAACCACTGCAACTGGCTTCTGGAAGAGATGTTGCCCTCTGATTCTAATGCCCTCTGCTTTGTACCTGGTGTCTCAATGCCGTGTTCACACACACTCCTCAGTTTCTCACTTACTCATTCACACACGTATGTGCAGACTGTAAAGTCAGTTTGAACTGCAAGGTCTGCAGTCTAAACCCACCAGCCACTTCTCAGAAACCCTATACAGGGTCACTATGGGTCAGAACCGACTTGATGGCACTAAACAACAACAACAATCTGATGGCCAAGGTGACTGTAACATGTTTACTGATGTCAAGCCCCAGACATTTCCACACTTGATCTTAATCCAAGTGATCACAGGGTTTTAAATAGTATCATAACGTGACACACCCCAACAGAGGAGCCATGCCCAGAGCGAGACTAGCTAAACCACTCACAGGGACTAGCTCTATTGTTTTCCGATATTTGTGCCCTTTCTGGCTGCTGAAAAACACATGACACTTGAATTTTGTAGTGACTAGGGAGTTCTGATGTAGGATAAGCACTGAACTGCTAACCGCAAGGTCAGCCGTTCAAACCTACCAGGTACTCCTCGGAAACCCTATTCAGGGTCATTATGGTGGTAGTGGTGGTGGTTATGTGCTGTGGAGTTGGTTCCGACTCATAGCAACCCTGTACAGGGTTTCCGAGGCTATAAACCTTTACGGGAGCAGAAAGCCTCATCTTTCTCCTGCGGAACATCTGGTAGTTTCGAACTGCTGACCTTGCTGTTTGCAGCCCGATTCATAACCACTATGCTACCAGTTGGAATCAATTTGATGGCAGTTAACAACAACAGTAACAACAGTTTCGTACTGTCCAGATCAGATTAAGGAGTCCTGCTGATGCAGTGGATTTAGTAGAGGGCTGCTGACAGAAAAGTCAGTGGTTCAAACTCACCAACCTCTCTTCAGGAAAAAGATGAAACTTTCTGCTCCTGCAACAACGATTGCTTTGGAAACCCAATACAGGGTGGCTGTGAGTTAGAACTGACTCAACGGCACGTAATAGTAACAACATAGTAAATAAATTCTTCAACAACAGAAAAAAACAACCAAAACACATGCATGCAGTTATATGGATGCAAATATGTGTATAGAAAGGCAGATGTAAGAAAATGCGTGAGCATGTTTGGTGTCTCTGGAGGCATTTGTATATATGCACTTGGATGTGCTGCATATGTACCCCCATATACAATGAACCACCTAGGGCCACAGTTGTTGAGACTCCCTAGATGCATACAAACAAAAATGTACGACTGGTTTGTGAGTTAAAATGCTTGGGACCATAGTCTCAGGGAACATTTTAGTCAGTTGGCATAATACACTTCACAAAAGTAACATTCTATATCCTAGTTTGGTGAATTGCATGTGAGGTCTTATAAGGTTGCAAACAGACTAGCAGACAACTATTAGTCTCTACTCATCTGGAGCAAAAGAGAAAGACAGAAAACAAAGACTCATCATAGAACCTAGTCCATGGTACTAACAACTCCATGACCAGAAGAAGTAGATGGTGCTTAACTATCTATACCTAACATTTTGATCAGGGACACAAGAGAAGGTCTTGGAGCAAATGGGAGAAAAATATAGAAAAAACTTAAATTCCTGAAAGAAAGTTCAGACCAACTGGACCGACTGAGCCTAGGAGAACTCTTAGACTATCACCCTAAGACTGGAAATTGAAGCCATTTCCAAGTTGAACTTCAACCAAATGATAGATTGGCTTATAAAATAAACAATATTACTTAAGAGACCAAATGGTCAGTGTTTGCCCAATAACAAAGATGAAAAGGCAAGGAGGAAAAGGAAGGCAGACCAATGGAACCAGAACCAACACAATGGAGATAATGAGAATGCGAACATGTTGTGAACATTGCAGCCAATGGCAATGAGCAATGAGCAAGCTGAATAAAATTTGTTAAAGCAGAACATAATCTGCTTGGTAAACTTTCACCTAAAACACAATAAAATTTTAATTTTTTATAAAGAAGAAATTATGCAGCACAAAAGACCATTTAATACCCACTGACCTAGAAATGGGCCACATTCAGTGAGGAGTCCATCCAAGTCCTCTCATCCTTTTGAAATTTTTCTTAAATGTTTAGGGTCATACAACAAAGTTTTTGGACCGTAGTCATACAGCAATATTTTTGCTCTTTGATCTTCACTGCACTAGGATTCTGTGAGGAAGTCTTAGAAAAGTTAGCTCTCTACCAAAGCGGGAGTGGTTTTCTCATGGTGTCTCTTCTTCTTGGTGAGAGGGTCAAGTGATGGAAAGCAGTGGGCTTATCACACAGTGATCTTGGAATTGCCTTGAGAGTTTTCTTCAAGCTTTAAGTCATATATTCTAAAGAGCCAGGATAATATGGAGGGACCTCGTTTCCCTATAATTATCTCTGAAGCATTGACTACAATCTTCTTCTACCTCATTATGGCGAGACACAGAAATTTGAGACTGACTTATCGACAAACTTGGTCTCACTTACTTCGGTTATATTGTCAGGAGGGACCAGTCGCTGGAGAAGGATATCATGTTTGGTAAGGTGGAGGGTCAGAGAAAAAAGAGGAAGACCCCCAATGAGATGAATTGGCCAAGTGGCAGCATCAGTGGACTTAAGTGTGACAACAGTAGTGAGGCTGGCCCAGGATCGTTCAGTGTTTTGTTCTGCTGTGCACAAGGTCGCTATGAGTTGGTACCAACTCGATGGCACCTAACAACAACAACAACAATGGTAGACAAATATATTATTGTTTAGAACCAGGTTCCAGACGATGGTTAGATTTCTGGCTTTTTGTTTCACATTATGTAAACTGATCTACATCAAACCACACCCAATGCTGTTGAGTCCCTTCTGATTAACAGTGACCCTGTGAAACAGAACGGACCTGTTCCAGAGGATTTTTGAGGCTGTAAATGTTTACAGAAGCAGGCTGCCTCATGTTTCTCCAGAGGAGCGGCTGGTGAGTTTGAACTGGCAACCTTTTGGCTAGCAGTCCATTGCTAAACCCGTTGCTATAGTATTAACCAAAGTTGTTCCTTTGGACCCAGTGACTGGAGAGATGAAACTTCATCCATTGAATGATGAATGGAAAGGGGGAAAAACCACTAGATGAATGAAGTGAATGAGAAAAATTTAACAAACAAGTTATATTATATGTTTAATATTTTTCTTTGTCTGGTGTACAATGCCAAAAATGGCCAGGGAATTTCCCTCGGAAATAAGATTGTGATATTTTCCTCTAACTGCTGAGTCAGATAGACTTGCCATCAGTGGGTTTGGTTTTATAAATTTTCTTTTCTTATCTTGATTCACAACACACCTGGGATGGCTGACATTTCATTACACGGAGTCCGATTTACCGATAGCTGTGTGCTTTAGTGTGTATGTCAGGTGCTAGGAGACACTGTGTTCTCTTAGATATGCTTATAGCCTGAAAGGAAATGTGAGGAGATTATATGTATGTTAACTATTCTAGCCTCAGGTTCATCCATAAAAACTGCATGTGCCAAGGATCCCATTAGCATGGTTTCCCTGGCCTGGTTTTGAATTATGTGTCTTGGCTGCCTCGCTCAGTTCAGGTGACAATTATTGAATGCAAGTAAACAATTAGCTTTGATTATTTAGCTTATCAAATATTAAAGAGCATTTTTTCCCTAATAATGCTATTTAAAAAAAATTATTGTGAATTATGTGGTAGTTTACATGGGAGAACATTAGTTTTACATTCATCCTATCATATATCATCTCATTGCCATGGTTACAATCCCCTCCATGCATCATCAACCAACCAAAGGGTATACACTACAAGCCTGACCCCCGGTCGTCAGCACACAGCCCCTCTCCCTCTCTGTGTCTAAAGTCCCCAACTGCTCCGTCTCTTCACATCATCGTCTCTGTCTCCATGTCAGGCATCATTGTTTCTCTGGGTAGGGTCCCACTCTCCACTCTTTTCTATTGATGGTCCCAGGGACCTCCGCTCCTAGGCTGAAAAGTTAATCACTTCTCTCCTTGCTACAAAATGTCTACCTTTACATTTCCAACCTTCACAAGCAGTCCTGATAACAATTAGTCACTACTGTATCACAAGAGACCTATCCGCATTTC
>NW_006408539.1:17115372-17131446 GCF_000296735.1 Chrysochloris asiatica
AGCATAGACCTATGAAATAAAGCCAAATTTTTGAAAGTATCTAAACATAGTCACTATGGATCACAGTGGTAAAAGAGAGGAAAGGGGGAAGGGTAGAAGAGGCAAGAGCAGTCAGTAGGCTATTAAAAAAGTGATTTAGACTAAGCACTATAATTTTAACAGCACAGTTGGTGGTTTAATCCCACCAGATGCTCTTCTGGAGAAACTTGAGACTTTCTGCTTCTGCAAGGATCCTATACAGGGCCGTTATGAGTCAATACTGACTTGACAACACTTAATGAAAACAGAGCAACAGTTCAGGGAGAGGAGGTCCTTGGCCGGCACAAATAGCTGAGTACTAACTAATACAAAATGCTAGAATACTAATGGAAAGGTTAGCAAAGTGAAACCACCTAGAGGTTCCTCTGTGCATGGTCAACCCTATGAAGTGCACAGTCTTACTCTGACACAACTGGGCTCACCATAAATAGGAATAGACTCAATAGCAACTGGTAGTTCATGAAAGGCTGGTGAGAAGTGGGCAGACTAGAGATAAATTTTGGAGGAAAAATCCATAGCACTTGCTAATGCATGGCATGAGTGTGAAGGAGCTAGAGAAGTAAAGAATGATTCGCAAATTTCAAACTTGAACAACAGGGTTGACGGAAGAGCATTATTAAGATGGGGATGAGCCGGTTTGGAAAAAGATGAGAAAGTAAACTCATCAGTGGGTGACACATGGAAGTGTGAAACTGGATCCCTCTCCTGAAGTCAGAGAGGGCAGAGGTGGCAGCCCCACATTCAGAGCATGGAGACAATAGGAGGAGTCGTCAAAGGGGAAGGCATAACCTCCACATGACTTTCATCTACCTCAGGAGGAAATATCTGAGATGCAGTGACAAGAGAAAAAGCCACAGAGATTTACAAGGCCCAAGTGAGTCAATTCACTGATAGATTTGATACTCACTTGTTGGGCAATCGTAAGCATTTGTTTTCTTCATAACCAATACTATAACTTTTGCTCATCTTTGCCTTTTCTTATTCATATACTTAAGATCAGAAGAGTCATTGAATTTGATGACATTTCATTGCATTCAACCTTGCCTCCTAGATTCATTTATCAATCATTGCTTATTTGATCATGAAACAAGAGTTATATTAATATAACCAAAGAACATTTACAATGAAACAATTAAACTTAGCTACTCTAGTGCTGAAATATAAACAGATTTTATGGGTTAAGAGGTGTTGTTGCTGTTAAGTGCCATTTAGTTGTTCTGACTCATAGGGAAACTGCACAGTGTTTCAGAGGAGCGGCCGATGGGTTTGAACCACCAGCTTTGTGGTTAGCAGCCCAGTGCTGACTCTACAGCACCACATTCAGACTCTGGATTAAGAGATAGATGTGATTTATTAGAGGTTAGGTCATGTTTCTATTTTTAAGAATACACCAGAAAAAAAGGAGGCTTCGTGCTGCTGTGTTGTTGTTGTTGTTGTTATTAAGTGCTGTCAAGTTGGTTCTGACTTATAGTGATCCTGTATAAGGTTGCTGAGGAGCAGCTGGTAGGTAAGAACAGTCGATGTTGTGGTTTGCAGTCCAGTGCTGATCCTACAGAACCACACCAAGAGTCCAGCTGCTGTAGTCTAGTGCATTCTATCCTTGTGGAATTTGGGTGGATTGTGGTAAGTTACAGACTTGCTCTAGGGTTGTTTGTGAGAAAGAGATGGAAAATCTTGCTCAGAACATTCCTAAAATCACATGCCTCTCTGCTTTGCATTATCAAGTGCTAACATACAACTTCAGAGTGCCTTCAGTTTGTCCTGTCTTTGTATGTCTCTACCATGTAGTTTTGTGTTTCAAATTTTCCTGCAACTATGTGGCATTTTTACGTTAACTTTAAACTGATGTAATTGGATTAATCATAGACCTGTGAAATAAGATTAATTTTATAAATGTATCTAAAGATAATCGCTCTGGATGGTAGTAATAACAGAGAAGAGATGGGTAATGGTGGAATAGGTAAGAGCTGGTGGATTTGAACCACTGGCCTATTGGTTAGAAGCCGAGTGCTTGACTACTGCAGCACCAGGGTTCCTTCAACCACAGTCATGCTGTTGATGTTGTTTAGTGCCATGGAGTCAGTTATGACTCATAGCAACCCTGTATAGGGTTTCTGAGGAGTGTCTGGTGAGTTTGAACCACTAACCTGTGATTCAAACCAACTTTCAGTCCAGTGCCTTATCTCATAGCAACACACCAGGACTCCTGAATTATGAGGGAGGCTTCAAAAAGTATGTGGAAAAATGGAGTGAAAACATCATGAAAAAGTTTCCACAAACCTTGTAAAAAAGCCTAAACAAGACATTAACTAATGAAAACACTGAGTACATCCTTCAGATACTAATTTTGTCTATAGAATGAACTGTTTTATGGGGGTTTTGTTGTTATTAATAAAATGTGTAAAAAAAATTAAACCTAAAATGACTTTGAATTTGAGATACTTTTGGTGTTTATTATATTGAAATTGGAAAGCAATCCATTTTAAATTTATAGGAGAATAAAAAAAATTAAGATTTGTTTTAATTTTAAATAATCTGGTTGTGGTTATTGTCAGAAACTAAAGTTAGAAATCTTTCACTTTATCAAATGCTTGTCCTACAGGATGATTCTTAGTACAAAATTTAAGTAGCTGATGTTAAAGGGTTTATGGGAAGATCATATATTTCAGAAAAGTAATGAAATCATACTAAATTGGAGTAAGTGGTTGGGATTAATGTGAGTTATAGTTTTTAAGGATGCCTTTGATTTGGTTTGAGCAGCCAGAACTTACTGGCCATTGAGAAAAGGATACTACAGCTACTTTATTAAAGATCATATCCCTTGAGCATGAACTAATTAATTTATTCTACTAAATTAAGGATGAAATTTGGTATAGCAAATGCTAACAGCTTACCATACCATACTTTGAACATTCCATGACTTGGAAATGTGTTCCAGGCCAAGGAACCAGAAAAGAACAAGTTTGTCCTGTGTTTCTAAATGGGTCATTATAAGGAATTGCATTATAATACAATTACAATTGTATAGTATTTCCCAAGTTATGAAAACAGAAACTCTGCATGCCATTTATGTGGTACAAGGCTAAATTGAAGGCAAGCCCTAAAATGAAGCTTGCCCAATCTTCAAGGAGAAAAGAAAGGAGTTCTCCCAAGAGTTGGATTCATGAATGATGACTGATTTAATGTGTGTGGATGGATTTTTCTTTGTCATTTATAATTTTGGTTCCTGACAGCTGGGGTGAAAAACTGTGGGGACAGCCAGGATTTGACTAGTCAATCTGAGATCCAGGGAGAAAGACCTGACTATCTACCTCTGAAAATGAACTGAAGGAAACTAGGGATCATAGCAGAACAATTTCTGACTCCTACTTTGGACACATCATCAGGAGGGATCAGTTGCTAGAAGAGAACATCGTGTTTGATGAAATAAAGGACCAATGAGGATATGGGATACTCTTGGTGAGAAGGACTTTCATACTGATGAATTCAGACATGCTGGTGATTGTGAGGATGCTGTGGTGGTGGTTGTGGTTGTGTGTTGTTGAGTTAGTTCTGACTCATAGCAATCCAGTATAGAGTTTCCAAGGCTATAAATCTTTACAGAAGCAGAAAGTCTCATCTTTCTCCAGCCAAGTGCCTGGTAGATTCAAACTGCTGACCTTGTGGTTTGCAGCTCACCTTGGAATCCACTGCACAACCAGAGCTCCTTGAGGAAGATTTAAGACAAGGAAATGCCTCATTCTATGGTGCTGTGGGTTCATGCGCTAGACCACAAAACTAGTTTGAACTGCAATGTAGTTCAAGCTCCCCAGTTGTTCTTTGGAAACCCTACACAGGGTCACTATGGGTCAGAAATGACTCAATGGCACTTAACAACAACATTGTGCATAGGGTCACCCAGAGGTAGAGTCAGCTTGATAGAAGGTAACAAACAAGAAGGATAAGATGCTGCCTCTCTGCTCTTCCATAGCCTTTGCTCCAATGACTCTGCATTTGGGAGCTTCAAAGTCAAATTTAAATTTGATTTGCATACAAGTCAACATTAAGTTGCTAAATGGTTTGGTGGTGTCCTGAAGATGGTCTGGTGTTTACTCCTTTGTGCTGTGGCTGTGCTTGTCCATTTCTACCACACATGTGTGTCATCTGCTGCTCCTCCTGAGCTGTCAGGTGGAATGTTGGAGAATTCTTCAGAGTGTTCTTCCAGGAGGCCCCTTACCTTCTGAAGCAACAAGGGACTCAGTAAAATTTGCAATAATTCTACTCTGATCAGTAATGTGGTATTTTTCTTGAAACGTCAACCTAAAATTTCTATGGAAAAAATAAATAAGTGAGCATATTTAAATATGTTTTGAAAGAGAGGAATAATTTGAAAAAGTTATCCTATCAAATAATACCACCTTCAGGGCTACTTCAACCATAGGCATAGAGGTTAAGGATTATGAGGGAGGCTTCAAAACGTCTGTGGAAAATGGAATTAAAAGATAATGGAAACTTTTCACAAAACTGTTGAGGTTTCCTCGAACGAAAAGGATCTTGGAGGTGACATAATTGAACAACAATTGATATTGCAATTAGTAAATATTCCTGGCATGGCACTGTAGGGTAAGCACTACACTGCTAATGGTTCAAGATTAGTGGTTCAAACCCACCAACGGCTCCTTGGAAATTCTATATATGAGTCAGAACCTACTCAGCAGCACTTAACAACAGCCGATTTTTACTTTCGACCAAAAAACAAACAAACAAACAAACCATTACAAAAGAAATCAAAATGAAGCTATATGAACTGATATAAGAGATGGATAATTAGATATCGAATTTAGGGACAGAAGAGTTTTTAAACATAAGATCAATAGAAAACACATATGTTTTT
Organism: Chrysochloris asiatica; assembly: GCF_000296735.1. Lineage (NCBI taxonomy): Eukaryota > Metazoa > Chordata > Mammalia > Afrosoricida > Chrysochloridae > Chrysochloris > Chrysochloris asiatica. The sequence continues at coordinate 17,120,285 of NW_006408539.1, forward strand.
ACTACATAAAAAATTCAATAAGTTTCTGTAAAATTATCACCAGAAAATGAAAAGACAAGCAACAAATTAAGAAGCATATTTGCATCAAATCTTCATACAATGAGTGTTTTATGCTCTTTACTCCATAAGAAATGAACATAAATTGATAAGATAAAGATTAATTCCTATGAGAACACTTGTAGAAGTGATTAATAAAAACATTTAGCTTTGTCCAGACCCTTCCCCATTTGTCTTCAACTTTTTTTCCTGAATTACTGCATACCCACCACTTTTTTTTACCCATCTTAAATCCTATCTTAAATCCCAACATCAGACCCACTGACCTCACAAAACCTTCCAGGGAGCACTATATCTCTTTGCTCACCTTACAGCAAAGATTTTGCATGAGCTGTTGAGTGCATGTATATCTTCAATTTGCATTCAATCTTTGACCGTCTCCAAGCTGGCTTCAACCTTTACCATCACATCAAAACTGTTCATTGCCATTGAATTTACTTGAGTTGACAACTGATACAGAAAAAAAAACACCTAAACAAACAAAAACCAAATCCATTGTCATCAAGTGGATTCTGACTCATAGCAACCTATAGGACAGAGTAGAACAGCCCCATAGGGCTTCCAATCCTGTAATCTTCGTGTAAGCAGATTGCCATATTGTGCTCCTTTAGAGTGGCTGCTGGGTTCAGACTGCCAATCTTTTGATTAGCAGTTGAGTGCTCAATGGCTGCTCTACCAGGGATCCTCTTCTGACTTATAGCAACCATCAGCTACTCTCATGTTACAAAATCCAATAGACATTTCTGTTTTTTGTGTTACCAGACTCTTGAAAGCAGCCTTCATGCAACACAGCTGAACACATCATCTTTCCCCAAACCCTTTCTTCTCTTAATTCAGAGAAACCACAGTCTCCCGATTTTCTTTTGCTCTGGTTTCTCCTTTGATAGTTCCAAACTTCCCTATCAAGTCTTTGAATGTTTGGCTTCCTCCTTTCACTCTTTGTGGTTGCTGCTGTCCTTACAGCTGTGAGCACCAAGTGCACCTGCTACAACTGACCCTCGCTTCTGAGTCTCAGGATTCCTGGTAAAGTAGAGGTTCAGCAAAACAGAGAAAGACCGTGTAAGATGGGTCGGCACAGTGAGTACAACAATGGTCCCAAACATGGCAAGTATTGTGAGGAGGTGCGCGGACTAGGTGATGTTTCCATCTCTTGTACGGGGTTGTGGGGTTGCTGTGAGTTGGAAGAAGACATGCTTTTAGTTAGTTAATGCTTATTTCATGTGGTCTTTTGTGTTTAATCTAAACAGCATGTGTTCTGTATCATGGTATTTATTGTTAAGTGAAAGACAAGAATATTCATTCTCATTCAAAAGAGAAGGAAAGGAAGTGGAGGAAGGAAACAGAGAAATAATAAAATGCATATTTACATATAAATAAGAGGTTTAGTAGACTAATTCAGTCCTTTTGTGCCTTGACCATAATAAAACAACAAAGAAATACACCAACACATAAAAACAGATCTAACATGAAAAGAATTTAAAAAGAATGAACAGTGACTCAATATGCAATTAAGTCATGGAACTTGCTGGAACAAGATTTCATTCAAATAAATAACTTAGATGGATTGGAAGGATTAGATATGGTAATTCAGTTCACATAAAAATTTCAATGTCTGGAATTCAGATCAAATAAAACACAAATGATTTCAGCTTCTAGGGGCTACTCTAATATATGTTAGAATCTTTAGGAAACATCCTGTAGATAATGTTTGCCCCTAGTAGTACAGTAGTTAAGTGTTCCAGCTATGAACTAAAAGGTTGGCTGTTAGAATCCAGCAAATGCTCTGTAGAACAAAGATAGGGTAGTTTGCTCATCGATAAAAATTATACCCTTGCAAACCCTACGAGGTAGTTCTACTCTTCCTTGGCTTGGATGTTCACATTGGATTACTATCTTATCTCTAACTTTTTAACCTCCTTACTAGTCCACTTCCCTGAGTACATTTGGACCATATTTATCTTCTGAAAGTCCAAGGTTTTTATTTTTTATTTTTAACCACCAATCATAATTTACTACCTTTTGATCTTTTTATTCCACACTCCATTGTTGTTGTTAAATGCATCGAGTTGGTTCTGACCTACATCTACCCTGTGTAGGGTTTCCGAGGAGCAGCTGGTGAGCTTGAACCACCAACCTTGCAGTTCAAACAGTTTTGCTGTCTGGCTCATTAGCCCACAGAGCCACACACTCCATTATATAAGCTTAATATAGCGTCTTGTCCTCAAACACAATCATTCCCATCATCTGATAGCCCTTCAAGTGCCTCTCAGTTTGTCTTTGATTCACTTTGTGAAAGTTCTCCATACTCACCAATTTTGTGCTTGGGGGTGGACAACCCACGTGTTGATGTCCATGGTCCTGAAACTGTCTTGATACTCTGGAAAATTGTGAAGAGGATCATGCTTTGCCCAGGTGGACATCATTGTCCACGATTTCAACTGCATGCTCCTTAAAACTGAGTTCTAACTCACGACACTTGTCTTTATAGTACATAACCCAACTATTCATTATCTCTGCCCTGCTCTTGAGCTTTCAACTGCTGCTTCAGAAAAATCAAATAACAAGGCTACTGAGTTCCTCAGTAAATATTCTATTTCTAGTCATAGCTGATTGAGTCCTGGCGTGGCACTGTGGGTTAATGCGCCAAACTGCAAAGCTCTTTGAACTGCAAGGTTGGTGGTTCAAGCTCACCAGTTGCACCTCAGAAACTCTATACACTGTCGTTAGGGGTTGGAACCAACTCAATGACACCTAACAACAACAACAGTCATTCAATGTTGCTTTCTAACTTTCTTCTGATTGGGGCTCCTACTTCTAAACATATGTAGAAATCTGCTTCCCTTTTATACTTATCCTTTAAATGTGGGAGTTTCCTAAGGGGTCTTCTTTTCCCTTTATATGTTTTTCCTCTTATCACCCTAGACTCTTATTTTGGAAATCTCATCCGTAGTTTTAACTATAACCTATCTGCCAAAGTCCCCTTCCAGTCCCCCCAAAAGTATCACCAACACACACAAACACACATATACATTTTCAATTGTTCTTAGCGGATGTCCTACAGGCACCTCAAATTCAATATATCTAAAGGAGAACTTATGTTTCTACTCCCCCTTCACGAATACTCCTTCTGCTTAATTTCATGTCTCTGTTAATTACATCACTGTCTATCTAGACAGTGGATCCTGAAGTGTCTTCATCCCTCCTCAAAAAGAGGCACACTAGGTACATGCCCAGGATCGGGCAGTGTTTCGTTCTGTTGTGCATAAGGTCGCTATGGGTCAGTACCGACTTGATGGCACCTAACAACAACAACAACAATAGGTACATGCTAGGTGATTCCAGAAGACATCTGGTATATTCATGCCCAGTTGGCTTTCTTTCCATGGAATGCATCTCACCTTCGTTATCCAACATCCAGATCAAATGCTACGTCATTTGAGAGGTCTTCCTAGGATTGTTACTGTCAATTAATGATGACACTTTTCTTGGGGCTTCTATTTCTTTTCCTTTTATTTAATCTTAGGTCATTTTAAAAATTCACGTACCAAAAAAGAAAGAAAAACAACTCTTGGTTTCTGGTCTGAATGAATGTACATATCTCCTAATATCTAAAAGAGAGATTCATAATTCATCATGGTAACACTCACGTATTGAATTTGAGGGTTTTTTTTTTTTTTTAATATTGAAGAAATAGAAAAAGTATTGTTAAAGGAGCTGAAGAACTCCCATGAGTCAAGAACCTGGAGATTAGCAGTCATGGTATCAGTGCTATGTGGGAGAAAAGTCACTTTTCTTATAGAAATGCCACTGTAATTTCTCCCTAATTATTTATAAATGTTATTCCCTATTGAGTAGGACACCCAAGGTTTGGAACTGAGAATGACTTGAGGTCCAGATAGAGCACTTGATTTTATTTCCTAGCTTTCTGTTGGGTGAGGTAGATAAGTTTTCTTCATTTACTATTGCCTTAAAGAACGGCTGTTGTTAAATTCCATTGACTTGAGTCTGATTCACGAAGACCCTGGGATGGCTAGAATTTCATCTTGATGATGATAAAACAGGATAATATATTTCGGATAGAACTTTCAGATAAAATTTTAAAGATAGAAAATTCAATGACAAGAGTGGAGAACATTCAGACATATTATGGTCATATGATCATTTGCTAGTCTTGGTGTAGCACTGTGGGATAATGCACTAGACAGCAAGGTCGGTTTGAACCACATGGTTAACAGTTCAAAATCACCTGCAGTTCCTTGGGCACCTTATACAGGATCATTATGAGTCAGAACTAACTTGATGGCACTTAACAACAACAACACAGGTACCTTCTATGTAGTTGTTCATTTTAATTGAGGCAAAGAACCTACAAGAAGGATGTTTACATGTAGGCACCTACAGATACAGTTGGGTAAATGAAGAAACCTAAGAGTCTCCATCATTCACTTGGTCTATGGTTAAGCATCAACCAAAGGACCTGTTGAGCTGACAGGCTGTGGAAGCTGCAGGTGTAACCAGCATCCCTCCTTAGGTGCCTGGCAATAAAGAAAGCAAGAGTGGGGGAAGGATCTTTCTCCTCACTATGTCGTGGGACAAGTGCTGTGTCTGGACCTTGTGAGTTGGCACCTATGAGTGCACAGAGGAACTGATTCTTGGTAGAGACATCAGCACTCTATTAATGAGCATCAGTAGCAATGGCATAGGTCAGGGGTCCTCAAAGGACCTGGAGACTGAGGACTCTGATGATGGGACAGAGCAGAAGGCCCCCTGAGGTGATGGTAGCTGGCAGGCAGATTTGTTTTCCTGGGAATCCACAAGCATCATAGCAGACGGTAGCCGTGGGTTAGTGGATGAGGGAGATTCAGAAAGACGACCATTTGGGTTATTGCAATCTTTGTGACCTTATCTGTACTCATGGGGTGGGAAGATCTATGGAAACGTGGAGTTGTAATTGTGTAGCAAGGGAGAAGAAGTGACAGGCCAGTCCCCAGCGTGGAATTTCCTTCTCATACTTACTTCATGTTAAGATCAGGCAGTTGTAAATAAACTATTGCAGACACAGTCGTGGGAGGGATGTCTGAGTTAAAATGGGAAGAAGACAATGGTGAGTGGAGTTTTAATTATGGTTGACTCCTGGTAATTCCAGGACTATCCAGTTTGTGAGTCACTGAGGTCCCTTGCCCTTTCCTGCTACTGTCTTGCTCATTTCACCACATGACAGTACCTTTTCCTTTACCACAGGTAGAGTAGAGAAAGGATGTGGAATTTAAATCATTTCAGCTAATTCTAGTCTATCATTACTGCTGTAGTCAGAATACAGAGCACATGCGATTCACTTTTAAACTCACATTTTCCATATTAACTATGACCTTCATCATAAAATGTTATTGCAACCTCTAAATTAAATTATGTTTCAGGGATTATCTATGGCTTTATTTTTCTCCCTTATTACATAACTCATGAACTATCATGGAAATGAACAGTAACTGCTTGATTTGGGATATAGCAGCAGGGATCCCTTTCTTCTTGAGGAAGAGGCAAAAATAGATAAATTCATCAGCCTAACAGCTGTGATATACCTGCTAACGAAGACAAATACCTTTTACAATCAAGGACTTGGTCACTGAGTTAAGCACTGGTAGTATCTGGAAACACTCAGCCAGATGAATCTTCTGTGTACAGTCTATGAAGATGGCTACAGCATCTAGCTCAAGAATGTGGGGCCAGAGCCAAGCCTGAAATGCTTGTTGTGGCCCTGAGTGGTATCTTTTGAAGGCAAAGGTGTAAACAACCAATTGGTCCCATGCTACCCTTCCCTATACCTGGCCACTTTTCAAAGGACAAACCTCCTCAACAAGCCCTGGCCCTACAGTAGCAGGGAGGATACTATTTATTTGGGTGTTGGTAGATGGAGCTTTCCATTGCTAGATATGAAAGATGAAGGAGGAGGCTGGCAAGGCACCAAGAATGAACTAACACTCCAAGTTTCAGTTACTATCAGAAGCTGATTAGTTCCATAAGCAGCTAGAGAAACCGTGTGAGACTCAGAACCCAACAGATATGTCTCTGGGAAATTCCACACCAGGGAAAACAGCAAAGATGAGGGAGTTGGGAAGCATAGAGAATAGTACCAAGGAATTTGGGGTCCAGGTGAGCATCTGAGTTTGAGAAAAGATAAAAAAAAAAGTTGCAGTAAATTCTGTCTTAGGTTCTTATGCTTGGTCACATGAGCTAGCGCAGAAAGAAACTAGGCTACCAGAGAACAGTGATGAATTGTAGCGAAATTGGATACTAGGCTCACGGTCTATTGGTGCTTCTCTCAAACAAAGGAGTCGACTTTGAGACTGGCTGATAAATACTATTGATCCGGAAATTTGTTTGTATGATTATATGAGAACTATTGTCATTGTAAAGAACAGAGATGGGCAGATGATCTCTTTGAATCTGATTCACATAAAACTGAGTGAACTGTATAATGACCACCTTAGTCAGACACAGTTTTGAAATCTGGTCCAAGATCCAAATGCCTCTTAGCATCTTTTGGGATGGTACTGTGTTCTGAGTCACAGGACGTCATAGAGGAGGTCTATACATCATTAAACTGGTGCTAGGCCAGGGTATAGACTAAACATATGGACAGCCTTTAAAAACAAATTCTAAGGTTTTGGATGAAATTTAGAAACCATTATTTTGGTTGATTAGATGGAGGTATGTTAACGTCCCATCGCACCTCTTCTATGCTGCCCTCCTGAATGGCAATGTTGTTGTTGTTAACTGCCATTGAGTCAATTCCGACCTATAGTGACCCTGTTTAGTATTTCTGAGGAGCAGCTGGTGAGCTTGAACCGCCGACCTTGTAGTTCAAACGGCTTTACAGTCTGGTGCATTAACCCACAGCACGTTGGAAACGGTGTTGTGAGTGAGAGTGATTAGCAGAGAAAGCAGATGAGATTCCCATCATACTTCTGCACACTTGTGTAAACATATGATTGATCTGCATATTCAAATGTGCTGCTCCTGCCACTGAGGTTCTAGTTAAGAGGCAAGTTTACTCCTAAAACTCCAGAAAGATGTAAAGGATGGACAATGGCCACGTGCAGAAACCCAAAATCTCTCCTAGTTTCATCCTGGAATGACAGACTGTGTTCCCAATTCCTCAGCAATTTTGGGGGGTTTGGAAGCTGTTGGAGGGGACAACGTGGGTCAGGCCTCCTCCATGGTCCTTCTTCTGTCACGCCATATTTCACTGGCTCAGGGTCCCAGCATCCTCCCTCAAAACTTGCTCTTCAGTTGGATCAATGATTGATTGTATATGATATGCTTGAGGGCTTTACTTCCTAAATTTTCTTATTAATCTTTTAACATCATAAAATGTAATATGGAGACATTCAATCTATATTTATACTTTAACAAATGGAACATTGCTAATGCTTCTAAAACCTTCTTCTTCCTTCCAGTCACCAACAAAACCTTCGCACCCCACTAAAGGTAACTAACCAACCAGTCACCACTGAATAAATTCCTACTCAACAGAATTTTCCAAGGCTGATTTTTTGAAGTAGATCATCGGACCTTTCTTCTAAGGTGCCTCTTAGTGGACTCAAACTCCCAACTTTTGGGCAGCAGCTGAGGGTGTTCACTGTTTGCACCACCCAGGGGGACCAGAGAACATTGCCAACACCCTCAGAACAGCCCTTCTCCAGCTTCCTTCACCAGCAAAACTGAGGCTAGCTTTCCATGCCTTTACCAATAATAGGTCCCCTAGGTAAGCATTGGAACTCTGCTTTGGCGATGTAGGATAAAGTGCAGGACTGTAAGGCCACAAGGTCTGTGGTTCAAATATACCAGTCACTCCTAGGAAACCCTATATATGATTGCTATGAATCTGAACCAACTTGAAAGCACGTAACAACAACATGTAAGCATTATCGTTAACCATAGCGATTTGATTGGGAAATCTATGCTTCACACAGGGAATGAGGAATTTCTTTTGCTGAAGATTGGGGAACGCAGTCTGTCCTTCCAGGATGCAACTGGGAGAGACTTTGGGTTTCTGCACATGGCCATTGTCCATCCTCTACATCTATCTGGAGTTTTAGGAGTAAACTTGCCTCTCAACTAGAACCTCAGCAGCACGAGCAGCACATTTAAATACTGTGTGTGCCTGGCTTATCTAATATCTAAACCTCACTGCTACCTGTAGCGTAAGAGCCAGATCTCCGTCACATGACTTCAAGCATCGTGAGCAGGGGAGGAGGACTGCCTTCCAGTGTGTATTGTTGTTGTTGTTAAGTGCTGTCGAGTCTATTCATACTCATAGCGACCCTATATAGGGTTTCCAAGGAGTGGTTGGTGGGTTTAAACTGCCAACCTTGTGGTTAGCAGTCCAGTGCTTATTGTACAGCAGTACACCAGTGTGTTTTAGTGAGAACTAAATGTGAAGGACCGTGTTCTGGTATGCAGCACAGTGTCAGCATATGTTGTTCTCAAGTGCTGTCGAGTTGGTTCCAACTCATAGCGACCCTGTATAGAGTTTGCGAGGAGCAACTGGTGTGCTTGAACCACCAACCTCGTGATTCAAACCAACCTTGCGGTTCAAACCAACCTTGCAGTCCCACGCATTAACCTGCAGCATCAAACCAGGACGTATGGTAGGTAAGCAATGGTCTCGTGAAAAAACTCTGACCAGGACTGAGGGGTTGTGGGATGTGGGACTTCTATTCTAAAACCAGGAAAGAGCCAGACCAACTGGGATGAGATGAGCTGGCCACTCTCGTCCATTCCTTCACACATCCTTCCCAGGCTGTTCCAGTCACTTCCTCACTGTGGGCTCTGAGCCTTCATTCCCATCTGCCCATAAATCTGAGCCACCCTGCTGCTCCTCTTGAGAAAAGTCCCTATGAAGGAGCCCCTATGTTATTTGCTTAAGAGGGATAGAACCAGCATGTTAGGGGTCGTAACAGTGCAACCTCAGCTTCCTGAGGGTAACATGCTGTATAAAATCAGCCAAAGTGACCTAGTTTCTTATACAGTATGGTAATTATATGTTTTACAATATAGCATAGGCTAAGTGAGGAGGATAGAGAGGAAAATTAAAATTAAGCATCTCTTCTACACCGAACACAACATTAGGTGAATGGTGACAGGGTGAGTAAAAAAATATCCCTAAAACAAAAATAGCAAAATGTGAAGCTATTGTTTCTCCACATGTCCTTAATCTAGGTCTACGCTCTTCTGAAATCAGTGTCACCATCTCTTGAACCCTTCCCCCAAATTCTGTGCTAACCTGTTGTTGTTATGTGCTATTGAGTGGGTTCCAACTCATAGCAACCTTGTATAGGGTTTCTGTATAGGAACACCTTGCAATTCAAACCAACATTGCAATTCAGTGCATTAACCCACAGTACCACACCAAACAATAGCCTGGCATTCTTAAGGGACTCAAATGATGTTCCTTTTAACGGTTCTTTGAGTTTGAGGAAAAAAAGCCTGAAAGGACAAGATCAGACTGTAGGGTGGATGGGGTCAAGCTTCTCACTGAAATTGTGGTAGGACAGCTCTTGTTACTCTCAGAGAATGAGCAGGCACATTGTCATGAAAGAAAAAAATTCCTTGGTGCAACTTTCCTGGACTTGCCCTCACCACTGCAGTCTTCCATTTTCTTAACCTTTCTTCATAATTGTTGTTGTTGTTAAGTGCCTTCGAGTTTGTTCTGACTCATAGCGATGCTGTATAGGATTTCTGAGGGGCATGTGGTGGGTTTGAACTGCTGACCTGTGAGTTAGAGTACAATGTTGATACACAGTGCCACATCAGAAATCCTTCTTCATAATAAACCCCCATAATTGTCCTGGGTCCTTTGAGAAAATCAATTACAATTGTGTTGTCGAGTCAGTTCTCATTCAAAGCGACCCTCTATAGGGTTTCCCAGGAGAGGCAGGTGGTTTGAATGACCAACGTGTGGTTAGCAGTCAACTACTTACCCTAGAGCACCACGTGGAATTCCAAGAAACAGTTGCCATAACTTTCTGAGGTGACCGCACCGCTTTGAATGTAACTTACTCAGTAGATCCCCTTAGCAGCCACTGTTTTGATTGGAACGTGTTTTTGAAGACACCCTAAGGCAACTAAGACAAGTGTCTTACTGAGAGAACTTGTCTGCAGCCATCCACTAATCTCAGTTTAGAAATGTTTAGTTTGGAATAAACCCAGGCGTGTATGAAATGGAACCCTACTAGCAATCTTTTTTTTTTTTTTTTAACTTAACCTTTTGTGTGTGTGCATGAGGGAGTTTAAAAAGTTCATGGAAAAATGGAATTAAAAGACAATGGGATTTGGTCAAGCAGCCCTGGGCTACAAATGTCCAAATTATAGACAGCTCCTTCTCATCCTTTTGTTGGTGTTAAGTGCTATCGAGTCGGTTCCAATTCACAGTGACCTTGTATAGGGTTTCTGAGGAGCAACTGGTGAGGCTGAACCTCTGACCTTGCAGTCCAATGCAGTAACCCACAGTGCCACATCAGGACTCCTTTAACTTGTCCTTTAAGGTTTCGTAAATCTGTCTTCCCTTTGACATGATTGGACCGCTACCTGTAAGCGAGTCTTCTGCTTAATCACCTTGACTTGTTGCATGTTCAGCTTTTAAATCATTGAAAAGTCTTTGAACTTCTTGCTCTAAAGTAAGGTTAAATAAGAACCATTTGCACCTGTTTCAACTTTACCTAAAAATTCCACTTAAAGGCAAAGCTTGGAACGAATCTCATTTGTATCCCAGGAGCTGTTTGTACATATATGGTGGTGGCTGTGTACCGTGGATTCGGTTCTGACACATAGTGACCCTGCGTAGGGTTTCCGAGGCTGTAGATCTCAGTAGCAGAAAGCCTCATCTTTCTCCCGTGGAACATTTGGTAATTTTGAACTGATGAATTTTGAATTTTGAAGTTAGCAGCCCTATTTGTAACCATTTTGCTTATCAGAGCCTCACTGTGTGTAGATACATAAAAATTGTTGTGTTAAGTGCTATTGAATCAATTCTGACTCACAATCACCCTGAGTAGGGTTTCCAAGGAGCAACTGGTGAATTTGAACTGCCCACCTTGTGGTTT
>NW_006408539.1:17132036-17165502 GCF_000296735.1 Chrysochloris asiatica
CCCTGTATAGGGTTTCTGAGGCTGTAAATCTTTACTGGAGCAGAAAGCCTCATCTTTCTCCCATAGAGTGGCTGGTAGATTTGAACTGCTGACCTTGTGGTTAGCAATTCAGCTCGTAATCCACTATGCTGCCAGGGTTCCTTATATATGTGTACATATAATCTAAGCTCTTTTTTTCTGGTGAGAAGACAGTGGTTCATAGAAATTTAGTAACTTACTCAAGTCATATAGCTAATAGAGTCACCTAGTTGGAATCTAAATGTAGTACTAGTCCTTTATCTTTCATTTATCTCAGGATGATGTTATGGATGTTTTATGCAGTGAGAAACCAAATGAGACTACAAGCCCTACAGAATGTAAAACCATCACCTTCACCCCTCCTTTCCTCCTCCCACTCTGCTTCCCGGTCACAGGTAGGAACCCCCACTCTCCCCTGCTTCCAACGCAGCTTCCAATGCCTTCTTCTAGACACCTACCTGCACAACTTGCTGTATTGAACTTTCCTGCTTTTCTTTTCCCAAAGTTAACACTTTGGGAGCATGGTGGCTCCATATGACAAGCACTGAGAACTACAGTTCGGTGTTTGAGCTCACCAGCCACTCCACTCCAAGGGAGAAAGATAAGGTTTTATGCGCCCGTGAAGATTTAAGGCCTCAGAAACCTGCCGAAGGTTTCTATGAGTTGGACCCGACTTGATGACAAAAACAGGGACCCCTTTAAGGAAGATCTGTTGACTTCTTCTTATGGAAGGATGCTGTACCTCCTCAGTATCTTGTTCCCCCAACCACACAGCCTACACAACCTCTCCTACATCTTTCTATAGAGTTAAACCATACTTTTTGCTAAGATCCCTATCCAATAGTACATCATTATAATAAGAGCATAAGGAACCCTGGTATAGTAGTGGGTTACGAGCTAGGCTGCTAACCACAAGGTCAGCAGTTTGAGTCTAGCAGTTGCTCTGTGGGAGAAAGAGGAGACTTTCTGTTCTCACACAGATTTGCAGCCTAGTAAGCCCTAGACAGGGTCGTTTTAAGTTGGAACTGACTCTGTGGTACACAGCCACCACCACCCTAGTAAGCACATATTATCCGCAGCTGGTGTATGATGATATGTATTTTATTTAATTTTTATCTTCTCCGGAATTAACAATGATCTCATTTTGTCACTTTTGTTATTTGTTGAGTTGTCACTATTGCTATGACTTATGTAATCCATTCCTGAGACAGGTGGCTATTTCTCCATGTATTCAATATGCTTAAACATTTCTCACCTTCTAATGGTATATTTGGAGTCCTGGTGTGGTGCTGTGGGCTAATGTGCCATACTGCAAAGTTATTTTGAACTGCAAGATCAGCAGTTCAAGCTCACCAGCTGCTCCTGGGAAACCCTATACAGAGTCGTGATGGGTTGCAAGTGACTTGACAGCAATTGAAAACACCAGTGGGATATTTGCCTTGTTGTTATTTTGTGCCATGGAGACCAGCTCCAACTCATAGTGACCCGAGAGGACTGAGAAGAACTGTCCTGTAGGGTTCAAGGCTGTCAGTCTTTATGGAAGCAGGCTACCTCATCTTTCTCCCATGGAGAGATTGGTTAGCACGCGAGTTCTTTACCACAGCACCATCAGTGTTCCACAATCACATTAAACCAAAACCCCGTCACCATAGAGTAACTAGCTCCTTATAGTTGCTCAGTTTAGGGACTCGGAGACTGTAAATATTTACAGGAACAGACAGTTACTTACCTTGCATTTTTCAGCAAGTAAACCACAGCCCCACGTTAGAGAGCATCCAATAATTGTGCCACTCAGTTTTAGCATTGACATATGCATTTAAAATCAACACTTGCAGGAATAATGCAGAAGATAACGTCAGTGATACAACAGGTAGGACTCTGCTCCTAAAGCGCACAGCTCCCATCCCTCCACAAGCCCCCAGGTGCTCTGCTTATATCTGCTCTCAGCATCCGCTTCCTTCACATCTCTGGTTAAACATGAACATGCCGGATGGGAAGACTCAAACGAAAAGTGGTAATAAAGACCAGAAAGTGAAATTAGAAAGCATCCGTTTCCACCTGTTGCACCATGTTGTCTGACTATCTACATATACTGTATGAAAATATTAAATGCCATTTAAAATTTCCTGGTAAAATTTGATTCATTAAAAAACATCTACTTGGATAACTTCTTTGAATTGGATTGAATACTAATATTCCCCAACTATACTCCACACACTTCTTTTAATTTGTTCTCTAAAAGTCCTGAATGTAATTTCATGTTAAAATCACCAAGTCATCACAAACTGGGAGAGGAAGCAGGGAATGAGGGAGTGTCTGTGTCGGAGGCTTTATATTTCAGTGTAGGGCAAGGGACTCTTTCAGACTCACCCAACCAGCTGCTAGCTTCCTCTATGAAGACAGTAAGGTAAATACTTCTGAAATCCTAACTTATAGTCTCTCAGACCCTTTGAGTCAGAGGGAGGGAGGGGAGAAGAGCTAGAGAGGGAGAGAATGGGAAGAAATTGACGGTGGCTACTCCTCTATAGTGAGACTCTAACCTCCAGTAACAATTTCAAAATCTCCTGGTCTTGTTCTTAGCTCTCTACCTTGGGGATTGTCTGTCTCTAACTGAAAGTGGGGAGCAATAACACCCCAGGGCAGGAGTCAGAGAGGCAAGTGTTGCCTCTGAGAGAAACAGCACTTGGTGAAAGTTGGACAATTCCATAGTCTGTATTTCTGGTGCTCGTTAATGAATTGGGATATTCTAATTTTTGAGATTTGAACTGAATTCTGTTTTAAACATCTGATTAGGGATTAGTAGAGACTCATCACAAATTTAAAATCATATTTTAAAATGAAATGGAAAGTTTAAAATACTTCTGCAGAGGAATAAGTATATTTTTTCACTTATAAGATGCAAAAGTATAACACAGTAATCATAAAAATTAGACAAGTTCAGGAGTAGTTGTTCATTATTTTCTTCCCCAGTCACTTATGTAGTAAACATGGGAGTTTCTCCCCAATATTGGACAATGATTACTTTTCTGATTATTTTTCCATGTACAATAACAAATATCCACTATTAGACAGTACCTTTATCAAATACTTGGTGTAAGGTGTCTTTGAGTTCATTCTGACTTATTGTCGTTGTTGAGTTGTTTCTGACCCATAGTGACACTGTATCGGGTTTCCAAGGAGAAGCTGGTGGGTGACCCTGTGATGTACAATGAAATAAAACCCTGCCCGATCCTGAACTATCCTCATAGTCAGTGCGATGTTTTAGGACATTGTTGCAGTTACTGTGTCAAATCCATCTCATTGAGCATCATCCTCTTTTTCGTTGATGCTTTATTTATCAAGCATAACCTTCTTCAGGGACTGGTACAAACATTGTGACGGTACCTTCAAGATAGATTTGTTCAGTCTTCTGGAAGTCCATGACATATTCAATATTCTTTGCACTCTTGAGACGCATAGTTCATCAATTCTATAAATAAATTATGTATAGCAAGCTTAAGTTCGTGAAATATTACATTATCATTTCATGTTTTATTGAATGTGCTTTGTGTTTAGTTTTATTTATGCTTTCTTTTTAAAATTGTGTTTATTTTTATCAGACTTAAAAAAAAAAGTTTTAGTGGGAAAGTTTCTAGTTTTTTGTTTTCAGACCTATAATATTTTGACCAGAAGTCATGGTGGTGTGCCATGGAGACGGCACTGCCAATGCCCTGCATTGGGTTTCTGAGGCAGTAAATCTTTATAGGAGCAGAAAGCCTCATCTTTTTTTCCTGTGGAACAGCTAATAGTTTTGAACTGCTGACCTTGCTGTTAGCAGCCCGATTTACAACCACTATGCTATGTGAGAGCTCCTTTGAGTATAAGTAGAATGGGGTAAAAAAGTTGTTGGATTAAAATACACCACTGTTGTTGTTATGTGCCATACTCACAATTAAATAAGGTTACAGATTTTCAGATACTCAAATCTGAAATCTGGGATTTAAAAGCTTCATGAGTACTTATTAATTTGTGATAGCTCAAAAGTTATCAATTATAGACTTGCATATTAAACTACTGCTTTAAGATACATAAGAGTATAGTATATTTTAAAGAAATGAAAAATTAGTCTCTATAGTTAAGTTTTTGAGTGATTTGAAAAGAATTTTTGTTCATTGTTATGTGTGGACAATGACAACTGAGTAGTGTCAAGCTGATGCCCTCTATAGCTGTAATTTACTTTCCTTTAATTCTTTAACTTAGACCCAAATCATTGACTCTCTATTGATGGTCTGTTTAGCTTACCTTTGTTTTTGTGTTTTTAAAAGTTGCGGTGTACAATAATTATGGGAAAAAAGAAGACCACCATTTTTGCAACAGTACCTTAGAGTGTAAAACAATTACTTTAGCCTTAGAAATAGTTATCTATTTGCCCGTGGGATTCCTACATGATATCAGATGAGGGAAGGCAGAATCTTGATTTCATTTCTTGAAGTGACAGTGCACCTGCAGAGAGAATCATAATAAAAATAAGTGGGTGAGGTGGAACATTTTTTGGTTATTTATTTTTAAAATGTGTGAGCATGTCTACACAAGAACGCTTAAGTACATACTACTTAGTGCCATTTATCCTATTTTAAATTGTTGCTTGAGAATTTATCATCATCTAGGAATGTTTCAGGTAATCATTTCTTTGTAATCATAATTTATTAGGATGGTTTCTATTTCACAAAATTTACCTAAACCATAAAGATTATAGACTTGATACTCTAAACTAATTCCGATGGAGCTTCTCTTCACTCAACACGACAGTTTCATGAAAAGGCATATGACAGCAGCAAGAGCAGAACATAAAATTTCTATTAGTTGCTTTAAAAGTGATTTAAGAATAACTTACAAAAACATGTAAGGATTTTCTCCTGCCCCTCCCCCCCATGGGATAAAATAAGAAGACACAAACTTGTAAAATAACAAGCATTGTAACTTGACCAAAGAAAAATGCAACTGAAAATGTGTTTTTGTACTCTGAGATCGATAAAAATAATTTTTGTGTAGATATTTGGAAAGTAATATTCGATTTTGCTTTGGAAGTTACTTTTGTAAGAGGGATTTATTTCATTTACTGTTGGCTATGATTTTCAGCCATCATGAAATCTTTAGATTTAATTCTTTAGAAGAGAGACAATCGCTCACAGAATAGGCTTCCAAAAGTAATGGGAATTTTAAGACTACTAAATTTAATGTTAAAATAAGCTCATGTGTTTTTTAATTCATTTAATTGTATACTTATTAATTTTAAAATAATTTTCCTTTTAAAGATTATTTAAAAAAATTATTTTGGAAAGCAATACTTAACTTTTCAGGTCTAAAATATGAGTTCCAATCTTTAAGAAGTTGTGGATCTTAGGCAACGCCAATGGCGCTCACTGGATGGTGCTTCCTTGAACCCCCAACTTCCATCCTTTTACTCCTTCTCTCTTTTGCTAGAACAGGTTTTCCCGATTGCTCTCATCACAGCAACCACCCTCTTGGGCCTGGATCACTTGCATTCACTATGAAATCAATGTTAAATTTCCAAAAGGAGGTCAATGACAAAGACTGTTCTTTCTTGGTGTGAAGTGCTTTGTGGGGGTGTGAATCAGCAGATGTTCTCACTCTGGACTCGGGTGTAATTGAGGAGAAGGGTCCATAGGGACCTCAACGTCACTGGCCTAAGCCTGAAAATCAGTATCCTTTATTATATTGCTGTTGTTGTTGTTGTCAAGTGCCGTCCAGTTGGTTCTGACTCATAGAAACCCCTATAGGGCTTCTGAGAGGTGACTGGTGGGTTTGAACTGCCAACCTTGTGGTTTGCGTCACATATGCTTCAGTGTGTTCTTGGGCCAAGTATGGGCTCCTTAGGAACCATGTTTGGGAAATACTCATTTTGTTCTTTCAGAATGGAACAGAGGATTATGATTTTTACAGATAATCATAACAACTTCACTTCATTGAGTGCCTACTAGTGTCAGGCATTATACTAGAACAGTTGTTTTTAAACTCCAGCTTTTATCCTTTTGATAAAATCGAAAATTGAAAAAAACTGTCTTTCATGTCATTTGTAATTTTAAAATGTGTTAGATATCTGCGATAGCAACAAAGTCAACTTAGTGGCAAGTTTAAACTATTGTTTTGAAACTACATGTCTTCCCTCTCATAGCAATGCTCCTTTTGCCAGCGACAAGGAGAAATGGTACATGGTTTTCTGCTGAGAATCTGGCACTAGAACCTGTAACTAGATCATATTACTGGATCAGATGAGAACTTCGAAGTTCAAAGATGCTAAAGACTAGATCCAGGCCACACAATTGTTAGTAACAGTACTGGTACTAGCATTGGCTCTCCCACTTTGTAGCTTAGAACTTTTGGAACTCATCACACCTGTAAAATCATGGTCATGTTGATGCAGGCAGCAAAAGAGCCCAGCAACTCTTTTTCCATTTGTAGCCTCTTTCCCTTCTCCCTCGAACTTGATCAGAAGCTAAGAAAGTAGTTAAACATTTGCAAAATGTCTCTTTGTATAAGGACAGCTCCTTACACAACAAACAGTGAGCAGATCTGAGTGCTCCAGTGCCAGTCCTAGCTACTGAAACTACAACCCACTATAGCGTGAAGGATCAAAGTGCTTATTGAGGGTAGAAACTGTACACAAGAAACCATAGCATTTCCCATCTCAGCATTGTGATCTGTACCCACATTCCTGCCTTGTGACAGGTTCCCATACTCTTGATAAAAAAAGATTTTTCCATGCTTATTCCCTGAAGCCCTGTAAATTACTCCTAATCCTCCTTGGGGAGACAATTGATGGCAGAGATCTCTCTGTCTCGTGGCAGTCTGCAGAGAGCAATAAAGCTGACTTTTCCTCCAAACTAAAAAGCCTGCCTCAGGGTCTTCTTGGTCTCACACCTGCAACAGACAAAGAGCTCGGGTTTTGCCAGGCACAAATGTCACATGGGGGTCATCTGGAATATCCATGTAATTTCATTTCGTTAGAGACCACCCAAAGTGTGGTAATGGGATCAGTTTGAGCCTTGTGGTGAAAGTCTGCAAAAAACAGTAGCAAGCCAAAGCAGAGTCCTGAAGAATTTCATGGTGGCAGCGGCACTCTATGTTACAGAAACAACGCAATCCAGAAAGTGAAGATAGACTCTTTGTCATCTTGACTTCTACATTATTATACTGCACTTAGGTTTCCAACAATAGACAGGCCTATTTGTTGTAAAGTCTTATACACTTTCATTGTATATATATATATATATATATATATATAATGCACCTCTTTTATGACAAAACTCAGAAAGTAGTCTGTAAAGAAGAAATGCATTTATAGGATCAATGAAGCATAATATTTGAAATTATGGCAATTTTCCTCCAAATTAGGAAGTATAATTGCTCAAGTAATGTGTAAGGGTTATGTGCTATGGTTATGTGCCTTGGTGTTGGTCCTGACTCATACTAACTCTGTATAGGGTTTTTGAGACCATAAATCTTAACAGGAGCAGAAAGTCTCATCATTCTCTCTTGGAGTAACTGGCAGACTTGAACTGCTGATTTTGTGGTTTGAGTTACGAGTTGTGAAGCCCAACTTGTAATTCAAAATGCTACCGGGACATAAGGAGGCTATTGTCTCTCTAACAGATAGTTTGCTACTGGGAAAGTTAATTCACTTTAAACAGCACCTTTGATCTTTTGCTTAGGAGTCTGGGGTGATGTAGGAAAGAACAGATCCCGTGAATATATCTGCTTGGGCCTTAAAAAGAGCACAACCACAGGCTACTGAGGCTAGAAACTTTACATGGAAGAGCAGAGAGAATATGAGTATACAGGTGCAAAGATTGCATTCAGAACATCAACATAAAAAAAGAATGTTTGTTAATATCATTGCTAGAAAAGACTCTTAAGTTGTTGGTAACAAGGGTGCTGGGTCAAAGCAACTTTCTTGTAATATCTTTTTGCTCCAAAGTATTTATGGATTAAATCTAAAGCTGAAGAAATGAAGCTTGGAGTTGAAAAACAAATGAGTATGACAACCATGATATTCACTGAGAGCTCATCTGGTGATAAGTCTCTTTTCATTGTCCTTTAGGCTGTCCTCCACGCCACCATGAACTCCCTTGCTGCAGCAAATGCAGAATTTTGCTTCAACCTGTTCAGAGAAATGGACAACAATCAAGGAAATGGAAATGTATTCTTCTCCTCTTTGAGCCTCTTCACGGCCCTTGCTCTGGTTCGGCTGGGGTCTCGAGGGGACTGTGCATCTCAGATTGATAAGGTCAGTCTCAGCTGTGGGATCATCCATGGCTTCTGCAATTAGTCATCTGGGAAAATCATTTTCCCCCAAGAGAATATTTCCCTGAAATTGTTCCCACAAAAATACAGAGCATTATTAGAAACAAACAAGCAAAAAGCCCAGTGCCACTGAATGGACTTCAACTCATAGCCAGCCCATAGGATAGAGTCGAAATGCTCCATAGGGAGCCGTCAATCTTTACAGAAGCACACTGTCCCATCTTTCTCCCACAGAGCAGCTGCCAAGTTCCAACTGCTAAACTTCTAGCTAACCGCTGGGCACTAAACCATTGCACCACCATTAGAAAACAGAATGTCAAATCTTCACACATCTCAACGAATCCCCTCCCAGGTTGATGAGCACTTCAGTTAGGGAGGAGGCAGTACTTCTAGAATCTCATACTTGATTTTTTCCCCATATGGGGTGTTCTCAACTACAATATTCTTAAGCATAATATTTGACTTAAACTGCATGCTTGCTCTAGAAATGTATAATTCTGTTCTATTGAGTGAATTCCAGCTCACAGTTCCCTTATAGGCCAGAGAAGAATTGCTTCACAGGCTTTCTGAAACGGTATTTTTTTAGGAAGCATTGCTGTTGTTGTTAAGGGCTGTCGAGTCAGTTCCAACCCTTAGCGACCCTGTATAGGGTTTCCAAGGAGCTGCTGGTGAGCTTGAACCACAGACCTTGTGGTTCAAACAAGTTTGCAGTCCAGTGCATTAGGCCACAGCGCCACACCAGGACTTTGTTTTTCTCCTACAGAGCAGCTGATTAGTTCAAACCTCCAACCTTTAGGTTAACAATCTCAGAATTTAACTCACTGCGCCACCAGGAAATATGTAAGGAACCTGAAACCCCAGCTGACTATCACATTAGTTGACTATTATAAACGTTGATTTATAAAAACAATGCCTTTGCTCTATTTCAAGGAGCTCTGATGGTGCTGTGGGTTAAGCACTGGGTTGCTAAACACAAGGCCAAACCCACCACTTGCTCTATAGGGGAAGATGAAGCTGTTTGCTCCCATAAAGATTCACAGTATCGAAAACCCCATATGGGGCCCCTATGAGTCAGAATCGATGGCAGGGGGTTTGGTTTGGGTTTACTCTATTTCAGCTTAGAAGTCTGGGAGATTTGATAAACAGTAGGTACTGTGAGCTCTCGTAGTTACGAATTGGGCTGCAAACCGCAAGGTCAGCAGTTCAAAACTACCAGCTGCTCCGCGGGAGAAAGATGAGGCTTTCTGCTCCCGTAAAGATTTACAGCCTCGGAAACCCTGTTCAGGGTCACTATGGGTCGGAACCGACTCGACGGCACTTAACAACAACAACAAGGTACTGTGAATGTCTTCTTGGGATTCCTTCAGTACCACATGGAGGACTGGTTAGAAACACAAATGTCGGGCCTCACTCCTGAACTGCTGAACCCGAAGCTATGAGAACAGAGCCCAGCAATCTGTGTTTGGATAAGCCCTCCTGGAGGGGGCATGAAAGTCTGAGCTCCAGACCTCAGTAGACATGGATGGGACAATAGAGCTAGAAGGAGGTAGCAATGACGTCCCAGTGACTCAAGCATGAACCCCTTAATAGTACATTCCAGAGAGTAGTAGTCAGCCTTAATGAACATCTCATTGTCAACATTACCCCCAACCCCACAACCTTCAGAAATCTCTTATTCACTTATTGCCCTGGTACTCAGCCTGAACTAAGACGTCCAGGTATGTGAGATGGTCGCAGTTCCCTTGTCTCTTTTCAAGGAACTTGTCATCGGAATTCATTCGCCCAACAACAGATGAGCTACCAGGTCTAGGTTGTGCCTACCTTGGTAACATCCCTTTCTGCCCATTACTTTCTCCCATTTTTTGTAGCTGATAAGTTACTGTTGTGTGCTGCTGACTTGGTTTGATTCTAGATTATTTCTGTTGTAGCCTTTCACACCTAAGTATTTGCTGAGGATCTTAGTGCAGATAATTAAAGCTAGAATAATTATTTATTCTCCCTCTCTCTTGAGAGAGCTCAGTGAATATTTCCTGCAGGAGAACAGTCACAGAGTCTAAGACCTATTTCCCTAAAAGTTGGAGTAGTCCCCAAGTTCTAGAACCTTGAATATCTTGCTTCAGGGAAATGACAATAGCAAAAAATTTGCTGAAAATCTCATGTGTGCCAGGTTCTGGAATAAGCTCTTCAAATGTTATTTTATTTGATATTTAAATGAACACATTGATATAGGTTATAGTACCCTGATTTTAGGCAAATTATGTTAGATATGATAGAATCTCTGGGTGGTGAAAATACTTATTGGATTTAGCTGCTAATCAAAAAGTTCAAGGTTCAAGGTCTATCTAGAGCCACCCGAAAAGAAAGGTCTGGTGGTCTTCTTCTGGAAAGCCAGCCATTGGACACCCTCTGAGGCACAGTTCTACTCTGGCACACACAGGATCACCATGAGTCCCACGCAAGTCCATGGCAACTGGTTCTGATCGCAAATGACAATCAGGTCTGGGACTTAAACCAACTCAGAGTGATTTTCTAAAGCAGGGCTTCTCAACCCTAGCACTACTGACATTTGGTGTCAGAAAGTTTTTGTTGTAGGGGGCTGTTCTGTGCTTTGTAATATGTTGAACATAATGTCCGGCCAGTGGTTCACTTCCTCCCCTGTTGTGACAATTAAAAATATCCCAAGGGGGTGGGTAAATTTGCTGCCAGCTGAGAATCACAGAAAACAGAAAGGCAGCCCAAAGTAAATGTGGGCAAAGGTTAAGTTATCTTAAAGTTAATATCTTAACAAATAAATATAAAAGTTTTGGTAAAAAATCAACAGCTAATAACGACATATCATTCATCCATTAATAAAAATATATAATGCTTGCTAACCAAGGGAGGCAACTTGTTGCAATGGAAGTTGAGTACTGGCCTGAAAGTTAGTTCTAACCTTGGTAACATGACTTCATCTCTGTGCTAACCAGGGTGAGTTAATTACCTAACATCCCACTTTAAAGTTGTCCCTGTCCATGGTGCTAGAAAGTTATGTTTATGTTCCAAATCTATGACTAACATTCTCCTTCAGTGTGAGCGAAGATACAGTTGCTACTTACCGTATGAGATCCCATCAGAGACACTCTCCAGATTACTGCAGGTGTATCTCCACAGTCTCTTTGCCCCACAGCTGATGACTGGGAGCCTGAGGTCAGCAGCTCATGGGAGGTGGGTCACAGTGAATTGGAAGAGCTGCTATGCTGCTGGTGTGTCTGCCCTTGGATATTCATGCTTACCTATTACTTCTATGCATTACTTTGTATAAAGTTTGTTATGATAGCCTTCTTTAAGAAACATCTAAGAGAAACAACAGAGTCTTGATGTGACACTGTAGGGTAAGCATTGGTCTCTAATCACAAGATTGGTGGTTCAAACCCATCAGCTGCTCCTTGGAAACCCTGTACCGAGTCCTTATTAGTAGGAATGGACTTGATGACACGTAACAACAACAAGAGGAATAGTGGCAAATACAGACAGAAAAACATTTGTATGACATATCTGTACAAATTTTCTGTCCTTGGAAGAATGCCTTCCTGGATTTGGGAGGCATTGATAGTAACACTGGCTGATTTAATCACATTTCCACATGTAACATTTTACTCAGTGTTAGAACAGTGACACGCTATGTATCTAACTGCTGAAGTCTTTTTATCTATATTCAAGTTTATAACATCAGTATTATTAACTTTTGTTGGTATTATCTTATTCCCTGAAATATTTCAATGGTCCAATAAAATGTTTTGTCCACGGGAAAGCTTAGTAGACATGTTCTGGTTGCTTCTTCTCTCCTTTGAAGTGACCTGCCTTCCTCCCAGCCCTTGATGATTGACAATGATAGAAGCCAATTATACTCATCCCTACTGATTTGTACACTGAGGGGAGGCCTTTTCTGTTTTCTAAGAGAGATAATACAAATAAGAGAACATTAGTCAGGCTCGTCTTAAGATGGGTGAGCAGAAACATCTCCAAAGCAAATGACTCATAGAACAAAATACATTTTATGCCTCCTTTGTGCGAGACAATGTGTAGTTATAAAGGGTAAGATGAAAGCATGAGTGGAAACCAGAGTTTCTGTGCTTAAAGAAATCTAGTGGGTAAAATAAAGCATGGATTCAAATAATGGAAAGTTCTGTATTACCAATACCTTGAGAGTTAAGAGCAACTCCAATATTGAGCAAATGCTAATATCTGAGGTGGAGGAGAGGGAGGAAAGACTTACTATTGTCAGGTGCTATTGAGTTGGTTCCGATTCCCAGTGACCCCATGCACAACAGAAGGAAGCAAACACGGGTCAGTACTGCGCTGTCCTCAGGGTCATTGTAATATTTAAAACCCATTGTTGCAGCCACCGTGTCAATCCATTTCTTTGGGAGGTCTTTCTCTTTTTAGTTTATTTCATATTTAACCAATAACGATGTCCTTCTCCAGGGACTAGTCCCTCTTGAGAACGTGTCCAAAGTATGTGAGATGAAGTCTCAATATCCTCGCGTCTAATGGGCATTCTCTGGTAGCGTAGTGGTTACGAATCAGGCTGTGAACCTTAAGGTCAGTGGTTCAAAACTACCAGCCCCTCCGTGGGAGAAAGATGAGGCTTTCTACTCCCGTAAGGATTTACACCCTCGGAAACCCTGTACAGGGTCGCTATGGGTCGGAACCGACTCGACGGCACTTAACAACAACAACAACAATGGACATTCAGACTCTACGTCTTCCATCTTAGATTTGTTTGTTCTTCTGGCCGTCCATAGTGATAACTTACATAGAATTTAATACTATTCCATATAAAATGAAATTTGAAATAAAATTAGTGATGAGAATGTGTCAGAAATGTTACTAGGTAGGTCTGAGGATTTCATAACTACAAAAAAGAAAGAAAGAAAGAGAAGAGAAGTCTAGTAAGAAAAATTCAGATGTGATTAAAATGAACACATGAGCTGATGAACTGAGTCATAATGGGTCAAATTTTAGTATTACAGCTTCCAAGTAATTTCAGAATCTTATTTGTTACATAGATTACCAAACAGTTGGCATTCCACGGTGCACCTGGATAGCATTTCATGGACTATCTTGAAAGCTGTGACATTCAGTTTGTTGTTGTTAAGTGCTGTGAAGTCAGTTCTGACTCACAGCAACCATGTGTAGGGTTTCAAAGGAGTGACTGGTGGGTTTGAACTGCCAGCCTTGTGACTAGCAGTCCAGTGCTTATCCCACAGCTCCACACCAGGACTCTACCTGCGTAAACTCGTTGTTATATCAGGAGGGGTGTTTCATGTGACTTTAATTTCTGTGTCTGGCTACAAGCAAGGTCATTAAATTATATATGTAAATTAAAACAAGTTCCAGAATCCCAGGCCACCTGAGCGATAGTCCCACTGTCTGCCACTCGGTTGGTTCCGACTGTAAGGACAGAGAAGAGCTGCTCCTTAGGGTTTCTGAGTCTGTGAATCTTGCCAAGCAGACTGTCTCATCTTTCTCTCCAGGAGAAAAACTGGCTTGCAGCCCAGTGTTTACTGCACAGCAGGAGGTGAAAAAGGAAGAACATTTAATGAAAATTAAATGGAACATGCTTTTCTCCTTTTCAGCCCGTTGATGTTCATTTGTTGATGTGGCGTGAATCCACTCTGGATACAATTGACCTTGGGGTGGTATTTAGACACGCTTTTTGGAAAAGTAATATTCTTTTTCTTTTCAAGACCTCTTGCTAATTGTTCCCCTAGCCACCCCTGATTTTGACAACCTCTATCTTTGTGCTTGTTTGCAGATACTTCACTCCAACACCATCTCAGGCCATGGAAATTCCACACAGAATCAGGTAATTACACAATTTTCTTAAAGACACATGAATGTGAAGCCACATCAAGAAAAATCCCTGCCTCGTGAAAATACTTAAATACGTTCTCTGTTCTTTGGACTCCAAGACACAGGTCTCATCCAAACTTCCTGACTGTGGACATTTCAAGTAGAACCTTTAATATGTAACTTGTTAATTATTAATTTACCCTAATTTTACTTTTGTGTTGGCTAGGTTTGTGCAAGATGGTGGGGAACTAAATGTTTTGCTTTCACCTATGACATTCATAGGCAGCTTATATTGATACAATGAATGACTTAGTGTACATATTATCACTCTCTACTGCTAATAATTGTATTCCAAGGTGGTAATTATTTATTTTAGTAAACCCTTAGATTTAGCAGCAGAGCTTTGTTTTCTGTTGTGAAGTGGTGGAAGCATCACTGAATCCAACTATGTGTAGAAATTATTTTTTAAAAATATGCTCGGTTAGCAATAGTTTGATCTTTTATTGAAGATGATTATTTAGCTTTGCCATTGAAATAGAAAAGAGAACCATGCTAAATCAACGTCTGGATGCTTTCTTTCTGCTGTATCCATCCATAAGCAGAAGGAGCTCTGGTAGCGTAGTGGTTATGAATCAGGCTGCTAACCTCAAGGTCAGCAGTTCAAAACTACCAGCTGTTCTGTGGGAGAAAGATGAGGCTTTTTGCTCCCATAAAGATTTACAGCCTTGGAAACCTGTACAGGGTTGCTATGAGTCGGAACCAACTTATAGTACTTACTTAACTTATAGTAATTAACAACAACAACATCCATGAGCAAATTAGAGCAAAAGATTAGATTCAGGAAGAAGAGTAGGACAGTAACTGCTGTTGTTAAGTGCCGTTGAGATTGTTCCAACTAACATCAACCCTGTGTAGGGTTACCAAGGGGCAACTGGTGGGCTTGAACTGCCAACCTTGTAGTTCGCAGTTCAGTGCTGATCCTAAAGCACCACATCCAGGAGCCCATGACAGTAGTAGCCTAGATTTTTTGTTAAGAAAAATAAATAATCAGGGATCTTTCTACTTGGGAGTAGTTGGTGGAGCTAAAAAGGGTAAAAACTGGTTGTAAATAAATGAATTTAACTGAAGTCTTTGGGGTAGAGATTTCAGCAATCAAATCTGCCTGATTACTATATCGTGTCCCACCTGGGTCACACCGGAATTAGTTTTTGTAGTTCTGGTGTGGCGTTGTCAGATAAGTTCTGGACTGCTAACCACAAGGTTAACAGTTCTAACTCCCCAGCTGATCTTCAGAACCCTATATAGGGTCGCTGTGAGTCAGAAATGACTCAACAGCACTTAGCAACAACAACAATTACTCTATAGTGTTTTGTTCCTTTTAGAGGGAGGCTGATGCTTAATCAAGGCTATTAGCGGGAGGGACTCTAAACAACAATGAATTATGATTGTGCCAAAGCAACTTCCAGCACTCCCATAGGAATTCCAAATATTTGGATAAGGTTCTCATTTGTTAGTTTCTATTGAAGAATATGTATCTCTGAGAATAACTATAATGCTTTAAATACCCTTTTACCTCTAGTTTAATGAGAGAAGAAAACACAGTATGATGATCTGAGATGTTTGGGGAGTCCACGGAACAAAACTACATTATATGGGTTTCTACTGAATATAAAGGTTGGTGGTTCAAGCTCACCAGCTGCTTTTTGGAAACCCTATACAGGGTCGCTATGGGTCGGAATTGACTCGACGGCACTTAACAACAACTGAATATAGGCTAGTTCATTGAGATTAGAACTCATATCTTAAGATGTTTTTATCCTCAGTTCTTGTCGCAGAGCCCAATGAATATTTGTTACATAAATGAGGTAGGAAAGAATCAAAGTCCATTTATTAGAAGAATTGGTTTGGAAATGGGCAAATATTTAAATTTTGTTATTCTGGCTCCACAAATCTGTATGTGACTTTACAGTGATCTGTCAATTTCCCTTTTTGTCTTTTTATTTAGCGTAGTGGTTACGAATTGGGCTGCGAACCGCAAGGTCAGCAGTTCGAAACTACCAGCTGCTCTGCGGGAGAAAGATGAGGCATTCTGCTCCCATAAAGATTAACAGCCTCGGAAACCCTGTGCAGGGTCGATATGGGTCGGAACCGACTCCACAGCACACAACGACAACAACAACCTTAGTCATATATTGGTCATAGTGAAAGTCCTCAACTATGTTCTCATATAGCATGTAGTATATGGTCATGTGTATAGAAAGCATGAGCATGTGGAAAGCTATCAGACAAACTCACACATTGACTGTCAGTCATAAGAAATAGAGAAGGGCTTCACTGATATTCCAAGTTCCTTGAAAAGTTCATTTTAACAACATTCACCATTTAAGGATCTTTGAGCATTGGAGATAGTGAAAGTTAGAACCTGGACATAATCATCCCAAATCCACTTTAGCAACACCCCATCCTGACCATCCTTATTTTCAGAGTTAAATATGGTTACAATTAATTGGCGGGTCTCCTTTTTTCTCCTTTCTTTTCCCTGTCATCTGCTCAATCCCATTAAGTGGTGATGAATCTGGAGGTATCAAACTTCACTTCAAGAGAGATAGTTGCTTAAAAACTCAATATCTTAAAAATATGATGAAAGTTCTCTAATAAGTTAATGAGGTCATAGGCTTGTCTTTAAAAAAACTGAAACTTCAAAAGACTCTGAGACCAGAAGAACAAGATGGTGCCTGGTTACCACTATCAACAGCCCTGAAAGAATCACAGTAGAAGGGTCTGGACAGAGTGGGAAAATATGTGGAACAAAACTCAAAATTCATAATAAAAAGAAAGACCAAGCTTACTGGTCAGAAAGAGACTGGGGAACTGGAGATTTTGACCCTCTACCAATGTACTGGACTGCAAAGTCAGTTTGATCTAAAAGGTCAGCAGTTCAAGCTCACCAGCTGCTCCTTGGAAACTCTGTATGGTCACTCTGGGTCGGAACTGACTCCATGGCACTTAACAACATCACCCTTCAGGTCTGGAAAGGAACTCATCCTTGTGGCCCAATTTTCAGCCAAGCAGTAGATGGGGGGAGAGGGAGGATGGCCACAAACAACACTAGTAAGGTATGCTCACCATGAAATGGGCAATCATTCACAATCAAAAGGGCAGCATTTTCCTAGGGACAAAGTTGACAGGGATAGGAAGGGGGCTGGAATGCAAATAGGAAGCACAGGGAGGAAGCAAGATACTGTTGTTGCAGGGAGGGCATTGCAGTCATTGAGATGAAACAGTTTTTTGTAGTTGTTGTTGAACACAAAGCTGATGATCTACTCTGCAAATCTGCACTCCATTCACAAGAAAAAGGTTTTTTAAAAAAAGTTTCAGTATGAGACGGATTTGATACTTAGAAAATTACAAACTCATAAAACAGTTTGATTAAACTTAGAGACTTTGAAGTCTAGGACAGCAGGACATAGTAGCACATGACAATCAGAATTTTGCATAGACTAATGATGAAAAACTAATGACTGTAATTCCTACCCCTTTTAAGTTAATTATTAATAACTTATAGATTATGGTGGTGGTGGCTAGGTGCTGTGGAGTCGGTTCCAACACATAGTGACCCTGTATAGCATTTCAGAGACTTATAGATGTATTGGTTGTACTCTTATAGAACCATTAGTTTTCATACTTTTATGGTATAATGTACATGCTTTTATTTCATGCATGCATGAGATTATGTTTGATTTTGCAGTCCAAGAAGACTTTTTAAAAATAAATCTTTTTAATACCAGGCAGGACTCCAATCTCAACTGAAAAGAGTACTCTCAGAAATAAACGCATCCCACAAGGATTACGAGCTCAGCATTGCCAATGGTGTGTTTGCAGAAAAGGTGTTTGACTTTCATAGGGTAAGTGATGCCTTCTGTGTATAAGAGCTAGTTTGACTCTGGATTTGATGCTTACTCAATACATCATCTGAATGAAGACTTGCATCTTTTTATTGTGCCATAACAGAGTGAATTGTAACCCCTCTTATCTGTGCAAGATTATGTTGCTGGGTGTTTTAAAAAAATCATAATTCTGCTTGCAATGCACTTTACTTTACTCAACTAACCCACATATTCAGGAGCTCTGGTAGCGTACTAGTTACGAATCGAGCTGCAAACCTCAAGGTCAGCAGTTCGAAACCGCTCCGCGAGAGAAAGATGAGGCGATCTGCTCCCGTAAGGATTTACAGCCTCGGAAACCCTGTTCAGGGTCGCTATGGGTCGAAACCGACTCGACGGCACTTAACAACAACAACAACAACCCACATATTCAGGGTGACCAGACTGTTGAGCTATAATTAGGCTGAGGGAGAACAGACGGCCCATTTAGGGCCTATTTAGGGGTATGTATTGGGTAGCGTAGTGGTTACGAATCGGGCTGCGAACCTTAAGGTCAGTGGTTCGAAACTACCAGCCGCTCCGCGGGAGAAAGATGAGGCTTTCTACTCCCGTAAGGATTTACACCCTCGGAAACCCTGTACAGGGTCGCTATGCGTCGGCTCCGACTCGAAGGCACTTAACAACAACAACAACAACAACAATTGGCTCTGGTGGAGTCCTGGTGTGGAGCTGTGTGTTAATGTGTCCGTCAGACTGCAAAGCCGTTTGAACTGCAAGGTCGGCGGTTCAATCTTACCAGCTGCTCCTCGGAAAACCTATAAAGGGGTGCTATGGGTGGGAACCGACTCAACGACACTTAACAACAACAACATTGGCTCTGGTGGTGCAGTGGTCAAGTATTCAGTGACTAAACAAAAGGTCAGTGGTTCAACTCAAAAAGAGGTTCCAGGTGAGACAAATGGTGACTTCTTTTATAAAGAGTATAACCTTAGAAACCCTATAAGGAGGTTCTCTGTCCTGTAGGGTGTCCAGGAGACTGGAATGGTTCGACAGTGATGGGATTTGGTGTGGGCAGCAGAGGAAATATCTAACCATTTTCTTGAGCTTTGGGTCAACTGGGACAGCTTTGCATCCCCCCTGCTGAGTTCTCTCTCTCCATTTCTTTTTTCTCATCCGTGCCCTTTCATCTCTCCTTCCAGCAGTTACTTACCTTTTCCATGAGATCACTTAGGAGTTCCTGGTAGGCATGATTAGGTTAGGATTCCAGATAGCACATTGGTTAAAGGGCTTGGTTGCTAACCAAAAGGTCAGTGGTTTGAATTCACCTGGAGAAAGATGTGGCAATCTGCTTCCATAAAGATTTATAGCCTTGAAAGCCGTATAGTCAATTCTACTGTACCCTTTAGGGCCATTGGGAGTAGGAATTGACTCAATGGCTTGATTTTACCTTTATGTGATTAGATTAGGCAGACCAACTGTCAGAGGAGCAGTCCAGACCCAGTACAGGTGGTGAATGGATTCATCGGGACTCAGTAGACTAAAATTTAACATCACTGCCTTTGTATTAGGACTGTATCTGTCATTGCATCCTGCCCAGCCAAAGATCAGTGGGGCCCAGAAAGCACTTACAGCCTATGGGCTGCTAGCCTAAGGCCACAGTTAGGAAGTACCAGTTGTTCCATTGGAGAAAGATGAGGATCTCTGCTCTTGTAAAGATTTACAACATTGGAAATCCTATTCAGGATGGCTAAGAGTTGGAACCAACTCCACAGCACATAACCACCACCACCATCATGTTCAATACATACTTTGAAACCGTCATTACTGTGACAACAAGAAGCTGCTTCCCTAGTTAGTACTATTTAAGCAACACAGTGACCATGATTCTCTGGGCATGTTTGGTCTCCCTTTTAATTATCCACTTCTTAGACAACCACGTAATTCCACCTCAGTGACACCTTTGGACTTATCTCCACCTGCATCTTTGCCAGCTCTCTGTGTTCCACCCAATCATTACTTCTCCCTTTGTCTGTCACCCACTCAAATTCTTTACCCCTTCTCAGCACCACACCCCATTCCTTTGTTAGCTTGGCAATTACAAAGCATTGGGCCACTCTTTTTTTTTTTTTTTTTAACTTCCCCAAAGTTTCCTACACAAGCTTCACAAGGGCCACTCTCTAGGTGCAGCCCTAGTGTCTAGTCCCACACACCCTTCTGTGTCCCCAAGGAATTGTCAACTCTTCAAATTGGAAGCTGATCTGTCCATCATGATACAATAGATAGCAGATCCCCATGTTCATCTGGCACTCATTGTATGTAAAATCACATCCGGAAGTGCAGTAAAGTACAATATGATCAAGAAAACAGAAAACAGAGACACTACCACTTCCCCTCCCAAATATTGAGGTACAGTTAGTACCACATTTCTAGTACTACTTTTGATTAAAAAATATGACTGTCAGCTTTCCTTATTCAGGTCCGTATAAAATTGATAATCTACAAGGTATTTATTTATACTTGGTTTAACTACTACTCACATTTGAATAGAAATGAGTTTATGAAAATTGACAGCATTAGTAATAATATTTTGTAAATTCTCATTATAATAACTATGGTATCCTTGAATACCCAACCAAAACAATAGCAACAACAAAAACTCTGTCATGGAGTTGATGCCAACTCACAACAACACTATATGGCAGAGTAAAATTATTTCATAGGATTTCCAAGGTTATAATCTTTACAATAGACTGCCCCATCTTTCTCCCATGGAGCTGCTGGTGGGTTTGAACCAATGGTCTTTCAGTTAACCCACTGTGCCATCCAATCACTATTCCTGGTACATTGTTCTTCTCTCAATCCATGCTACAGATGCCTTGGGTCTTGTTTCTGTGACTGTTGTTCATTATTCCTCCATATTCTGCCACCATTTCAATGTCACTGTGGGATACCCACCAAACGTCCCTTAGTACAGTTTCCTAACCTGTCCATACCATTTTAATAACCGATGCCCAAGGCCACACCCTGGAACTCCTCAATACCCAGGCTGCTCCACTTCTGAAATCTACAACTCTAATTTCCTCTTTTATGGCCACAACACCCTATACTTCTCTAGTGCTTTCATTCTTTCACTTCCACTCAACCAGTTCTTCAGCAGCATTGGGTTGACCAATCTCTTGGCCTCTCCATTTTCTCTCATTGTATCATCTCTCTCCTACCTTCATTTCCATACCAAATTACCCTATGTATTCATTCTTTAACCACTCTGTTACTAATTCACTCCTTCCTGCAACAGTCTCAGTATTCCTCAGCCCTCCTGTCTGAGCTATCGAATGATACTCGTGGAAACCCTACAATTATGCAGTTATCACTATAGTATCATGGTCTCCCAATGCAGCTAGCTTTGGAGTTGGTGCCCAATAGTCATCTTTTGTTTCCCTAGTAATTTTTTCTTACGATAGCTATGAAAAGTTTTCTTCTTTCAGTACCGCCCCCCCACAACCCTTTACATCCATTATAAATCTCAAATGAAGGTCTTGTCTACTTGATAGAGAAAAATAAAATGTAAGGCACCTCCATATTTCTGCCCATATGAGTTTTGACGATAATTTCAGAGGAAAGAAGTTCTTGGATGGTCAATTCCTCCATCACTTTTCTCCCTCCTATTGCCTCCCAGTTCCTCGGTGGTCTGGTTCCATCAGTGTTTCTCCTGGTTTTCAATCACTTACTTACTTATTCCTTACAATGTAAAAGGATGCTCAAGGTGCACACACTTTCTCAAACTCTCTCTCTTTTTTTAAAAAATCTCCCCTCCCCCAGCTCCTTCATAATTATCTTCCCATTTCCCTATTTCTCACTCTGACAATCTAAGTTTGGAAAAAATCAAACCTCTTCAAAGAGTGGTATATACGTGCTGAGTCTATTTGTCACCTTCTTTGTTTTTCCACCCTTGGCAATCTAGTTTCGAGCTCATCTGTTCTCATAAAACTTTTCCTATGAAAG
This sequence comes from Chrysochloris asiatica, assembly GCF_000296735.1. Lineage (NCBI taxonomy): Eukaryota > Metazoa > Chordata > Mammalia > Afrosoricida > Chrysochloridae > Chrysochloris > Chrysochloris asiatica. The sequence goes on from NW_006408539.1 coordinate 17,154,080, forward strand.
AGACTAATGACCCCCACATGGACACTTAAACTCTGAAAGCTTCTAGGGTTTTATCTGTCTGCTTCTTCATAGTTTGAACCCCACAGGCACTCCCCAACACTCTTCCCACTTATAGTTCCTATGACATTAATTTCTCCTGGTTTTCTGCCTTCCTTTCTGGAAACTCCATCTTAGAATTATTTGCTTACCTTAACTCTTCCACCCATCCATACATTTCTAGTTTTCCTCAGGACTGTGCTCTCAGATATCTTCCAACTTTTTGTCTCCATCTTACATAAGGAGACTTGTCAATTCTACCAGTTTACAGTTCCTTGATGTTGCCATCCATACCTCTGCAGCATGCCACAGCTGTGTGATATGTCATTCCACACCTCTCGGGGCTAGTCTCATGGTCTCTAGTGAAGTTTCTCTAGCAGGCATCGTAGGCATCCCAACATACTGTCTCTCTCACACCCAGATATTTTCTTTTTCTGATGTCCTCTTTTCATGCCTGGTTCCCCAGCTGTCTGAGTTGTCTTTGACACCCCTCTTTCCCTTTCAACCTATGATAGATCTGACTGCAACCTCCACCCCAAAACCTAGCGGCCAGTCCATTGAGCCTTATTTCATTTACTCAATCCAAGTTTAACCATTCCCTATTTTAATGGCTCTCTAGAACTGTTCCCTAGAGAAAGAAAACATCATCCAGAGTTTCAAATTTTTTTATTGAAAATTTCATATACAATGTTAATCATTGAATGGAGAGTTACAAGTCATGCCAGAAGTTAAAAAAGAAAGACTGAAAAGAAATAGAAAAGAATAAATGAAAGAAGACTTATAGGATACCCATCACGGACATCTTTAGACACAATTTAAAAAATAACAATGATGATTAAATCTTTTAATTCTTCCACACTCTTCCTTATTCATTGCCCAGCTTTCAAATGCATATGAGGTGGTTAAAAATACCAACATCTGGAGCATGCTGTTGTTATTGTTAAGTGCCATCAACTCAGTTCTGACTCACAGTGAGCCTAGATGGAGTTTCCAACGAGCGGCTGGTGGGTTTGACCTGCCAACCTTGCAGTTCAAGCTGACGTTTTGGTCCAGTGCATTATCCTGCTGCACTACATCAGGATATGGACCATAAATCTGCTTAAATATTAGCTGATAAAATAATAATGGCATGCTTGTGGGTTTATAATACATTTAGGATTAAAATAGATGACAATAGCAACAAAAGGTAAGTTGGGGGAATAGAATAAAGCAGTTATAAAATTCTTATATTACCTGGAAATTATTGAAGTCTGAATTGTATATTGCTGTTGTTAAGTGCCATCAAGTCAGTTCCAACTCATAGCGACCCAATATCGTGTTTTCAATGAGTGGCTGGTGAGTTTGAACCACTGACCTTGTAGTTCAAATTGACTTTGCGATCTAGTGCTTTATACCACAGTGCCACATCAAGAATATATATTATAATCTATACTAATAAAGCATACAAAAATAACCAGCTAATGAAATGAAATAAAGGAATGTAAAAGTACTGAATTACTTCCGGGGCAATATGGCCAAGTAGGCAGATGTACTGAGTAACAGCAGTCCTTGCTCTCAGTGAATCTGCCAACTGGGAGACAAAGTACAAGAACAAACTGACAAAGTACAAGAACAAACTGACAAAGTATAAGAACAAACTGACAAAGTACAAGAACAAACTGACAAAACCAAAAAAAAAAAGAGAGATAGAAAAATTGGAACCCATACAAAAACAGCAATTAGAAAACTAGAAGATGAATATCAATACTTCAGAAATAGATAAGACATTGAAAGGACAAAGAAGTAAAGTTGAATCAATGGAAGGCTGAACTTGTGAGCTTGAAGACAAATCTTTCAATATTTATCTGCTAGAGGAATAATCATCAAAAGAAAAGCAACAACCACAAAAAATCTAAAGAAAGTTCAAGGTGTATGTGGGACACAATCAAGAGGAATAACTTATGTATGATTATTCCTCTAGAAATAAGGATGTATGATATCATCCTTATGTATGATGTTCTCTTCCAGAACAGGAAGAGATCAAAATTCAAAAAAGAATCATATAGATAATTGCCAGAGAGCTGTTGGAAGAAAATACCCTAGTCTCATGAAAGATGAGAAGATATGCATTCAGAAAGTTGAATAACCTCCAAATAAGATAGACCCCATGAGAAAAGGACCAAGACATATTATAATCAGACTTTTCATAACCAAAGACATGGAAAGAATCCTGAGAGCAGTTTAGGACAAACAGTTGCCTGCAAAGGAGAACTAATAGGATTAAACTCTGATATCTTAGCAGAAACTAGGCAAGACCAGAATGAAATTACATATATAAACTCTGAGAGAAACAATTGCCAAGTAACAATCTTTGATCCAGCAAAACTGTCCATCACATAAGATGAAGAAATTAGGACATTTACAGATAAGCAAAATTAAAAGAAACTGTAAAAACCAGACAAAGCTTTAAAAAAATATGAGCCATAATTAATTGGACAGAAGACAACAACAGTAGACAGTAATGTGAGCTTGACCTATATGACAATATCACCCCAAACTCAGATACAGAAGTATTCAAATTCAAACAAACCTACAAGGCTGAAAATAGGGAACCAGAGATACCAGCTTGTGATAAAAAACAAACAAATTTATAATGTAAAAAATGGGAATAATGTAGTAACAGAACTTCTAAATGATGAAGAAATCAAGATTTCAAGAAAAAATAAAATAAATAAAAATAAGTAACCCTAAAAAACCTTAACTCCTAGTCCTAGCTCAAATTTTACTCCTAATACTAACCCTACACCTAACCATAACCATAACACTACAAGAAGTCCTAGTCTTAGTCTGGACTTACCCATAGTCTTAACCCTACCATCCCTTCCCCCAAAGGAACACATGATAGGTTTGAACTGCTGACCTACAGGTTAGTGTCTAGTGCTGATCCTACAAAGCCACAAACTATCATAATCATGGAGTCCTGGTGTGGTGCTGCAGGATAATGCACTAGACTGCAAGGTTGGCAGTTCAAACCCACCAGCTGCTCCTCAAACCCTAGGCAGGGTTGCTGAATTGGAACGGACTGGACGTCACCTAAGAACAATAATGTCTATAAACAAAATTGAGTTCCAACCATTTCAACAAAGGAACTTCCATGCCATAGTGTTTCATCAGTGAATTTCTCAAGTATTTAAGGTAAATGTAACACTGGTCTTACACAAATTTTGTTGCTGTTATGTGCCCTTAAGTTGGTTCCGACTCATAACAACCATGTGTATAGTTTCCAAAGAGTGGCTGTTGAGTTTGAATGGCTGACCTTGCTGTAATATAGCAGTTCAGTGCTTATGCTACAGCACCACGCCAGGACTCCTACACAAATTTTACACATATTAAAAAAGAATCATTTCCAACTAGTTTCAAGAGACAAGCGTGATCTTGGTACTAAAATCTGACAAAGTTGCTATAAGAATGTCAATTACAAACCAAGCTCTTTCATAATCTTAGATGAAAAATATTGAAGCAAATTAAATACAGAAATATACGACAGATGATACAGATGAGAAAAATAAGGCAACATAATTAAGTTGTATTTTAAAAGTCAATTTCAACTTAATTGCACACAGCTTACCTTAGTTTGACTTCTCCTAAAGCAAAGTCTTGGTGCTGGTCTGCAAGGCCAGTTAGAACCACAAGGTCAGCAGTTCAAATCCACCTGCTGCTCCTTGGAAACCCTATGCAGGATATGGATTGGGACCAACTTGATGGCACTTAACAACAACAAAACAAAGCTTGCAATAAATACTTACAGATGAATAATGGATAATTCTTCTGAGAGCATACACCTGGGGAACAAAAAATGGGACAAAAGGACTGAAACAGGAAAGAAGAGTGAACCAATTCAAAGATAAGCTAATGCTTTGTTCTATGTGGAGCTGTAGGATAAGCACTGGATGGCTAACCTGAAGTTCAGCAGTTCAAACCTACCAGCCACTCCTCAGAAACCTACTTCCAAAAAATTAACATTGAGAACCTATAGAGTACAATTCTACTCTGACACACATGTAAGAGCCATGACTGCAATTCGTTTTAGGTTTTTTTTTTTTTTTTTTTTTTTTTAAGTGTATATGCTTTGATGGTGGTGACTTATAAATACAAGGATTGTATTCTTATTTATAGAACTACATTGATTGTGCTGAAAAATTATACAATGCCAGAGTGGAACGAGTTGACTTTACAAATGATGTAGAAGACACCAGATATAAAATTAATAAATGGATTGAAAATGAGACACATGGTGAGTGAAATGCTCTATTGTTTTATACAGTTATGTGTGAATACTGAGAACCTCCTCACTTAAAGCGGTGAGTCTTTCTTGTATAGAAGGAATCCCCCTTAATCCAAAGTAATGATCACTGTTATTTAAAATTGTTTAATATTTGCTGCAGTGTAGTTTTGAGTGATTTTAATAATTTCAATGCTTTGTAAAAAGCAAAAACCAAGCTTTTTGCTCACAAGTCTATTCTGTCACATCGTGACCCTTACAGGGTGGGTTGAACTGACCCCTAGGGTTCCCCAGGCTGCAGTCTTTGAAGGAGTCCTTGTGTGGCACTCTAGGATAAGCACTGGACCGTAAGGTCAGTGGTTCAAACCCACCAGCCACTTCTCAGAAACCCTATATAGGGTTAATATGAGTCGGAACTGATTCAATGGCCCTTAATAAAACAACAGCAATCGTATGGAAGCAGACTGCCACATCTGTCTCCCATGGAGTCATTGCTGGGTTTGAACTGCCGAAATTCCTGTTAACATCCAAGTGCTTAACCACTGCACACACAGGGCTCTTTTAATGCTTTCTGCTTTCCAGAAATCTAATCTTTTACATTGTATGATTTGTTTGGGAAACAAACAGATAGCAAGACAAACACATACTATGGCCATTTCATTACTATGGCCATTTCATTAATTAATGATATGAGGAGACAATTTACTTAATTAACTTTGATAGATAATATTTAGTTATTGACCAAAAACTAACAGAAGACTACAGGGCATTATTTCCAATGGACACAGCATAATATTCTTTTATAACAGTCAATCCATCTGTTTTAGTACTGGGTTGATTTTAATTTCATGTTTACCTTCTGGACTGAACCTCATTTAAATTATGATATTCTACAGTTTGAAAAATATAGTTTCATACCATTGTTTTTTAAAAAAGTCCTTAAAGATATTAGTTAACTATTCACTTTAAAATTCTTTTCAACATTTATAAAAACAAAATATGAGGCAAAGATAGTTCCTTCCAGAAAAATAATAATGATGGCATTGATAATAAACAACCCACGAGAAACTACTGTAAAGCTACTTTGTAAAAATTATGTGCATGATTTGGTTTACTCCTCACAGAATCTCTATGAGGCAGACACTACCATGTTTTCTGTTTCCTGTCAAGGAAAGTGATTGCATCTAAGTCAGCAATCACAAAAGAACAAAGACTAAGTAAGAGGACTGTGGCAAAAAGTTCAGAAAATATTATCTTGATAAAAGAAACATTCTCTGGCTGTTACCAGGGGTGAGAGGGAAGGGGAAATTATTCATGGGCTAGAGGGTGCAGATATGTTAGTAGGTATGATGAGGAAGGCAATATATAGCAAGAGGGAGGTTGGCAGAGGGAAGATGAAAGTAGTGGAAAATACAGGGAGAAATGCAAGAGCTAAAGTGAAGAGATGTAAATACTTAAATACTGTTAACTGATGGTTCATGGAGGGGATTGCAGTCATTGTAATGAAACAAAGTGTATGATTTGTTGAATATAAAGCTAATGATCTTCCCTATAAATCTTTACTCAATTCACAATAAAAGGTTAAAAAATGAGAGCGAGTGAGAATAAGTCCCATGTCTCGCACTTTTGATACTGAATCGAGTTAGCAAATACATATATTTTGTTCAGAGTACAAATCAAGTTCAAGCCTTAGGGAAAGAAACCACTAGCTTTGGAAGTAGAACATTAAGAAAATGACAATGAATGGATTTCCTGATTTGTTTTGTATTAAAGCAAAACAGTAGCTAGAACTGAGTTTTCAGTTGTTCTCAAAGTGCACCGATCAACCCCCCATGATACCAGCTGCTTCAACGGCCTTTTGGGTGATTTGCCTCTTTTGCGGACTGTGAGACCAATAATAACCTGGACCAGGTTTTCCTTCTTTGCAATTTCAGAACCCAGACTAGTGCATTGCATCTAGCAAAGACCTTCCCAGTGTGGTGTGAAGGAAGAAACTGGCCCTTCCAACTGATGGAGTTAAATGTGGAGTGCTGTCTTGACCAGGGTGTCTGATCACAGCCATCCTGACAGTTTGGTGTCTCTGAGCAGGGATCCTGGGTCTTGTCTCCCTGAGTTGGACCCCAACTGTCATTGCTTTCTTGATGTATGACTTTGTACAGAGTAATGTCTTTGTACCTCAGCTTCCTTGACAGGAAACCGAAAACATGGTAATGTCTGCCTCATAGAGATTCTGTGAGGAGTAAACCAAATCGTGCACATAATTTTTACAAAGTAGCTTTACAGTAGTTTCTCATGGATTATTTGTTACCAATGCCATCATTATTATTATGCAGTAAGAAAAATACCTCAGACAATTGATTTTTAAAAACATTAAAAAATTTTTTCCTTTAAAAATTGACGTTTTTCCACAATGGACTTTCAAAAGGCAAAATCAAGAACGTCTTCCGTGAAGGCAGCATCAGTTCTTCCGCTGTCATGGTGCTGGTGAATGCTGTCTACTTCAAAGGCAAGTGGGAATCGGCTTTCACCAAGAGTGAAACACTGAAGGGCCGTTTCAAGTCTCCCAAGGTATGTGCTGCCCCTCCTCATTGTCGGGGTTTTTACCCCAGCACAGTTCCTCCTTCACAGGAATTGAGAGGAGCGGACTCAATGGCAATGAAAACCCAAGTGGTATGTCTAAATTGACAAGTGGTATCTACAGTTTAATACTGAGCACATTCCCCCCAAGGTAAATGGGGGGTATTAAAGGTGTGGTGCTGTAGGATCAGCACTGTAGGATGAGGACTGTCAGACAAGCACTGGACTGCTAACTAGAAGGTTGGTGGTTCAAATCCACCAGCTACTCCTCAGAAACCCTTCATAGGAGTCGCTATGACTCAGAATCGGCTCGACGGCACTTAACAACAACAAACAATAGTTTGTAAGATTAAAAAGAAGTTTTTTTTATAAGACCTAGATTTTTTATTGGAGTCCTGGTATGGCATTGTAGGATCAACACTGGACTGCAAGGTCGGTTTGAACTTCAAGGTTGGTGGTTCAAACCCACTAGCTGCTTCTCAGAAACACTATTATACAGGGTAGCTATGAGTCAGAACTGACTCAACGGTCCTTAATAACAACAGCAACAAATATTTTCAAGAATTAAAAATTTTTTTATAAGACCTAGTTCTTAAATTCTATAGCTTTGATAATGCTATTCCGTATTTTATTTCTGGTGAGAGAAAGATGCATAGCATTCATTGAAAAAAAGTATTACCATTATTTAATAATTATGCATTTCAATACTCTTATAAATACTTACTGATGAGACATTAAATGTAAGACAATGTATTAAGTGCAAGGCATGTTAACTCACATAATCTTCATAATATTCCTAGTAGGGACCACTACCACCCCCATTATATAGATGTAGAAGTGGAGGCCCAGAGAAAGAGCTAGCCCAAGCTCCCACAGCTGGGGAGTTGACAATTTAGGCCTGAAACCCTGCTTCTGTGTTTTCACTGCTATGGCATGTACCCAAATTCATGGTACTTGGTCAATAAGTAAAACAAGGATGAGCTTAGAAGTATTGACTTATTTATTGTTAATTGATTTTCAGTGTCCTGGAAAAGAAGTTCCCATGATGCATCAAGAACAGAGGTTCAATTTGTCTGTCATTAAGGACCCAGCCATGCAGGTCCTGGAGCTCAGATACCATGGTGGTATAAGCATGTATATCCTGCTGCCCGAAAGTAACATCAAACAAGTAAGTTACTACCTCCACTTTCACCATTGAGGAATAAGACAACTTTTTAATACAGTCTTAAAAAAATACATTATTTCATTTTTTTCTTGTTGAAAATATACACAGCCAAGCAGACACTAAGCCAACAATTTCTAGATGTATAATTCAGTGATGTTGATTACATTCTTCAAGTTGGACAACCACACTGACCCTCTTTTCTGAATGATTCCTCCGCCATTAACATAAACTCACCGCCCCCTAAGCTTCCGTTCTAACTTTTCCAGTTGCTTTGCTTGTTTGGTTTCATATAGATAATTCTTTAGAAGAAACTAATGCAGAAAGAAAGCATCAAGAGAAGATGGAAGGAATACACAGTCACTGTACCAAAAGGAAGTAGTTAATGTTCAACCATTTCAAGAGGTAACATATGATCAAGAGCCAATGATACTGAAGGAGGAAGTCCAAGGTGCATTGAAGAATTTGGCAAAGAATAAGATACCAGGAATTGATGGAATAAAAATTGAAATCTTTCAAGAAAGTGAGGTGGCCCAGGAGTCACTCACTCATCTCTGTCAAGAAATTTGGAAGACAACTATCTGGCCGACTGATTGGAAGAGATCCATATTTGTGCCCATTCCAAAGATAGGTGACCCAAAGGAATATGGAAATCATCAGACAATATCTTTGATATCCCATGCGAGTAAAGTTTTGCTCAAGGTAATACAGAAATGGCTACAATCATATATCGACAGAGAACTTCCAGAGGTTCAAGCTGGATTCAGAAGAGGCCGTGGAATGAGGGATATCATTGCTGATGTCTGATGGATCTTGGCTGAAAGCAGAGAATATAAGAAAGATGTTTACCTGTGCTTTCTTGACTCCACAAAGGCTTTAAATTGTGTGGATCATGACAAGGTATGGACAATATTGCAAAGTATGAGTATTCTGGAACACTTAATTGTGCTCATGAGGAATCTGTACCTGGACCAAGAGGCAGTTGTTCGAACAGAACATGGCAACACTGAATGTTTTAAAATTAAAAAAGGTATGCAACAAGGTTGTATTCTTTTACCATATTTATTCAACCTGTATGCTGAGCAAATAATACAAGAAGTTGGGTTCTATGAAGAAAAACGTGGCGTCAGGATTGGAGGAAGGCTCATTAACTACCTGCAATATGCAGATGATACAACCTTGCTTGCTGAAAGTGAAGAGGACTTAAAACATTTACTGATGAAGATCAAAGAGCACAGCCTTTGGTATGGATTACATTTCAATGTAAAGAAAACAAAAATCCTCACCACTGGACCAATAAACAACATTTTTATCAATGGAGAAAAGATTGAAGTTGTCAAGGACTTCATTCTTCTTGGACCAACTATCAACACTCATGAAAGCAGCAGTCAAGAAATCAAATGAAGTACTGCATTAAGTAAATGTGCTGCACAAGACCTTTTTAAAGTGTTGAAGAGCAAAGATGTCAGCTTGAGGACTAAGGTGCACCTGACCCAAGCCATGGTATTTTCAATAACCTTATATACATGTGAAAGCTGGACAGTGCATAAGGAAGATTGTAAAAGAATTGATACTTTGAATTATGGTGTTGGAGGAGAATATTCAAAGTGCCTTGGGCTACCAAAAGAACCAATAGATCCATTTTGGAAGAAATGCAGCCAGAGTGCTTCTTGGAGGCCAAGAAACTTCATCTCTCATATTTTGGACATATTGTCAGGAGGGACCAGTCACTGGAGAAGAATATTTTTGGTAAGGTGGAGGGTCAGAGAAAAAGAGGAAGACCCCCAGTGAGCTGGATTGGCCAAGTGGCAGTATTGATGGACTCAAGCGTGGCAACAGTAGTGAGGTTGGCCCAGGATCGGGCAGTGTTTCATTCTGCTGTGCATAAGGTTGCTATGGGTTAGTACAGACTCGATGGTACAACAACAACAACAACAATGCTCAAGGCAGACATCCTTTACTAACTAAGCTACACTATTGTTTTTGATTTAAAGAAAAACTCACTGGATGTTTTTGGTTTAAGGTTTAGAGAATTTTCTCAAGACAGTTGTTGGAGAGTTCATCCAGCCTCTTTGGGTCCAGAAAGTCTCTACTCTGTGAGGACTTAAAATTACATTCTGCAGTCTGCATTTCTTCCCCTTCTGATCAGAATTCTTCTATAGAACCTTTGATCAGAATGTTTAGTAATGGTAGCCAGTCATCATGACTTTTAGGATACTCTTGATTGTCTGTATATCCATTGGCTTTACGATTTCAGATTTTTGTAATATTAAAGACTTATTCATTTGACAAGTATTTAAAGTGAGTCTATTATATGCCATGGCACACACAACCACCACCACCATGTTATGTGGCAGGCACTGTTCTAGATGTTGAGATTTCTTTGCCTCTGCTTAGGACAATTTGAGATAAATAGCTGTAAAGTTGGAATCTTCAAAATCTCAGTTATGGAGGCCCCAAAGGCATGAGTTTGGGTATTGGCATGTACTCATGAAAAGAATTGGGTACCACTGGCATTTTGATCGACTGGGCATCTTACAACAGATATGACATGACAGCGTTTTGAAGTCCTGGTTTTTAAGAATGAAATGTACTGGTCTCCACCTGTGCCGCTGTTCTGTAACGTTGGGGTTGCTCTGTGACTGAAGCAGTAGGAGCAGGCGGCCAGCACAGTTGAGGGAACCAGATGCTATCACTGTGTCTCAGAGCTCCGCTGCTTCTCCTGGATTTGGCTCTCCTGCCTGTAACCTTCAACCTCAGGGGTCTAGAACTCATTTCTCTTCTCGGAATTCACAATCAAAGGTAATAATATGTACCAGGCCATGTGCCATGCACTTCATTGGTATCATCTGATTTGATCCTTACAACAACCTTGTAATGTAAGGAAAGGAGATCCATGGAATTAGTCATCTGATAGTGACCAAACTAAGAAAACCAAACCAGTTGTCACAGAGTCTCTTACATACGATGACCTGCATATGGCAGAGTAGAACTATACCCCAGAAGATTTCCAAGGCTGGAGTCTTGGTGTGCCACTGCAGGATGACCACAGGACCACAAGGTCGGTTTGAATTACAAGGTTGGCAGTTCAAACTCACCAGCCGCTCCTTGGGATCCCTATACTAATTCATTATGGGTCGGAACTAACTCCATGGCACTTAACAACAATAACAGCACCTCTCAGTACCACATCACCAAGTCTTTCTTTTAAGGTCCCTCTAAGTGGGCTCCAACTGCCAATCTTTTGATCTGTAGTTGAGTGCTTAGCCATTTTTAACCATTTACTCCACACTTTGGGATATATATATATATATTGTTGTTGTTAAGTGCCGTCGAGTCGGTTCCGACCCATAGCGACCCTGTACAGGGTTTCCGAGGGTATAAATC
>NW_006408539.1:17165912-17169736 GCF_000296735.1 Chrysochloris asiatica
GTTCTGACTCATAGCGATCCTGTATAGGGTTTTTGAGAAGTGGCTGGTGAGCTTGAACCGCCAACCTTTCAGGTCAAACTGACATTGCAGTCCAGCACATTAATCTACAGCACCATACCAGGACTTATATATATGGTGGTGGTTAAGTGCCATGGAGTCTGTTCTGATTCATAGCAACCCTGTATAATATGTATAGTATACATACTTAAACACAAATATCCAATTTACCACATGGCTTAGTTAAGGTTGTTGTTGTTCTGTGCCGTGGAGTCGGTTCCGACTCATAGCGACCGTGTACAGGGTTTCCGAGGCTTGTAAATCTTTACAGGAGCAGAACACCTCATCTGTCTTCCGAAGAACAGCTGGTAGTTTCGAACTGCTGACCTTGTGGTTCGCAGCCCGATTCGTAACCACTATGCTACCAGAGCTCATACCATATGTCTTGGTCATTGTTATTTTGTCTACTCCTTAACTTTATATTTCTAAATTGCCTTTCGCTTATTCCAACAGATTGAAAATAAACTGACCTTTCAGAATCTCATGGAATGGACCAATCCAAGAAAAATGCGTTCTCACTATGTTGAAGTGTTTCTTCCGCAGTTCAAGATAGAGAAAAACTATGAAATCAAGAACTATTTGAAAGCTCTAGGGCTGAGAGATATCTTTGATGAATCCAAGGCAGATCTCTCTGGCATAGCTGCGGGCGGTCGCCTGTATTTGTCGAAGCTGATGCACAAGTCATACATCGAGGTTACAGAGGAGGGCACGGAGGCGGCTGCGGCCACGGGAACAAACATTATGGAGAAGCAACTCCCTGAGTCGACGTTGTTCAGAGCAGACCACCCATTCTTGTTTTTCATTAGGAAGAAAAACATGATCCTGTTTAGTGGCAAAGTTTCTTGCCCTTGAAATTCAAATCGGTATCTATGTGCAACATACAGGGACCACCACAAGTGGATAGATTTTAGTTGGAAGTAGGTGGTATTTCCTCTTAGCTTGTTTCCTGCTAGCACTGCTCGCCAGATAATGTTGTTGACTTGACCCCTTTGAGATGCATGGTTGATTGTCTTGACCCCTGTTCTTAGCATTTCTACTACCACCTGCCTCACCCATTCCTAGCTTCATTGTGTTTCTACCCAGGCTCACTCACTTCTATGATTCTCCCAGGTAACCACACGTACACAGATCTGTGCATACATCTGGGAATTGTGGAGAGTGCGCTACTGTCCTGTGTTCATGGCATAGAACTGTCCTATGAATCGATGTGAAAATTTGATATCACAAATATTCAAGTTTCATTGTGAGTGATCTGGGAAATAAGCCAAGTTGTTGGGAATAAATATCTTTGCTAAGAAAACACATCTCACTTGAATTCAGTGTAAAATCAAAATCTACTGCCACTGTGTTGGTTTTGACTGATAACAAGTCTTTAAGGCAAAGTAGAAGCGCCCCACAGGGCTTCCAATGCTGCACATTTTTACAGAAGCAGACTCCCACACACTTTTCCTTTGGAGCAGCTGGTAGGTTTGAACCACCAGCCTTTCAGTTAGTAACCCAACACACCATACCACCAGGACCCCTTTTTTGCATAATATAGAGACTAAAAACATAGTATTTGGGGTTGTGAACTGACCACAATGTTTCATAAATATTCTTAAATTGACATATTTTGGCCTTTCTTTGCCAGGGGCTTAATATGTACATAGTTTTTCAAATGCTAATACTATCTTTGAACTGTTGGCAGATGTCATTTATAGTATATTATTCCATATGCTGCATTGTTTATGCAAAGGTAAGTCAAAAAGTATTGCTACTAGGATTCCAGTTCATACAAGCATGGGTTTATTCCCACCGATACATGTTTAGGCAAATCTCTGCAATCAACGGATGGAAGCAGCAAGTTCAGCAACACACTGGTCCTAGTTTCATTGTTGCTGTTGTAGTTAAGTGCTGTCTAGTCAGTTCCCACCCATAGTGATCCTGTAAAGCGTTTCCCAGGAGAGGGTGGTGAACTTGAACCACTGACATTGTAGCTCTTTGCATTAATCCACAATGCCACACCAGGACTCCGTTAGTTTCATTAGGGTGACTTTAAAACAAGATCCAATCAAACCGTGGATTCCATGAGGATCTGCTGGGACAGTTAAATTCAAGGCAGAGAGGTCAGTTCAGAAGGTTATGGCAACATTTTCAGGGGGGATTCCAAAGGAGTATCCTTGATGGATTTTCTCAAAGGATACAAGACAATCATGAGGGCTTAATATGAAAAAGTGATAATAAATTTGAAAAGTGTTGAGAAAAGGTCAGGAAAGTTGCTCTAGGAGCATTTTTCTATCACAGCAATGCACCTGCTTATGCTTCAAAGGTAGGAAGGATTGCCTTTCAAAAATTTCACTGAGAATACGTTCCCCAGCCACCTTCCAGCTCTAAGCTTTGCCCCTTCAGTCTTCTTTTTCTTCCTCAACCTCAAAGAACATTTGAAAGGGAAGGCGATCTGAGTCCTTTAAGGATTCCAAGATTGTTGTTTTGATATGGTGTAAGCATAGAGTGCAGTATGCTTTGGGGAAGGGGTAGAGAGATGGAAGCAGCACCCCCATAAGTATATAGATCTAGATGGAGGATATGTTAAGAAACAATAGCTTCATATTTTGATATTTTTGTTTAATAAAAGTGTCTATGATTTTATAGCAATACTTTTTGACTTACCTTTGCAAATTTTTTTCTCTATTTATAATAATAAAAATTAACACACCTGCACGCTATGATTGTATTCCTTTGATTAAATATGACATTATAATCACTTTCTTTGTTATCTAGTCCAAGCAAGCAAACAATGAAAAGAAAGGATGTTTTGAGTCTAATTTTGTTTGATGATAATTTGGTGAATGTTACCTTAAAAGATCTTTTCATAGGCTGATGAGCCTAGTTGTACATACTAGGATTTAAATTCATTAGGGAGAATGCTTTTAATATTGGCTTATATGATTATTTTTATTAATACGTAAGTAGTTTTCCATGACATATACAGATACATTTGGCAGAAGTAGACCATGCTGAGCTTATGTACGATTTTATAAACAACATCCTATTGGATTCTGTCTCCATCAAAAAAGACTTTTCTGTTGAACCTGGGGACTCAGAACCCCAGTAGCAGGGGATACCAAGATCAATTGGCATCACATAACCCACAAAGACAATGCTACACTTCCTACTTTAGTGCGTAATGACTGGGATCTTAAAAGCTCCTGAGCAGCCATCTAAGGTGCAACTATTGTCTGAAGGAAAGTATAATGATGAAAACGGAAGACACGTGGAAATAATAAGTCCCAAGGCCTAAAGGACCATGGGAACTTCATTCTCCATCACCCGAAGACCAGAAGAACTAGATAGTGCCCAGCTACCAATATCAACTTCTCTGAAAGGGATCACATTAGCAGGTCCTGGATAGAATGGGAGAATAACGTGGAACAAAACTCAAAATCATAAAAAGATAACAGGCTTACTGGTGGGACAGAGACGGGTGGAAATAGGAGACAATGACTCTTAGTTAACCTTCAGCGCTGGAACTGAACTCATCCCTATGGCTCAGTTTTCAGACAAACAAGGGACAGGTTTATGGGGCAATGGTAACTTGGGAAAGCTATGCACACCTTGTATTGGTCCATCATTTGAGATCAAAGGGGCAGTATTTACCCAAAGGCAAAGTTCAGAAAGGTTGGGAAAGAGGGAAAATGGAAAGCAGGAAGGGTGGAGAGGAAGTGGGATAAGTTATTTTGCATTAAGAGGATTGTAACTATTGGGATGAAACCTAATGTACATGAATT
>NW_006408539.1:17171937-17181416 GCF_000296735.1 Chrysochloris asiatica
TTCTGCTGCTATCAACATTGGTGTGCGTATATCTTTTCCTTGTGGGTAGATACCGAGCAAAGGGATTGCTGGATCGTAAGGTATTTCTATTTTCAACCTTCTGAGGAAACGCCATATTGTTTTCCAAAGAGGCTGGACCATTTTGCAATCCCACCAGCAATGTAAAACTGCTCTTCACCCAATTTACAATAGTTTAAATAAAAAAGGACTTTTCCCTGAATGTTGTCATTGCTGTTAAGTGCTGTTGAGCCGGTTGTGACTCATAGTTACCCTGTATAGGGTTCCGTAGACCTTGTGGTAAGCAGTCCAGTATTCACCCTACAGTACCACAGTAGGATTCCTTTCCAGGAGTCGGAACAATAAGTTAGGTTTCCTTTTAGCTTAGTCCTTGATTGTGGTGCTCAGACCCAGATTTGTCAGACACTTGGTTTTTAGCAAATTTTACAGACTCCATGAATGTGGCATGAATCTATAAATGTGACATGATTTAAAAGATGTCAAAACTTCCTTGACCAAAATATTGAAGCTATTAACATGCCACACTTGAAATAACTCTCATATCTTATAGAGACATTTAGTTGTTGTTGTTGTTAGGTACCATTGAGTCAGTCCTGACTCACAGTGACTCTCTACACAACTGAACAAAACATTGCCTGGTCCTTTGCCATCCTCACAACGTTGTTTGAGCCTATTGCTATTGCCACTGTGTCAGTCCACCTCCTTTGGGGTCTTCCTATTTTTTGCTGACCCTCCACTTTATCAAACATGATGTCCTTCCCCAGTGACCGGTCCTTCCTGAAAATTTGTTTGAAGTGTGAGAGACAAAGTCTCACCATCTTGGTTTCTAAGGAGCATTCTGGCTGTACTTTCAGATTCGTTTGTTCTTCTGGAAGTCCACAGTGCTTTTGATATTCTTCTCCTACAATATAATTCAAAATCATTGATCCTTCTATGATCTTCCTTAAAGAATGTATTTAACTGATTTGTCATTTCATGTGTTTCGAGAGGTACTGATTTTTCTAATTAAAACCATTCCTATTTATTGCAATTAAAAATAATATATCCCTTAGAGGATGGAATGAATGAAGGTAGATGCTGAGGATGACCATGCATGCCCCCAGGTCCCAGAACTATACTTGATATGTATCAGGGCTCCACAATGTGTCTGTGAATGCGTATGGTCATAAGTCCCCAAAGCGTGATCCAGGATGGAAGTGAATCGTCAAGGCAGGCTTTAGTATATGGCCAGGCCACTGAACTTATAGTGGATTTGTTATTATACATTTAATGATTTTATATCTTCCAGGGTCACATTTCTACCTTTTGCCTGTTAGCAGTAGATGTTTCTACAACTGTTTTCACTCTTACTCAAAATTCTTTCTATAGGATCCCGTCTGGTAGCTGGCTTCAATAATCCTTGCAGACATTCATCCAAACTCACAAATGCCTCGTGAATAAATGTCCTGCAGTAAAGCGGAGAATGGTCTGAGGTGAACCACTTCCCCATCCCTACTGATTTGGCTGCACCTTCTTGGGTGCCCACTTTTGTTTAATGACATAATATTATCAAAAAACCCAAGCTAAGAACTTCCAAGATTATCGCATTTATATTGGAACTGTTAGTTGGTAGTATCACTAATTTACCTCTGAATCGCTCCCCTTTTCTCCCTTCCCACCCACAGGCTGTAGTTTTGACTGCCTTACTTTTCTACATTATTATATGATCTGAGCAGCCTGCCGTTTGAGGTTCTTTTTCTCTCTTACTCCTAAACCCATAGCCATGGAGATATTTTTCTGTTTGTTTGTTTTTTCTTAAAAATCCCAGCTTCTTCCTGAATCACACATTAGGTCAAGCCATCTTCTTATAAAATACTGATGGCTCTGCATCATCCAAGGACAGAGTTCAGATTCTTTAGCATAGCATTCAAAACTTTCCATATTTACCCTAATGCCCATCCAGTTTGTTTTGTCTTGCCCTACCCAGGACATTAAACTTTAGACACCTTTCACTATTTGAAACCCAAGTTCATGATTCCATGCTCCTTGGTCTGCCTCCTTGAATGATGTGCTCTCCCTGTCTTTTTTTTCACAATGCCCATTGAATTGTTCAAGAACCTGACCACATTTCTGTTCCCTGTGGACATTTCCACTTGGTTGAATTCATACAATATAACTGCACATCCTTCAATCATAGTTGTTTTCAAATTAAAGAAGTCAGCTTGCACAGTAGACTAAGCATTGGACTGCTAACACAATGTTGGGGTTCAAATCCATAGGAGAAAGATGAGGCTGTCTTCTCCCATAAAGATTTACAGTTATCAGAAGCCCTAAGGGACAGTTAGTTTTGTAAGTCAGAATCTACTTTATAGCATTATATATTTATTTATTTATTGAAAGGAGAGGTAGGGTCCAATTTCTTGCTAGGTTTTGATTGTGTATGTTTATGAGGGTTCCTAGATTATAAACTCATTAAGGGCAGGATAAGACATATGAGAAAGGGCTGTTGAGTCAATTCCAACTCATAGTGCCCCTGTATAGGTTTTCTGAGGAACAGCTGGTGAGTTTGAACTGCTGACCTTGCAGTTCAAACCAACCTTCGGGTTCAGTGCATTAACCCACAGTGCCACACCAGGACTCACAGTGGTATAGCAGTTAGAGTGTAGTTATCATCTCCATGATGAGATTGAATAGGAAGCAATCACCTAACCATTTGATCTGATGTGATCAGCTCTGATCTGGTATCATTATCTGGTGTGCTGCAAATCCTCACTTCTATGTTTGATGCTATGGTTAAGGAGCTCTGGTGGCGTAGTGATTATGAATTGGGCTGTGAACCTCAGGGTCAGCATTTCAAAACTACCAGCTGTTCCATGGGAGAAAGAGGAGGCTTTCTGCTTCCATAAAGATTTCCAGCCTCCGAAACCCTATACAGGGTCACTCTGAGTCAAATTCTACTCCACGGTGGCACTTAACAACAAGGACATGATTGATGTTAATGAGCCTAGATGCAGGAGAAGTTGTATCTTGAGTCAATCTCTTTGGATATGTAAAGGAGAGAGAAGTGAGCAGAGGCAAAGGGCTGCTACTACCAAGATGGAGTCCTGCTGTGGCGCTGTGGGATAATGTAGTAGACCACAAGGTCAGTTTGAACCCCAAGGGCAAGGTTAGCAGTTCAAACTTACCAGCTGCTCCTTGGAAACCCTATAGAGAGTCTCTATGAATCAAAATCAACTTGATGGCACTTAACAACAACATCACCACCAAGCCAGAAGATTTGGGAGTAGAGTGTGTTGTTTGGACCTGGGTTTCCTAAACTGTGAAACTCCTTGTTTTTGTTAAGTCCTATCAAGTCTGTTCTGACGCAGAGTGACCCTGTATATGGTTTCCAAGGAGCAAATGATGGGTTGGAACCACAGACTTTGTGGTTTGCAGTCCAGTGTTTATCCTATAGCACCACAGATCCAGAGAAAGATTGATGTCTACACACATGGAGCTCTCCAGGCAATGATGGGCCTACAGATGCTGAAAAGAGACAAGGCCCTTTCTCCAGAGCTCGTGCTCTGAACGTGGACTTCTAACCTACTGAACTTAAAGAGAATACATTTCTATTTGTTAAACCCATCCACTCGTGGGAGTTCTGTCATAGTAGCACTAGAGTGTTGCATTGGCTATTTTTTGTGACTTGCACAGAGATTTAATTTGAGTAGGGGCAATGGGAGATTAGAAAAAAAGGGAGATATAAAATACAAAAGAATTAAGTAAAAGTTAGGACCAGGTGGGACACAACACTTTGGTAGAGATACTGAGACCCAGACCAAGTGTTGAAAGTTTATTTTATATACATATCCTAAGAAAGTGCTGAGGCAGGGAAAAGAGTGCAAAAACATCTGGTGTTGTTGATGCATGCAGTAAGCAGGACTTTATAAGAAGAATTTAACTTATAGTTGCTAGGGAAACAGAGAGAGTAGGGAGATGTTTGCGCAGATTTGAACTGAAGGTCATAGTTGCGTACAAGGAAACACTTTGCAAATTCCTTGTTCCCTGAGGCAGGCTTTGCAAGTTCCTCAGGGGGCAGCCTGACCTGGGAGCAGCCCGAATTTCTAGAAGACAATTGTTCAGTTGCAATCTTTCTGTTAAACCACCCTCAAGTCTGAGATCTTCAGTTCAGTCGCTCCCAGCACTAGAGGACTGAGGCAAAAATAAGAGATTAAACACAAGGTAGTAAGCAGCTATGGGGGGAGAGGTAAGCCAAGCCATGTGAAAACTGTCCAGGGACCAAAGCTCAGAAGAGATAAGGACCTTCCTCTGGAGTAAAAAGACTTCCTCATGAATTCAGGCTCCTAGTCCCCTAAACTGAGAGAAACTACACTTCTATTTGTTAAATCTATCCACTTGTGTTATCACTATTATAGCAGCACTTGCTGTTGTTGCTAGGCGCCGTTGGGTCAGTTCAGACTCATAGCAACCCTATGCACAACAGAGCGAACCATTGCCGGGTCTTGCCACATCTGCACAGTTATTGTTAGGCTTGAGCCCATTGCTGTTGCCACTGTGTCAATTCATCTTGTTGGGGATCTTCCTCTTTTCCACTGACCCACCATTTTGCCAAATATGATGTCTTTCTCCAGGGACTGATCCTTCCTGGTACCATGCCTGAAGTATGAGAGATGAAGTCTCACCATTCTGGCTCCTGAGGAGCACTCCTGTTGGACTTCTAACACAGACTTGCTTGTTCTTCTAGCAGTCTAGGGGACATTGAATACTCTTCTCTAACACCACAATTCAACGGCATCAATTCTTCTGCGGTCTACCTTATTCTTTGTTCAGCTTTCACATGCTTATGAGGTGTTTGAAAATGGTTTTCATGCTTTGAGTCAGGCGCACCTTAGTCTTCAAATTGGTATTTTTCCCTCTTGAATACTTCAAAAAGGCCTTGCTCAGCAGTTTTTCCTAAAGTAATATGTATTTTAATTTATTCACTGCTTGCATCCATGAATGTTGATTGTGGATCTAAATAAAATGAAGTCTTTGACAACTTCAATCTTTTCTCCATTTATCATGCTGTTTATTGGTCCTGTTCTGAGCATTTTTGTTTTCTTTACTCTGAGGGGAAATACATACGGAAAGCTGTAGCCTTTGATCTTCATCAGTAAATATTTGAAATCCTCTTTGCTTTCAGCAAGCAAAGTTGTATTATCTGCGTAGCACAGGTTTTTAATGAGTCTTCCTCCAATCCTGATGTCATGTTCTTCATATAATCTGGCTTCTCAGATTATTTGCTCAGCATACATATTGAATGTTGTTATTAAGTGCTGCTGAGTTGGTTCTGACTCATAGTGATTCTGCATAGGGTTTCTGAGGCTTTTAAATCTTCTAGGGAACAGAAAGACTCATCTTTCTCTCTCAGAGTGGCTGTAGAGCTCAAACAGTGGACATTGGGGTTCAAATTCCAGTGTTTACTGTATAGAGCCACCATTCTCCCACAGATTGTATAAGTATGGTGAAAGTCTACATGCTGGTGCACACCTTTCCTAATTTTGTACCATTCAGTATCCCTTTGTTGTGTTTGAATCACTGCTAGGTCTATGTACAGGTTTCTCATAAACACAATCAAGGGTTCTGGAATATCCATTCTTCACAATGTTTTCCATAGCTTGCCATGAACCAAACAGTTAAAAGTCTTTGCATAGTTAATAAAACACAAGTAAGCATCTTTTTTTTTTTTTTTTTTATTCTCTGTTTCCAGCCATAATCCACCTCATGTCAGCAATGAAATCACCAGTTCTATGTCCTCTAATGAATCTGGCTTGAATTTCTGACAGTTCTCTGTCTCTGTATTTTACAACTGTTTCGAATTATCTTCAGAAATATTTTGCTTGCATGTGATATTAATGATATTGTTCAATGATTTCCACATTCCATTGGGTCAGCTCTCTTTGGAATGGGCACAAATATGGATCTCTTCCAATCTGTTGACCAGATAACTCTCTTCCAGATTTCTTGGTATAGATGAGTGAGTGCCTCCAGTGCTGCATCAGTTTGTTGCAATCTTTCAATTTGGATTCTGTCACCTCCTGCAACCTTGGTTTTTGCCAATGCCTTTAGTGTAGCTTAGACTTCTTTTTTCAATACCATCAGCTCTTGTTCATATACTACTTCTAGAAATGGCTGAACATTGACCATTTCTTTTTAGTGTAGTTGTGTATACTTTCCATCTTCTGATGCTTTCTGCATCATTCAATATTTTCCCATAGACTCCTTCAATATTTCAAGCTGAGGCTTAAATTTTTCTTCAGTTCTTTCGGGGTTCAAAATGCTAAGAGTGTCTTTTCTTTAGTTTTTCTAACTCTAGATTTTTGCACAAATCATTATAATATTTGACTTTGTCTTTTTGAGGTGCCCTTTGAAGTTTTCTGTTCAACTCTTTGACTTCCTCACTTTAGCATCTCTAGAGCAAGTTTCAGAGTCTCTTGTAACATCCATTTTGTTTTCTCTTTCTTTCCTATCTTTTAAATAACTTTTTGCTATCATCCTGTGCTATGTTCTAGATGTCATCCCATAGCTCTTCTGTTCTTTGGTCACTAGTGCTGAATGCATCAAATCTGTTCTTGCAACAGTCTCGAAATTCAGGTGGATTATGTTCAAGGTCATATTTTGGTTCTTGTGGACTTGTTTACATTTCTTTCAGCTTTAGCCTTGCATATGGACAATTGGTAGTCATGTTCATGGTCAGTCTGCCCCTGGCCTTATTTTGCCTGATGATATTCATAGTTTCCTCAGTCTCTTCCCACAGATGTAGTAACCTTGATTCCTTTGCAATCTATCCAGTAAGATTCATGTATATAACCACCTCTTATACTGTTTAAAAAGTTATTTGCAGTGACTAAGTCATCGGTAAAACACTCCCTTTGAGTGCCAGTATGTCTTCAAGGAGAAAGCCAGAGTAGACTTACCTAAAATAACAGGTAATAGGTTAGCTAACAACAATTAACTGTGTCATTAAACACTCCTTTGATACTCCTTCTCCTTCCTCTTCCTTGCCAATAACACCAAGAGTCTAAACAAAACACCATTGTACTTAACACACAGGAGCACTTTAGAGAAACTAAAATGGCTAACCTCTCATAAATATTTTGAGTTTTTTATTAGCTTGTGATTTAAACCAAGTAAAATCATATATCTGTGTTAGTATGTTGGGTATAGAAAGGGGATAAAATGAAAAATAAATTGAGGCGAGAACAAAAAAATTGATAAAAATTTATCTAGATATTTAAGAAAATGATCCATTTTAAATATAAAATTTGTTTCCAACTTTGCATGTTCATACTCAGCTTTTGGATGCTGCTAAGTGTTTGTTTGGAGTCCTGGTGTGGTGCTGTGGATTAAGGCACCAGAGTGCAAAGCCGTTTGAACTGCAAGGTTGGTGGTTCAAGCTCACCAGCTGCTCCTTGGATGCCCTATACAGGGCTGCTATGGATCAGAACTAACTCGATGGCACTCAACAACAACAAGTGTTTGATAGTTACAGTAGAAGGCGTTGTCAAAATCTTTAATCACAGCAATGTAATGTGAGCCAGGGGTTTTAATCCTGACAGATTGGAAAGACTTTCTCGAAGGAAAATATTTGAATTCAAGCCCAGAGGATTGAGTAGCAGTACAAGGAAATGGGGGGGGAGGGGAGGAAAATTGTTCCAGGAGAGGTAATGACAAGCTCCATGACCCAGAGATGAAGACCAGTGGTCCCTCAGAAGGTCTGTAGGTGTGACCTCTGGATGCAGAAGGCTGAAGAACAGTAAACCGTGGGGCTAGGGAACTGAAGAGCAGGTCCCCAAGGCCCTGGTAAGCCATGGTAAGTCCTTTGCCTTTATTATAAGCGTAGTGTAAAGAGATTGAGGGGATTTAAGGAGGATGCAACACTTGCAATCTTGTATTTTTGAAGCATTGTGTTTGCTATGTGTGAAGATTGGGTAGATTGTTCCAGACTGAGATTTGGGGGATTGACCGAGTGGACAAAATTAAGAGATTTAGGCAGTAAGCTTAGCGGTCAGGATCTTGGGATTGTTTCAATGTGAGGATGAAAAAGAAGAACTTTTAAGAATTCAAATTCTTGTTATTGTTGAAGTGCTGTCAAGTCAGTTCTGACCCATAGCCATCCTGTATAGGGTTTCCAAGGAGCAACTGGTGAGTTTGAACCACCGACCTTATGCTTCACACTGACCTTGTGCTTTGTCCCACAGTGCCACACCAGGACCCCTGAACTCAATTTAGCAGTCTTTAAACATCTTTAGACATCAGCCGTTTTGGAGCACAGGGGTTGGAGCCAGACAAAAGTTAAGAGTTTCACTGCAGGATCACCCATAGGTGTCTGCTAGTGACTCTGATTGTCAACATTGATTGCATACCTTTTGAAATCTGATTTCATTTTCTAAATCCAAAATAAATGTTTTCAAGTTCAATTTAGAATATTTAACTTTCCAGATGTTGTTAACAGTGCTCAGAACTCTCTAAAATTTAACATCTAATACCACATTTTAAAGAAAAAACTTTAACAGAAATTCTTCTCAATTGCACTGACAATTCTAATTTAAAAATAAAAGAATTTTTAACAATTATTGGGAATGTAAGTGACAGTGGTTTTTTTTTTTTTTTTTTTTTAACTGTTTTATTGTGAATTATGATAGTTTACATGGGAGAATATTAGCTTTACATCCATCCTAGATCCTACATTGCCATGGTTATAATCCCTTCCAAGTATCATCAAACAACCAGAGGGTACACTCCACAAGCCTGCCCCTGGTGGTCAGCACACAGCCCCGGTCCTGCTCTGGGTCTAGAGTTCTCAACTGCTCCATCTCTCCATGTCATTGTCTCTGCCTCCATCTCTGGTGTCACTGCTGCTCTGGTAGGGTCCCGCACTCCACTCTTCTCCCTTGATGGTCCCAGGGGCCTCCACTCCTGGACCGCAGAGTCAACCACTCCCCTCCTTTTGCTACAAAATGTCTACCTTTACTTTTCCAACCCTCACAGTCAGTCCTGATAGCAGTTATTATTCACTATTGTACCACATGAGTGCTATCTCCATTTCCTTTCATCAGCCCTGCCGAGACAGATTGGAGATTCTGCCTTCCTCCGCACCCTCTGGATCTAGGCTCCCTCTTGAAAGCTTGTTAGCCAGTCATTTCTTGCCTTTGTAGCCCTCCTCATTTTGGGTAGCCAATGTCCAAGTTGCCCATCCCTGTCTACCCTGTGTATTGAGGGGGTGGGAATGATCCTCGCTGTAAAGATTTGTCCCCTCTTTTGAGTTACTGCATCCACAGGTGCAGGTCAGGTTTGTCAAATTGTATTGTTGTTGTTGTTGTCAGGTGCCATTGAGTCAGAACCGACTCATAGAGACCCCGTGCACAGCAGAATGAAACAATGTCCGATCCTGGGCCAACCTCACTACCGCTGCCACACTTGAGTCCATCAATGATACCAAC
>NW_006408539.1:17181516-17182904 GCF_000296735.1 Chrysochloris asiatica
TGACTTCCTCCTTATTTTTCTCAACTGCATTGTATAGTGTTTTCATACCTTTATAATCATTTTTAGGAATACCTTCTCAGGCATTTCCAAAGCCTGCCCATCTTCCAGTATGGAGTGTAGTTCTCCTTCCAGCTCATTTGCCTCAGTCACTGTATCTCATTTCTGGACATGTACAGATATGATCATCTGCTTCTGTTTTTTGGGTATCTTCAAGGTTATCTGTGGACTTAATACTTAGATGGGTATGTATTTTGGTATTTTTTATGCTTTCTGAATGCCTCCAGGTAGATGTGATCAGGAAATGGGCTTCCCTTTTAACTCTTCTTCCTGAAAAGTTTCAAGATACCACTGTTGGTCGTTTTGACATAACTTAGGATTTAATTTTTGGCCTAGTTCCTCTTTTGTCTGCTTGTCGTGCTCCACAATCCCTGTTCAGGCCTTTTTCTAGTTGGAAACAGTTCAGGACCAGCTGTGGCCATTTGGTTTTAATTGGAAATTGTCTCTCTAAATTTTGAGGAGATCTGTGTGCATGCATAGTAGAACCCTTTGAGGGTGGGGCTGGGGTGCCCACTAGCTCAGGCACTCCTATAGTCACCAGAATGGAGGTGCGCAGACAGCAAGGGACCAATGAATAGAAAAGAATGTCCACACCTTTATCTCAGCGGTACTTCCAGGTGTCTGTGGCCACTCCAATCCTTCACCCGTGTAGTCTCATCCAAGATGGCGACTCCTGGAGTAGCCGAGCATCCCGGACTAGAAAGCAATAGATTTCTTTCTTCTGCCACAAATTCCCCCAGCTGTGAGCCTTCCAACCTTCTAAGTATTCCTTTATATGTGATTCAGAGTTCTGGGACCATCCCCTGAGTCTGCTTGGTTGGGTATTCTGTGTTGTTGCTGGCAGAGCTCTTTGCTACACATCCACCCGATCCGCCATCTTGTTTGTTCTCTCAAATTCCATTAACTTTTAATTCCAGTTGTCCACCAACATTTTGAAGTCCACTTCTATATAGAAATTTATTTCAAGAAAATGGCTTACACAATTGTGGAAGCTTACAAGTCCAAAATCCGTGGAACAAGCTTCAGGCTGGAGGCTTCTCTTTTATTATTATTATCTTTTTATAAATACCTTTTGTGTTTTTTGTAAAACGCTTACAGAGCTAATTAGATTCCTTTTTTTAAAAAAAAGTTTTTATTGTGAATTGGGTGATAGTTTACAAGGGAGAACTTCAGGTTTACATTCCTCCTATTGTATTTCATTTCATTACAATGATTACAATCCTTTCCATGCATCACCATTCAATAGCATTTGCTTCCATTCCCTCTGTTTTTTTTTTTTTTGGATGTACACCGAAGCCTAAGTGAACACCTTGGACTTAGAGAGCTTTCAG
>NW_006408539.1:17184722-17187522 GCF_000296735.1 Chrysochloris asiatica
CTTGCTGAAAGTGGAGAGGACTTGAAACATTTACTTATGAAGATCAAAGAGCACAGCCTTCGATATGGATTACATCTCAATGTCAAGAAAACTAAAATCCTCACCACTGGACCAATAAACAAATTGTATTAGATTACTGTTTTTTTTCCCTCTTATTTCTTCTTCTAGTTGAGTTCTGATCATCCAATCATTGAAGCCAGGTCAAGTGGGTATTATCTGCAAGAGTGGGTGTTCTTGTGCATATGCCATCTCTTCTTATCAGCTGGATGCTTAATTCTCCACTCTAGTCCTCTGTGGCTATATCACTGACTCTGGGACCGGGGTCCCCAGGACTAGCCACACTGTTGGCCAACCAGATCTGCACCAGGGTTCACGGGAATGTACTAAACGTGGCTGGACTTAGCTCACAGCTTCATTGCTGTTTTTCCCTCACTTCCCCTTATCGCTGACCAATGTGGTCCCTAGTCAGAGCATGTGTCTGCTCATGTATGCCCATTCAGTCTTGGAAGGGAGTTTGCCCTGAGGGGACCCAACCATTTGCCTAGATGTCTCCTGGGTGAGCAACTTACTTGTTCTTGTAGTAGTCACTCTGACTGCTGTTTTTGTTTTGTATTTTTCCTGTTGGTGTAAGTGACAGCGGTTTTTAAAGAGGTAAAATCAGATGCTTTTTAAAACAGAAAAATTTAAAATATATGGGTTCATACCAGACAATAAATCAAAGTAAACACAATGCTCCCCCGCCCCCCAAATTACTACACATATAGTTTAACTTGGAATAGGAAAATTATAAAATGAAGTTTTAAAATTATACTAAATATATATATTGCTACACCATTTTAACTGTCATGTTTGCTAGGAGAATTATGAAATTAAAACCAAATTCTCCATGTAAGGGACAGATGGTAAATGTCCTTTCTTGTCTTTTCTATTTTCTACTCCCATATTTTAATATCATGTCCTAACACAGATTTTAAAGTATTAGAGAAGTTCACACACACACAAATTTATGTGCATACACTGAGGAAATTCAAAGATCTCCTGAATCAATCTATCCATAGATTTCCTAGGCTAATAGGCACTGCTTTCTAGCTCGAATTCAGGGCATCCTGAGTAGAAGTCACCCACGATAGCTCAAAGAAAATCCAGTGCAGGAGTCATGTGACACTGGGTGGGTGCCATTTCTGTGGGCCCAGGGCTCTGGGGTGACTATGTGAAATGATCTGTGCTTTTAAACATTCATAATGACTGTCCTGGACAGTAGGCAAGAACACACACCCTCACTGCTAACTATTAGTCAGAATCTTTATAGGCAAGAGACTTTATGGACAAGAGAAACTGGCAAAGGTTTTTTTTTATTAGTAGAATGTTTACAGAGGATAATAGCACAGAAGTCACCGAACACACCCAGCCATCTCTATGAAAATTACTCCCTGCTGCTGTGATGAGCTATCTGGTGAATGATTAACTTTATATATATATATATATATATATATCTTTTTCTTTCATCTCTTCGGAAACAGCATCTAGATGAATCAACATTTCTGTGAAGTCGAGGAAATTATATTTTCATTATAAACTCTTCTCCTTTTCTTCTTCCTCCTGGAATGCATATCCTCTTTAAGATTTTATATGAGAGAACTGAAGTTCTATAGGTGGTGCACAATCTGAATTCAAGATCTGTTTATTTGGGAATCTAGAGAAAATTTTAAGTCATTTAGAAGTTCATTTTCTCTCTAGAATATGACTAAGTGCCATCAAATTACCTTTTTCTTGCTCATCTGTTCCTATACAGGTCCTTAACTACTTAGCAAGTAATATGACTTCATTTTGAATTCCCAATGGAAGTTAGCTACCTGGAATGTTCAGGGAGCTGAGTGGGCTCTCTGAATGGGCAAGATTTGCTTGAGAATCCTAATAGTTTCCTTCTCAAATCCATGACTCCTCTTTGAGTTAAATCCATATAGTCCATCCATCCTAGATGCTTCTCAATTTCATTATAAGTGATTAGATGGTTTCATTTCTTTTCCCTTTTGGAGAACTTGGGCACTCAGTCGAATGCTGTTGGCTTCTGTACCATTTTTCTTTTTACATTTATTCACGTAAAGCCAGCGTCCAATTGTCTGAAATAGTATGTATTGTCAATTCAGTTTTGCGAAGGTCATAATCCAAGTTTATGTTCTTGTGTACATGCAATTAAAAAAAATTAACTGTAAATTCACTATAAAATTATGTAAAGATGGTTTTATGAATATAATTAATTTCCTGTTGTAAGTATTGTTCTTGTTAAGTGCCACTGAGTCAGTTTGACTCATAGAGGCCCTGGTTAGGGTTTCTGAGGCTTTAAATCTTTGTGAGAGCAGAAAACATCTTTCTCCCGAGGAGCGGGTGGCTGACTTGAATCACAGATCTTGTGGTTCCTATTTGGTGACAGTTTTGTAGTACCTATACAAATCAGAGCTCATTTGAATAGAAATGCAAAGGACCTAAGTCACAGCATTTCTCTCTCTTTTGCTACCTTGGGTCTTTTTCTTTCATTACTTAGCTTCTTCGGGATATGTTTTAATTTTCAAAAATAGAAGCTTTTCTGTTTTTACATGTATGTATGCATGCAAGTAATTTGCTAAAAAGAGCTACTGTGAGTGCCAAGATTTAACTTCAATTGCAAGTTGAATGTTAAGGAATCCAAATAAAATAAATTGATCCAACCAGGATTCCTTCAATCAATAGAGAATTTTTTTCTATGGGTAAATTGAACACAAACATATAGAATATTGTCTTAGGCTGAGAACAAAATCATATA
>NW_006408539.1:17191929-17213001 GCF_000296735.1 Chrysochloris asiatica
TGTACACCGAAGCACTCAGGACTATACAACCATTCATTTAAACAACCAAAGGGCACACCCTGCAAGCCTACCTCCAGACCGTCAGCACACAGCTCCTCTCCCTTCCTGAGTCCAGGGTCCCCAGCAGCTCCATCTCTCTATGTCATCGTCTCTGCCTCCATCTCTGGCATCAATGCTTCCATGGATAGGGTCCCACACTCTGCTCTTCTCTCTTTATGGTCCCAGGGACCTCCACTCCTGGACCAAGATCAACTACTCCTTTCCTTTTGTTACAAAACATCTATCTTTTCATTTCCAACACTCATAGTCAGTCCTGATAGCAACTGTTCACTATTGAACCACAAGAGTCTTATCCCCATCTCCTTTAACCAGTCCCATCCAGACAGGTTGGAAACCACTCAGTGGAGATTCTACTTTCCCCCGTACCCTCTGAAACTAGGCTCCCTCTTGAAAGTTTGTAAGCCAGTCTCTTCCTGCCTTTGTAGGCCCCCCACCCCCATTTTGGGTAGCCAAGGTCTAAGTTGCCCATCCCTGCCAACCCTGTGTACCGAGGGGCGGGAATGATGCTTGCTGCAAAGATTCATTCTCTCTTTTAAGCTACTACATCCATAAATATAGGTCAAGTTCATCAAATTGCAGTGAGTTACATTTTTTCCCCCCTCTTCTTTCTTCCTCTAGTCAAGTTCTGATCATCCAGTCATTGAAGCAAGGTCAAATGGGTGTTATCTGCAAGTATGGGAGTTCTTGTGCATCTCCCCTCACTTCATATCAGCTGGACGCTTTACTCTCCACGCTTGTCTGGAGGCTTCTCTTGACTCATGTGGTTTTAGGGGTTAGAAAATCCCCAAATCAACAGGTCAGATGACAAGCTGCTGGCTCATGTCTCAAGAACCATATTTCAGAGTTTCATGACTTGGATCCAGAAGAGACAGAAAGAGAAGGAGAGAGAGAACTAGCTTTGCCAAAACATGCATATCTATTACATGGAGATCATACCCCTGGGGAAATTCCCCTTTCAATTGATTGATTGCCCACATCAGATCACAAAATGAAGGAAACTTGCATACAATGTTAAGCCACAGAGAATCATAACCTAGCTGAGCTAACACATACCATCACAGTGTATCCCTTGTCAAGTTGGCATCTGCTTGTCTGGAGGCTTCTCTTGACTCATGTGGTTTTAGGGGTTAGAAAATCCTGAAACCATACAGAATTTCTAGATAGAAATAATTATAGAGTCTTACTTATGTCTAACATGGTGCAACTAACTGGTATGAAACCAAAAATATACTAGTATGTATACACACACACATAAGGGTAAGCAAAAAACTCATAGAAATATATATATAAAGCTATTAGAGTCCTGGTGTGGTGCTGTGGGTTAATGCTCTGGACTACAAAGTGGGTCTGATCTGCAAGGTTGGCAGTTCAAGCTCACCAAGCTCACCAGCTGTTCCCTGGAAACCTTATGCAGCATCTCTATGGGTAGGAACTGACTCCATGGCACTTAACTACAGCAACAATTGTTTCTCAGCAAAGATTTCACCTAGGTATATACACTTCTGAAGGTGGTATTTTCATGTTTTAACCCTTCCTCAAACTCCCTACTCACTGATCCGTTTGTTGTACTGTGGTGACTCACATGTTGCTGTGATGCTGAAAGCTATGCCACTGGAATTTTAAGGACCAGTAGGCTCACCCGTGGTGGGCAGATTTCAGTGGAGCTTTCAGACTAAGAAAGATTTAGAAGAAGAGGCGGGTAAAAAGGGAGGCTGCAGATGATGCCTAGGATCAGTAGGTAACAGAAGGCCACTGGTTCAAGTACAAAGAACCCCCAACACAGGCCAAGTGAATGTAAGATCCAGACCCAACAGAGAGCAGGCAAACATTGCTTGAGTGTCTGATATATTGAAAGCAGGCCACACCCCCGAGGAAATTTCCTTTCAATTGATTGGCTGTTCATAAAAGATCTCATCATGGGAAATGACTTCATATTAAGCTCCAAACCACTGAGAATCGGGGCCTACTCAAGTTGATTTGTTGTTGTTAAGTGCCATCAAGTTGGTTCTGACCCATAGTGACCCTCTATAGGGTTTCCGAGAAGCAGCTGGAGAGCTTGAACTGCTGACTTTGCAGTTCAAATGACTTTGCAGTCCAGCGCATTAACCCACAGTGCCACACCAGGACTTCTGTCAAGCTGACTCAGTCAAATTGATACAAATGCTTAACTATCACAGAGATTATGCTGGGCTCAGTCAGCAATGCATATTTCTACTCAGCAAGGCTAATATGGCTATAGTCAGTGTAGAGTGCCTAATCTTCCAGCATCAGAGACCTGCATTGAGTCCTAATATGGGACCATTCCTCCAGGACACCAGCCGGCAGCCTGGTGGTAGGTTGATTATATTGGAACACATCATTAAAAGGGCAGATTTTTTTTTTTTTTTTTCTTACTGCCGTAGACATTCTGGATATGGATTTGCCTTCCTGGACACAATGTTTCTACCAAAACTACCATCTGTAAACTTGCATAATGCCTTGTCCACACAGAACTGCCTCAGATCAAAGGGCTCACTTCACAGCAAATGATGTGCTGCAATGGGCCCATGCTGATGGAATTCATTTGCCTTACTATGTTCCTCATCCAGGAACAGCTGACTTGAATGAATGATGGAATGGAATGTTAAAGACACATTATAGTGCCAACTAGGTGCCAATACTTTGCAGTGTTCTCCAGGAGGTTGTATACGCTCTAAACCAGAGTCTAATGTATGGTGCTGTTTCTCCGCTGGGCAGAATTCATAGGTCTAGGAGCCAAGAGTTAGAAACAGAAGCGGCACCACCACTTGTAAAGTTACCCACTTGCAAAATGTTTGCTTTCTGTCCCTGCAACCATATTATCTTCAGGTCTTAAAGTTTTAGTTCCGTAAGGAGGAACACTACCACCTGGAAACACAACACTTATTCCATTGAACTGGAACTAAAGAAGGCTCCCTGACCACTAAAAGTCTCCTCATGTCTTTGAATCAACAGGCAAAGAAGAGAGTTACAAAGATTGATCCTGATCAAGTAGAAGTTGGATTGACATTGCATAATGGAGGTAAATAACATACATAGAATCCAGGAGATTCCTTAGGCTGTGTCTTAGCACTACCATTCCCTCTGATTAAAGTCAATGGTAGACTATAGCAGACCAATTTTAGCATGGCTACTAATTGCTTAGATCCTTCAGGAATGAACTTTTGAAGTTTTGGGTCACTCCACTGGGTGAATAACCATGTCCAGCTGAGGAAAGGGAAAACAGAATGATTACTGAAAGACAGTAGTTCTTAATACCAGCTTTGCCCATATGGACTAGTTTAAAATTTTTTAATTGTTATTAATGATTCTTTTTCTTGTATGTACACGTCAAATATTTTTGCTTTGTTCATTTGAGAAATATAAGATGTAAATGGGGTCAGTGCATTTTTTGTTGTACGTGTATTAACTGCATATGACTTTATTCTTGTCTTTATTTCGAGATTCTATATATGGTTGAAGGAGATAGATACAGGTGTCAAGTTGACAAGGGGTGGATTGTGATGGTTAAAGTTTTGTGCCAACTGGACTGGGCCATAATCAACTCTATGATGAAGCCTCTTACTATGCAGCTAATCAATTGAAAGGAAGTTTCCTCGGATAGATCAGACACTTCAGATATATCAGACATTTGGGTAAAGCTTGCTTGTTCTCTGCTGGATCTGGATCTTATATTTTTCTTATCCTCCGATCTC
The DNA here is from genome assembly GCF_000296735.1 of Chrysochloris asiatica. NCBI lineage: Eukaryota > Metazoa > Chordata > Mammalia > Afrosoricida > Chrysochloridae > Chrysochloris > Chrysochloris asiatica. The sequence continues at coordinate 17,195,703 of NW_006408539.1, forward strand.
CAGTTCTTTGGAATTGAGTCAGTGGCTTGCTCTATTACCTGCTCATCCTCGGACTCATTAGCAGCCTACCTTCCTACCCACCTGACCTGCCTGCATGCCTGCAAGCCTGCCTGTCAAACCTACCTGCTTGCCTGTCTCCTGGACCTGCTGCATGCCTGCCATTTGACCTGGAAATCTTAGTTCATCTGAGCCAGACTTGGTGCTGTCCCACTTCTACAACTGTGTGAGCCATTTCCTTGATATAATTGTTTTTTTTTTTTTGTTTTTTGTTTTTTTTCTAGAGAAACCAGCATAAGACAGAGCCCATGGACAATGACAAGTGTGTCTGTGGAAAGAGACTGACTGGCATTCCTAGAACCACATGATTGCTAAAATCCCCTTATGCCAAGGTCACATGTGAGTGAGCATTAATATGAGACACAAACATCTTCACTTCTTGGGTCAAGTCAGAGAGTTCTATCCACTCTTTCCCATACCTCCTAGTTACCAGTTTTCTAGTCATGTTCCTTACAAGTCCATCTGGACAAACCATTGGCTGCAACCCATGAATCAGTATACAATTGCACAACTGGCCACCTCTCCTTCAAAGCCAAATGAACAATCAGGTGCACTGCTTGAAGTTCTGCTAATTACAAGGATTTCCATTTGTCACTGTTTCTCAGGGAGGTCCCAGGAAGGCACTGCCATGTGGTTGCTGTTCACTTTTATGTGGATTCATGTATCTCACAAAGAACCATTTATAAGCCATTCACAAGTTTTGTCTTTCTCAGCCATCTGGTCATAATAAAATTCCAAAAGGTTGTAGGTGCAGATTGTGTGAAGTAAGGTAGTATCATGAGGGGAGATTATGAGTATTTGGGTCACTTCCTCGTATAATTTATTTATACCTTCAAGTCCTGCTTGAGTCCCATCTCTTATATGCCACTTGAATGATGGAGTGCTGATTTGTGTGTGCTACTTTATGACTATGTGGGCCATGATGGGCAGCTTCAACTGCATGGTGCTTTGTGTCTAATGGTTAATTGTTCAGTCTATGTTAAGACCCAGTAATGAGCCAAATACTGTTTCTGAAAAGGAGAGTAGCTATCTTCCGAGGATGGTTGAGCTTTGTGCTGAAATCCTAAGGATCTGTCCTGTGATTTACCAATAGGAGCATGCCAGAGACTCCACACAGCACTCCTATTGGTCACTGGAATTTCAAGCACCATTGGGACAGACGGATCATATGGTCCAAGTGGCAGAGGGGTTCGCATGGCAGTCTGAACCTTTTGCAGAGTCATCATTTGTTCTGGGCCCCACTTAAAACTAGCAGCTTTTTGAGTCACTTGATAGTAGTCCAGAGCAGCATACACAAATGTGGGATTTGTTTCCTCCAAAATTCTAGGAGGTGTCAGATGTAATAACTTACCCTTCACTTTAGAAGGAATAGCTTGACATGCTCACACCACTGTTGATATTAGATGCCATCGAGTTGGTTCCAACTCATAGTCACTCTATGTGCAATAGAACAAGATACTGCCAAGTCTTGTATCACTTCTCACTTGTTATTATGTTTGAGTCCATTGTCTCAGCCACTGTGCCAATCCATCTCATTGAGGGTCTTCATTTTTTTTGTTTTTTCTGACCATCATTTTACCAAGCATGATGTCCCTCACCAGGGACTAGTTTCTGTTCATATATCCAAGGAAGAGAGATGAAATCTCACCATTGACACTTCTAAGTAACAATCAAGCTGTACTTCTTTCAAAACAAATTTCTGCACTAACACCATAATTCAAATGAATCAATTCTTCTTAGATCTTCTTTATTCATTGTGCAGTGTTACTATGCATACAAGGCAATTGAAAATATCATGGCTTGGGTCAGTTGCACCTCAATCCTCAAAGTGACATCTTAGTTCTTTAAAACTTTGACGTGGTCTTTGCAGCAGATTTGTCCAATGCAATACGTCATTTGAGTTCTTCACTGCTGCTTCCCTGAGCGTTGATTGTGGATGCAAGTAAATCTTGATAAATTCAATCTTTTCTTCATTTATCATGATGTTATTTACTGGTCCACTTGTAAAGATTTTTGTTTTCTTTACATTGAGGTTTAATCCATTTTTCAGGTTGTATCCTTTGATCTTCACCAGTAAGTGCTTCAAGTCTTCTTAACTTCCAGCAAGCAAGGTTGTGTCATCTACATATGGCAGATTGTTCATGAGCCTTCCTTCAATCCTGATAACTCATTCTTCTTTGTATAGTCCAGTTTCTCAGATTATTTGCTAAGCATACAGACTGAATTAACAATGATGAATAAAACAACCCTAGTGCACACTTTTTCTGATTTTAAATCACCCAGTATCCCTTCATTCTATTAAAAAAATTACCTCTTGATCTACATAGAGGTTCCACATGAACACAATTAAGTGTTCTGGATTTCTTATTCTTCACAATGTTATGTTATTCTTATTTTAAAAGTGATCTATATTGTCAAACACTTCTGCATAGTCAATAAAGTACAAGTAAATTAGTATTCTCTGCTTTCAGCCAAGATCCATCTGATGACAGCAATGATATACCTCATCCCATGTCCTCTTCTGAATCGGACTTTAGTTTCTGGTAGCTTCCTGTTGATGTACTGCTGTAACTGTTTTTGAGTTATTTCAAGCAAAATTATGCTTGCAGTTGATATAAATGATTTTGTTTGCCAGTTCCTACATTCCATCGATACTTCTTCCTTACTAGATACAATTAGTTTAATGGCATCAGTGCAATAAACTACTGTGATGTCTTGTGGAAGTGAAAGTCAGTTAAGGTCCCTGTGCCCTAAATTATGACATAGGGGTACGTAGTTCATATACCTTTGAAGCAGGACAGTGAAGGTGTATTTCTGGCACTGCCAGTGGAAACAAATTGCTTCAGGTGTCATCTGAAACAGGCATGTAGAAAAAGACATTAGCCACATCAATATCTGCATGCAACGTGTCCTAAGCAGGGCAGTTCTAATGTCTTCCACTTGATGTTTCTTACCATAATAGTGCTTACTCCACATGTCAGGGGTCCCATGTGGTGGTTTATTCCAGTTGATGAGTATGTCTGTGCCAATCATTCATCCTGGAACTGGGAATATCACTCCAGCATGGGTTCCGGGACCCACTGGACCCATTGTGAGACAGTACTTAGTGAAGACTTCATTAAGAACCTGACCTTTATCTGCCCCTACTCTGACTAGAGGACTACAGTCACAATTTGAGTTTCCTGAAAGTATTGTACATTCAGAGACAATGTCTAGTTGTTGTTGTTAAGTGTTGCTGGTTCCGAATTATAGTGACCCTGTATAGGGTTTCCAAGGAGAGACTGGTGGGTGGGTTTGAACTGCTGACCTTGTTGTTAGCAGTTCAGTGCTCATCCTACACCACTACACGAATAATTCCTGAAATGATTTCAAATGATGATTTCAATTCCCCAGTGAGCAGCCACTCTTGTAAAACATTGCAGATCTCTTTGAGAAAGGCTTGGAGAAAGAGTAACAGTATAATTTTTTGTTAGAATAATGGGGCCCTTCCTCAAAGGGACTTGAAGATTCCAGGGGTTGTTGGTCTGTAAATGAGCTCAAGTCTTGGATTGAATGAGGATCTGTGACTCTCTATTCTGATGATTAAAGTGAGACTGTCATTCTCTTGATTTAGAATATTTGCTTGTACAAAACAAGTACATATTTAGTAGCTTTCCCAACAATTTCACTCTTTGTTGTTGTTGTTAGGTGCCATGGAGTCAGTTCCGACTCATAGTGACCTTGTACAGGGTTTCCGAGGCTGTAGATCTTTATGGGAGCAGAAAGCTTCATCATTCTCCTATGGAACAGCTGGTAGTTTCGAACTGCTGACCCTGAGATTCGCAGCCCGATTCGTAACCACTGTGCTACCAGAGTTCCATATCAATTTCACGCTTAGGGACACCATAAACAATGACAAAGGTCGTACAGTGGTATGAGCAGAAATTGCATATGAGCCACTGATGATCTGTCCTAGAGTTTGCTCCTGGCCTACAAGAAATCAGACTTCCTTTCAGGGCACAAATGACAACTTTCAGGTCTTGTATGTAGCACTTGAACTGTAACTCTGAAGCTTTGAGATAATCCTTTCTTTCACCACTTTGTCTAGCAGAAGTAGGACTAATCAACCAGCTTCTTTATATTTTTCATTCCGATAAAACTGTAGAAAAACAGAAAATATGCAATCACTCAGAGCCTTGTCTCTCACACATGCTTGATCTAGTTGTGGTAATATTTTGTGTTTTTCCATTTCCACCTCATGCCATGGATTAGCAGTGCCCTCTTTACTACTAGAGACAGAGCCATCAGTGCCTTTTGAGACGAGTCAGACTTGAGAACCAGGTCAGAAACCTCATCCTTGTGATTTGTTCCTCTAGAACCACTCCATTTATGGTACCAAAGGTTTCAGTCTGCTTTCTCCAGGGAAATTATATGCATGTGGAGTCCTGGTGTGACAATGTAGGATAAGCACTAGACCACAAGGTCAGTTTGAACTTCAAGGTCGGCAGTTTGATCTCATCAGTCGCTCCTCAGAAACCCTATACAGTGTCGCTGTGAGTCAGAACCAACTCAAAGGCATTTAACAACAACAATAACACATAGATAGATAGATAGATAGGTAGATAGATAGATAGATAGATAGATAGATAGTATTAAAGCATCCTCCCTATAGTACTGATCTTGCTCCATTAGACTTTCACCTGTTTGGTGTCCTGAAAGCAGCTCTTCCAGGACAAAGATTCCCCTCTGATGAAAAAGTGAAGACAGCGGTGCATTCTATGATTTGGGGCTACAACCCATTTGCAGCTTGTGTTGTGTGGGAACAATGGCTACATTTTGTCTTAAGATGTGCCTGAAACTTTCACTCAACAAGGGTTACTTCATCTCTGGATCTTTCTGTGCCCAGAGAAACAATATTTCATTCACTGTGGCTTATCTCAGAAGTCAGGGAAAGAAACCCGTCAGTGGTTCCCAAAACAAAGGGCCTCGTTTCTGGCTTTTGGATACCAATACTTTGTCATCCTTACCATGGGTGTATAATACATAAATACATAGTTCATTTGATTTTAAAATACCTACCATATTTTAAATTATAAAATAACATTCAATGATTGCCAAAACCCATGGCATGCATGTTTAATTACTGCTTCCTACATGTCTTGGGTTACTGTGTTGACCCAGGGAAGCAGAGTACACAGAGAGCACATATTACAATTCACACACCAGTGAGTTCACTCTCTGTCCCTTTATATAAATGTGTTAAATCATTTCACAGTATGAGGAAGAAAGACTTATGCAACTAGTAAATTCTGGGAAGGCCTGGGAGGAGCAAGTGTCTTGTGCTGAGGACGGTGTGTGCCTGCGTAGTGTGGATTTTGACCAACCTGAAGGTAAGGTTAACAACTCAAACATTAGATTGTACCTTCTTTGATAAGATTATTGTAACCGGTGATGACTTAGGCATTTCACAGAAAGCGTAGGGAAACGTGTTTAGTTGGAACCAAAGGAAAGGGGCAGTGAGACCTCCATGGAGTGAAGAGTTGGCAGGGAGCAGGAACACAGATGTAAATCTAGGCCGGATGGTTTCTTTCCATCTGCTTATGTTCTGGTTTTCAATATTGTGGAAATCTGCTTCTTCCTACTCCCAGTCTTCATGCCTGGGCTAAGATGAGGACTTTAAAGATGATGGAACTGAGGTTGAATTAATAATTTGTCTGTAAATATCTATGGACACCCAAGGAGAAATGTGCTATGTGGTCTCAAAATTTAGAGCCTCTTATTTTAGGTTATGTCTCTCTTTGGTGAACTAGAGGGAAACATGCGATATGGAGACTTAGAAAAATTGGATTTTAGTTCTGAATTTGAGGCTTTCTACTTACATGAACGCTGCTGGGTTTATTATCTTATCTCAGTTTTCTTTTGTTGAATGAAATGTGGGACCTAGGACTATTGTTCCCGTATCTATAACTCTTGTTGTTGTTGTTGTTGTTAAGCGCCACCAAGTTGGTTCCAACTCATAGCACCCTTGTTTAGGGTTTCCGAAGAGCAGCTGGTGAGTTTGCAGTCTAGGGCTGATGCACAGCATCACTCTGAATTAAGGCCACGTTCATTTAAGAGAAAGGAAAATAATATTTGTAGAATAAAGTTTCTATCTTGAGATGTCATATTATTTATAGAATTTAATTATCACAACAAACTTTCAAGGTATTTATTATTTTTACTGGTGACACTGAGGGTTAGGTACTGAGCTGTTAACTGCAAGAACAGTGGTTCAAACTCACCAGCTGCTCTGTGGAAGAAAGATGAGGCTATCTGTTCCCATAAAGATTTACAGCCTTGGAAATCCTACATAAAGTTGCTATGAGTAGTAATCCACTCAATGACTATGGGCTTTTGTTAATTTTTTATTTTATAGATATAGGCTTAGAGAAATCCTACTGGATACTCACATGTATAGCAAAGGTAATGTTCATATAGAATCCCAGTTTGCTTGGTTTGAAAACTTTATTGTAAAAACTCATGATTGACCATTTAAACGGATTGGCCCTTCAGCAGGACAAACCTGTTTTTGGATTCTGTACATTTAATTAGAATTATCTGGGGTAGCCCAAGAATGCTTTGATTTTAAGAGAGCAATGGGCTCAAGCTTAGCAATGACTGTGAGGCCGGTGCAGGATTGGGCAGTGTTTCGTTCTGTTGTTCATAGGGGCTCATGAGTCTGAACAAACTGGATAGTACCTAACAACATTGTGTGAGATAGTACCTAACAACACTGTGTGAGATAGATAGTAGCTAACAACACTGTGTGAGTTACTGGGAGCTTGGTGTCTATAGAGGATAAGTACTGGATTATGAACCACAAGGTTGGTGATCCAAACCCATCAGCCATTCTGAGGGAAAAAGATGAGGCTTTCTGATTCTATAAATATGTACAGCCTCTGAAACCCTATACGAGGTCATTATGAGTCAGAACAAGCTTGATGGCACTTAACAACAACAACTTAACATGTGAGTTATATAAGATGATCTTTCCAAACAGTTGCGTAGGGGTGCGTGGGGGGTGGGGTGGGCGGGAGGGAACCAAACTGCTTTACATTTCATAAACTCAGAAATAGGACTTTGCCCTTAAATCTATTCTCATTTTCTTGTGCACGTGAACCCGCAGGCCTCTCCACTTCTCTTTCTCCATTCCATCCCCACCAGGTTCTAATAAAGACAATGAGGCGACCAAGACGTTCATGCTCAGAGACTTTCACTTCCAGGCTGATGTGAAAAGAGTGGTTGCTTTTCAAGGAAGGGGTAAATTCCTGTGAGAAATGGCCAGGCCATTTAAACTTGCTCATCTTTGTGTAGAAAATGTTAAGACTGCTTTATCGGAACCACACCTTTCGGGAAAGCTAGGAAAAGTGGTTGCTGGACCTCCTGATATTGGAAGGCATTGGGTAAATTAAATTCTTCTGATTTAATTATGTCAGAATTCGGACTTTCCTGTTAATATTCTCAGCCAAACCCAGAAACCACAAGTTTTCTTTTTCATGTGTCTTTACAAGACTTACCGTACCGAGTTTCTTTCCCCCTTTTGAAACATGAGGACCAAACAAGGCATTTCCCTAAGACTTTAGTTCAAAGTGCCCCATGAGCTATTTAAATTAAATCTATAACTAAGTCATGACCATTACAATATACAAGATACAACCAAAGTTTGCACCACCCCAAACCCCTTTTCTAATTCCCCTCCCCTGTGGATCACATGCTTTAAAATATTTTGAATGTGAAAGCGTAGTTAATGAATAGTGGTTTTGATCCTCTTTTTTATTAATAGAAGTCTATCAGATTTTCTAATGAATATTAAAAAAAATAGTATTGCCTTGAGTTGAACGAATTCAGTAGTAAGCAGAATACACACACGGAAACACACTCTTGCTCCGTTTGGTTAATTAGTTTGATTAAGTGTGGCTACACAAGGTCAGCGGTTCAAGCTCACCAACTACTCATCGGAAACCCTACACAGGGTCGCTATGGGTCAGAACCGACTTGATGGCACTTCACAACAACAACAAGACAAGTTTGTATTGGACTTAGTGGTAACAGAGAGACAATTTTTTAAAACTTCACAGATTCCTCTGGAGTACATAGTTTTCGGTGTTCTTTTCTGAAAGTTGTAGGCATTTAAATTCAGACAATAGAGCTACCCAACTACACTATTGAAATTCTCTAATTCCCTGATCGTATTTTACATATTTCAATGTCTTCTAATAGATTGAATTTTACAAGACAGTCTTACAAAATCTTATAAGTACTCGAGTCGACCCTATGAAAGAAAGAGAGAGAATGCAGAATTGGGAATGTGGAATTCTCTTAAAATAAACAAAGGAAGCATACATCCATGCCCAGAGAACCCTCTTGAGGATTTCTGAGTGGGTCACGCTAGTTCCCAAGGCATCTGTGATGAAGAAAAGTGTATAGGTCCCGTAGCTCAAGAACATACGTAAATCTATAACGTTTTGGTTAGATTCTCTGGGACATGACTCTGGAAAGAAGGGCTTCTGAAGATGGAGTGATAGTAAAAATCTCCCCACCTTTATTTTCAAAGGTGACATACCTTAGTTTTCCAGGCTGACCAGTCCTGAGTGTAGGTCACCCATGGTGTGTGGGTCTCCTTGGCCTCCACAGTTATCAGAGAAAGAGTCAGCTCCTCACACTCTGGACAAGGGCAATAAGTGGTTTGGTCTTGAAGGCAGATGTGGGCATCATAACGAGATCCCTACAGATACCTTCCTCTGGAATTTGTGGTGAAATTCAATGAGAAAATGCACCTCAAGGCTTCTTGCTCAGAGCATGTGCTCAGTACATACATTTAAGGAGTCAGGACAAGCTGATTTGAGCTTTAAAGGCCAACCACTCAGTAAACTGGGCCTATCTCATAAAGGGTCGTAAAGCAAGGACATGCCCAAGTCAGAGTGCATTTGGTATCAGAATTTCTGGGTTTGTTGTTGTTATTTTCTTCCACAAAGCTCCCCCTTGAACATTTGTTGTTAAATGCTGTTGAGGAGGTTCTGACTTATAGCGACCCTCTGTAGGGCTTCTGAGGAGTGGATGGTGGGTTTGAACCACCAACCTTCTGATTAGCAGTCCAGGGCTTATCCTGCAGGACCACACAAGGACTTGTAAGTTTCGTGAAACATAAGTAATCTTTGCCCTTGTCTGAAATAAATGATTAAATAGCAGAGTCTTGACCTAATGCTGTTGTTGACACTCACATTTGTGTTCCAGATAACAGGCGGAGCAATGGACATGTTTAGTGCTGCAAATGCACAGTTCTGCTTTGATGTCTTTCGAGAAATGAGCTATGACCACACAACTGAGAATCTCTTCTTTTCTCCCTTGGGTCTCTTGTCCACCCTTGCTGTGGTGCTTTTTGGGGCCAGAGGTGAGAGTGCCTCTCAGATAGAAAAGGTAAGTCACAGAGACACTCCTCATTGTGTCTAGAGGACAGTCAAGTGATGTCAAGACTGTCTTCCATGGAGGCTCATAGACAGCCCATTCTGAAACACAAGAGGATGCCCATCATCACTTAAGGTCATCTATGAGATCACCTATTATAAAAGGATGCAGAAGGCAAGAGTTCTCCTAGCTCTATTCAGAGAGGCAAGCAATGAAGGGACAACAGCTGGGGCCCCTGGTCTGTGGTAGAACTGAAATCTTCATCCCCACCCCACCCAACTGCAACCTTAGCTTCCTCTAGAGTCTTTCTGCTGTGAGTTAGGATCCCCAAACTGTTTCCCCAATTCTGGAGCATCTAACACCCTCCCAGTTGAGACTCATTCCTTCTATGCTCTGTTTCATCATAACATAACCCTTTGAAAGTAATCTACTTTGAGATACAAATGCACAAGTGACATTTGATGACAAAACTATATCAAGTGTTCAGGACTGTGTCCTGGATTGAGTGAGGGCCCACTGCTTCTAGGACCCAGCCCTTAAGAGGCTTTCAAAGCTATTTTGACTGTTGACTAAGAGATGTTGACTGAATAAATGAATGAATATCATCACATAAATATAATATTGAGTAATATTAAGAAGCTTACAATCTAAGGGAAGCATTTATAATTTACACAAATTACCAAGGGAATCATCAACTTTTAACTCAATGGAGAATTTCTAGTGAGTGGAAGCAATATCCCTTGGTGGGGATCTTTCAACTTGTCTTACTCATCGCTCACTGATTTTATGGGGATGGTTAACAGTGGAATACGCTGTCTCCCAATCCAGGATTTGAACTGGAAATGAATATGAAAAGCTGGAGTCCAACTCTGAGTTTAAACATAAAAAGAACATTAAATGTAAAGACTCTTGTGTTCCATTTGATTCTCCTTGCATGCATCAGAAAAGTAGGTCTCACCCATAGTAGGTGCTCTTTAAATTCATGTGTGCAGAGAGAAAGACATAGCTGAGAATGAGGAAGATGTGAGAATCTGTCCAAGTCATCTGCAGTGAGGATGCATAGAGCCACTTTTTGCCCCGTCTCTCTTTCTAGGTGAGAGGCATTGCTGGCTGGTGACCCCATCCATGCCAGTGTTTGCTTCAGGTTATGCAACCAGAGAGATACATGATGCACCGTGCTGTGAACAAAAAGATTGGAAATACTTCCTTATCTCTTATGACAATCATGTGACCTGAGTTAGAAGAGACTTGAGGAACTAAAAAGTTTTTCCTCACTGCTTCTAGCATGTTATTGTTGTTAAGTGCCTTTGAGTCCATTCTCACTCAGAGTGACCCTGTATAGGGTTTCCATGGAGCATCTGGTGAGTTCAAACCATTGACCTTGTTGTCCAAACCAACCTTGTAGTCCAGTGCTTTAGAATGAAGAAAAACCCTCATCTTTACATCCCAATAGTGCTTCTTTCCTACAATGCTTGAAAGATTCAGCCAACAGCTCAGAATTCCAGGTCCAACAACTGTGCTCCAATGATGATGATGATGGTTACGAAGGTTGAATCAATGCCAGAATGCACCATTCTTGCACAGTCCTTGAATTATGGACCCGTAGTATGTCCTTGGAGTCCTAATGTGGCTCTGTGAGATAAAGCACTGGACCAAAAGATCGGTTTGATCCACAAAGTAGGTTGTTCAAATTCACCATCTGCTTCTTGGAAACCCTATACGGGGTCACTATGAGTTGGAACCAACTCAACACTTAACAGCAACAAGAGCATTATGTCTTCAAGGAGCGCTGGTGGTGCAGTGACTAAGCGCTCAACTGTGAACCAAAAAGTCAGCAGTTCAAATCCACCAGCTACTGCACAGGAAGTAATGTCAGCCTGCTTTCATAAAGACTAGAGTTTTGGAAATGGGGCTATTCTACTGTGTCGTACAGGGTCCCTCCGAATCAGAATATGCTCTACCGTAATGGGCTTGGGTTTTGTGCTGCTCTTATGATGTCTTCATGCTGCTCTTGGGCCATCTCACAAAATTCCAACTCTGTTCTATGTGCTAGGGTTGAAAAGAATGCACCTTAGAATCAAGGATGGCAAGACTTTGGCTCACATATTTTGGAGCAGTCTCTGGGGAAGGATGTCATGCTTGGAAAAATAAAGAGATAGCAAAAAAGAGAAAGCCCCTCAACAGGATGGGTTGACATAGAGTGGCTATGACAATGGTTCAAGTATAGCAAGAATGCTGAGGATGGCCCAGGACTGGGCAGTATTTGGCTCTGTTTTACACAGGGTGGTTCTGAGTTGGAATCAACTTGGGGACACCTAACAATAATTGTGTGCTCTGTTACACCTCAGTGGAGAGGTTGTTCAGACACTTTGAAATCCTTTAATAAGGCAGAACATAATGCTGCTGAGTAGTTTATTAATAACCATTCATTGTTTTTATTGTTGTTAAGTGCTGTCAAGTCAGATATGACTCATAGTGACCCTGTGTAGAGTTTTGGAGGAGCGACTGGTGGGTTTGAACTGCTGACCTTGACATTATCGGTCCAGTGCTTGGTATTATCACAGTACCACACCAGATGATCTGTACTTTAGGAGTGGTGTACTCACCTTACACACACTACCTCCTTACCCCATTTCTGTTCTTAAAACCACAAGATACATCTGAACCACTCACTGTGAATACTTGAGGAGAGTTACAAAAAGTTTTTTTTTTTAGCTATTCTGTAAAGATGACCTTAGTAAATTATGGTGAGACCTCAGCTGAATCAGTGACTGTGTGACTATAAGACAGTTGTTGCTATGAAGTGCTGTTGAGTTGGTTTCGAGTCACAGTGAACCTGTGTAGGGTTTGCTAGAAGTGTCTGGTGGGTGTGAACCACCAACCTTGTGGTTAACATTCTGCTGGTTATCCTACACCATGACACCAAGACTGTTGTTGTTGTTGTTAGGTGCCATCGAGTAGGTACCGACTCATAGCGACCTTATGCACAGCAGAGCAAAACACTGCCCGATCCTAGGCCAAACACATTACTGTTGCCATGCTTGAGTCCATCGATGCTGCCACTTGGCCAATCCATCTTGTTGGGGGTCTTCCTCTTTTTCTCTGACCCTCCACCTTACCAAACACGATATCCTTCTCCAGCGACTGGTCGCTCCTTGACAATATGTCTGAAGTATGAGAGACAAAATTTGGCCATCAGGAAACATGAACTTTATTGAAGAGAATAATACCAACTACTGGACTTTTAAGAGTCTTGATGAGGCACTGTAGGATAAGTCCTGGACTGGTAACCACAAGGTTGGTGGTTCAAACCCACGAGCCCTCTCAGAAACCCTATACAGAGTAGCTATGAGTTGGAACTGAATCAACAGCTACAACAAAAAAACTAGATACTCAAAGGGGTACTGTAAGCACTGAATCAGATAATTAATGTTTGTGAAAGCAACTTGAAAACAATCACCAAACTGTGATATAATAATTATTGTGTACCAGTGAATGACCAAGGATATTAACTGCCTACAAAAGTCACCCATGGTGGACAGGTTTCAGATGAGCTTCCAGACAGACAGACTAGGAAGAAGGACAGATAAACTACTTCTGAATATTTAGTCACTGAAAACCTTGTGAACAGCAGAGAAACACTGTCAGATATAATGCCAGAAAATGAGCCCCTGAAGTTGGACATTAGTGTGGAAAGGTTGGCAGTTGCAACTCACCAGCTGCTCCAGGAGAGAATGATGTGGTAATCGGCTTCCATGAAGGCTGCAGCCTCGGAGCTCTAGGGGGCAGGTCTACTCTGTCTTGTAAAGTCCCATTGAGTCTGATTTCACTTGATGGGAACAGATTCTGCTTTTGTTTTTTTGAGATAATACCTACACTCCATCTCCAGTGCTCCCTAACCCTTAAACTCCTGCCCAAGAGCACTTGAAAGATTTTGTTTGGCAGACTCACCTTTTCTCCTTGAAATCACATTTTCCTTTTTCTTAATGAAGAGAAAAACTAAGAAACTTACAAGTAAAAAGGGTAGTAAACAATAGAAAATTCATAAAATGCAAAAAGCATATCATTTATCAAGAAAATGGTTTTCGGTGTCATGGTCTGGTCTTCTGAAGAAATATTTGCAAAACCTTTGAAAGTAGTTCTGTGTTTTCCATTGTAGGTTCTGCACTTGGATGAATTGACAAGAACTGCTAATTCTTCTAACGAAGAGGTAGATACAACATTTTTGCTTTTTTTTTTTTTTTTTAAATCTCTCTGATGCATCATAAGACCTAAGGTTAAAGTAAATGAGAGAACACGTATTCCAGATCTCCTTGAATACATACCGTCACTGAGTTAGCAGTCATGCATAGGCTGTTTTCAAAGAATAAATCATTTGGAATTAAGTGGTGACAAAATGAAAAGTGTTCAAAAGAATGTACTAAAGATGACTTGTCTTTAAGAAGAAGGGCTATGCCCTCCATTGAGTAATAAGTTCAGAAGGGAGATTAGTCTAAGGAGACAGCATCTTGGAACCCCAAAAGATACCTGGAGAGGTCATTCATCACACAAGCAGCTTCCAACAGCACCTGGAGCCCCTGGAGCCCCTGTGTAGGAAACACAGCTGTTTGTGTTTTTTCTTTCACTCGGGTTCAGAAAATGAAGAGGGAAATGGGAATCCCAGGTCTCAACACACAAGTGCCATTTTTGGAAAATGTTACTGCATAAAGATAGGCTTACCTTTTTGAGTCTTCTTGTCCAGTGTTTCTCTATATTGGTAATTTCCTGGGGAAATTGGTAACACGTAGCTTCTTTTGTTTGAGGTGTTCTGTGGCTTCCCAGAGGATGTGATCTCTCTCGAGTGGGGTCACTTAGACCAAATGTTATGTATTTATTACTAGACTTATTACTCAATATTTCTATATGTTACAAAGTACTACAAAGTTTTTTTGCATGCCAATTTTTCTAAAAATAATATGTCAAGATGTGTGCCCTGGGCCAACTGGTGGAGGAGACAGGGCAAGACCTGACTCGGGCAGGAGTGGTGCCAGGTTGTCCCACACACCTGTGAAGGAGATTGTCATAGACACTTAGGATCTTTATATAAGAGCAGGTCGCCAAGCTACTCATTGTGGTGAAAGGGAAGAGTTTCAATATGTACAAATGGTGGAGTGAGTAGGCTACGATTTGATTTGTTTTGAAATAGTTTGATGAAATCTGGGGGTGCCCTTAATCACAACAAAAACAACAATACAGTCTCTATGAGCCAGAATCTATCAGATGGCAGTGGCTCAAGGCAAGAGGAGTCCCTGGGAGGTGCCAATGGGTAATGCACCCTGCTGCTAAGTTGGAGGCTGGAGACCACCGCCAGGTGCTTCGGTAGAGATACCTGGAGATCTACTTTAGAAAAATAATCTGCTGAGTTACATTAAAGTTGGCATAATTTCTAACTTCTAATAGGATGTGAAGGTGTATTTTTTTCCTAATATATGAAACTAAAAATGTCAATGTAAAAATTTCAATGTAAAAAAACAAACGTAAAAATCAAGTGTGTTTCTTCAGGTTTATGTGATTTATGTGCTAAGACAAGTCTCTAAACTGTATTTTGTATTCCAATATAATTCACTGTACATTAAAACATGAAACCTCATAGGTTTTGTTATTACAAGTTTAATAAACATTTACAGAAAGCAAAAACACACAAAAATAATCAGCTGTTGAACCCTATAGAACACAATTCTTCTCTGACTCATGTGGGGCCATCATCGCTCTGCACTGACTGTCTCCAGGAAAAGTTGGTGCTGGTTTGAGTGCAGACTGAAGGACTTCTGATCTAGCGTCAGTTCATCCTTAGGCCCCAGAAGTCACAGCTCTACAGTTTCAAATCTTTTTAATTTGCATCTTAGTGTGGAAAAGATACGGGAATCCACTCATACATCCAAGCCCTCCTCTCTGAAATCAGCAAGTCCAGAGGCAGTCCAGTTTACATGACAACTGGAATGTTTGCAGATAAAGCTCATCCATTTCTCCCGGTGAGTCAAAGGAAACCATGTTTCCACAAGTAAAGTAGGCAGGCACCTTTCATTCCTGTCTTTATATAATCTATCCTTGAACTCTTAGTGTTTCCAAAGCTGAGGGAAATGTAAAGTATATAAAGCATAATATATACCACATACGTTATAGATTATTGTTGTTGTTAGGTGCTATTAAGTCCATTCTGCCTCCTAGCCACCCTATGTACAGCAGAACCAAACACGGCCTGGTCCCGCCACCTGCACCATCCTTCCGATTGTTAGGTGTGAGCCCACTGTTTCAGCCAGTGTATCAGGCCATCATACTGAGAGTCTTCCTCTTTTCGCCACCCCTCTACTTCACCAAGTATGATGTCCTTCTATAGGGACTGGTCACTCCTGATAGTGTGACTAAAGCATGTATGTGAGACAAATAGAATATAAAAGATATATTTTTTGCATTTTTATCTAGAAAATTATAAAAGGATTTAGGATTGTCATTTTCTAATACTAGATTCTAACTAGTCCAGTTAGGTTTCAGAAGCATAAAAACATATATTTTGCATATTCTATGACTTAAAACATACCACTGAAAGATTTTGACATCAGTAGTCAAAAAGGAATTGACACCTTGGGACTCCAGATTTAGGGTACTGATAATTCTAAAATTGATTGTACTGATTTTTCATTTATGGGCATAAGGCAAAATGTCTGAGGCTGAAAAGAAAATGTTCTTGTCAATAAAATAACACCCTTTAGTTATTTGTTAATTTTACTTAAGTTTCTGCTTCAAACATGAAAATGGTACTGTATATATTTTTATTAGTTCGTTCAGGGATCCTGGTGTGGCGCTGTAGGATAAGCACTTGACCTCAAGGTTCGTTTGAACTGCAAGGCTGGTAGTTCAAGCTCACCAGCCGCTCCTCAGAAACCCTATACAAGTTTGCTATGAGTTGGACCTGACTTGAGGGCAATTAATGAAAACAACAACAACAACAACAGTTCTATATAACAGTCTTTTATACATTTGTACTTCCATTTACCTATACTTCCTACCATGAAGGTCTAAGTATATTAAAATCATGATTTAGTTCTTATAGCTCTTATTTTTTCTATTCTTATTTATAGAAATATTCAGACTGTATGGAGCAATTATACAAAGTGAAACCTGAAAATTTGGATTTCAAAAGCAATATAGAAGACACCAGAATGCAGATTAACTCATGGATTGAAAACAAAACAAAAGGTGAGGGACCTAAAATTAACTTCACCCTCTCTCCTTCCATTCTCCTTATTTCTTCCCCTTCTTCCCTTCCGTCTTAATACATATCATTTCCATAGACTTACTAACATATACTATCCTTTTGTATTGATATAATCTGTTGGCTACATCCTTAGGGGAAAGATTATTGGTCACATTCATTTTAAATATTTATAGTCAAATATGACTGTCTTCTCTCCTATAGCTTTTAGGCCAAGAATTGTTGAAAGAGCTCTTTCTCACCCTAACATTATGCATGCGAAATGTACATGTAAGAAAACATCATAGATTTTTGTTGTCCTGTTTGACAATTGAGTTTTTCCTCCATCTGTAATACAAATTATTATTAGTGTAGGAATTTTGAATAACAAAGTGAAGGTTGAATAATAAAGACACACTTTGTTGTTGTTGTTGTTAGTGCCATGGAGTTGGTACCGACCCATAGAGACCTTATGCACAGCCGAACAAAACACTTCCCGATCCTGGGCCAAACTCACTACTGTTGCCACGCTTGAGTCCATTGATGCTGCCACTTGGCCAATCCATCTTGGTGGGGGTCTTCCTCTTT
>NW_006408539.1:17215813-17229176 GCF_000296735.1 Chrysochloris asiatica
CAGCTCACTAATGCCTAAGATATCGATGTTGATGCATTCCATTTCATTTTTGACAACTTCCAATTTTCCCAGATTCATACTTTGTACATTCCGTGTTCCAATTTTCAATGGATGTTTACAGCTGTTTCTCTTCATTTTGAATTATGCCCCATGAGGAAACAAAGGTCCCACGGGCTTTTCTCCCATGGGCTTTACTCCATTCGTGTTATCACGGTCAACTCTACTTTGAGGAGGCAGCTCTTCCTCAGTCACAATTTGAGTGACTTCCTACCTGAGGGCTCATTTTCCGGCACTATATCTGACAATCTGACAGTATTTCTCTGCTATTCATAAGGTTTTCAGTGACTAATATTTGGAAGTAGTTCATCACATTACCGGTATAATATTTACTCGCATTAATATATATATATATAAAATGAAGACCCATCAATAATGATATTGCTGTAAAGTAAAGAGTGAAGCTATATACTCTCTCCATCTTCCTCTGCACCCTACATTCTTCATTTATCAAGAATTGTGAATGCTTTCAATATTTTCTCAGCAGTCATTTTGGGTCATGTGAAGATACTGTCTGTCAGTCACTTATCTTATTTCTTCTCAAAAATGGATCTGAAACAGAAGCAAAGCCAGTGAACAGAGTCCCTATTTCGTGGAAGATTATAAAGTTGTCTAGGATGCTTTTACTCTGTGATTATACAGCTCTCAAGTCTGCTGTTACTGTGTTCCCTCCTCTAAGGTGAGATCAAGGGCCTCTGGTCCTATGACGACATCATGTATTCCGATGAGCTGGTGCTGATCAATGCTGTCTCCTTCCAAGGGAAATGGAAACACGTGTTTCAGAAAGACCAAACCAAGACTATGGTTTTCAGGCTGGATGAGGTAGTCCGATGATTTAATTTCTTTTTCTCTTATATGAATCCTCAAACCTTAGAATAAGATATTTATGCCTTTAGGTTGACAAATTAATTTCTGAATGACTGGTGGAGCATGGGAGGATAAGCACTGGACTGCTAAGCTAGTGGCTGAGACTCACCAGCTGTTCCTCGGACATCCTATAGGGGGTCACTGTGAGTCGGGATCTGGACAGCACATAACAACAAGAAAAGCAACTGCTTATCTATACACTCAAGAAAGAACAGAATTAGTTTTGCAAGACTTGTTGAAGCTTTCTTTGAAATTCTCCATAGTGGTTTTTTTTAAACCCTATTTAAAAATAGTATTTTTTTAAAAAACAATGTAGCTGTATAATTAAAAATATATATCAAATAGAGACCTTGGAATATTTAAATTAAAGTAGGTACTGTGTTAAACCTTTATTAAGCAATTTGTGTGCTGCAAACTGGAAGTGATATCAGAAGATGGGTAAGAACTAGATTAAACCTTCTTAGAAATAGCAGGCAGATCATTGACAAGATTCATGCAATCCTCTGAAAAAGCAAAGCAAAACAATGAACACAACTCCCCATCAGAAGGTTTCAGGTATGCTCCCCTTCCATTAAACTCCATCCTTCCAAATTCTTTTCTTAGTGACCTCAAAGTGGCCCAATATCAGATTCCAGTCCACATATGCTACTTAAATAAGAAATAATAGGATCCCGATGTGGTGCTGTAGGGTAAGCACTGAACTGCTAGCCACAAACTCAGTGGTTCAAACCCACCAGCTGCACCTTGGAAACCCTATACAAAGTCACTGTGAATCTGAATCTCTCTGATGACATCCAAAATGTGTTAATGAAAGGGTTAAGCATTAGGATGCTAACTGCAAGGTCAGTGGTTCAAATCCACCAGTCACTATGAGGAAAAAGATGAGTCTTCTGCTTCATAAAGATTTACAGTATTAGAAACCCTACACAAGGTTGATATGAGTTGGAATCGACTATATGATATTGGATTTATTTTCTTTATGGGGGGTTCATATGATAACTAAGTTCCATTTATTCTAGTCTACCAAAAAATACTGAAAATTATAGGTAAATTTATCATCTGCATGGCCAACTGTAGAGATAGGAAAAAAGTTGTATTTCTGAATAAATGCTTTACATGTAAAATAATTACCAAATAACTTTAATGAGAAACATAGTCCTGGAAAAGGATGTCATGCTGGGTAAGATGGAGGGTCAGAGGAAAAGAGGAAGACCCCCAACGAGATGGATCGGCCAGGTGGCAGCATTGATGGCATCGAGTGTGGCGGCGGTAGTGAGGTTGGCCCAGGATTGGACATTGTTTCATTCTGCTGTGCATGGGGTCGTTATGAGTCGGTTCCAACTTGATGGCACCTGACAACAACAACAGCAATAGTCCTACAACCCAACACATTAATCATATCCAGAAGTGTCTAATAATAGCTTTCCAAAGAATATTTCCATCTGATTTAAAAAACTAACAACTTTTTTATTGTGAACTGAGTGAAGGTTTACAGGGCAGATCATCAGTTTTACATTCAACAAACCACTCACTTTGTTTCATTGCAATGATTGCCATCTGCTCCATGCAACAACGTTCTCCCACTTCCTCCCCGTGTTTCTTGTTTCTGTGGCTCCTTCTTACTTAACTTGTCTGAATTTTCTCCTTAGGTAAATGCTGCCCTTTTGATCTTGAATGATTGACCTCTGTGGTGTGTGTATTTCACTAGCGTTGTGCCCCCTATAGTTGGTGGTTGTGTGCCACCGAGTCAGTTCCAACTCATGGCGACCCTGTACAATATTTCTGAGACTAATCTTTTTAGGAGCAGAAAGCCTCATCTTTCTCCCGTGGAGTCACTGGTGGGCTTCATCCTTGGACCATGTGGTTAGCAGTCTAGTGCTTATCCTACAGAACCACTGTGCTCCCCTCCCCACCCCGTGTGTGTTTTCAAAAGTTGGATTCCAGCACCACCCCCTTTTTGAAGATTCTGATGTTACAAGAAGGCCTTAAACATATTTGTTTTCAAATAGATCCTTGGAGCCCTTCTAAGGACCAGCTTGGTTTGGGAACTACAGATATGTGAAATTGTGGGGGTAGTTTTATAGAGAGGTATGTAAAGGGATTACTGTTGTTAAGTGCAGTCAAGTCAGTTTCAACTCATTGTGACCTTGTATAGTGTGTCCAAGGAGCAGCTGGTGAGTTTGAACTGTTGACCTTGTGGTTCAAACCAACCTTGTGGTCCAGTGCTTATCCTAAATGCCACACCAGGACTAGCATTCCCCAAACAGAACATATTGCTAAACAGTTAAGATAGAATAATTTCTTTCATTGTAGAGTCTGGTCCATCAGTCTACATAAACAATGAAGGCTTAGGTTATAGGTATCTTTAGCCTGTTACCTAGAATTTCAAAAAGAAGAGCAACAATAGGAGTATGGTATGGTCATAATTAAGCTTACCTAAATTGACTACATTATATGGAACCCCCATAATATTGTGCTACATCCTTAGCGATCCTGTAACTCTAACAATGACCCAAATAAGACCCACACTGTATGTTCATCCAACTGACTAAAGTCGGGTTTTACTTGAGCTGAAGAACTTTCTAATTATATTCTTGAGATGACCGATTTGACCTATAGAAATGGTTATGCTGATAAGATTTCTAGTGTGCTTTGTTTCTCAGCCCAATGGAGTGAATGAATTCGTTAGTTATAGGCATCAACATTTCCTGGGTGGCTTAAGCTGTTAATGCACTTGCTGCTAACCCAAAAGTTTGCATTTCAAGGCCATCCAGAGATGCCTCAGGAGAAAGGTATTGTGATCTATGTTTGAAAAATCAGTCATTGAAAATCCTGTGGAGCATGGTTCTACTCTACACACATGTGGATGCCATAAATCAGAGCAGACGTCATGCCAACTGGTTTGGGGGCATCAAATATGTACACTGTATAAAAATAGTGGATGGGGGAGAAGTCAACATTTTGTTGTGCAGTGGCTATTTTCTTTAAGGAGTCCTGGTGGTGCATGGCTAAAGTATTAGGATGATACCTGAAAGGTTGGTGGTTTGAACTCACCAACTCACCAGCTGCTCCACAGGTCAGATTTGGCAGTTTTCATCCATAAAGATTTCCAAAGTCTTAGAAACCCTTTGGGAGCAGATCTACTTTGTTCTATAAGGTCATTATGAGACAGAATCAACTAGATGGCAATGTTTGATTTTTGTTTGGTGGTGCAGTGGTTAAGCACTTGGCTGCTAACCAAAAGGTTTAGAAGCTCAAACCCACCAACCACGGCATGGGAGAAAGATGATGCAGCTGTTTGTTTCCATGAAGAATTTTCAACCTTGGAAACATGGTGGGGTAGCTCTAATCTGTCTTATGGGGTCACTATAGGTTGGTATTGACCCCGTGACAGTAATTTTTGGTTTTGTGTTTATTTAGCTATTGTTCTTGAGATCATCACATTAATAGTCAGTCATAGACACTTCTGGGCAACGACACATTTTTTGTCACCTCATGTAGACAGTTTTGGAGGAGGGATAGTCTTAAAGATTTGCTATACCTTACATGAGAAAAAAATGAACACAGAAAGAGACTGACCTTGTCACTCACTTGTTTTTTCCTTTCAGTCCCAGAGCAAACCTGTGCAGATGATGCAGTTGCAGGGTGTCTTCAAGCTTGGCTCCATACAGGAGGCTGGGGTGCAGGTACTAGAGATGCCAGATGTGGAAGGTCACCTGAGTCTGGTCATCATCCTGCCTACAGAGAACGTGAGCCTGGGACAGGTAAAGTGCTGAGCTTTTGCAGCCACAAACCATGCAGAGAGTTTGAGGACTGAATAGTAACACTTGCAAAACTGGGAGTCCTTGGGTGGTCCATAGTTAATGTGCTTGGCTGCTGACTGAAAGGTTGGAGGTTCAAGTCCATCCAGATGCACCTCAGAAGTACTGGCCATCTACTTATGAAAACACATGGAGTCACGATGAGTAGGAATGGACTGCACAGCAACCGGTTACTTTTTGCTTCTGTTACTACGAGCAGTGGCATTATGTCCATTTAGAAAAAGTAAGCAAGACTTACATGAAAAGTTACATAAACACTAATACTCTCAAAGTTTATTGCTTATCATTATAAACATTTTAGGTTTCTAAAACATAGTCACATGCATTTTCTGTATTAGTTCTCATAGGATTTTTATTTACTGTGGCAATTCTGCATTTTCCTCCATATTACACCTTGACTTCTTCAGACCTGCATCCATCAAGGAAGTCTGTTTCCACCAGTGACATCACTAAGGTTGGTGTCATCCAATATGATAGCTTATACTGTCATCAACCCTCATCCCCAGTGGACCTCATCCCATGCAAGATCATACAGAATCCTTAGTCATGTTTTTGTACCAGTATAATTCCCATATATCACTGAATGTAATGACAATTTCTTGTTGTTAAGTGCCACTGAGTTGGCTCTGCCCCATAGCGACCCTGTGTAGGGTTTCTGAGGAGCAGCTGGATAGCTTGAACCGCTGACCTTTCAGTTCAAATGTTTTTGTAGTCTGGCGCATTAACCCAGAGCATCACACCAGGATACCGTAATGATAATAGTAGTGACAAAAACAGCTAGAAGATTTAAATTCAGTTTTTAAGTGACAGTGACATGTTCAAGTGAAACCACATGGCTTAAAGTGCCATTGTAATTGGGTAATAATGACAGCTCTGACCAGAGTGATTTGTTGTTGTTGTTGTCAGTTTTAACTCATTAGGACCCTACGTACAAGAGAACAAAATATCGCGGATACCTGCATCATCCTCACGATTTTTGTTTGAGACTTCTGATGAAGCCATGGTGCCAATCCATCTAATTGAAGGTCTTACTCTTTTTACTTCACTGTTCTTTACCAAGCATGATGTTCCTTTCTGGGGACTAGTCTCTCCTGACAACATGCCAAAGTACATGAGATGAAGTCTTACTGCCCTCAATTCTGAGGAGGATTCTGGCTGAACTTCTTCCAACACAGAATTTTTTGTTATTCTGGCCCATGGTATATTCAATATTCTTTGCAAACACCATAATTCAAATGCATCAATTTTCCTCATATTCGTTGGCTGGTTTTTACATGCATATGAGGCAATTTAAAATATCATGGCTTGGGTCAGGCACAACTCAATTCTCAAACTGACATCATTGCTTTTAAACCATTTAAAGAGGTCTTTTATAGCAGATTTGTCCAATGCAATTTATCCCTTGATTTCTTGACAAATGCTTCCATGAGCACTGATTGAAAATCCAAGTAAAATGAAATCCTTGACAGTGTCAATTTCCCTCCCCCCATTTATCATGATGTTGTTTATTGGTCCGGTTGTGAGGATTTTTGCTTTCTTTGTATGGAGTGCATTGTTGTTTGTTGATGTTAGGTGCCATCACGTTGATTCCAACTCATAGCAACCCTGTATAGGGTTTCCAAGGAGTGGCTGGTGAGCTTGAACTGCTGACCTTTTGGTTCAAACTGATCTTTCAGTCCAGTGCATTAACCTACAGCACCATACCAGGACTCCTGGAATGCATTTGAAGGCTCAAAAAATAAATCCGCATAGAGTTTAGTCTTTTTGTTGTTGCTGTTGTTGTCAGGTGCCATCAAGTCAGTTCTGACTCACAACAACCCTATGTACAACAGAACTAAACACAGTATGTCCTATACCCACCTCGCAATTCTTGTTACACTAGAGTCCATTGCTGTTGTCACTGTGCCAGTCCATTTCATTGGGGGTCTTCCTCTGTTTCTCTGAACCTCCACTTTACCAAGCATGATGTCCTTCTCCAGGGATTGATACCTCCTGATAACATGTCTGCAGTGTGAGAGATGAATTCTCAGCATCCTGGCTTCCAAGGAGCATTCTAGCTGTACTTTATCTGAAACAGATTTGTTTGTTCTTCTGGTAGTCCATGGTACTCTTAATATTCTTCTTCAACACCATAACTCAAATACATCAATTCCTCTAGGGTCTTCCTTATTCCTTATTCATTATCCAACTTGTACATAACATTCAGCTATTGAAAATACCATAGCTTGGGTCAGGTATGCCTTAGTCTTCAAACTGATATCTTTGCTCTTGAACACTTTAAAGAAGTCTTGCACACCAGGTTCGTATAGTGCAATATTTCGTTTGATTTCTTGACAGCTGCTTCCATGAGTGTTGGTAGTGGAGCCAAGCCTTTTAGGTATATTGATACATATTGTTGTTGTTAGGTGCCATAGATTTGGTACCGACTCATAGCGATCTTATGCACAGCAGAATGAAACACTGCCCAATCCTGGGCACTGTTGCCATGCTTGAGTCCATCGATGCTGCCACTTGGCCAATCCATCTCATTAGGGGTCTTCCTCTTTTTCTCTGACTCTCCACCTTACCAAACATGGTATCTTTCTCCAGTGACTGGTCCCTCCTGACAATATATCCAAAGTATGAGAGATGAAGTTTAGCCATCTTAGCCTCCAAGGAGCACTCTAGCTGCACTTCTTTCAACACAGATCTGTTGGTTCTTTTGGCAGCCCATGGCACTTTCAATATTCTCCTCTAAACTGGAACTCAGCATCACTCTCAGCTGCTCTATCCTGCTGAGAACATCACATCCTCCCATTAGCCTTTCTTCATCCTTGTTTGCAAAGATCCTTGCTTGTCCTGTGAGGCCTGCTAGGCAGGCAGGAGATGGGAAAACTAAGTCAGTTTATTGTTTGCTCTACATTTCATAGCCAACTAATGTCTGTAACTTCACTGAACCCTGTTCTTTGTCTTCTCAGCCCACTTGAGGCTTAGTTTTAAAATGCCTGCTCAGATTTACCAAGACCCTGGCTAAAAACCAAACTTCCAGCAACTTAACAAAATAAAGTGTATATATTGTTGTTGTTGTTATGTGCCGTGGAGTTGGTTCTGACTCATAGTGTCCCTGTACAGGGTTTCCGAATCTGTATATATGAGGAGGTTTCAAAAAGTTTGTGGGGAGATTCCATAGCGTTTTTTGGTTGTTGTTAGCAGTCTAGTACTTATCCTATAGCACCACACCAACATTCATAGGTTTGATCATTTATAAGCTACTGCCGTTGAGTTGATGTAACTCTTAGTAACCACAGATGGGGTTCCCAAAGTTGTAAATCTTCGTGGGAGGAGAAAGCCTCATCAGATTCCATAGTTTTAAAATTCCATTTTCCAGAAATTGTTTGAAGCTCCTTGTATGTGTGTATGTATCGCTAAGTAGATCAATCAGTAGGTAGATAGATCATTAGATATATGTGAAGGTTTCTGATCCCGGCAAAGATTTAAAGATTTGGAAACCCTAAACAGGGTTACTATGAGTTGAAATACACTCAATAGTACTTAACAGCAATATGTGTGTGTGTGTGTGTGTGTGTGTGTGAGTGTACACACACATATATAGGAGCATAGTGAGTCCATAGGGTAAGCACTGGACTGCTAACCATGAAGTGGGTGGTTTGAACCCTTCAGCAACTCTGCAAGAGAAAGATTAGGCTTTCTTCTCCCACAAACATGTACAGCCTTGAAAATTCTGTAAAGAGTTGCTATGAGTCAGAACCAATTTGATATACACATATAAAGAGAAAGAAAGAGAGTCCTGGTGTGGTAGTGTGGGATAATGCCCTGGACCACAAGGTCAGTTTGAACTGCAAGGTTGGTGGTTCAAACTCACTAGCTCCTCCTTGGAAACCCTATATAGGGTTGTTACGAGTTAGAACTGACTTGATGGCACTTAACAACAACAACCAAATGTATATATATGCATGTATACGTAGTATATGCATGTATGCGTATGTATATGTGTGTATATGTATGTGTGTATATGTGTATATGTATATGTATGTGCATGTGTATGTATATGTATGCATATGTATGCATGTGTGTATATGTATGTATGTGTATGTATATGCATGTATATGTATGTACATGTATGTATATATGTTGTTGTTATTGTTGTTAAATGCCTTCCAGTTGGTTCCCACTCATAGAGACCTTGTAGAGTGTTTCTGAGGGAGTGGCTGTTATGTGTGAACTGCTAACCTTGCAGTTCAAATCAGCCTTGAGGTCGAGAACTTATCTTATGGTGCCACTCCATATGGGTGTGTGTGTGTGTATATATATATATTGTTGTTGTTGTTGTTAAGTGTTGTCGAGTCGATTCCGACCCATAAAGACCCTGCATAGGGTTTCCAAGGAGCAGCTGGTGAGCTTGAACCACCAACCTTGTAGTTCAAATGGCTTTGCAGTCTGGCACAATAACCCACAGTGCCATACCAGGACTCTATATCTATCTATCTATCTATACCTGCATATATACTTGTATATATATACTTGTGTGTGTGTGTATATATATCTATATCTATATCTATATATATATGCATATATACTTGTGTGTATATATACTTGTGTATATATACATATATATGCATATATACTTGTGTATATATGTATATATACATGTTGCTGTTGTTAAGTATTGACGATTCAGTTCTGACTCGTTGTGACCCTACATAGAGTCTTTGAGGAGCAGCAGGTGGGTTTGAACTATCCACCTGTGGTTTCATAGCCCAGTGTTGATCCTTCAGCACCACACCAGGAGTTTCATATATATATACAAATAAGCCAGTGTAGAAATAACATGATTATTATATGCTTTAAGAAAAATAGAAGATCAAAATGAGGTAGAAAGTGACAGGTGTGAGAAACATCAAGTTTACATAAGATGATTATAGAAAACCTATTGGTCAAGTGAGATTTATGTTATCATTGCTAATTAATAGTAACATTAGCTTCTAATATAGTGTTGGAAGATGAGCCTTTTAGTGGGGAGGCAGCACCATATAATAACCACAACAGTGGGCCCAAACATCCCAAAGATCCTAAAGATGGCTCGGGACTGGCCATCATTTAGTTCCGCTGTATGTAGCCCACCATGAGTTGGAGCCAATCCGATGGCAACTAATGACCACAAAGATGATCTATATATGTTACTTCCGTATACACTCAGTCTTCACGAATATCTGACAAGTGAGAACTTTGAGTTGAGTTACAGTAGAAAATTATTTTAGTCTGTCTATAATTTAGTCCATGCAGTGTCAAGGTTGGGAGATGTCATGTTCCAAAGATGCCATTTAATGTGATAAGTAAAAAACAGTGTTTGTTTTGTTGATAAGTGCTGTTGAGTCAGTTGCAACTCATAGTGATGCAAAGGGTAGATACTTAATCACGTGTACTATGTTGTTAGTGTTGTTAAGTGCCCTGCAGTATACCATGTACAATTATAATACACAAGTCATATAATTTATAGAAGCATCCCAAGAGAAAGAAAATAAAAATTCCCTACGGTGGTTTTATGTTGTTGTAAGTGGCTCTTGGGTTCCAGGGTACCATGCTCTGGCTTCGAGTCTCTCATGTGCTGCATCTCCCCCACATGCTCTGGGACAATGCTTAGAATCTGATTTTCAAAATGTCAGTGAGAAGCTTTGCCTCCAGTCCTTTGAATGTTTCCCACTCCAGTGTGGCGCTATAGGGTAACCATTTGACTGCTAAGTGGTTCAAACTCACCATCTGCTCCTTGGTAGGGTTGTTATGAGTCAGAACCGACTTGATGGCACATACCAACAACATCGATTTTCTCAATTAGTTTGCATTTTGTCTCCTGCTTTCTTTTCTTAGGTCCTGAGAGAAATCACTTATGAGAAGCTGAAAAGCTGGATCAGCCCAACAAATATGGCAGACACTGCTGTGGACCTGCATCTTCCCCAGCTTAGACTGGATGGCTGCCAGGGAGACTACACTTCTATCTTGGCGACCTTGGGAATGACTGATGTCTTGGACCCCTCAGTGGCTAACTTGTCAGGCATAACTGTAAGAGGAGGCCTCGTGGTGTCCAGGATAATCCACACAGCCATTCTAAAGGTCACTGAAGATGATTATGTGTTATCACCTGCCAACTCAGCAGGCCAAGTGAAAAATCTCCAGGTCTTTCAGGTGGACCATCCTTTCCTCATCTCTGTCCTACAGAAGGACACAGAGGCACTTCTTTTCTATGGTGTAGTATCCAACCCTTAAGGAAGGAGGCACATCATTTTCTAATTCTTCAAAATGTCTGGATTTTAGAGTCAGCATATTTTGTAGCATTCACAGTCTGGTGCAGCTAGCAGGAGAAACCATGATTCTTACCAAAGTTTTTCTTTCATATCGACCATGTAGAATGTCCATTCCATCTGTCTTTGGATCTGTCTACATTGGTTATAGCATGTTATTGACTGTATTCATTACAAAATTAAGCTCAATACCATGTCTTCCTTAGGCACTCCACAAGTTACCCAGAACCTTATTAATATTGTTGTTGTAGTTGTTATGTGCCATCGAATCAGTACTGACTCATAGTGACCTCATGCACAACAGAATGAAACACTGCCCAGTCCTGTGCCAGCTTCACAAATTGTTCCTACATTTGAACCTTCTTGGTAGGTTGTTAAAATTCAGAATGCATTTTTCCATAGAAAAACATACTGTTCAATGTGATTAGGTTATTAAGTTAGAGGCCCCAGATTTGTTTATCTTCCCTACAGCTGAACAAATGATATTAGGAAGTGGAGCTAACCCTCACGGGGTGTGTGGTATGTTCTGTGCCCTCTGCTCAGCACATCATACGAATAACCTAATTTAATTCTTATTCAAACCCTCAACAAGCAGGAAATATTGTTGTCTCCATTTTAACAAAAGGCGAATGAGACTTAGGTTTAGGAACTCTTTTCAAACTCAGAAGGTCTGATACAAAATCTCAACTTTGATTCAAGACCTAACCTTATTCACAAGTCTTTATCTGGAGACTCAATCAGGGCCCCTATGGTAGTTAACAATGAAATACAGAGGAAAGCAAAGGAGTTGTATCCCCTTTTTCTCTCTTCTTAGATCAGGCATAGTTTCGAAAGAACATTTATAGAACACTTACAAGCTGACAAAAAATATGTGAGCACACTTAATAGGAAATCTGTGTTGAAAAATGCTTTATTTTTCCTTCTCTGTGCTCCTCACCGCTTCTTCGTCTCATTTCCTCACCACCAGTGAGGACTGACCTCCCAGTGCCCATAGTCTTATGTTCCCTTCCAGAGGACTTCCTGGGGACAGGTGAGACTCTGGCCAGCATCATAGTGGAGCAGGACTCCCTGGATTTGGAATCAGCAGAGCTAAGCTGAAAAGGCGCTCCAGTAACATAGCGGTTTGAATTCACCCAGCAGTGGTTTGAATTCACCCAGCAACGCCAAGGAAGAACAGCCCAGTGATCTGTTTCTGTATAGATTACAACTAAGGACACCTCTTGGAGCAGTTCTGCTCTGTACTATATGGCCGTGGAGTCAGTTCTGACTCATAGCAACCCTATGTAGGGTTTCTAAGGCCGTAAATCTTGATGGGAGCAGAACGCCTCATCTTTCTCCCATGGAACTGCTGGTAGTTTTGAACTGCTGACTTTTAACATTAGCAGCCTGATTCATAACCACTATGCTACCAGAGCTCCCATTATATACAGATCCACATGAATTAAAATCCATTTGATGGCACCTAGTAATAACAGCGGCAGCAGCTCTGAGCTGAAATTCTGCCTCTTTACACCAAGGGTCTGGCAACCTTGTCACTTCCCCCTTGGAGCTCCAGCTTCCTGCTGGGCAGAATGGACTGGCCAGTTCTGTACAAGGTCACAGTGAAATTCAAAAGCTAGTGTGAGAGGAAATGCTTGCTGGGTTGTTAACTTTATAATCTTCCATATTATTCTCTAGCTTGTCCACCATCTCAGGCAAACCCAAGAGGGGCACAGAGAATCCTTATTGTTAGGTCTCTGCTTTTTTTCCTCTCTCCTTTCTTTCTCTTGGTATGGGAAGAATTGCAGTATTTTATGTTGGCAATGGGCCTTACCTTCTAATGTTAATTAAACACTATCCTTGTAATCATAGTCATGATCCTTGGGGTCCTTAGGATAAGCAGTGGACTGCTAACTATAAGATCAGCAGTTCAAACCCACCAGATGTTCCTCGGAAATCCTATACTGGATTGCTGTGAGTCGGAACTGACTCAATGGCACTTTACAACAACAGCAAAAACAATACTTGTCATAGTGACCTTACGTAAGGATCCTGAGCCTAAATCTGATTGACGCACACAATCTCATCATTTTCTGGAAGAGCAGCTTGCTGAGTTTGAACCTTCCACCTTGCAGTTAAGGAGCCCTGGTAGCATAGTAAATTATGAGCTGGGCTGCTAACTTCAAAGTCAGCAGTTTGAATCCACCAGCTGCTTTCTGCTCCTGCAAAGATTTACAGCCTCAGAAACTCTACACAGGGTCCCTACGAGTCGGAACTGACTTGGTGGCACACAACCACCACCACCAACAACAACAACAACCACCTCCACCACCACCACCACCA
>NW_006408539.1:17229318-17247359 GCF_000296735.1 Chrysochloris asiatica
CCACCACCACCATCACCACCACCAACCACCTCTACCATCACCACCACCACCACCACCAACCACCTCCACCATCACCAACAACAACCACCTCCACCACCACCACCAACCACCTCCACCACCACCAACAACAACCACCTCCACCACCACCACCACCTTGCAATCAACAAGTCAACAGCCTAATGTCTAACCAAGAGTGGTGGCGTAATTTTGGAGTCACTCTGCATTTCTAGTTTTGTCTGACTCAGTGAGGCAGTCTTGAGAATTCAAACCAGATTTTGAAAACACGAATTGTATCTTTAGTTCAATCCTTTTGCTCATGCCAGATCTGGTTTTTTTTTTTTTTTCTTCAGTATTCATCTTAAAGGTACTGATGCAATAAATCTAAGCTGTGACATTTCTCTAAACTTGCTTGATTGGACATTTTTGTCAAGTAAATCATTTCTCCAGTGCCTGCTCAGTATAACAAGATTGGTTCTCAGTGCCACAACCTCTCAATTTAGACTTCAATAGTTTCGGGTTGAATATAGCCATTATAATTTGACAGAACTGACAAAAATTCTGCAATGCATAACTACATAGGGACATATTAGTAATGTTGCACTAATAAACATTTGCTAGTTGTGTGTTCTACTTTGCATTGAGTAACTTTCCCTGCCCCATGCGATACAAGTGACTTGATACACCCTAGAAACTCAGCCCATAATTTATTGTAAAGACCTGCCATCATCACAGCTGACATTACCTGAATCACTGTGGCTTCCAAATGAAGTCATTCCAGAAGCAGCCAAAGAGATACAATAAGACGATGAACACTGGTCAAGGTCTTAAAGAATATATAGGGGAAGGAGAGCAGTGGGGAGGCCAAGGGAAAGAGTACAATAGGCTGAAAATTTCCACATTTTCATATTCTCCTTTTAATTCCGCGGGTTTCAGAAATACATTTCCATGTCCCTGATCAGCTCTACACAAAAGACACCAGAAAAATGTTATTGGTAAGAAATAGCCTTGGTGGCTCAGCAGTGAAGCACTCAGCTGTTCATCAAGAGTTCAGTGGTTCAAACTCAGCAGTGGCTCCTCAGGAGAAAGGCGTGGCAGCTTGTTTTCATGAAGATTACAGCCGTGGGAAGCCTTGGGAGCAGCCCTACTTTGTGGGGGTGTATGGGTTGGATTACACTTCAGGCTCCATGACAGTGGGCTTCTTTTCCTTTTTTCTTTTCCTGGGTTATTAGGAAATGTGGGATTCACAGGATTACATGAAGCATTTTCTACAAAAATAAAATTCTGAGGCTCTAGTAGTTATGTCAAGGAGCTCTAGTAGCATAGTGGTTACAAATCGGGCTGCTAATCTCACAGCCAGCAGTTCGAAATTACCAGCTGTTCCGCAGGAGAAAGATGAGGCATTCTGCTTCCATAAAGATTTACAGCCTTGGAAACCCTGTACAGGGTCACTATGAGTCTGAACTGACTCCACGGTACACAACGACAGCAACAACAGTAGTTATGTCATGAAGCCTGGTGGCATTGTGGACTAAGCATTGGGCTGCTAACTTTAAGGCCACAGTTCAAATCCACCAGTTTCTCCTCAGGAGAAAGATGAGGCTGTTTGCTCTCATAGAGATGGACAGCCTTAAAAACCCTGGGGAGCAGTTCTCTGTCCTACATAAGGTCACACACTCAATGGCAGTGGGTGGTTATGGTTAGAACCACTTAGAATACACAGCGGCTGAAAAAACTCACCTGGTGACTCTCTAATGTAAACAAGTCACACAAACAGAAAAAGAATTAAACAGACCCAAGAACTGAGCGGTATTGGCAATGGCCCACTAGGAGAACAGGTGGCATTCACCCAGGCTCCTCACTGAGGGCATACGCTCTGGAAGGCACGGAGGCCCACTCGGATGAAGGGCAAAGAATGCTGTTGCTCACAGAGGACCAGTCTCGGATCTTTCCAACGTGGTCTCAGTGTTCTCAGGAAGCTCGCTTACGTGGGCCTTGTCTTTTTATGTGATGCCTTTGATTCCATTCTGAAAAACAATGGTTCTGGATAAAAAGTAGGGCTTTGAAAGAATTTCTTTCATAAATGAATTCACTAGATACATGGCTTTGTCCTTGAGTGAATTCATTATTTGTCCTTTTTCTGATTTCTACACTAGAATTTGTCAACAATGATCTGATCAGGTGTTGTGTTCCATTTTGACATTTGCATTTTTACGTTGATTGGACAGCGCAAGCTTACAATTTGGCTGTGCTCCTCACTCACATTTTTGTTCCTCAGGTCCACCGTCTTCTAGTTCTTCCTCCAAGCTCCGTCTCACGTCAGCTTTCACAGGCCCATTTCTACACGTTTCACCTTGTTCCGTTCTTCCGTCAAGCCCCACTCATAGGTTTCCATTCTCATATCTGCTTCTGCTTCTCCTTCAGGGAACAATCAATTGTTCTGGGCCTCCTAAAGATCATGGTTCTCTGATAGGTTTACTCCCCAAACTGAAATATCACTCAATAACATTCAACAATGCTACATATTATGTAGGGAAAGACACTTTTTTTTTTCACTACCATGTTCTAGAGGAGCTTTGGTAGCGTAGTGGTTATGAATTGGGCTGTGAACTGCAAGGTCAGCAGTTTGAAACTACCAGCAGTTCCGCGGGAGAAAGATGAGGCTTTCTGCTCCTGTAAAGATTTACAGCCTCAGAAACCCTATACAGGGTCGCTATGAGTTGGAACAGACTCTACGGCACATAACAACAACAACAACCATGTCCTAGAGTTTAACTTTAATTATAAAATTACTGCTGAAAACATCATCTGACAAATCATTTTACACAGATAAACCATCTAACATCTTTGATGAATATACTTTGTTTTAGAGACCATTCGATGGAAGAAGACACAATGCAAAATAGATTTCAGTTTCTAGTTGCTGAAAACAGGTATAGATGACATACCCGACAGACGAAACGTCACATAAACTAACCACGACCATGATTACATTAAATTCCTTAACATTAAAAGAGTGGAAGATGAATAGTCTACCATGAATTCGACTTGTGTAATCAGGACAAGTCAAGATAAAACAAAAGGAGACTGTCCAACCACAAAGACTATAAGAGAGTCTGTGTAAAAGGAAAAAGAACACAACCCCAAACCAACCATGAAAATTTGGAAAGCTAAATAGTATCTCAAATTACCTCCAAAAACCACAAACTTTTAAAGACAGATGATTAAAAACAAATTTAACAATGGCTTCTAGTAGACAGCATGGATTTAAGAAAAGTTTCTTGAATCCATATCAAGAAGATAGATTTTTAAAGACTGGGATGTACGTGGAATACACACAGACAGGGAGCACTGACCACAGTGTGGGGTCACCTCATTTCCTTTGCTTCTCAGAAATCCTTTATTTCATGTTCAATGTAGCTGTGTCATTTCTATGCACCTGCTTTTCCATGTTTACATGCCTCATGTTGTGTGGAGCTTTCTTGCTCTCCTGAAGCAAGGTTATACTCCCATCTGTGCATGAATCTATGAAAGTACTGGTGAAGTTAGTAAGTCAATGAGTACTAATGAACTAATTCAGTAAGCCAGTGAGTCAACCAACATGAATTATTTGAGCATCTATCTGTAGGCAACATGGCGCCACCCTCAAGATTCAGTCTCTAACAAAGCAACTAGAAGACTCCATTGCGCAAGTCATCTCCAGCACACTCACCCATCCCTCCTCCCAGGATGGATGCAGAGAACCTGCCCCAAGGCTGTCCTTCTGTGAGCAGCCCTGTTCTGACACATCTGTGTTGATTCACCATGACTGTCTCTGGGTGAAGAAAACTTTGGCATAAGATGAAAGATATAATTTGAACCGAAATATCTTATGAATCGATCTCTTAGAACTTGACATTTAAATATGGAGAAAAAGGAATGATGGGAGACAAACTGCTAGAATTGTGAATAAATCATTAGTTTGAATGCTTAGAAAAAGCTTCACCTGGCGTTATCTTGGATGAAGAACCCCTGGCAAAAGAGTTAGGAGTAGACATTTGTAATTAGGTTTATGGGAATAATTAATTGTTCAGAAAAGAAAATATGGAAGGTAATAAGCTTCAAAGTAGAAAGCCAGATTTTATCTGAGAAACAAAATTTAAACGCCTTTGAAAGTTGTCTGGAAGTGAGAATTTTAGTTAGGAGTTAACTGTTTCTAAAATAGAGTACCTTAAGAGTTGTGGATTGTGTCTTGCGCATGCTCACATTTACCCTATTGAAACAGAATTTTCTAGAAAAGAGGCATTCCTCAATTTCTGTGGCTTTTCTACAGAACTTTCACAATTCATGTTATCAGACTGAGAAGCATTTGCAATATAGGCAACAAAACTGATGGGGTAAGTAGTAATGATACCAGACTCCAATGAAACTCTTTGCCATGGAGTCAATTCTGACTCATACTGACCCTATATAGAGCTCTGGGGACTGTAACCCTAAAAGCTGACCCCCTCATTTTTCTCCCACTGAGTAGTTAGTGGTTTGGATCTTCAACTTTGCTCTTAGCAGCCTAATACTTGCTCAACAGTGCCGCTGGGGCCTGGTAAGCAGTACTAATGCTGTTCTTAGTGCTGTCCAGTTGGTTCTGACTCATACCAACCCCGTATAGGACTGCCAGGGAGTGGCTGTTGAGTTTGAATAGCCCACCTTTCAGTTAAGCAGTCCAGAGCTTATCCTACAGAGCCACACCAGGATTTCAAGCAGTAATGAGTTATCTCTGTTAGGTGCCCTCGACTCGGTTCCAAATCAGGACTCTGTGCAGAGCAGAATGAAACCCTACCTAGTCCTGAACCATCATCACAACTGTGGTTGTGTGTGAGCCTATTGTTGCTGCCACTGTGTCAGTCCATCGCATTTGGGGGTCCTCCTCTTTGTTGGTGAACCTCCATTTTGCCAGGCAGTAATGATTGGTGTTGTTGTTAAGTGTCATCTAGTCAGTTCTGACTCATAGCGATCCTGTATAGGGTTTCCAAGGAGCAGCTGGTGAGCTTGAACCTCTGACCTTGTGGTTCAAACTGACCTTATAGTTCAGCATATTAACCTGAAGCAGTAATGATAGTAATTATTAAACAAAAAAAGATTTGCTTCTAATTTTAATAAATAATTTGATCTGGGTCATAATTTGCTTAGGTTAGAGGCTGGCATTTCGTTGTTGTTGTTGTTATGTGCCATGGAGTCTGTTCAGACTCATAGTGACCCTGTACAGGGCTTCCAAGGCTGTGAATCTTTACGGGAGCAGAAAGCCTCATCTTTCTCCCGCGGAACAGCCGGTAGTTTTGAACTGCTGATCTTGCGGTTCACAGCCCGATTCGTAACCACTACGCTACCAGAGGCTGGCACTAGTATCTCTTAAAGAAGGATTTTCATCTATGAAGAAATGGAAGCAGCAGGAAGTGAGGCAAATGCCTTGTATTTGTTCATCTGCTCTGGGGAGGTAAAAATACTTCCTGAAATGGTTGAGGTCTTCATGCAAGTGGCATTAGCTTTCACCGTTGTAAAGAGACAATTGTGAGGGAAACTCGAATAAACCCACCATTGCAAGGAATTCAACCAAGTTACTTTTTAACCCTATACCATTTACATCCACAGTTAGATCCCAAGTTCTGTAAACAACACTATTTACAATGTAAAGTATGTTTGGTATACACGTGGGCACAGTCTAGGATACACTTAATATTGAAATAATTCAATATAATATTTACATAGTAAATGTCCCCAAATCCTAGAAATATTAATATTCTCCTAACACAAAGCATTTTAAATTCATGTATCAATTTAGTTTCAAGTTTTATTGCCTGTTGTGTGGGACACAATGCTTTATGTTATCCTATAGGTGCTTAAAAAGTTCTTGGAAAAGTGGAGTTAAAACATCATTGATTTTTTTTCCATGAACTTTTTGAAGTTCCTTTGTATATGCTAATAGGTGAGATATATGGCACATTAACAGGACATACAACTAAATATTTATTCATCTTGCAAAATATATTTCTGTTTTGCATTTCTGAGTGCATTTCTAAAGTTGTTTTCCAACAAAGTAACAAAGGACATTTATCAGAACAGTACACTTATATTTTATCAGAATATTACACATCTTTGTAAGGAAATTGAAGAATTCCTTGAAGAAATAAATTAAATATATATTTAGATAATCAAATTATGTTAATATATTTCATTTTCCATTTCCCTTCAAACGGACTTTCTTTGAACAAATTATGCAATATTGTTAAAATTTGCAAACAAACTTGCTCCCCCAGAAGTGGTGTTATTTTACATGAATTCTGTTATTTATCTGACAATGCAGAAGCTGAACAATTCCCAGACATAAAAGGTACATTTTATAAATTTTGTATGCAGTAGCAATTCTATTTTCATTTTAGACTGGGTATGATTTCACATTCAATTCTCTTATTAACCATATATGAACACACCTATAATCATATGACTCAAGAAGGATCCAGCCCTGGCCCACACAAAGGGAACCAAGATTATGTTCAGATTGAACATAGACTTGTATTTGCATCACATGCTCTGAGGCCGTTCTTGCCCCTGTTGGGTACCAGCTGTAATGCAATGAACCGTGATGACAAAGCATCAAAGAATGGAAAGTGAGCATGCAAGTTTTAAAGTATTATTTCAAGATGAAAAGCACTGGTGGAAATCAGCTAAAAGCCTGCCAACAAACATCAGATGATAAATAATGAGATTATTTACAATGGACTTGTAAATGCTGGGGACAGCATACGCAGACCCTGAGTTGATCAGTGGCAGCCCCATTAAACCGCCTCTGAATATAATCAGTTTAACCCAGATGCTCTCCTTCCTCCTGAAAGTATGTAGGAATGTGATAATTAAGAACAATGTAGCATTTTAGATATAGATAAATGAAGCCTGGTGCCTGAGATTTTGCTCACAAACAAAAATTTGCAAAGTGTACAGAGACAGCTTGGCTCCTTTCAGGAACCTTGCTTTATGTTAAGTATCCTTAAGAAACCACATGTCACTGCTCTAGATCATTTAAGCCTAAAAATTAATATATAACAGCTTAATTGAACCTTTTTTCTGTAAAAATAAAAATGTTAGATTGTTAAAAAAAACTATGAAAATATCTTAAAAGTTGTTCTGTGACTCATTATGTCCTGTTTTGAATGATTAATCACATTTCAGTTCCGTATCCTGTCTTAATCACATCCTCCCTTTGTGAATTACATCCTTCCTTTGTAACAAATTCCTCCCTAAAAAAGAGAATAAAAGACTGAGGTAGAGTTAGATCTGTGTGCAATGCTGTGCAATGCTGTGCAATGCTAGGCAATGCTAGGCAATATGTTTGCAGATCTGTCTACCTGCCAGCTTGCATCATATCTGTGTGTCTGTCTTTTTTGTATATATTTCGTCTCTCTCTTTCTCTATCCCTTTTGCCGCCAGACCTCCCTTCTTTGTGATACCCACAATTCCTTGTCGAGGCTGGATCCCGACATAGGACCTCGACAGTAAATACTATTTCTTCTCATTATCTCAGACATGAAGAACACAATTGTGTATTCCAAATCAAATAATTTATAATTAACAATTTTCGAATGAAGCCCTGATGGAGTAGTGGATTACATGTTGGGCTGTTAACCACAAAGTCAGCCGCTCAAATCCACCAGACTCTCCTTGAGAGAAAGATGGGGCTTGATCTATAGCCTCGGAAAACCTATATGGGGTTACTGTGGTTCTGAACTCGAAGGCACATAGCAACAATTTTCAGATATAAAATTTTAAGCAAATGTCCAAATCCAAATATAAATTTTATTTTATAAATTTTACTTGTTTTATATGTTTTGTTTATTTAAAATGATTTGCTTCAATAGAACCAAATTTTAAAAGTGACGTAATTTTTTATTCAGGTAAGATAAAACAGCAACAACTAAATGTATTACAAAAACAGAGCCCATAGAAGAGAAAAAGAAAAGGATTTGTGAATCCCTGAAGACAATTGTTTAGTGTGGGGGTCCTGGTGTGGCATGGTAGGTTAATGTGCTGCACTGCAAAGCTGGTTTGAACCTACAGGTTGATGGTTCAAGCTCACCAGCTGCTTATTGGAAACCCATTACAGGGTCGCTATGGGTCCGAACACTTAACAACAACAAAGACAATTCTAAAACTAACTTCCTTTTAACAACATAATGAATCAAAAGAGACTACTTTTGTTGAACATGAAAAGTTAATGCATGTGAATTGTTGTATTAGAACAACTAGTTCCAAAATTACTAATAACAATATGAATACAACAGAATTTGCCCCGAATTCTGCACCCACTCCTCACTGTAATAAATAATAATAATAATAATGGTGGTGTAGAGAGTGAAACTATTTTAGAATCTGAAGTTGTTGCATCTGCAGATCCATCAAAACAGCAATACAGACTCTGATTTGTGGAGTAGGTTTTCTTCTTAGGATATAAATTACTGGACCCAAAGAAGGACAAGTGATTATCAAGATCAATGCATGACCCACATTTCTGGATGGTAACCAAACAAGGTTCTGCAGCAAGAATATATTTCTAGGGTACAAAGCTAATGGGCAAAATTAGTTTTAGAGGGGATAGCTACTGTATATTCCATCAATTGGGTCTGTATATTATTGTTTTGTTTGTAAACTATGTATTCTTAAATCAGTTAATTCTTGATTTGCTACAGATGGAGTTAGCAATTGGCAAAACTTGAATATAATTGATGAACATGAAAACACTTCAACTCAGAGAGCTTTTTTGTATGCTATCATATTTGAACTAAAGATAGAGTTCTTACTTAACTCATGAACTGAAAATACTAATAGATGAAGAAAGTCATTTTTCAATGTTTCACCAGGCTAACTGTCACTGAACATGGACTATCTTTTCAATAAATAAATGGAGTATTGGGTCCTCAGAAAATGGGGGGGGGAAGTGTTGGGGTTTATTTGACCTTGTTGCTCATTTTTAACAGGTCACTTCTCAAAATATAGTCACACTATATTTTTGAAAGGGAAAGTGCCATCCATTGTGTATGTCCAAAATAATGTGAAGTGATAAGTTTAAATCAGTTGTTTCCAGTGAAATAAGCATAACTCCATATTTCAGTTTGTAGATTCCTCTCCTGATCTTTCTCATACAGATTAGCTAAGTGTCATTTTAAGTTGTGTATCTCCACCAGATGGAAAACTTATCCAGTGATTTATTGTGTTTACTCACTTAAAAAGTCACACCGGTGAGAAAATCACAAGTCAAGTACTTCACTATCTATATGAAGTTTGCAAATTCAATTTTTCTCAGTGCAGTGGCCAGTCCTATGCTACAAAGATGAGAGGGTGTTAGAAAAACATGCAACGAGAAGTTGTAGACTAGAATAAATGTGCCATTTTCATACCACATGCTGCACACCCCCTTATTTTTGTAGGACATAGTGCAGTAGACTGATGCTCAGAAGCAGTTGATTTTTTTCCCATTATTCTGTTACTTTGGTTAGCAGTTCAAACTCATCAGACTCTCTGTGGGAGAAAGATGAGGCTTTCTGCTTCCATATAGATTTACAGCACGGAAAACCCTATACAGGGTTGCTATGAGTCAGGAGTGACTTGATGACACACAACAACTACGTTCAGGTACTCTACACAGTTTTTGGCACCTTTACTCCCTGATGTTGTTGTTATTAAGTGCTGTCCAGTCAGTTCCAACTCATAGCAATCCTGTATGCCAAGTAGCAGCTGGTAGATTTGAATACTTGACCTTGTGGTTTTGATCCAGTTCTCAAAACATACAAGGAACCTTCAAAAAGTTTGTGGAAAAATTCCTTTATCTTTTAATTTCATTTTTTTCCATGATCTTTTTGAAATCCCCATTGTGTTTAGGTAATGATCCAGTGTTAAAATGCCTTTCTAATACATGTTAGGAGCTCTGGTAGTGTAGTGGTTATGAGTTAGGTTGCTAACCTCAAGATCAGCAGTTCGAAACTACCAGCCATTCCTTTGGAGAAAGATGAGGCTTTCTGCTTCCATAGAGATTTACAGTCTCAGAAACCATAGGCAGGGTTGCTATGAATCAGAATCAGCTCCACGGCACACACCACCACCACCAATACATGTTGGGAAGCTCAAACCGTAATAACAGGTGCAGCCTTGGAATCGTGCACTCATTTTCTAGATACCTTGGAAAATATTGCTGAAGACCAGAAACAAAAGAAGGTACCACGAAAAGACACTGAAAATGTCAGCCTCAAAATACCAACACTATAGTATGTATTTATGTTGGTTATGTAGAATAATATATTGCATATACTTCATCAGATGAGTGAGCTCTTCAAGACTGACAAGTAAGTTTAAAGATACACAAAGATGTCTACCAATCGTTAACATAATATTTTACAAAATTTCGGAAGATGTTTTGAAAAATATGAAAACACAACAAAACAAATATTGCCAAATGCTGATTATTAAGCAAGTCACCATTTTAGAAGCATCAGTGCCAGAAAAACAAACAAATCTGTGTTAGACAAAGTACAGCTGGAGTGCTCCTTCGAAGCCAGGAAGGCAAGATTTTGTCTCTCATACTTTAGACGTGTTGTCCAGAGGGACTGGTTTCTGGAGAAGGTCATTATGTATGGTAAAATCAAAGGTCTTCGTAAAACATGAAATACTCCCGATCAAATGGATTGACTCATTGGCAGGAGCAATGGATTCAAAATAAGAACAATTGTGAGGCTGGTGCAGGACTGGGCCGTGTTTTCTTCTGTTGTGCACAGGATTACTGTGAGTTGAAACCAACTTGCTGGTACCTAACATCAAGAAACAAGTAAATGATGAAATACTCCAGAAATATCATTGAATGCCAGAGATCAAGTTTATGTAACCACATACTATACCATCATCGAACACTTGAATCTTGTATGAAAAGATGTATGAAGTTCTTTCAAGTAGAGTTTCCTTCTTAAACAATGAGAATATATCTCACGAAGAATGCATGAAGGCATAAGTTAGTTCAGATTTATTAAAATGACTTCAATACAAATCTTTAAGAGATGTGTAACAATACAAGAGAATGAAGTTTACAGATCCAGGAAAGAAAAATTGTATTCATCTAGGCACGTATGAGTCCATAATACAAGATAAAATACAATACATATTTCCCATTGTTGAAATTGCCTTTACTAACTTTAATTATTACAAACTACACAATAAAATACTCATTTTTTTCCCCTAAAGAGACTGAAAAACCAACAGCATGCAACAATGATTCAAGAAATAGTTGATTCATTTGCCTTCTTATGCATGATATTAGATACTGTTTGGCATCTTAATTGTAAAGAAATCATTGACGAATTTGTAAGAGCAAAGAATAGGAAGAAATATTTTATATTTTAACATGTTAGAGATGAAAGATCTAGAAATAAAATATAGTAATTTACTGTAATGCTTTCTTTTCTCACATCTTTTTATTTGTTATTTATGACAATAACATTTATTATAAAGCAGACATCAAAATTGAAGTAGAGGGCTGTTTAAAGCAAAATTGGTGACACATGACGAAAGTCACTTTTGCATTGTGGGATATCAACAGAATTTTACACAGATTTTGAAACAACTAAGTTCATTCCCTCACTTTCTTTGTTGTAGGATATGTGTAATAATGTTTTTGTAGAAAATGTGTGCAGCAAAAATTCTAGTATCCTACATCCAGTAAAAATTTTACAATCCAGTTCATCTCATTTCATTGGAGTGGGATACACCAATGTGCATTCAATTAATAATACTATGTTGTTGTTAAGTGCCTTGGAATCAGTCCTGACTCATAGTGACCCAGTATAAGGTTTCTGATGCTTTCAATCTTGATGGTATCAGAAAACCGAATTTTTCACTTGATAAATGACTGGTGGGTTAGAACCATTGACCTTGTGGTTATCAGTTGAGTGCTTATCCTACAGAGCCACCACACCTTGTAATATTAGTTACATTGAAAGGGAAGTTACATCCTGGGTAGCTAACACACATACTCACACCATCACATAGCCCATTAGAAGTCATGAGTAAGTAAGTCATGGAGGGGCAGCACAGAAGATCGGGGTTCAGGGCCCTCCTATGATTTTATCTAGTCCTGCCTTTGATCATTGCAAAGTCATTTCAATTGCAGTTTATCTATAAATGTTTTGAAGAAACATATTGTTTGCAAAAACATAGGGATTGAGATAGGGATTTCTTCAAAGGGAAAACTTTGAAGAAAATTTTCAACTGCGTAGTTTATTATGATTGAATTTTGCAGCACTGATTAGAATCCTGCTGTTCAAATGTCTACCACCAGTATTATGATGTGGGCATGGCTAGTCACTAGAACAATCTAGAAGCAGATGAGAGTTTGAGATCCTGAGAGGTACAGAAAAACAACTAATGACACTGAATAAAGACTGACTTACACTTTAATAA
Source organism: Chrysochloris asiatica (assembly GCF_000296735.1). Lineage (NCBI taxonomy): Eukaryota > Metazoa > Chordata > Mammalia > Afrosoricida > Chrysochloridae > Chrysochloris > Chrysochloris asiatica. The sequence continues at coordinate 17,241,784 of NW_006408539.1, forward strand.
AGTATTATTACCTATAGCAGAAGTTCTATAAAGTGTGGCACTGTAATACAAGCACAGGACTACTAACCACAAGGTTAGCAGTTCAAACCCAGAAACTGCTCCTGCTTGGTTATGTGCCGTGGAGTCGGTTCCGACTCATAGTGACCCTGTACAGGGTTTCTGAGGCTGTAGATCTTTACGGGACCAGAAAGCCTCATCTTTCTTTGAACTGCTGACCTTGCAGTTCGCAGTCCAATTCGTAACCACTATGCTACCAGAGCTCCTTAGAAACTGCTCCTAGGAAACCCTAAATAGGGTCGCTATGAGTCAGAACTGACTAGACGTCACTTATCAACAGTGAGATTCCAAGAACCCTGCTTTGGGATTAGTACCTTGACAGGATACCCTCCCTCCCTCTATTCCAAGAGCAATTCTGATTTACCATGATTTATGGCGCTCTGGGTTCTATAGGGGTTTCAGTGGCTAATTTTTCAGAAGGAGGTCTTCAGGCCTTTCTACTGAAGTGCCTCCGAGTGAACTTGAACGTCTAACCTTTTGGTTAGCAGCCTAATGTGTTAATCAATTGTACCATCCAAGGACTCCTTTCAAGGGATGGAGATAAGAAATGACTATGAGATGGCGTGATATATAGATAGTCTAATCTAACATAGCAAATATATTCATAAATTCACACTGATACATACAACACCATGAAGGTTCTCCTTCACCCTGCTCCATTTCCTACTTCTCTCTCCCTTTGCTGACAATAAAAAGCCTTGATCAGCAATAACATAAATACATTTGTTTACTTCCTATAATACACAGGCACACACACACACACACACACACACACACAGTTTCAGAATCAATGCGGAACACTTTTACTTAGGAAATGACATTTCATGGCTTCATGCTGACCCCTAGTGTTGACTTTCAGTTTTCAGGTGGTTATTGAGAACTCTGGATTTATCAACTTTAGCATTACTGACATTCGTTCCTGGAAATACCTTGTTGAGGGGGCAGCATTCATTGCCTGTATCCATCAAATGAAAATAGCACAGTCTTCTTCTCCAACTCTAACAATCCAAACTGCCCACAGACATTGCTGATGTCCCCGTGGGGGTGGGGGTTGGGTGAGGGATACTCTTGGTCTAACAAGCGTTAGAGAGGGATGCTGATACAAATACTTTCCAAGTACAAATATCGGAGTTTCTGATAAATAAAATGAGACATTATTAGATTTTTCCAGTTTGACTCACATTGAATGGTGTTTCCAAGGTGCCAGGACTGTAGAATTTGTTACTGTAGAGTTTGATCATTTGCTATGTAGTTTTCAAACTAGAGAATACTAAATAAAAACAATTGTATAATACAAATATACCATGAAAGCATGCCTTCATCATCAGGATGTACAAGTGAGCTAGGTTTTTTTGTTTTAATGTTTTTGCTTCACCACAAATATACTGTATCATGAACTAGTGTCTTTAGTGACTATCAGTTGGGTAGAACCTTAGAGGACTATGTAAATATTTCTCTTCTGGCTTTAAAAGCATATTTTATTGCACTTTTATAGCTATCCTAGTGGTCTGTTGTTGTTGTTGTTGTTAAGTGCCTTCGAGTCGGTTCCAACCCATAGCGACCTGTACAGGGTTTCCAAGGCTGTAAATCTTTACGGGAGCAGAAAGCCTAATCTTTCTCCCGCAGAATGGCTGGTAGTTTCGAACTGCTGGCCTTAAGGTTCGCAGCCCGATGTGGTCTGTAGAGAGACAAAATTTCAGGAAATATGTTGTTGTTAAGTGTCATTGAGTTGGTTCCAACCCATAGTGACCCTGTATAGGGTTTCTGAGAAGCAGCTGGTGAGCTTGACCTACCAACCTCGTGGTTCAAACCAACTTTGCAGTCCAGGGCGTTCCTTATTTTCATCACTGAATGACATTGTCTCTCTGAAAGACTCCATCACTCTCCTGAACCAAAGGAGGTTAATGGAAGTTGTGGCCTGTGAGTCACAAAAGGAAATAATAAAATACAATTTCAGCAATGTTTGTTAGGAAAGAACTAAGTGGACAGCATGGCTTGAGGCACAAGGAGGGTGCTGAGATAACAGATAGTGCCCAAGGAAACTTGGGTGTCATCATGTGGTTCAGAATGAAGTAAGTGTAGAAACAGAAGTAAGTTTGGCAAGACAGTGGTGAAAAGTATGCACATAGACTCCTAAATTTGAAGCCCAGACTTTCAGGTGACTGTTTCCTAGGTTCTTTGAGAGATAAGGGAGCCATGGTTGGCATGTGGGTTAAGCATTGGGCTTTTAATCATACGGCTGGCTGTGCAACCCCATTAGCTGCTCCTTAGGAGTAAGCTGAGGCTGTCTGCTCCTAGAAAGACCGATGGTCTCAGAAACGGTGGGGCATGTCTGCTCTATCCTACAGGTCACTATGAGTCACTCAGAGCTCTTTGGTTTCCCTTTGTGACCTTCGTTCTGACATTTTTAGTTAAACACAATAGCTTCTTTGCCTCAGAGAGGAAGGAATCAAAATGTGGCGGAGCAGAACTCTACTCTAGATGGTTTTTAATGACTGGTTATAGAAGTATATCACCAAGTCTTTCTTCTGAAAACCTTCTGGATGGACTCAAACTGCAAACCTTTCTATTAGCAGCTGAGCACATTAACAGCTAACACCACCCAAGGATTCCAAGATCTCCTTTAAGTTCCTTTTATAGGCACAGAGTCACTGTACCAAAAACAATTGGCTGATGTTCAACCATTTCAGGAGATGATAGGTGATCAAGGTTTGAAGGGATTGATGGAGGAAGCCCAAGGCATTGGCACAAATAAAACTGTAGGAATCATGCAATGCCAAGTGAGATGCTTCAATAAGCAATGAAACACTACAATCACTCATTTGTAATGCCAAGAGATTTGATAGCTACTTGGTCAGTCAACTGAAGGAGAGTCATAGACATGCCTATTCCAAAGAAAGTGATAAACCAAATGCAGAAATTATAAACCAATATCATTAATATCACCCTCCATGCACTCCACTGAGTCAATTCCAACTCCCAGCTACCCTGTAGAGTTTCCGAGACTGCAGATCTTTAAGGGAGCAGACAGCCTCATCTTTCTCCTGAGGAATGGCTGGTGAGTTTGCACTGATGGTTTGTAATCCAGTGCTTATCCTACTGTGTCACCAAAGCACACACAAATAAAATTATGCTGAAGATCATTGGAACACAGTTGCATTATTTGAATGCATATTATTATGTTGTACAGAATCCAAAAATATTGACAAGGAATTGTCAGAAACACATTTTAGGATCAGAAGATGATACTGAAAGAGAGAAACCATTGCAGATGTCAAATGAGTCTTGGTTGAAAGCAGAGAATACCAGAGAGATGGCTATCTGTGATTTGTTGACTATGCAAAGGATTTTGATCAAAATAAATTCTGGGTAACTTTACAAGAATGGGAATTCCAGAACACTTAATTGTGCTCATGTGGAGCCCGTACATAGACCAAGAAGCAGCTGTTGGAACAGAACAAGGGCATACTGTATGGTTTAAAATCAGGAAAGGTATGCTTCAGGGTTGTATCCCGTCACCATACTTCTTCATGTTAAACAAATAACCTGAGAAGCTGAACTACATGAAGGAAGGAAGGAAGATTTGAAGGAAAGTTCAATGACAACCGTAATATGCAGATGACACACTGTGCTTGCTGGAAGAGAAGAAGACTTGAAGCACTTACTAATGAAGATCAGAAACTACAATCTTCAGCGTGGATTACAACTCAATGTCAAAGAAACAAAAATTCTCACAAGTGGACCCCAAAGCAACATCATAATAAACAGAGAAAAAATAAAAGTTGTCACGATTTCATTTTGCTTGGATCCACAATCAATGGAAACAGCAGTGAAGAAATCAAACAATGTATTGCATTTGACAAATCTACTGCAGGAGACTGTTTTAAAATGTTAACCAGCAGAAATATCACTTTTAGGACTAATGTGCACTTGATCCCAACCACAGTATTTCCTATATTTCTCATATGCCTGTGGAAGTTGGGCACTGAATAAGGAAGACTGGAGAAGAACCGATGCCTTTGAATTATGGTGTTGGCAAAGAATACTGAATATACCAGGCACTGCCAGAAGAATGAACAAATCGGTGTTGGAAGAAATGCACCGGAATGCTCCTTAGAAGCAAGGATGGTGAGATTTCATCTTCTTAGCAGGAGGGACTATTCCCTGCGGAAGGAGATCATGCGTGGTGAGGTCGAAGGTGAATGACAAAGAGATTCACTGACGCAGTGGCGGCAACAACGTCGTAGGCTCAGACACGATGGTGTAGGACCAGGCAGTGTTTCATTTCGCTTAAAGTGGATGCATGTGAGTCAGAATCGACTTGAGGTCACCTAAGAGTCCTGGTGTGGTGCTTCATGATAATGCGCTGGTCTGCAATGTCAGCTTGAACCCCAAGGTCGGCGGTTCAAACCCACCAGCCGATCCTCGGAAACCCTATACAGAGTCACTATGAGTTGGAAACAACTCGAAGACACTTAACAACAACAACAACCAAGATAACAACAGGTTCTCCTAAGCCCCTCCCATAGAATGCTAAATGCGACTCTTCTCACCCTAGGGGTTGTTTTTGTGGGGATGGTGTTTTAAAAGGGTGCTGTAATAAAATCACAGACAGTTTTTTTAAAAAAAATCTTTCCTCAAAACAATAACAAATTCCACCAGTCCATTGTCCGTGTACTTTGCACAGTAAGGGTGAACCTGAGTGTTTCCGCTTCTGGAGTGATTTTCCTGGAACAAGCCTGCCCTCTAGAGGTTAGGAATGACATGTAACCAAGAGACGCCAATGTCACTGAAAGTTAACCTGCCTTACACCTGTTGTTAAGTACCGTCAAGTCGGTTCCGACTAGTAATATAAGGTTTCCAAGGAGTGGCTGGTAGATTTGAACCATCAGCCTGTGGTTAGCAGTCCAACGTTTATCCTACAATGCCACATCAGGGCACCTTATAACGGGTACCCACCAACCCCACTACTTTGGAGTCAAGGCTGACTCATAGCGACCCTCTAGGTGAAAGTAGAACTGCCCTATATGGTTTCTGAGGCTGGAAATCTTCACAGGAGCAGACTGTCTCATAGTTTTCCTCGGAGCAGCCGATAGGTTTGAACCAGCAGCCTTGTGGTTAGCAGCCCAATGCTTACATCACTATGCCACCTGGGGTTCCTCACACCTAGTTGTTGTTCTTGTTGTTAAGTGCCATCCAGTCGTTTCTGACTCATAGCTGCCCTGTATAGAGTTTCTGAGGAGTGGCTGGTGAGTTTGAACTGCTGACCTTGTGGTTCAAACTGACCTTGAGTTCCAATGCTTATCCTATGGTGCCACACCAGGATCCCTCACACCTAGTAGGTATACTATATAAAGCCTGGTTTCCTTTCTTTGCAGAGCTTTGAATTGGTTCCTTCCAGTATGACCCCAAACTAAGAATTGACATTTCCATCCTAGATCTGCTGAATCAGAATTGACCTTTTAACAAGATCCCCAGGGGTGATTCATATATATATATATATATATATATATATATAT
>NW_006408539.1:17247884-17248376 GCF_000296735.1 Chrysochloris asiatica
TATCTATCTATCTATCTATCTATCTATCTATCTATCTATCTGTCTGTCTGTCTGTCTGTCTGTCTGTCTATCTATCTATCTATCTATCTATCTATAGAGAGAGCGCTCTGGTAGCGTAGTGGTTACGAATTGGGCTGCGAACCGCAAGGTCAGCAGTTCGAAACTACCAGCTGCTCCGCAGGAGAAAGATGAGGCGTTCTGCTCTCGTAAAGATTTACAGCCTCAGAAACTTGCGCAGGGTCGCTATGATTCGGAATCGACTCCACGGCACATAACCACCACTATATATATATACTAAAACGGCTACAATCTTACATTCACAGAGATTCCAGCAGAGTCAGGAGAGGCTGTAGAATGAGGGATATCCTTGCTAATGTCTGATGGATCTTGGGTGAAAGCAGAGAATACCAGAAAGATGTTTACCTGTGCTTTATTGACTATGCAAAGGTTTTCGATTATGTGTGGATCATGACAAGCTATGGACAACACTGT
>NW_006408539.1:17249072-17250060 GCF_000296735.1 Chrysochloris asiatica
ATTTTCAATAACCTCATATGCATGTGAAAGCTGGACAGTGAATAAGGAAGACAGTAGAAGAATTGATGTTGGAGAAAAGAATCATGGACTGCTAGAAGAACAAAAAATCTGTGGTGGAAGAAGGACAGTCAGAATGCTCCTTAGAAACTAAAATGGCTAGACTTCATCTTTCCTACCTCTGAAGTATTATGGAGAGGGACCAGTCCCTGGAGAAGGACATCAGTGAAGAAGAGGAAGACCCCAGTGAGATGGATTGGCACAGTGGCGGCAGCAATGGGCTCAAGCTTAACAATGATTGTGAGGATGGCTCAGGAACTGTAAGTGTTTCATTCTGTTGTGCTTAGGGTTGCTATGAGTCGGAACCAACTGGACGGTACCTAACAACAACAACAGCAAGAAGGAACGAGTGTTCAGAATATCTCCCACATTTTCTTCTCTCTCTGCTTCCTTGTGGGGCGGTTTCTCTTTAACTTCTTGCTCTGGTGTGCAACAATTTGAAGAAATCCACAAGGAATAAGACTTTATGAACATTTCTTCCAAATGCCCCATGTAAATAAATTGTTCCTTTAGATGACCAAGCTGAATACCATGTGTCTCTTGGTGGACTTGCATTCTTCAAATGTTGCAAGAGTGCGTGCAAGGCTGCTTGCCACACGCAGAGCGCTGTGTGAGGTGCTGCCCTCGCCAACAGGCAGGAAATGGGCGTGTTCTGTGCAGGATGGCTCTTCCTGTCTTTCCTCATGGCAACACAGATGCTTGGGTCAGCAGCAACTCATTGACGTGAAATTACTTGATGTTCTGGAGGTCTTTCCTGGAGCAGGGGTGATGGTAGAGTCAAAGGGAATGAACCAACAACTAGCATCTTCAGCACAAATCTTAATGGTTAGAGGAGAGGAAACTTGCTCTCCAACGTAGAGAAGCCAAAGCAAATGGAAAAATTGAAGAGGTGCAAGAGCTGAACAGGAAATTTCAAAGATCAGCTCGAGAA
>NW_006408539.1:17251985-17307749 GCF_000296735.1 Chrysochloris asiatica
TGAGGTTGGCCCAGGATCGAACATTGTTTCGTTCTGCTGTGCATGGGGTTGCTATGAGTTGGTTCCGACTCGATGGCACCTGACAACAACAACAAGAGGAGAGGAACTGGGGACAGAAACCCTTTATCCACCTTGAGATCTCCAAATGGGTGTTTGGGTGCCCTCTGGAGGTGAGGGAGAGAATGGGTCAGTCCTGGCTAGGCGGGTTTTCAGGTAGGATGAAGGTCCAGGTTTGCTATAACCAAATCATCAGAAAATCAAATGTTTTAAATCAGCTCTAACAAGAAATTGAAGTCCTGATATGGTGCTGTGGGTTAATGCACTAAGCTCCACTTCTCTGCAATTTCCATTACTTTACCAGGGAGCCAAGATGCTTTTGGGTGATGGGAGTGGAGGCAGGGGACAGGATGAAGAGAAAGGGCTTCCAGTGTGAGCTTAGGAAATAGCTAAATTTTAAAAGAGGCAAGATTTAGAATTGACCCCACAACTTAAGCTTGAAAAGCATTTTGAAAAGTTACAGGTAAAATATTTGCCTTAGATATGCCTCATTGGGAAGTTCTGATACAAGTCACACCGGGAAAAGAAATTTCTGTGTAAAATAGACACCCCAAAGGTGCCAACAATATCTCTTCCCAAACCTTGCGTATTCCCACCATAAATGTCAAGATGGGGTCAGTCAACTAACACAGGGCCAGGGCCATTGTGAGGAATTCAGGGATCCATCTGGTTAAATTTGGTGGCTTAAACACACTCTTTAAATCTTAGGCATGCCTCAGTTCACAGCTCCCAAAACAGTAAAGTTGTCTTATCGTTCCTTCTGTTGTTTAAAATCATTAACCTAAGAAGCTAAAGGGAGTCAAAGAGAATATAATAGCAATAAATGTTTGGAGGCTGAAAAGTAAACTGGTTATTATAAGTGGTAATTAGCTAGAAAGGAACTCTAGTGGTATAAGGGTTAAGCAGTTAGCTGCTTACCAAAAGGTTGGTGGTTTGAACCCAACCAGAGTTCTGTCCCCATATAAGTTCTCTGAGTTGGCTTTGACTCCATGGCACCAACAAGAACAATTAGTTATAAAATTGCAACCTGGGTGAGTGGTATGGTGTCGGGGACCTGCCTCGACATAGTTGTGTTGTTCACGAGTGTTTGGTTCATGAGGAGGGGAGATCCAGCGGTGATAGGGATAGTGAAAGAATACACAGAAAAACAGAAGAAGGGAGACAATGAGGCACCCCAAAGCCATGGTGGATACATCACTGGTGGGCAGGCTTGGGACTACAGGCATCATGGCCTCTGCAGGCAGCAACTCACTGCCCTGCAATCTTTACTCCATGCCTTCCAACCCGTAATGCACACCTGGGGAGGCCCTGGCCTCTGTTTTATTTAGGGGAGGAGCTTCACACCAAGCTGGGAGGGACTTAGGCAAGGTACAGCTAACATCAGTAATTTTCCAGACATTCAGGTAACTTTACATCATACTTCGCTGGTTCGAATACCAGGCCAGCAACTTGGATTCTCAGGCCCAATTAACATATCTATAGCCCCTGAGCTCAGGTGGGGGAAGGTGAGAGTTAAGGACAAAAGCTTGGGCGGAGTCCCGCTGTTTCGGCTTCCTGAGCCAGGTCTGCAGGAGGACTCCAGACGCCCAGGTGAATGGGCTGCACCTGGAAAAGGATTAGGGAGGATGAGTTTTTTGTCTATAGAACAAAGAACCGAGAAGTAGCTAAGATATTTGTAGTTAATCCTTTGGAGAAAGGCTTAACCTTGCAACATTTACTCTCGGCTTTAGGAAAATATCACATTTATCTGTGGATTAATATGTATAACTGAATATTAAGATGAAAAACAATTTGCCATTAACTGCCAGTGGCCTCATTTGTTACACTTGGGCCTATAGGGCCTCGAACCTCTGACCAGTCTTACACGGTCCGCAACAGTATGGCAAGATAGAAATTAACTCAATTCCCACAGAATATCTCCAGAGCTTAAGAAGTGGCAGCAGCAGGACCTCAGACATGGAGGGGTGAACGGGAATAAACACACCCACTGTTGTTGAGTGGATTCCAACTGACAGTGACCCTAAAGGACAGAGTGGAATGGCTCCGTAGGATCTCTGAGCCTCATTTTTGTCCACAGAGCAGCTGGTGGGTCAAACCACGGACCTTTTGGTTTTAACCCATGCTATCACCAATGCTCCTTTATGGAAGGTTGAGGAGGATCCGCAACTAGAAGGGTTGTTGAAGAAGTAGCTACACTCAGACCCCATCTCATACCCCACACTGTCAGTGTATCACCCTCTCCCACCAAGATGACACATGATTGGAGGTTGAGTCTAGGCTGGCTAAAACAGCGGGCAAAACTCTGGGTTGTATAACATAAGATGTAGATTAGATATGGGATTGTTGTTGTTGTTAAGTACTGTAGGGTCGGTTCTGACTCATAGTGACCCTGCACAGGGTTTCTGAGGCTATAAATCTTTATGGGAGCAGAAAGCCTCATCTTTCTCCTGTGGAACAGTAGTTTTGAACTGCCGACCTTGAGGTTAGCAGCCTGATTCATAACCACTATGCTACCAGAGCTCCTTAGATATCGTATACCAAACAGAAAAGTAAGATGAAGTGAAGATCTAAATCTGAATCACATAGGTCCCCCTGGGCCTTCAGAAATCTGGCCTCCATTTTTTTCCAGGCAAGAGATTGGAATAGCCGCCTCTGGAGACGTTGATCTTCCCAAAAGAAAAGACCAAATGATAAGAATATTGGAATCTTCCAAAGAAATAGCCCTGCCAGATAGCCTACATTCAGTGTCAGATTTGTTTCCAGACAGAGCTCCTAATTAAACTCCTGGTGTCCATCCTGAAATAAGAATAGACTGACAGTTACAAACACAATGCCAAAATATGGATTAGTTAGTGCCCGTTGGGCAAACCTTACCAGTGAGGGACAGGAGATGACTGTCAACCTAAAGGACAGAACCCAATGCCATCGAGTCAATTCTGACTAATCATGTCCCTACAGCACTGACTAGAACTGATCGTTAGGGTTTCTGAGACTGTAAATCAACAGCATTAATACAATAATAGTAATAATACTTACTATGTAGGAGCGCTGGTGTGGCGCTGTAGGATAAGCACTTGGCAGGTTGATTTGAATTGTAAGGTCAGCAGTGCAAACTCACTAACCACTCCTCAGAAACCTTATACAGGGTTGCTGTGAGTTGAAACCGGCTTGAAGGCACTTAACAACAACAACAACAACAATGATTAGACACACTAACACTTCCGGTACATTATTTCATTTATAACAATAATGCTTTAGCTTTACATTTAGAGCTTACGACTTCATGATTTTATCCAGAGTAGGTAAAACTCATGAGTATTATTATATTTTAAGTGACTCTATCAGAAATTCTGAAAACGCAAGATATGTGCTCATCTTTCCACATTTGTACGATAAGAAGAAGGACAGTCATACTTCAGGAGTATGATGTCATACAGAATCATTAAATCTTAGAACATAATTGGGATCTGAGTCAGAGATGTAATCTAATAGTGATTCTTCACTAGAAGAATGTGATGACAAAGGTTCTTCGCTGATACTGAGTCTTCAGATGGAGTTTTGTAACATATTTCATGTGGTCACACCCGGGCAAACAGGAAGTTGTTGTGGAGCAAGAACGGTTTAACTTTAAGATATGCGAGGGTAAGTCAGAAAGTATTGCTGCTACAGTTCTAGTTCATAACATGCCAAACGTAAGTTGCTTAAACACGGATGGCTACAGACAAGTTCTCTCGGCAATACACTTGCTGTACCTCCTTCTTGTTGTTGTCAAGTGCTGTTGAGTTGGTTCTGACTCATAGCGACCCTGTACAGGGTTTCCAAGGAGTAGCTAGTGGGTTCAAACTGCTGACCTTGTAATTTATAGTCAAGTGTTGATCCATAGTGCCACACCAGAAATAATCCTTACTCTCCTTCGGGTGCCTTCAAAAAAAGGTCCAATCAAAACTATACCTTCCAGGGGAATCTGCTAGGCCAGTTAAATTCAAGAAGAGAAGATTCAGGTGACTATTTTGGGGGGATTTCAAAGGAGTTATCCTGGTAGATTTTCTCAAATGATCCAGGGACTAATTAGGAAGAAGTTTTACGAAAATGGATAACTACAGTGATGAGGAAAATCAGGGAAGTTGCATGGAGGAATTCCTTTTCATCATGCATTGCACCGCCTCCTTCTTTGACACAAGCAAGGACTCTCCTATGAGAATTTCATTGGCGGCTCTGCAGCCCTGATTTGGCTACTTCAGATTTCTTTTTGTTCCTCAAACTCAAAGAACATTGAAAAGGAATATGATTCGAGTCCCTTAAAAATGCCACAACTTGGTGCCAATCTAAGAAAGTGAAATTTTGGGGGAAGGGTTGTTGTTGTTGTTAGGTGTCAAGTCAGTTCTGCCTCATAGCGACCCTATGTACAACAGAATGAAACCCTGCCTGACCTTACGTCATCTTCACAATGTGATGATTTTGAGCCCATTGTTGCTGCTGCTATGTTCATCCATTGTGTTGGGGCTCTTCCTCATTTTCACAGACCCTCCACTTTACCAAGTGTAATATCCTTTTCTAGGGCCTGCTCCTTCCTGACAACATGTCCAAAGTGAGAGATGCCAAGCTTCACCATCCTCGCCTCTAAGAAACAATCTGATTGTACGTCTCCTAAGACAGATTTGTTTTTCGTCTAGCGGTACATGGTACTTTCAATATTCTCCCCCAATACCATAATTCAAATGTATCCATTATTGGATGGTCTTCCTTATTCATTATCCAACTTTCACATGCATTTGAGGTGATTGAAAATACCATGACTTGAGTCAGGCCCACCTTAGTGCTCAAACTGACATTTTTGCTTGTTTTTTTTACAGAATACACTCAGATATGGTATACCAAATAGAAAAGTAAGATGAAGTGAAGATCTAAATCTGAATCACATAGGTCCCCCTGGGCCTTCAGAAATCTGGCCTCCATTTTTCTCCAGGCAAGAGATTGGAATATATTGGTTTGTTCTTCTGGCCGCCCGTGGTACTTCCAATGTTCTTGTCAACATCATAATTCAAATGCATCAATTATTCTGTGTGAGCAGATTTGCCTAATGCAATATGCCTTTTTTTTTTGCCTTCCTTTCCTCCCACCCCTGGTAACCATCAAAGAATGTTTCTTTTAGTATGAAAACATTTTGTTGAGTTTTTACAGTAGTGGTCTCATACAATATTTGTCCTTTTGTGATTGACTAATTTCACTCATCAAGGAGCTCTGGTGGCATAATGGTTACGAGTTGGGCTGCTAGCCTCAAGGTCAGCAGTTCAAAACTACCAGTGCTTGTGTGGGAGAAAGATGAGGCTTTCTGCTCCTGTAAAAATTTACAGCCTTGGAAACCCTATACAGGATCAGAATTGACTCCATGGCCTACAACAACAACAACCTCCATGTTCATCCATGTTATGAGTTGTTTTGCAGATTCGTCCTTATTCTTCAGTTTTGCACAATAAGCCATTGTATGTATGTATCAAAGTTTGTTTATTTTTGATTTTTCCATTGATGGGCATTTAGACTGTCTCCTTTTTTGCTATTGTGAACAGAGCTGCAATGAACATCAGTGTGCATGTATCTGACTTTTATTTCTTCTGGGTATATACTAAGTAGAAGTGTTGCTGGGTCATATAATATTTCTATTTCCAACTTCCTGAAAAAGTGCAGTACCATTTTCCACAGTGATTGAACAATTGTACAGTCCTACAAGCAATGCAGGGGGATCCCAGTCTCTCCACACCCTCTCCAGCATTGGTTGTTTTCTGTTTTTTTTTTTTTTTTTTTTAAACTTTGCTATGAATGATGGAGTAGTATTATATCTCATTGTGTTTTGATGTGCATCTCTCTAATGGTTAATGGCGCTGTAAGATAAAGCACTGTACTATAAGGTCAGTTAGAACCACAAGGTCAGCGGTTCAAGCTCACCGGCTGCTCCTCGGAAACCCTACACAGGGCCACTAGGGGTCAGAACCGACTCGATGACACTTCACAACAACAACAAAATGACTATGGGAATAACTGGATTCCTAGGATAGAAATGTCAAAGGGAAATAAAATTAATTACAAGACACAAATATATTTCATCTCAGGTTTGGACCAGAAAATTTACATCTTCTTCAAATCATGGCAACCTTATTTAGACTTGGGTGACAGTAAGGAGGAGGGAAGTGGAAATTACTCCTCAGTTCTTGTTATTAGTCATAATGAACACAAGACATGGACAAGAAGGTAGGTAAGTAAGTGGGATGAGTGGGTGATGGGAGAGGAAACCAGGAAAGCTGACAAATCTTTCTCCAGCCTGGATTCTCCCCTGATTTTGAGGTTGCCAAATCCAACTTCCTGGGAGGAATTTACACTTGACTGTCCAAGGGTTACTCCAGTTTTAGCATGTCCACAGCAGATACATCATCTTCCCACCATCTCCCAAACCTATTTCCACTCATCTACTTCCCATCTTGTTAATGTTGTCATTGTCTACTAGTTCTCTAGTAAAAATCAGAGCAACATCCTTGATTCATTCCTTTAAAAAAATCGAAATCCTCATCAACCATTAAACAAGTCCCTCTAATTTTGATTTCAATACTATATTGAGTTGAAGTGCTTCTCTTTTTCTCTAAACTTACTATCTTAATTCTGGACTTCATGTCCTTGGACTTGTCTTACCTAGGGCTGGTTGCTTAAGCTTGATCTAGTTATAATTTAAATATAACTCTACTGTGACATTTCTCAAAATCCTTTAATAAGTCCCTATTAAATATAGGATAAAGTCTTGATTAGTTCCCATGTGTTTAAGGACCTCGGTCGTCTAACCCCAGCCTAACTCTCCAGTTGCATGAAACAAAATACGATAACTAAAGTATATTTAACAGTATCGTGCATTTGTTGTTGTTGTAAAGTGGCATCGAGTAGTTTCTGACTCATATCGACCCTGTATAGGGTTTCTGAGGAGCAACTGGTGAGCTTGAACCACCGACCTTGTGATTCAAACTGACCTTACAGTCCAATGCTTTATCTTACAGGGCCAGTAACCTTTAGAGAGATACAAACCAAAACAACACTGAGATATCATCTTATTACATCTTTTATAGCAAAGTTTAAAAAAATGAAAACAACAAAAGCTGGTGAGGGTGTGGAGAGACCAGGAACCTCCTACACTGCTGGCAGTTGTTGTTGTCAGGTGCCATCAAGTCAGTACCGACTCATAGCAACCCTATGCACAATAGAATGAAACACTGCCCAGTCCTGGGCCAACCTCACAATTGTTGCCACGCTTGAGCCCATTGATGCTGTCACTTTGCCAATCCATCTCGCTGGGGGTTTCCTCTTTTTTCCTGACCCTCCACCTTACCAAACATGATATCTTTCTCTAGCGACTGGTCCCTCCTGACAATATGTCCAAAGTATGAGAGACAAAGTTTGGCCATCCTGGCTTCCAAGGAGCACTCTGGCTGCACTTCTTCCAACACAGATCTGTTTGTTTCTTTAGCAGCCCATGATACTGTCAATATTCTCCTCCAACACCATAACGCAAAAGCATCAATTCTTCTATGGACTTCCATATTCACTGTCCAGCTTCCACATGCATATGAGGTTATTGAAAATACCATGGCTTGGGTCAGGCGCAACTTAGTCCTCAAGCTGACATCTTTGCTCTTCAACTTTAAAAAGGTCTTATGCAGCAGATTTGCCTAATGCAATACGTCATTTGATTTCTTGACCGCTGCTTCCGTGAGTGTTGATAGTTGATTCAAGAAAAATGAAGTACTTGACAATTTCAATCTTTTGACCATTGATAAGAATGTTGTTTATTGGTTCAGTGGTGAGGATTTTTGTTTTCTTTGCATTGAAATGTAATCCATGCTGAAGGCTGTGCTCTTTGATCTTCATCAGTATTTTAAGTCCTCTTCACTTTCAGCAAGCAAGGTTGTATATTATCTGCATATCCCAGACTGTTAATGAGTTTTCCTTCAATCCTGATGCTACATTTTTCTTTATATAACCCAGCTTCTTGGATTATTTAATTAAATGTTCTGGAATACTCATACTTGGCAATGTTGTCCATAGCTTGTCATCATCCACACAATCGAAAGCCTTTGCGTAGTCAATAAAGCACAGGTAAACATCTTTCTGATATTCTCTGCTTTCAGCCAAGATCCATTGGACATCAGCAATGACATCCCTCATTCCACATTCTCTTCTGAATCCAGGTTGAACCTCTGGAAGTTCTTTGTCAATGTATGCTTGCAGCCATTCCTGTATTACCTTTAGTAAAACTTGACTCACATGAGTAGGACTGTACAATTACTCAACCACGGTGGAAAATGGTATGGTGCTTTTTCAGGAAGTTGGAAATAGAAATATTATATGACCCAGCAATCCCTCTACGTAGTATATATCCACAAGAAATAAGAACAAGGACATGAGTAGATATATGTACACTGATGTTCATTGCAAACATGAACATCTGTTTTGTTCACTGATATTCATGATAGCAAAAAGATGGAGACATTCCAGCACATTAACCCACAGTACCACACCAATATTTCATATTCATTTTAGATAAGACTTAAACTGAAACCTGTGTGTGAGTCATATATGTATTTAAGTAATCTGTATCCATTGGTCTATGGTTTTTAATCCACTTAGTGAAAAACAACAAAACAGAAATCCATTAAGAGGGCAATCTCAACGTCATTGAAACCTGTCTCGGGAATGCACTCTGTGACTATTTGGTTATATAGTTAATACTCCTTGGAAACGTTATACGCGGTCCTTATGAGTCAAAACCAAGCCAATGACAATGGAAAACAACAACAATAATAAGTATATTTTATACAAGTTGATATTAAAATATGCTTAAGCACACAGCATTGGCAGAGATGCACTAGAAACAGCTAGATATGAGAGAGACTAAATTAAGACTTGTTATGCAAGTATCCATAAATAATCCACCAAGAGAATGGAGAGTTGAATGATGCATGCAACTGAGGTTACCTGAGTCCAGGGTTACATCATTAGACAGACCCTCAAAGGTCTCATGGAGTTTCACCTTGTGTGTATGAGGAGTGAATTAATGATTCATCATGTGTTCTGAAGTTACCCTGACAACGCAGTCCCTCTTGACATGCTTTTGGCATGATGAGTCTCAGAAAAGCTATTGGCTCTCTCAGATAGCTGAATCATAGAACATTGAGTCTTTGTTCCCACAGTCTGCCCCATGACAGCTATGTTAAAGTGATCTCTTGGCAACAAGATAAATACTCTGATTAGAGTGCTACACTCCCTAACAAGTCTTGTTTCAAGCAGAAACTTTCCCACACTCACGACTGGCCAGGGGCAATATCTTAAAAGAGGCGAGGTTTGCTATTTGGTGCCCTGTACTTTAGAGCCTTCCCTCTCTGTGACCAAAGGTCATTCTCATTCAAAATCTGCTCATTCTTTTGCTTCATCCTCTTCACACCCTGAAACTCACATGCTGGTCACCTCAGCTCATCAAAACCCTCTATGAGGAATTTAGATTCTAGTATTATTTCTTCCTGAGCCATTAACACATCAAGTTTTATTATGAATTGTAAAAAGAGATGTATATTCCCTGATGAAGATATATTTCTTTTCTCTTTTCTTAACTTTTCATTGTGAATTGGATGAAGGTTTACAGAGCAGATCAGTTTTCCATTCAACAATTCAGACACATTTTGTCTCAAGTCATTGATTGTAATCCCCAGGATGGAACATCACTTATCCCACTTCCTCCTTGTTCCTACCCCTCTTTCTTTTCTAACCCTTCTGAGCTTTGTCCTTGGGTAAATGCCGCCCTTTTGATCTCAAGTGATTGACTGTTGTTAAGTGCTGTTGAGTTGATTTTGACACAAAATGACTCTGTGTAGGGTTTCTGAGGAACAGCTGGTGGGTTTGAACTGTGGGCCATGTGGTTGGCAGTCAGTGCTTATTCTATAGTGCCACACCAGGGTCCCAAAGTAAACATCAGTGTCCATGACCCTGAGATTTAATAAAGCTATTTCAAGAAGTATTTGCTGGAAGAGGCTGTAATCAAGGATATCTCAAATTCAAATCAGAGGTGACATTTGGTTCTGCTTATAGCAACAGCTGGAGTCCAGGTGTGGCACTGTAAGGTAAGCACTGGACTGTTAACCACAAGGCTGGTTGTTCAAATCCACCAGCCTGTTCTTGGAAACCCTCTACCGGGTTGTTATGAGTTGGAAATGACTCAATGGCATTTAACAGCAATAACTACAACAATAGCTACTTAGCTGTCTAAAGTGAGCCACACTTTCTAAACACTAAAGTTAATTAGTACTAATGCTCTTTATTAGAAAGTAACTTTTTCATGATATCTAACTGAAAGTCATTAATAAGATTATTGCATGGAATTTTATGCCAAAATATAATTTGTCTTTGGATCTACAAGTTTGGATAATTTCAGTGATGGCATTACTTTGTCACAGAGATAACACAATTTCCTAATTTGTATATTTTCTATCTATTTGCAAATCATGTACATTTGGGAATTATGGAACTACTAATGGTGGCTTATAAAATGTAAGGGAGCATAGTAATGCTTTGCAATACACTGAGCATGAGCAGGTCAGCTAGCACACACCTAGTCTGAGCTAGATAGGCGCCCTGGTGGTGTAGTGGGCTGAGTGTTGGGCTGCTAGCCAAAAGGTTGGCTGTTCAAAACTACCAGCTACTCCATGGGAGAAAGATTAGGCTGCCTGCACCTATAAAGTCTCAGAAGTCCAAACGAACAGTTCTGTTCTGATCTCTAGTATTGCTATGAGTTGTGATTCACTCGGTGGCAGTGGGTTTGACTAATCTGAATTAAATATTGGCTAGCCATTGGGGAAAGCCATCACAGTTGCCAACCTCAAGGCACTTCCGTCCAGAAGGGGAGAGAGATTGAGCAGATGAAAGCATGGCCTCATCTGTCACAGTTGACTATGGGATTCAAAGGAAAAGCATGGTGTAGACAAGGCTCTGAATCTGAGCAATACACCAGCTTTACTTGAAAGAGAAACTGACTTTTCCCAGTGATGTTAATGTCAGAAGTTTATTGATTAAGTTGATTTCTCTTTGGGGTGCTATTTCTCCTCATAAGATTCACTGTGTGGAGCTGTAGGATAAACACTGGACTGCTGACTGCAAGGTTGGCAGTTTAAACTCACCAGCTGCTCCCTGGAAACCCTATAAAGGGGTTGTTATGCATTGGAATGGACTCAACAACAACAACTGGTACTCCCAGAGAGGAGAGGTGTCTGGTTTGAAAAGTAAGCCATGCCTGTTGTAGAAGATGTGCAAACATTTTTAATATATATTTGAAGTGCCGTTGAGTTGGTTCTGACTCATAGCAACCCTGTATGGAGTTTCTGAGGCTGTGAATCTTTGTGGGAGCAGAAAAGCTCGTCTTTCTCCCTTGCAGCCACTGGTTGGCTTGAACCCCTGACCCTGTGGCTTGCAGTCTAGTGCTTATCGTACTGAGTCACTGCTCTCCCTTTGATGTATAATAAGTAGGTCTTTTGTGCACATATAGATACAAGCCAAAACATGACTTGAAAGAAATGTGTCAAAACATACATATTGGTTATCTCTGAATAGCGATTTTATAGATGTTAATGCGCTAGACTGCAAAGTCAGTTTGAACTGCAAGGTTGGTGGTTCAAGCTCATCAGCTGCTCTTTGGAAACCCTCTACAGAGTTGCTATGGGTTGGAACCAACTCGATGGCACTTAACAACAACAACAACATCATATATGTCATCTAGGAATGCTTTTGGCTGTAAATAACAAAAGATCAAGAAGCCTAACAATATCATGATGATATATATAGAATTGTTGCTATTACATGCCACTTAGTCAGTTCTGACCCATAGCGATCCTGTATAGGGTTTCCAAGGTGCAGTTGGTGAGCTTGAACCTTTAACCTTGTGGATCAAGCCGACTTCGCAATCCAGTGCATTAACCTATAGGGCAACACCAAGTTTGCACAAAAACAAGACTTGAAGGCCATATGTCAAAAAATACATATTGATTATCTCTGGATGGTCATCAAGCATCTATAAAATCACCACCCAGAGATAATCAATATACATGTTTTTACATAGGACCTTCAAGTCTTGTTTTTGTGCAAACTTTCATTTATATAGTTGATATCACGGTGTAGATATAATTTTACATCCTTAGTTTTCCACCAATGATGACTTGCCTGGGAGATAGAAAATAAGATGATGAGCGACATTCATTATGTTCAGCTTCCCTAGAACTTATCTACCTGACAACTAACTGTTTCATGTATGACTTCAGGTTATTTGAGAGACTTTAATTTTATTTCTTTGGTGAGGATCACCTTATAGTAGTTATTTATTTTAGTTGGTTCTACTCACTGGTTTTATTGTAGTGGTCTTCTAAGACATCTTAGTCTTCCAGATTTCTAGATTTTTCTTCTTCAAATATTACTTTTTACAAGAATTTACAGTTTTTGTTGTTGTTAAAGAGCCAATGAATTGGTTTTGACTCAGTGACCCAGGACAGAGTTTCTGAGGAGCATTTGGTGAGTTTGAACAGTCAAACTTCTGGCTCATACTGAGCTTGCAGTCTTGCACTTGTCCTACAGCACCCCACCAGAAGTCTACAGGTGTTGTTGTTAAGTGCCGTCGATTCCATAGCTCCCTGTGTAGGGTTTCCAAGGAGCAGTTGGTGAGTTTGAACCACCGACCCTGCAGTTCAAATGACTTTACAGTCTGACGCATTAGCCCACAGCACCACACCAGGACTCTGAAGTCTACAGAAGGATGCCTTTAAATCTGATTGCATTTCAGTCTGGTACCTGAGTTCCCCCTTGTAAGCGGATCTCCACTTTTCGCCTTCTTCCTTTCCTGCAGCATAACATTGCTCCAAGGTGACTCAGGAATCATTCCAAGATCTGTGCTTCTCCTACCTGAACTTGTAGTACCTTCCCATCTCAATTTTCAGCTTTTGATTTTTTCCCCCCATTTACTCAACTCTTTCTTGAGATGCCAACACATACTCACTAGTCCTTTTCCCTCTTTCCCATGACACTTGGCCTTGGCACCATTGTTAATCTTATCTGGTTCTTTACAACTTCCTGTAATTGTTCAATGAATGAAAATATTGTCTTCAAGTACCAAGTTCATAAAAACACTCTAATCTAGGAAGAAGGTCAAGTGCCAAACCAGGTTACCAACAGTCACTCTGTAATACTAGTTAAAGGCATCTAAAGCTGCTCACCATTCAAAGGGTTAATAGGCTAAGTACTTGGCAGAGTTTATCTTATTTGTTCTTCTCACAAGCCTGTATCATTTAGGCATGCTTTTGGCTGCAAATAACAAAGGGCTCAAGATGTCTAACAATAGCTTAAACAATACAGACAATATTTTATTACTTCATGTAACAACCAGAAGCACTAAAACTGGAGGTAGGTGGTTGCTGGCATTGGCTTGAGAACTCGAGCGTTGGGACTCTGGTTTGGTGTCTACAGATCTCTTGGCTGTCCTCCACTATTGCACTATCCCTGTGCCAGCCCCTGGCATCATGTCCTCCACAACCAGCCTCAAATGGCTAGTGAGTCTGAAGGTAGAACACATATAGTGGGATTTACCACCGGCACCGATAGACAGGGAAGACTTACAACTGGGCTTGACGTATTTTGTAGAATTTTGGCAGGCCTGTGCAGATATTGCCAAATTCTTCAGTTTCTGAGTGACATCATCATCCCAACAAATTTCTCAAATCGTGTCTTTACAAACAGACATTTCTATTTTTAGTGGTGCCTGTGTACAATGTTGAATCACTCAAAAGACACAGGTTAGAAAGAGAAAAGTTCCGAGGGAGGGGCTGAGCTTTATAAAACCAGACATCACCATACCTGGAGGATGACACGTCCCAGAAGGGCAGTTCCTGTCAGCCACCACCTCGGAGAGCAGCAAGGTACGTCAGAGGTTTACATGGCCACTTCTATGGGGAAAACAGGCTCATTTCTTTCTCTTCCTTCCTACTGGTATTATGAATACATTGAAATTAAATATGTCAATTTAGCTGGTAAGTAAATCTTTAATAGTGTTTACTTGTTTCACTGAAATAGTTTAGTTCAAGATTTTCATGACATTAACGGTAAGGCTTAATCTTGAATTTCAAAAGCTAGCAAATGTCTTTGTACAATATTAATCAATTTAAAATACATATTCAAAATATGTACTTTATTGAACAAGTAAGAAGATATGTGCTCTATCTATTCTAGCTATTGCTTTGACACTGACTTTGGTGGAGATATCTAGTTAAATGAGAATTAAAATATTTTCATATAAGTGATTGGAAATAATCTAAAAATTGTATATAAGCTAAAGGAAATGGTGATTCAGTTTTCTTCTGAAATGAACAAATTAAAATTTGGAGAAAATAAGCCGCAAGTTAAACTGGGCGAACTCAATTCCAGGATAGATGAATTGATTGAACTCAGTTAAATGATGGGTCAATTCAGGGAAAGAGAAGCATGAACTGTGGGGTTAACTGAAGTGATAGTTTGTTGAAAAGAATGTGACAAGACAGAAACAGACAAGTGTCGATTAGGACAGTAATCAAAAGAAAACCCCACTTCTTTTAAATTTGTGTGAGAAAGCTCTGATGGTTTTGGATGAGAAGTTTTGTTAAAATTATTGTTTTCTTGTGGTTCACACTGTTGTCATAAACTTCAAAGTATTTGTACGGTGTGGCTACACAAAAATATTTTAATTGTTACATCAAACTTAAATCTAACATCCAGAAACAGAGAAGAGGAACGGTGGTGTGGCTACCCACGCCAGGAGCTCCTCTTTACCCAGGGCAAGTTTCAGTGGCACGCTTGTCAACTCGTGTTGTAGGAGCCAACCCAAACATCAGGGAGTTCAGCCCTCAAATATGGTTTCCATCCATCCTTTCCAATGACAATATGAAACATTAATTAATTAGGAAAATAATATTTGAAAATCAGTGAAGTCTTATCATTTACAGCCATATTAAGAAATTCACAACAGGTATTACCTGTTCTGGGAGTTGATGGTATTTAACATCACTCCATGGTAACATAGTGGTTACAATATCTTGTCAGGTTCCCATGTGGCCACATAATCTCAACATGCACCATGGTCTGAGAAGCTGGACACACCACATACTTGTGCCTTCATAGATTTCTAAGACCTGCTTAACCCTTCACTGAAAAGTTTGTAGGAAAAGAACTAGACTTGAAATCCCAAGGATGGAATTCAGTCTAGACACTGAAATCAGCTAGCTGTGCAACTTGCATCTTCATATTTTTATTGGTACAACAGGAACTACTCAACCTTCTTAGGTAAATAATTATAAAATTTAAATACAAACATAGTTGAAGGAATTTGATAACTGCAATATAAAATACCAGATATTAGTCTTTAATGTCAAATGGGAGTTATGGAAATTTATTTTAAAATATAAATTTGAGCTATTGTTGAAAAGAATTTAATGCGGCCTCTGAGTTGATTTGATTTTGTTCTGATTCAATTTGGTGTTTTTTCCCCCCCCTGTATTAAGTTTCCTGAAACTCTAACTTCAAAGGGCATTAAAAGCCCTCTGAAAATTTGCCTTGACATTAAATTTTGTTTGTGTCAAAGTAAATAACTAATGGTGCAACCTGATTTATTTTTCTGGCACTGATTTCTTATTTCGTTTTTCACATGGGAATAGAAAAACATCAATTTTATTATTAATACTCTGATTCCAAAAAGATTATTGAGACAAGTTATCAGTAAAGACATAAAATCAGGCTAATTATGTGCTTTTTTTTAATTAGTAAAAAAACAGTTGTTGTTTTTTTTAATTAGTAAAAGGAAGAAGAAACAAATACCTGACCCACCCAAGTTAATTTAGCTTCTGTGATGAAGCAAGAGAAAAGGAATGGTAATTGTTTGAGAGGGAGGGGCTGTTACTTAATACACCTTTTTAGGAAAGTTGCAGACTTGTTACTTTCCTCTTTTGATTTCCTCTTTTTAGCATTTCTCAAGCTGGTAACTTGCTGAAACTTTTATACATGATGGTATCAGTAAGCAGTGTGGGCATTGGAAAGGATGGATTTCCTCTGACAGACGTGAATTTAAATTCCAGCACCATTGCATAGAAGCTGTGTGACCTTATTCAGATTGCGTAACCTCTCTGAGTCTCAGGGTGTAATCTGTAAAATGCAGATGGTATCTATCTCATATGAATCCTGGAAAGATTAAGGAGACAGAGAAGGCGAGCGTTTCAGAGACAGGTGTCACTTAATTGACTATTTCTTCTGGGTGAAAAAACCATTAGGTGGTATTTCAAATGAGATATTTTGATTCAAGTTGCTATTACTTTCTGTAAAAGAAGCGTTATCAGGTTAAGTGTTCACATGAGACACCCGTGGGTTAGGGAGTGGACCGTAAGTGTACACAGCCTCATCCTGGGGACTCCCAGTCCCTCCTCAGCTCTGAGAAGCCACTGTCACAAGCGGTTTCCCATGGGAAGATGAGTGTCGGCATTGTTCTGTATATTTATATATTTGGGTAATTATGGGATGTGTTTTAAGCCACTACGAAAGAATAACAAACACATAGCCAGAAATATGATCATTGGTCAGTACCAACAGATACCCACATTCCTTGGGTGTGTCCAAGCATCAACCAGTACACAGACTCTTAGATCATACAACGCATGCCTATTTATGTTCAGATGGCTGATAAGTTGAGGGTGTACGTTTCATATACAGTGTTGGGTGATATTGACGACCCCTCAGGAGATGGGTGGTTGAGGGAAGTGAGGCTGTCCCTGCTCTCTCAGCAGTGAACATCAAACAACAAAACTCCCCAGCACAGGAAACCCCTTTGTCCCAGTGTGTGCAGTCTGGGAAGTTGTACCAATTCTTAAACAACAAACCGAATTCAGTTCTAGGATTATGGTTATTGTCAAGGGTCATCAAGTCGGTTCCGACTCATATTGACCCTGTATAGAGCTTGAAAGAAGATTGTGGCCAACAAGGACATGTATGCTTGTGACGTGCAATTGGATATGTGTATTTCTGCTTGTGTGTGTACGTGTATGGTGTGTCCATGGTCTGATTGTGGGGTCAACCTACTTAGTGTCCATTTCGAGCTCTGTCACCAACAGTTGAGTGACGTTGGTCAATTTTCTTACCTTCCTTCTTCTGTTGTTTCTTCCTTTGTAAAGCAGGTTTAGCAGCACCTTCTTCATGATTTCAGTGAAAATTAAATGTGTATTACAGGTAAAATGAAGGCACTCTGGTAGCATAGTGGTTACGAATCGGGCTGCGAACCGCAAGGTCAGCAGTTTGAAACTACCAGCTGTTCCCCAGGAGAAAGATGAGGCGTTCTGCTCCTGTAAAGATGTATAGCCTCGGAAACCCCGTATAAGGTCGCTATGAGTCGGAACCGACTCCACAGCACATAACAACAACAACAGATAAAATGTTTTGGACAGTGTCTGCTATACAGTAAGAACTCAATAAATGTGATTTATGGTTATTTCTGTCATTATTATTATTATTATTATTTGCAATGCCATCAAATGTCACTACTCATGGTATAATTTTCACGATCCCTCAGGCCCAGCTCCAAAATTGGCAGGGCCTCTTGTTTGGTAATTATTCCAAATGTCAGGATGATGACAGCAGAGCATTAAACCCAGTGGGAGGCCCATGAGGCCATGCTGTTAGCGTGTTTGTGAAGCAGGTCCTGCTATTTTTCAAGTTGACCTATGAAAGGAGACCAGACGGAACCCCTCCTAGGCAGGCTACACCCTGTTCCACTTGCTGGCTTCACCCAAACTGTTGAGTGTCTTTTAGACCTTATTTTTCTTGTTCGTTTCCCTTCTAGATTGAAACAATGGAGGATCTTTATGTGGCGAACACCATTTTTGCCCTCAATTTCTTTAAGCAACTGGTGAAAATAAACCCCACTGAGAATCTCTTCTTTTCCCCATGGAGCATCTCATCCACCATGGCCATGGTCTACTTGGGTGCCGGGGGCGACACTGCAGACCAGATGGCACAGGTGAGTTTGTGTTGGAGCTCTGAATCAGGACAGAGGACGTTCTGAACTGGGCAGAATTGTTCCTATGTTTTGCTCAAGCTATGTTGACCGTAACAAGATCAGCAACCATCACACGTTAATAAAGTATCCAGTGGTATACAACATGAATTACATAGATTTAGTTTTACCAACAACCAAATCACAAAACCCTCATCTGAAGGTAGCAAAAGGCAGACGGATATTAACTGACTGACAAGACTTGAACCCGTCAATAGTGATAACATCTTCCAAAAGACCACGCCAAAGCCACTGCCAAGGAGTTAATTCCAACTCTTAGCAACTCTATACAGGGTTTTGTTGCTGCTGTTAAGTGCCATTGAGTCAGTTCCAACTCAATGAGACCATGTATAGAGTTTCCAAGACTGTAAATCTTTGTGGAGCAGAAAGTCTATCCTTCTTCTCCCAAGGAGCAGCTGGTGGGCTCAAACTGCTGACCTTATGGCTAACAGCTCAACACCTAATCCTCAGTGTCATCAGGGTTTCTTGTCAATATCTCAGATATTAACAACATAATATTTATACATTTCAATATGTTTTGCCAACAGTATCTCATTTGCTTTTAAGACTCAACTTCTACAGTGGGAGCCCTAGGTAGTGTCATCAATAAGTGCTTGCCTACTAACCAGAATGTGCCTTCCCACTTGGAAGAAAGCTCTGGTGGTCTGCTTCCTAAAACTCAGTCATCGAGAGTCACTATGAAGAACAGCTGTACACATAGAGCCTCCAAGAGTTGGAATTGACACCAAGTGGGTCTGGTTTTACTTTATCATTTTACAGTGAAGAAAACTGGTAGCCGGAATGAAGCGCCTATCCCAAAGTTGCACATGGTTCATTGTCTTTCCCATTGTGCTAGTACTGAGGTGCTTCCCTTCCCCTAAAATCATTCAGGTAAAGAGTTTCTCTTAATGGTCCTAGGAGAGTGTCTGAGCTGTGGACCCTCAGAGATGTATGGAAGGCGAGGTTGCTTCAGAGGAACTTCGACTACTTTATCAAGTCTATGAGGCCCTGTCAAAAAGATGGGGTCTGGCCTCACAGAGTGGTCAGTCTTCAAGGTCAAAGTGGACAGGGTGTGGACAGCATTGTGAGCTATCTCTGTACCAAGGCCACTGGCTTGGTGAATGAACACAGGCTCAACCAGAGTATGCTTTCCAATGAGTTTGAGACCTTCAAAATATTTGGAACTTTTCCAACCAGATTTTGTACTATTCCTATGGGATGCATTTTACATATTTCAAATTCATATGCTCCTGTTGGGAGCTCTGGTAGCATAGTGGGTTATAAGTTGGGCTGCTAACTGCAAGGTCAGCATTTTGAATCTATTAGCAGCTCTGCAGGAGAAAGATGAGGCTTTCTGCTCCGGTAAATATTTACAGCTTCAAAAACCCTATAGAGGGTCACCATGAGTCGGAACCGACTCCACAGCACACCACCACCACCTTGCTCCTATTATGTCCTAGGCCAGTGACACAACTGTGGCTTTTCTATAACTGAAGTTCTTAGGCATTCACATATACGCTGAGAAACAGGAGCATTGAATATTTCCAATATAGGCCTTGATGTTCCACAAGCCCTTGTGCCTTCAGACACACCAAACTGCCATCGGCTGCTTTTTGCTTTCCCATGAGAGTGTACCTGGCTATAGATCCATCTTTCCAGGCACATGGTGACCCAGTTAAGACAGGCCTTGTTTGAGCCAAAAGTATTCCGCAGAGAGAATGTTGGCCAATCTTGCCTCAGCAGGAGCCAAGATGGTTCATCTCTCCCTGTGTTTGTGGCTGTTTAAACAGAGACACTTACAGCGAAACTCAATTGCTCAATCCTTTGCAACATTTCTTCCCCTTTATTATTATTATTATTATTTTGCCTTGAGAAAATAGAAAGTGAATACATTGAAAACTTTATAAAACATCAAGGTGTTCATTTTTGAAAATGCAAAGAAGCAATTCATTTTCAGGGCATATGCTGAATGAACTGTTCGGAATTGTTAACATAAATACAGTTTTACGCCAAATGAACTGGTGTACACTCTGAGTACAATACAACTTTTCTATATTCAGAAAGTGCTTGGTGTTGTTGTTGTTGTTAGGTGCCATCGAGTCGGTACCAACTCACAGTGACATCTTCTTATAAATCTTTTAAATCGGCAGCATGTACAGATTTTAAAACGCAAAGGCGAATTTGACTGCTCCCCAATTAAAAAGAGAGGTGAGCCTTCAGCGTAAGAAGGTGGCAGAGGCTTTGGGAGCAGACATGTCTGTGTTTGAGCCATGGATTTTCTACCAGCCAGGTGTGAGCAAAAGCATGAACACTCTCGGAGCCTCAGCTTCTTCATCTGTAAAATGGGAATGCAAATTCATATTTTGCAAGATAGTTGTGAAGAGTAGAGATATTACGTAAAGCACCTATAAACAGTAGTCACAAGAGTGGTTAATACTTGTTAGTGCATTGGCCAGGCAGATTCTGAGAGCTTTTTATACATTTGTTCCCCAAACCCTACAAGGTAGGTGCTTTCAGATGAGGGAATTAAGGCAGGAGGACCACTCTGTTGGGAACTAGTACTCCTGGTAGAAAGAACAGAGTTGAAGTGGAAAGAAAGAAAGAAAGAGGAGATATGAGACCAGTGTGCTAGTTAGAATCTTCTTTCCTAGTTTTTATGATTAACATTGCTGTTGTTGTTAAGTGCCATCCAGTCGATTCCGACTCATAGTGACCCTGTACAGGGTTTCCCAGGAGCGACTGAAGAGTTTGAACTGCCAACTTTATAGTTCATACCGACTTTGCAGTCCAGCTCATTAACCCACACCAGGACCAGCTCTATACAATAAGCACTGGACTATGAACCACCAGTCGCTCTGTGGGAGAAAGTTGAGGTTTTCTGCTTCCTCAAGTATGTACTGCCTTGGAAACCCTATGTTATTGTTAAGTGCTGTCGCGTCAATTCCGATCCATATTATACAGAGTCACTATTTAACAACAGCTTGCTTAGTTAGGGTCCAGGCCACAGACCCAGCCTCTGTGACTATGTGCTCTGTGTCTCTCAGCATGGCCCAGGCTTATCTCACCTGTCCTCTCCTGCAGAAACCTTGCCCTGAGAGACCTCTGCAGGGATTCAGGGAAGTGTCTGTGGCAGCCAGGAGACCCCTGATTTAAGCACCAGCATTCCTTTAGACAGGAGTCCTGGAGGTACAGTGGTTAAGTGCTCAGTTACCAAAATGCTGGTGATTTGCACCCACCAACAGCACCTCCGTGGGAGTAAAGGTCTGACGATCTGCTCCCATAAAAATTGCTGTTTTGTTAAGTGCCGTCGAGTTGGTTCCAACTCATAGCGACCGTGTATAGGGTTTCTGCAGCTTGTAAATGCTATGGGCAGTTCTACTCTGTTGTATACGCTCCTTATATGTCATAATGGACTCAACATCACATAACAATAGCAATAACATTTCTTTAGAAGGAGACAAACCAAAGATACAGACACAGGAAGTACTATTCCTTTATGTGGTGGCAGAGGGAGCCCCTTCTTCTCAGAGCCTTTTGGGCAGAATTTATGACATATGATTTGAAGAGAACAGAAAAGTCCCAGAAAATCCAAACATCTTTCCCTCACCCCAAGCTCAGAGCTCAGTATCTGGCTGTACAAGTCCATATTTACTTGGTGATCATAGTCCCTATCATCTTTCAACTTTCCTCATCAGCAGTTCCTCATTGTGGGCCCCACAGGATGTTCTATAGAAGGACATCGTGGGGAGTCCTGAGAGGCAGGGGTAAGCCGCAGGGCTGACACTGACAGGCTCATGCAGGGCCGAGGGGGTCAGAGTCAACATCACAGGGTTTGTGTTGGTTCTCCAATGCTGCAGCTACAGAAATACCACAGGGGACTGGCTTTAATAAACCCAAATCTATTCTCTCAGAGTAGGGGAAGTCCTAATTTAGAGTACCAGTCCTAGGGGACGGTGTTCTTTCTCTTGTT
The DNA here is from genome assembly GCF_000296735.1 of Chrysochloris asiatica. Lineage (NCBI taxonomy): Eukaryota > Metazoa > Chordata > Mammalia > Afrosoricida > Chrysochloridae > Chrysochloris > Chrysochloris asiatica. The sequence goes on from NW_006408539.1 coordinate 17,274,143, forward strand.
GGCTCTGGAGGAAGATTTGTGTCTCTCTGAGTTTCTGCTCCTCAGCAGCCTTCATGGGGCCTGAATCTCCTCTCTTCCCCAGCTCTGTTTACTCCCTGTCCTAATGTGCTGTTTCTATATCTTGTAAGATACTGACTCAAAACACACCCTCCACTAATCCTGCATCATTAACATACAAAAGACATCTTATTTCTAAAGGGAATTATCATCACAGGCGTAGAGATGAAGACTGATAACACATACTCATATTCTGGGATAACATAAATCCACCCTTCTCAGGGGCCAGTTTCCCCCTAACTATTTAGACAGATCACAGACTCATCTGGCTCTGCCTGTTACCATGTGAAGAAGTGACTCAACACTGTCATTTGTCACCCCATGTGGACGTTAATTTCTCTTTGTGTGTATAGTGACAGCTTAGGTTATTTCTAGATCCCAATTAATATTGAATGACCCATTTTTATAACTATTGTTCAAAATGACCTTATAAAGACTAGCATATAATACCTCATGCTGTTTTCTGTAAGGGAAATTTAGATTACTTTGCATTCACATATCCTATATGAAGAGCATCTCAGAAAGTCCCACAATTACTAGCTTTATCCTCATGCCATGGTGCAGTAGACAATTAGTCTTTCAAACAGAATGGTTGTGCTTGTTCCCCATACAAGGGCAGGAAACTGGACAAAACAAGACAAAATAAAATAACGTAGAGGCACCTAATAGTCACTAGTTTTACAAGTAGTTTAGCCAGAAGTGTAACCGTTTTCTCTAATTCCAACTGTAGGTGCTTCAGTTTAACAAGGTTGGAGACCACGGACTTGTCCCAGTGTCCCAGAAGAACTTCACCGGCTGTAACATCATGCAACAGATCCAGAACACGACGTACCCTGACGGCATTTTACAGGTATCCCAACCAAGTGTCCACCTTTCGTTTGTATTTTCTGTCTAGACTCTTGTCATCTTCAAACCACAGTGTCAGATTGAGAAGGCAGTTAGTGCAATTTCTCCCATTTACTAAAAGAAATCTAAGACTGCGAGTCATAAAATTAATTCCCTAGGGCCACACAGCAAATTAACTGCTGAACCAAGGCAAAATTCAGACTTCGTGACTCTCAGCCCATGTTACTTGTAAGTTTGAGTCCATTGATTGGTTGTGTGAATTGTTCTAAAGCCATTGTAGAAGCTTGTAGAATATGCATACACAGATGCAGATTTCCAGAAGATAAAGGACTGTTGTTAAGGGACAAGGAGTTGGTTCTGACTCATAGCAACAATGTATAGGGTTTCTGAGTAATGCTGGTAGTTTTGAACCATTATCCTTGTGGTTAGCTGTCCAGTGCTTATCCTACAGCACCACACCAGGAGTCCAGAGGAAAGAGAGCAGGGTGTGACAAATAGTTAAGAAATGGGAATGTCCAGGTCTGAGAACTCATGAGGCCACTGACCCTCAAATATCTGTGTCTGTCTTAACAGTCTCATCCCATCTTGCTTTCTCTGTTTACAATGCTTCAATTCCATAAAGAGCAGCCACTCAGTTAGACAACAGGAATTGGGACTAGACCAGCTGCTCCTAGGAAAGCCTATACAGGGTCACTGTGAGTCAGAATTGACTCGACGGCACTTAACAACCACACCACTACCACCACCACCACCACCAACCACACCAATAACAACATTTACAGAAGCAGATCATCAAGTCTCTCCCATGGAGAAGATGGGTGGGTTAAAACTGCCAAAATTTTGTTCATCAGCTGAGCACGTTACCATTTATTACATAGGCATGGCAAAATCTGAAACAAATAAAAGACTATATTATTAGATTTAATATACTAGAATAAACACTGTACTACTAATTAGAGGGTCAGTGGTTCAAACCCACCAGCTGTTCCGTGGAAACCCTATACAGGGTCGCTGTGAGTCAGAACTGACTCGATGGCACTTGACAACCATACCACCTCTTCAAGATTCCTCTGAAGTGTCATAAATGTACATGCAAACAGCATGCTATCGTTACACTGGTATAAACAACAATGCTTTAGAAATCTCTTGTGTAGTATTCATGCGGTCGGTAAAAGGAATCCCTTCTTTCTCTTCAAGGCCCAAACTGCAAATAAAGTCCATTCATCCTTCCAGTCTCTCATCTCTGCAATGAATTCATCCTCCGGTGATTACTTATTGGAAAGCACCAATCAGTTGTTTGGAGAGAAGTCCATGAGATTTAAGGAAGTAAGTAAGACCTGACATTGAAATAGCAGGACCCTAAACCTGCTACTGTCTTTAAGCATTTGTCTACAATCTGCACTACCTACAAGGAAAGCCAGGATCCCACAGGGCTCTCCACAACTAGCTGCACATGAATGCCACCAGGTAATGGCAGCTGCCCCTGTCCCCACTCTGTTGGCGGTTCCTCCCCCTATTGCAGATAGCTCACTTACAGAGAATAAATCAAGGCAATGAAACTGCTTTCAAGAGTCAAAGTTCTCCATTACTCTAAGTCCACAATGCAAAGCAAGAGTGAAGCACACAGTGCAGCATGCGGGCAAAATCGCCATCAACAATGGATTCACAAAGCTGGTGACTGTGAGGATGGTTCTAGACCAGGTGATGCTTCCTTCTGTGGTTATGTAAGGTGGCCATGAGTCAGAGCGGACTCCGTGGCAGCTATCTATTAATCAGTGCAATGCAAAGAGTGTGTTAAGAGCAGATAAGAATTGGGGAGAGATGTGAAGGGAGATAGAGTACAGGTAGCTCCCCAGGTGAGTCAGCATAGGCTCTGTTTAACCTAAACGTTTAGTGCAAGAAAAGGATTGAAGCCCTTTCAATGATATAAGTGGTGCATGTGCAGCAAGTGAAGATGATTATGATGAAGAAATAGTTGTGAGTAGATGCTAGTCCAATCAATTCAAAATGAGGACAGATTACATCACCATGAAGAGCAAGTTGGAGTTGTCTATAAATCAGGTGTTTGTAACCCAGGGTCAGTCTGACAAGGAGGGAGATCAACTGTGCACTTGTAATCTCAGCCGTTTCCTTTTTCTGACCTCCTCCCCAATACAACCTCTACTCATTCCCTTCCCAGAACACCAATCTTGGCAGAAAGTCCTTAATTTCCGTACATCATGGTTCATTCAGTGTAAATCCTGCATACATTTTTTTTTTTTTTCTTTAAAGGAATACATGCAGCTCTCTAAGAAATATTACTCTACAGAACCCCAGGTAGTGGACTTTCTAGACTGTGCAGAAGAAGCCAGACAAAAGATTAATTCCTGGGTCAAGACTCAAACCAAAGGTAAAACCAAGGAAATGCCTTCTGTTTTTTCTACTTAGAAAGCACTGACCTTAATAATACTCACCTGAGAGACTAGTTAGGACTGCTTATAACAGAGAAGGTGCTCAATACCTTCCTTAAGAAACTCTGTTTCACTTCATTCTGAATTAATTCCCTCACATAGAACTGCAAAACTTTAAGGGGAAACAAAAACGAAAACAGGAAGCAAAAATATACTTTGAAAACTTGATAGCAAATCTAAGTTTTAAATTCAACATGTTTTCATTTTCTCTTGGTTCTCACAAGCCTGAGAGATTTGATACGTGTTTCAAATAAATCTAGAGAAAAATTCAAGTGTGTCTGCAGAATCTGACGAACGTGGATGTTCAGTTTGTTAGTTACTCGAAAGAGTCAAGAAATCATAATGGCTTCCCACCTCTTGATCATGAGACCTAGACATATGTCATGCTTTCTGCAGGCAAAATCCCAAACCTGCTACCAGAAGGTTCGGTGGATGAGGAGACCAGGATGGTCTTAGTGAATGCTGTCTACTTCAAAGGGAAGTGGAAAACTCCTTTCCAGAAGAAATTAAATGGGCTTTATCCTTTCCGTGTGAATGCGGTAAGGGGCAACAAGATGCATTTTCTTAACGTATACCACCCACTTCTCATTTATCAATAAGTTTAACTTCCAAAGACCAGTTCTTTAGTGAAATTGGTGTTATGGGAGAGTCAGGAAATTGGTGTTATGGGAGAGTCCCCCCTGGTTGCTCACTGTCCATTTGGCACCAGGGTGCAGTGGTGTGGCAGGTCGCCCGCCCCCACCATGACTTCCCCATCACAGTGGACCCTCAGGGGTTAGTGGTGATGGTGATGGTTGGGTGTTGCCCACTGCCTCATAAAGAAATAAATATTATTTATTATTATTGTTGTTGTTATTAAACGCTGTGGAGTCGATTCCGACCCATAGCAACCCTGTATAGGGTTGCCAAGGAGCAGCTGGTGAGCTTGAACCACCGACCTTGCAGTTGCAACGACTTTGCGGTCTGATGCATTAGCCCGCAGCGCCACACCAGGGCTCCTACTTATCATTATTATTACCCATCTTAAAAATGACTGTAAACTTGATAACTCCAATAAGATCAAAGCACCCACTTTAAGAGTAATACAAATAACTTGTTTTGCTGAATTTTAAAAACATATCATCTTCAACACTAAAGCAGTACTCGCTGTCTTTTATGCCTAACTGTAAATCTCTGGATATCTTAGTATCAGGATGGTCATATTTCATTTTTAAACATTTCAGACTGAGCGCAAACCTGTACAGATGATGCACTTGCATGAAAAGGTGAACATTGGGTACATTGAAGACTTAAAGACTCAGGTGGTAGAACTCCCATATGCTGGTGATGTCAGCATGTTCCTGTTGCTTCCCGATGAAATTGTGGATGCGTCTACTGGATTGGAGTTGGTAAGCATTCCAACTGGAATCGTTTCACGTTTCTGGAGCTAAACCTACCTCTCATGAGGTGAACGTGTCTGTATCTCAGGAAATGGTGTGCAGCTTCTCGTAGAACCCACTGAATTGTGTCTGTTATGCATACTAACTTCTTGCAAACATGTGACTAGTCTGCCACATTTTTATCTCACCTTCCATACACAAGTGTAAGTCAAAAAGTATTGCTACTAGGGTCCAGTTCATACTTGCACAGGTTTATTCCAAACAGAACGTGTTTAAACATGTCTCTGTGATCAGTGGATCATTGAAGACAGGTTCTCTCAGTAATATATTTGTCTTAGTTTTATTGGGGTGCCTTCCAATAAAAGTGTTTCAATCAAAATAGTGGCTTCTGAGGAAATCTGCTGGGCCAGTTAAATTCAAGGCAAAGGTCAGCTTAGAAGGTTATAGTGATTGGTTTTGGCTATCTCACAGGAGTAATCTTGATATATCTTCTCAAAGAATACAGGTTGGTCTTCGGGACTTTATTATGAAGAACTTTTTTAAAAAAGTTGAGCACTACCTCTCTGACAAATAAACCAGGAAAATTAGGCCGATGAATTTTTTTTTCCATCCCTATCATGTACCTGCTGATTCTTCATGGGTAACAAGGGCTGTCCTACTAGAATGTCATTGGGATACTTTAACCCCATCCACCTTACAGTCCTAATTTTGCCCTCTCAGACATCATTTTGTTTCCCAAACTCAAAGAACATTGAAAAGAAACATGATTTGAGTCCCTTGAGGATGCCCAAACTACTGTTAAGATGTGGCACAAATCAAAAAGCACAGAATTGTTTGGGGAGGAGTTAGAGAGATGGAGACATCACTTTCCAAAGTGTATAGGCCTAGATATGCCAGGGAACTGTGCCTTCATATTTTAATGTTTTTGTTTGACAAAAGTTCTTAAGATTTTGTAGCAATATATATTTTTTTACCTACCCTTCTAATAAAGTCACTGATGCCTAATAATAGAGTTAAATAGACTTATTTCCCTTTTTAAAACAAAAAACAAAAACAAAAAACTAGACACTGACTGGCACTTTTTGGATTTTCAGCTGGAAAATGAGATAACGTATGACAAACTCAACAAGTGGACCAGCAAAGACATACTGGCCGAAGATGATGTTGAAGTGTACATACCCCAGTTCAAGTTGGAAGAGCGTTATGAACTCAAACCCATCCTGAGGAGCCTGGGTATGAGTGATGCCTTCAACAAAGGCCAGGCCAACTTCTCAGGAATGTCAGACAGTAATGACCTGTATCTGTCTGAGGTGTTCCACCAGGCTGCAGTGGAGGTTAATGAGGAGGGCACAGAGGCAGCTGCTGGCACCGGGGCCACAATGTCCGGAAGAACTGGCCATGGAGGCCCACAGTTTGTGGCTGACCATCCTTTCCTCTTCTTTATCATGCACAGAGTGACCAAGAGCATCCTGTTTGGGGGCAGATTCTCCTCACCCTAAAATTAAAGGGTTCTATTTAAGCTTCAGGTTTGCTATCTCAAGTGCCCAAACCTTGGAGACTTTAGCTATGTGTTTCTACTTTTTGAGCATATTTTGCAGATTAAAATTGACTAGTTATATAAGTTTCACTGAATACAAAATACATAAATAGTTAGACAACCCTGTCAATCAAAACATGGCAACACTAGTCACCACTTGGTCACCTAGAATAGGATGATGTCCCATTTAGTTCTTCCTCCCTGCTAGTTTGTTTTGGAGCATTAACTGTCATTGTGTTATTTATTCTTTTATATAATGTATAATGGTAGGTTTCTTTTTTTTTTTTTAACTATTATTATTCACTGTCTATTTAATGTAACTGATGGAGTTACAGAAGCATGTGATTAGATAGTTTTCTATCAAAGGAAATGTGCTAACTTGCTCTTTTAATACTGAAGGAAAAGCGTTTTTCCATATCCTTCTGTAAGGAATATCCAGAAAAAGTTTTGAACAAAGCAGACAAATATATTACATGTATTTCATAACTGTGTAGTAAAAAGATGTGTCTGCACCATACGCAAGATTGCAACTATATAATAAAGAAACACGTGTCTTTACGACCATTGTGTGTTGTCATCCCATTAGATCTGCAGACCACGAGACCTTTAACATTTTGATTCCCCAGGAAAAGGCTTCATGGCTCACTTATGGAAGCCTAGAAAAAATACGATCTAGGAATCAAAGTCTAAACGGTCCCATTTGTATGGAGACTCAGTGTTGGGACTGGCTGACTTAGGTGATAAATGGATTTGCTTTTTCACAGCAACAAAATGCTGTGAAAGGGAACAATCTAGGTCAGAGTGCTCTGAGGAAACCAGGGTTTAAACCTCAGGGACCTTGAGAATAAACACCAGGCCCAGTGGTTCAGACACAGACTCAAGCTCAGAGTCATTGAGTTCAGAGTTCAAAGGAGTGACAATTCTCTGAGAAGGACAGGAAGCACAAAGTGGCTTCTATGGTGCACTGAATTATTAATTCCCAAAAGATTACCTTCTGAACCTGTGAATGTGACTCTTTTTGGAAATAGGGTCTTTGCAGATCTTAATAGCTAAGTTAAGAAGTAGTCAAGCTAGAGTTGTTGTTGTTAAGTGCTGTCAAGTCAGTCCTACTCTAGGGGGACCCTAGATAGGGTTTCCAAGGAGCAGCTGGTAAGCTTGAACTGCCAGCCTTGCAGTCCAAATGAGTTTGCAGTCCAGTGCATTAACCCAGAGTGGCACACAGGGCCCGAATCCAATATTCTTATATGAAGAGGAAAAGGGAGACACAGAAGTTGGGTGCCTTTGACAATTGAGGCAGAGATCAAAATGGTATATCTGCAAACCACAGGGTTCCAAGCAATGTCAGCAGGGACACAAGCTGGAAGGGAGCAAGACAGGGTCCTAGGGACGTCAGAAAGAGCATGAGAGCATGGCTCTGCGGACACTTTGTTTTCAACATCTTTACCCCCAGAATTGTGAAAAAACAAATGTCTGTTGTTTTAAGCCACCTAGTTCAGAGTACTTGTTCACGGTAGTCCTAGGGAACCAGTGTAGCTCCTTTTAAGGTGGGTTTCTTTTGAAAACCAGGGAATGGAATTGAGTGGGTACGGCTGAGTTAAAGGGTCAGAGGCAGAGCAGAACTTAATTTAAGACCGGAGAACTAAGAACTTAGCTGAGAACTAAGACAGATTGAGAGGCTGCCAAACTTAACTGGCCCCAGAGCCTGGTGCAGAGGGTGATGGGATACCAGAAATGTGCGTCAGGCACTCATCCCGGATCATGAAAGAGCAAGAAGCATCGCCCCACTATGGCACAGTGGTTCAGGTAGTAGCCCCAGGAGCTACTCAAGTGCTACTTCTAACATTCACGTGGTCCAACCAGGAGCCAGGAAGTTCACTTCATTTTGCTTCTGTTTTATTTCACTGGTAAGTGGGAAATAGTATTTTCCCATAGAGACTCTAGTGCCACAATGATTAAGTGCTCAGCTGCTAACTGAAAGGTCAGTGGTTCAAATCCACCAGCAGCAACAGGAAAGAAAATCCATGCTGGTGGTGTGTTTCCATAAAGACTGTTCATTAGTGAGGTGCTGTTGACTCAGTCTCCACTCATGATTACTCCATGGACAACAGGACAGTCCAGCGTCACCCTCACAATCACCGCGATGCTTGAACCCACTGTTTCAGCTTCTGTATCGATCCATCTCATTGAGGATCTTCTTTTCCACTAACCCTCCACTGTACCAAGTACGTGGTATGTTCAGGGAATGGTCCCTTCTGGTGACATGTCCAAAACAGTTGAGAAAACCTTTCCATCTTTGCTTCTAAGAAACATTCTGGCTGATCTTCCTCCAAGACAGATTCGTTTATTTTGCAGTACCTGGTTTAGTCACTATTCTCTGCCAATGCCATCATTAAACTCTGCTGAACAAGCCTCTGGATGCCATTTCCCCAAAAGCATGTGCTCACTGTGTCTCTGTGTTGTATTATGGTAACTCTCTCAATGTTTCAAACAGTCTTTATAATACTATTCTCAATTACTGAGCTACAATATAGTGTAAACATAACTTTTATATGCACTGGGAAACAAAATATTCACATGACTCACTTTTATTGTGATAATGACTTTTTTTGTGGTTACCTGGAACCAAACCCAAAGTGTCTTTTAGGTCTGCTGGTAATCATAAGCATGATCTTGCTTACTAGAGAGTGTGGTGCTGTGGGATAAAGCACTGGACCGCAAGATCGGTTTGAACCACAAGGTTCAGCAGTTCGAACCACAAATCGCACCTTGGAAACCCTATACAGGGTCGCTATGAGTTGACGGCACTTAACATCAACAACACATCTATATTTGGGGAGTTTAATTAAAGTTTGCTGAGAAATAAATAAAACTCAGTCTGGGACTTGACAGAATCCACATGCATGCATTGACCATAACAAATAACTTGGTCCGTCTCCACACTGAGCAGATGCAGCTATTTCAGCCCCGATGGACTGTTGACAGTCTTGAAGAAGAGCAGTCCCTCTACGTGGGGCCCTGGGGGATACTTTGAGCTAATAATCATCCTTGGACAGCAGGGTAACCTATCTACACAACACCAGTCAGACAGGTACCACAGAATTTCCTGCCATGCGTCTGTTTCCTATTGAAATCCATACCAGCATTCAGTTATTATACTCTGAACCAGTCAGAGAGGAGAAAAACTGACATGAAGAAAACAACCAGGGAAGCCACATGAAGAAAAATATACCAAGTCTGTTGTAAACTGAGGGGTACCTCTAACCCTGAACCCTAGGAGGATTTTTCCTTATGTTCTAATCCCTTTTCTACCCTCCCTTCACCTTTCCTCCACGAACAGCATAAAACCAAACAAAACCAGTTCCCATCAAGCTGATTCCTATTTTGACTCATGGTGTCCCATTTCCGCAGAACAGAACTGCACTCCGTAGGGTTATCGATGATGGAGACTTTTCAGAAGCAGATTGTCCGACCTTTTTTTCAAAACACCTTTGGGTGTATTTGAACCACCAGTCTTTCAGTTATTAACTAAGCACTTAACTGTTTGTGCCACCTAAAGTAGCCTTGTGCACATGATACCATGGTAGAGAATGAAGCTGTGGATCTAACGTCTTTCCTTTGTATTGAGGAAAGCAGAGAGAGGGAACCTTTATAGGGAGATATAGAGAACCAGAAATGATGATTTACCCTTTTTCTCAGTAATTGTGTGTAGAAGCATGGGTCCCCCACCAGCATCCCAAAGGAGACAAACAATAGAAGTTCTTTGTGCCTCTTGCTTCAGCAACTTAAAAATAGCTTTAACAATTAAATGGTAAATACTTCACTAGTAATGTGTTCGTTCTGTCAGCCATTGTTATTCCACTAATTTGAAGATTTCTTATTTTTGCTTTTGAAAAAATGATCTGCTATTGGAAACCACTCTAGTTGACTTGATACCAGACTGGAGAAATGATTAAGCATCCAGGGTGTGGATTACAGTGCGTCAGAATTCAGGTCTACCTGTGGAGAAACATGGAAAATGTGCGTAATTCAGGCAAAAACCTCCATTATCTCTCTCTCTCTCTCTTTCTTTGTCTTTTTAAGCTGAGGTTCTGGGCAAGTTAGGTCTGAAAGGAAGATTGTGTACAGACTTGTGAAAGGAATCTAAGGGTTGGGCCAACCAGAGGGAGGAGCTAATTTTTTCCCCATTACAGTTAAAACTTACCTAACTCTTCAGCCACAATCTCTTACTCAAGGGACAAACTGCCAATTCTTCTCCAGTGAAAGAAAACAAGGTATTGTAAGTATTTCCTTGGTTAAAGAGGTTATTTATGATTTTCTTTTTTGTTGAAGTGCCTAGTTGATTGGCTTTGGTGTTGGTGGTGGCATGCCCTGGAGTCGGTTTTGATCATTAAACATCCCTAATCATAGCGGTCCTGTATAGGGTTTCCAAAGCTGTAATTCTTTACTGGAATAGAAAGCCTTATCTTTCTCCCATGGAGTGGCTGGTAGATTTTGAACTGCTAACCTTGAAGTTTGCAGCCAAACTCATAGTCTGCTATGCTGCCAGGGTTCCTGAAATGGTTTTAGAAGTGCTATTTTTATAAGACTCCATCTCCCAAGAATTCTGTGCAAATTAGAGAGAGCCCACCCAGAACTGGTACAACGTTTGTACTGGAAAGGAGGCTAAGCAGGAGAGGGTATTCATTTTCTAAGAGATTAGAAACTTAATTACAACTAATTTGTACCAATTTAGGAATGTTGGAAATACAAAGGGAGGTTCCTCCTGTCACGCTACCTCTGGGACTGTTAATGTCGGTAAACTGAAATTGAACTGCCTCAGTAACTGAGCTCAGACTGAGGTATGGACTTGGCAACTTGAATTTAGCTACTAGTTATTAGTGTAGGGAGCTTGTGGTAGTGTAGTGGTTATGAATCGGGCTGCGAACCTTAAGGTCAGCAGTTCGAAACTACCAGCTGTTCCACAGGAGAAAGATGAGGCTTTCTGCTCCCGTAAAGATTTACAGCCTCAGAAACCCTGTACAGGGTCGCTATGAGTCAGAACCGACTCCACGGCACATAACAACAACAACAACCTCTACCCTACACTGCTGCTGTTGTTAATTCCGTAGAGTCAGCTCTGACTCAGAGATCCTATATGGGGTTTCTAAGGAGCAGCTGGTAAGTTTGAACCAATGACCTTGTGGTTAGTGCTTATCATATAGCACCACACCAAAACTCATGGTGTTGATCATAAAACATGCCAAATTACGACTTCCCTCAGGAACAGTCTTAAGGGGAATACAGAGTGCTTGAGGGATGTGTGGGTGTCATTCGCTCTCTAATATATATGGATCCATAAGGTTGATCTATGGAACCAAGGCACTTTGGATATCCTCATGCGAAAGGAGAGAAGACCCCTTCCTTCTCTCTTCTTCCTCATCCCTCTTCTCTTTCCCCTCCTGCTCTTCTTTGGTTATCACCCATCTGTCCTCCTGGACCATTAAAACCTTAAAGGCAGTCAAGAGGATGGGGTTTCAGTTCTGACTGCTACTAATTAGCTGTGCATCACTAGCTAGCTCATCCGACCTCTCTGATCCTCAGCTTCCTCACAGAGACAATGAGGACAATGGATTAGGGGAAGTTGGAGGTTCTTTCCAACCCCAATATGCTAGGAACTGTTTCTATGATGAGCCATTTAGATGAATGATACTGTCGTTTTCCTATGTTCATCTTTCTCGTTGGCCCCTTAAGCTAACTTCCAGAATCCTCAAGGATATACTTGGTTTTTTTTCTAAAATCAGTTTAATAGCTCATGACAACTTCAAAAATGCTATGCATCTGAAAACAACACAGAGATTTCTGATTTAGACAGCTGTAGTTTTCTCTGTAAATGTAATTATTCAACCATGTCTGATTTAATTATTTTCTGTGAAACTTCTTTCCAAAATTCAGCATCTTGCTAATAACTGGCTTAGCACTTACTATTAAAAAGTCTGGAATTGTTCTTATTGTATGTTCTGGATTACACCTTTATGTTGTTGTTGTTGTTGTTAAGTACCATGGAGTTGGTTCTGACTCATAGTGATCCTGCACAAGGTTTTTGAGGCTGTAAATCTTTATAGGAGCAGAAAGCCTCATCTTTCTCCCATGGAACAGCTGGTAGTTTCGAACTGCCAACCTTGAGGTTAGCAGCCCGATTTGTAACCACTACGCTATCAGAGCTCCTTAATATACTAATAATTGTATTAATCGGGAAAATAACGAAGCTGAAGATTACTGGTTATTAACTTTTCACAAGACGTTAACTCTTGTATATTGAGAGAATATACAAGAACAATTATTGTTTTCAGGAATTTGTGATAAGTAGCTAAGCTCTAGGGTAACCATACTTTATAGGGAGAAAGATAACATTTCCAAGTACCAAGATACTACTTTCCTCCTGTTTTTGGGGAGTATGGGTTGGTCATGCAGTCAAGCATTGTCCATATGAATGTAATTCATGATTTTCCAAAAGATAAAGCTTGGTATATAAGTAGTAGACAACGTGTCATTTGAATGATTTTTTGTTAAGTGCAGTGGTTTTTTTTAAGTGCAGTGGAGTCGGTTCCAACTCATAGCAACCCTGTATAGAGTTTCCGAAGAGCGGCTAGTGAGCTTGAACCATCGACCTTTTGGCTCAAAACCAATCATGTTGTCCAGCACATTAACCCACAATGCCACACCAGAACTATGAATGACTATAGTCCTAGAGAAAATAAGGAAGTTATTTCTAAGAAGGCATTGAATTTAGTGAGAAAAAAATACAGGGAAGTTTTGAATGTTTTATGAAGGGGTGGTGTTGTTGAGTTGGTTCCTACTCATAGTGATCCTGTATAGGGTTTCTGAGGAGCAGCTGATGGGTTTGAATTGTCATCCTTGTGGTTTGCAGTCTGCTGCCAATCCTACCGTGCCACACCAGGAGTCTGGTAGAGTGACTACAAAATTAGAGTGCTGTGTTTTGTTTTGTTTTGTTTTTTTTCTAAATGAAATAATGTTTGCCTAGGATTATCCTTGACTTCTGGAATTGACAGGTGCCACACCTACCACATGATTTAGAGGCTGGGAAGCTGGGTAAGTATAAGCCTATGCTTAGGAGGGTTTTCAGCAGTGTCAGTTTTAATAATTTATGATGAAACCATAATATGGTCTACACAGGCCTCCCTCTTGATTCAACTACTTGACCACAGAGAATCCCAGCCTTCCGGAAGCTCATTCGATTCTCAGGTGACAGATGTCAGTGTGAGGTCAAGCTCTACAGATACTGGTACTAATGAGAGTGTGTAAACACAGGATTCACACTTATTTTTTGGAGTGGTGTTGTAGGCTCAGCACTAGACTGCTAAGCATAAGGTCTACTGTTCAAATCCACCAACCACTCTTTGGAAGCTCTATATGAGGTCACTTTGAGTTGGCACCGACTCAATGACACTTAAGAACAATAGCCACCAACTTGAGACATTGGTTTGCTATAAAATGGCAATACATTCTACTAGCTACGTCTTTGATAGATAGGTAACCAATTTAAAAAGATCTTTTAATTAAAGTATCAGAACAACTAGAAATAAAATTTCAAAGTTGAATATCAAAAAGTGAGAAAGCCAGAGTCTCTTGCTGGAGAAAACCCATTTCAGAGGTTCTCTATCACTTGAGGAGTCCCTGGGTGGTACAAACGTTTAATGCGATTGGCTGCTATCTGTAGGGTTGGTGGTTCAAGTCCATGCAGAGGCACCTCAGAAGAAAGTGGTGATCTTTTCCCTGGAAATCAGACACTGGAACCCTATGAGACACAGGGTTTGTCAGAGTAGAATTTAGACATTTTGAGCTGGAGTGAACTCAGTGGAAACTGGTTGAGAGAAAACTGAAAGTTATCTTAAGAGCAGAAAAGAGACTCCATGTGTGCTTTCTCCCTACTTCATATCTCAATCTAAACTCTTTTAAGCTAACAAATCATTCTACAAAATAAATAAATAAATAAAATAAATAGAGAACAATATTAATACTTGGCTTTATTTTTCTTAGGTTTTCCCAATGGATTCTCTGGCAACATCAATCAACCAGTTTGCCCTGGAGTTTAGCAAAAAGCTATCTGAATCTTCAGAGGGTAAAAATATTTTCTTTTCCCCCTGGGGCATCTCAACTTCCTTGGCTATGGTGTACTTTGGCACCAAAGGTACCACTGCAGCTCAAATGGCCCAGGTAAGTGGGAACTGTCAGCCATTCTGTTCTGCCTTTAGACTAAGTACTTTGTTTGCCTTTTATCTTTCCTTAGCCCCCGAGAGCCCAATAGCCCACATTTCACAGTAATTCTTCCAAAATTCTAGACCGTAAGAAGAAGCAGTTCGAAATTACCAGCTGGTCTGTGGGAGAAAGATGAGGCTTTCTGCTCCCGTAAAGATTTATAGCCTTGGAAACCCTGTACCGGGTCGCTACGGGTCAGAACCGACTCCATGGCACTTAATAACAACAAGCATACCATTTCAGTACTCATGTGCTCTAGAAAAATAAAATGGAGAAACAATGAGTTCATCTATTTTGATTCAACATTAAGAACACATTAATTTTGATTATTAAAAGTTTTAAGAACCGAAGGGTCAAATATTGTTTAGACATCATGCATGGATTAAATAAAGAAACAACCAAACAAAGCAAGAGGAACAGAATTCACTTAATTTTACTTCTTTGGGTTTTAAAGAAAATCTTTGTGAGATTAGAAAAATGTTCGCTAGTCTATTAAAGAGCTCACAAAGAGATAACATTGAAATAGCAAAATAACATTATTCTGTGGGAGGAAGAGTTGGCATATACCTATGAACATAGGTTTGACAGAGGATATTTGTACCTAAGTATCTACTTTTACTGCAAATATATCCATGAATGTGGTAGAGCATACAGGGGGCCAAGTTTTGAAAACTTCTCAGAAACAATCAAACACCTTGAGAGGATGAGACGTGGGGCAAGGAGGATCAGAACAACAGACTCTGGGAACACCTTGGTCAATTGGCATAACACAGTCCACAAAGACAATGTTCTATATCCTACGTCAGTGAGTAGTGACTGAGATCTTAGACGTTTGTGCGCATCATCTAAGGTAGAGGGAAGAAGGGTGATGAAAGCTGAGAACAATGGAAACAATTAGTCCAATGTAATAGGTCATATGAACACCACACTCCACAACCCTGAGGTTAGAAGAACTAGATGGTGCCCAACGACCTCTGCTGGTCTGAAAGGGATCACAAGAGTGGGAGAAAAATGGAGAAACCAACTCAAAATCATTAAAAAGACAAGACTGTCTAGAGACTGGTAGAACTCAGACTATAACATTTATTCATATTTCATGATTTGAGTTATTTTATATTGTGAATTTGAGACTAGACTATTACTCTGACCTTTGTAATTCACAAACTATTGCGTCGTAACAACAAAAGTCTGCACCACTAATAGTTATTCCTGATCCATGAAGTTGAAAAGGATGAATCATTAAAGGGAGAGACTCTCCATAGGTGGATTGCAAGTTGGATCCATTTCATATCAATATAATGCTAGGTGTTGCTTGCCCAATTTTATTTAAATATTATGTAAATAGTAATAGCTTCAGTTTGCCCATGTGCCCAGTGAGTGGACCCTCTTCTCCTTTTACTGGGCAAATGGCCCCCGTTCTGTCACTGTGGGTGGCCCAATCTTTGGTAAAATAGACTTTACTCCTTCCTGTGAACTGGGTTTCGAAGGTGGAAGATGGAAATTTTGCTTTCTCTTCTACTTTTTCACAATTCAGGGGAGAAAAGGATTGTCCACATCCTTCCTGTTAACTTTCAAATGAACTACTGGGCTGGAGACAAAGACTCTGTCAGGCAGTGGTAAAAGATGAGACTTGAAGAAGCACTCATCTAAGATGCCTGAGATTTGGGGATAATTGTGGCACTGGTGATTTTTGCTTAAATTATCTGAATAGTGATCTCAGTTGAACATCTAGCCTTCTTTTCAAAATAGTCATAGGTAAAAGTGGAACATGGAAAAGAAGAGAATTTTCCCAACGTTACCTTAAATGCCCTTACTAATAATGCTGGTGTAACGCTGTGGCATAAAGCACTGGACCTCAAGGTCAATGGTTCAAACTAACCAGCAGCTCCTTGGAAACCCTATACAGGGTTGCTATGAGTTGGAACTGACTCAACGACACTTAACAACAATAGCATGGAAGATTTGGATTCCTAATGTGACCCTGTAGGATAAGCACTGGACTACTAACTGAAAAGATAGTGGTTCAGTTCACCAACCAAGCCTCAGAAATCTAAATGTCCTGACTAACAATGACATAGGGTTTCTGAGGCTTGGCTGGTGGGTGTGAACCACTGACTTTTCAATTTGTACTCCAGTGCTTATCCTACAGCATCACAACAGGACTCCAAATCTTCTATGTTGTTGTTGCTATTAAGTGCTGTTGAGTCAATTTAGACTCATAGCGACCCCAATAGGGTTTCCAAGGAGTTGGTTGGTGAGTTTGAACCATGGACCTTGTGGGTCAAACCAACCTCGCAGTCCAGTCAGTGCTTTATCCCACAGTGCCACACCAGGAAGTATTAAAATAAAAGGCTTACCCGTACCCATTGCCACTGGGCTGATTTCAACCGATAGCAACCCTCCAGGGCAGACTAGAACTGCCCCATAGTTTCCAAGACATAATCTTTATGGGAGAAGCCTGCCACATCATTTTCCTTTGGAGCAGCTGGTGAGTTCAAACCACTTTCTTTTGGGTTAGTCAATAAACACTTATACCCTGGTCCCTTATAAAGGGATTAGCAGTTTAATGTTTTTGGGTTTTTTTCATCTAAAAGTAGCTCTTGACTTACCCTATTCAGCTACCACACCATTTAAGTCAAATCAGAGCTCCTGTGGTTTATTAATTATATGTTTGGTAGCTATAGAAATAACTCTCATTTCTTGGCATGTATTTCATATGATTACTTCTCTGCAGATTTCACTCATCTATTACCTTTTTACTAAAATTACAGGTGCTTCAATTGAACCAAGGCCACGACCTCAAATCTTGTCCTGAAAGTGAAAAGAAAAGGAAAATGGTATCTCTTACCTTTGAATATCCAAGTAACTAATTCACCTGATGATTACAGAGAAAGCACTATTAGCATGTGTGTTTTAGTGGTTAATTTAAGTAATTTAAGAGGGCTACTTTTCCTAGAAAAACATGTCAAAATGACAGAAGCACTTTCAGAATACAAAATACGTACACGTTTTTGAGAAGTCATATTATTTTTCCTTATCTTCCCCACCTATTTTTCCCTTTCAAAATAGTTTCATCTTTAAGTGTATGTTTGCCTGTCTTGCAAGCTAAATATGAAGAATTCAGTGCCCTAATAATTTTGACATTTTTTACATTGCTAGCATTAAAGCAGACATTCTAAAATCTACATTAGATTTGTGTTCTAGCTTTTGTTTGCAATGCACCAAATCATTTTACTTATCTATAGATTGCTGAGATATAGCTCATGTTCAACATGGTTATTTGATTGATCTCTTTTCTTCCAAAGGAATTCAATTTGGACAAAGTTGAAGGAATATACTCTAATTTCCAGACACTTATCTCAGAAATCAACAAGCCCAACAATGCCTACATCCTTAAGACAGCCAATGGGTTATACGGTGAGAAGACATATCCATTTTACAATGTAAGTAAAAGCACTTTATTTAAAGCTGATGGGAAGCAAAGGACCATGAGACACTAACCAACAACTTTTTGTACATTTCTCTAGCATTTCCAAGTACAATACTTCCTCGTAAGCATTCATTTAGAGCAGCCAAGAGCATGTTGTTGTAAAGGAAACCAATAATGGCTCTCAGACAAAATCTAGCGATCAGATCTTCATGTCCAGAATAAAAGAGTAGGCTCTAGGAATGGAGCTTGAACACATATGAAAATTAGGTCTATATTATGTTTGGATCAATGTTTGTTTCACTGGAAATAGGGAGCAAAAAGTACAGAATAAATAAACATCAACAAACACCAGCTGGCATCGAGATGCTTCCAGCCCTATGTGTACAGCAGAATTGTGCTCTATAGAGTTTTTAGGGTTACCCTCTTTTGGAAACAGATCTCCACCTCTTTATTCTAAGATTATCTCTAGGAGGACTTGAACGCCCACCCTTCTGGTTAGCAGTCAAGTACTTAACAGTTTGCACCACCCAAGAACTCCATAGAGAAATTGCCGTTGTTATTCACAAACAGTGACTCCTGTAAGTTACAGGAACACTCTCCTGTCGGATTTCTAAGTCTATAATCTTTATGGAATCTGACTACATCATGTTGCTTCCTTGGAGCAGTTGGTGAGTTTGAACCTCAGACCTAATTGATTAGCAACCAAGTGCTTAACCACGGTACCACCAGGGATTGATCAGAACCCTTGGGTTAAGTAGGAAGTGATGCCTTATGTATTTTTTAAATTTTGGTTTTAGTAGACTATAAATTCCTCAGAATTTGGATCTTGTAATCTTTGTTCTGTTGCCTGGAAGAGGAATTAACTCACTAACTTTTACTGCTTACAAGTCCACCATGAAGTCAGCAAGCTGACAGAGAATCATAACTGCCCTGAAGAATAAATGATGTTCCCAGGATAGGTGTTCCTGGTCACTACAACCCACATCCGGTGACTGACTGCTTTCACAATGCACCTCCAGGGCCTGGAAGGAGAAGAACAACGTTTTTCCTCAGAAAGTGTGTTTTGTCTGTTTTCTCAAGTTCTAATGTGGGCCAGCACCTCTGGAATGCCTGATCATGCTCAGAAGTCTAATTTACTGTCAGCATAAAGTTTTCCTTAGAGGCCCTTCACAAGGTTCCATAGCAGCAACTGCAGGTCCCAGGAACCTCACTTGGGTCCCATTCCTGCCACAGTAATAAAGTACAATTTCCAAGACTGGTTGGCCACTGGGCGTCTTCCTGTGGATTTGTGGATTGTTCTTTCTATTCCAGCCTTGGCCATGAATCAAAATAGGAAAGAGGAGACAGGAAGGTTCAGAACCAACTGTGGCAGGCATTCTCCCAGCACCTGGGGTTCTGTGGGGCTAGTCAGGGCTCTGCTACGTTTGCAATATTGTTTCAAGTGCCATCCAGTCAGTTCTGACTCACACTGACCCTTTATGAGGTTTCCAGGGTTTTTAAATCTTTGGGACCAGAAAGCCTCATCTTTTTTCCCATGGAGAGACTGGTGGACTTTTTGGTCCAAAATCCAGTGCTTATCCTACAGAGCCACCACACTTCCAAATTTGCAAAGAGGCTGCTTAATTCTTGATCCAAACTGGGGATGAGGGGAGAAGGGAGTGATAGGGTGGGAGTTCACAATTGTCCATTCACCTAGCTCTTTTGATAGTCAAAATAGACTTGAAATCTAAATTTTGTATAAAGTTTACAAAAAGAGGATTTTACCTGTATCTTTCAGAAATATCTAGATGACATGAAAAAATACTTTGGAGCAGAGCCACAGTCTGTTAATTTCATAGAAACTCCTGACCAAACCAGAAAGGAGGTCAACTCTTGGGTTGAAAACCAGACTGAAGGTAAGTTTTCACCCTGGAGTTCCTTAGAGCTTCTCCAAGTATCAACGTTTCAAATTGGTGGTGGTGGTGGTGGTGGGGACGAGCCTTGGAGTTGGTTCCGACTCATGTTGTTGTTGTTGTTAGGTGCCATCGCGTTGGTACCGACTCATTGCAACCTTATTTCTATACACAGAAGAACGAAACACTGCCCAATCTGGGGCCAACCTCACTACCGTTGCCATGCTTGAGTCCATCAATACTGTCACTTGGCCAATCCATCTCGTTGGGGGTCTTCCTCTTTTTCTCTGACCCTCCACCTTACCAAACATGATGTCCTTCTCCAGCGACTGGTCCTTCCTGGCAATATGTCCAAAGTATGAGAGACGAAGTTTGGCCATCCTAGCCTCCAAGGAGCATTCCGGCAGCACTTCTTCCAACACAGATCTATTGGCTCTTTTGGCAGCCCATGGCACTTTTAGTATTCTCCTCCAACACCACAACTCAAAAGCATCAATTCTTCTATGCTCTTCCTTACAGTGACTCTGTATATGAGTATCTGAGGCTGTGAATCTTTTTGGGAGACGAAAGCCTTATCTTTCTTCCACACAAAATCTGGTAGTTTCAAACTGCTGACCTTGAGGTTAGCAGCCCGACTCGTAATCACTGTGCTAACAGAGTAGAAATGTGGACACATTATAACTGATTAGAACATTTCTTTCTAGAACCATAATGTTTAGATTTGGTTTTTCCAATAATCCACTGCTGTCAAGTCAACTCAGATGCACAGGGACCCCAGAGGACAAGCTAGAACTATTTCACAGGGTTCGGAGACTGTAAATCTCCACAGGGGCAGACTGCAGAGCAGCTGGTGGGTTTGAACTGCTGACCTTTAAGTCAACAGCCCAATGTTTATCCCACTGCAACACCAGGGTTCCGTTTACCAACAAGCCATTTCTAAAACATGTAAGTCAAGTCTCCACTTTACTGAGTAAAGAAGAATATTATCAAATCTCACTAATTCCAAACAGAAGTCAAGTCAAAAGGAAATAGCCTTACACTTTGAAATACTGCTGCTTCTATGATTTTAAGTGATGCAACTACTATTTAATAACAATGGTGCCACTAAATGTGCTATAAGACCTTAAGTAATTTAAAAAAATCAGGATATAGGTTAAGTTTCTGTACCAAAAAAAGGAGAGAAAAGAGAACCCCCAAATACAGTGCCTTAAGTAAGATGTTGTTGTTGTTAAGTGCCGTGGAGTCGGTTCCGACTCATAGCGACCCTGTACAGGGTTTCCGAAGCTGTAATCTTTACGGGAGCAGAAAGCCTCATCTTTCACCCACGGAACAGCTGGTGGTTTCGAACTGCTGACCGTGAGATTAGCAGCCCGATTCGTAACCACTACGCTACCAGAGCTCCTTAAGTTTATATTTCTCTTACGTACTTCTTCTCTTTCTCTCTTAAAGTCTTATTGTCTGAAAGCTCCTTCCAAATGGGGAATGGGCGAGGGGTGTTGAATACATGCAGTCCAAAACCGATCACATATTTGTTTGGCATGTTGGACATTCTAGTGTCCACATTAATTCCAAAACATCTTAAAAAAAAAAAAAAATGGTATTTCATCCATTACCTACCAGGGTAGTTTAGTGGCTACGAATTGTGCTGCTAACCTCAAGGTCAGCAATTCGAAGCTACCAGCTGTTCTGCAGGAGAAAGATGACGCTTTCTGCTCCTGTAAAGATTTACAGCCTGAGAAATCCTGTACAGGGTCACTATGAGTTGGAACCGACTCCACCGCACAACACACCACCAGGACCAAGGGTGTGTGTAAGTAGCCAGACAGTAGGTGGCACTGTTAGCTCTCCAGTGTAGGAAAATGTTCTCTTTGGAGCCAATGCTTTGTGTTACTTTGAGGCATTGTATTTAAATCTGCATTTGTACATCCCTTGTAAAACTAATGATCTTTTATATGCCCTACTACTGCTGTGCGTTTTAGCAGCTAGGTGCATTGAAAGAAGTGAATGATAGACTCAAATTTAAATTAACTGGAGTTTTCCCAACCTGACATCCCTGGCATGCTCTTCATTTTCAGCTACTGCTCTACAGGATGATAAAGAAATTAATTCAAATATTTAAAAAATGTTTTAAATTAGCAGTTATTTAGACTTAACTCTAATTTGTACTGATGGCTTTATCGTGCTTTCTTGTACCCCATATCTTCTTACTGGTTCAATGTTTTTTACTGGTATGTGTTCCCTTGTAATTGTTTAAAGGGGGTCTGAGCAACTGTAGATTATAAAAGTTCTGAAGAATTCAATATTTAAAACTGTCCTTGGTGTGGCTTTGCAAACCCACCAGCTACTCCTAGGAAACGCTGTACAGTTTCACTTAGTCAAAAGTGACTCAACAGCATTAATACCAACATACTAATGAAGTTGCTGATGTGGTGCTGTAGAATAGTGCACTGGACTGCAAGGTTGGATTGAACAGCATGATCGGTGCTTCAAACTCAGCAGCCTCTCCTCGGAAACTATACAGGGTCGCCATGAGTCAGAGCCAACTCCACGGCACTTAAAAACGACAATGGAGTTGCTGAGTATTGAATAGTATACAAGCTCATCTTTCCCCTAGATATCAGTAATCAGTACTAGTGATGAAAATAATACCTGTGGTCTAGGTCTTCCCCAGAAGAAGATGATAGGTTTTCTCTATCTTTGGTGTCCAATATTATGTTCTACATGCTGTGGTTGTTAGGTGCCATCGAGTTGGTACCAATTCGTAGCAACCCTGCCCAGTTCTATGCCAACATCACAACCATTGCTACATTGGAGCTCATAGCAGCTGCCACTGGGCCAATCCTCTTGTTGGAGGTCTTCCTCTTTTTCTACAACCTTCCATTTTACCAAATAGGATATTCTTCTCCAGGGACTGGTCCCTCCTGACAATATGTCCAAAGTATGAGAGATTAAGTCTGAGCATCCTGGCTTCCAGGGAGCATTCTGGTTGTATTTCTTCCAACACTGATTGGTTTGTTCTTTTGGCAGTCCGTGGTACTTTAAAATTTAATATTCTCCTCCAACATCATAGCTCAAATGCACTAGTTCTTCTGTAGTCTTCCTTATTCACTTATTCACTGCCCAACTTTCACATGCATATGAGGTTATTGGAAATATCATGACTTGGGTCAGGCACACCTTAGCCAGGCACTCAAACTCACGTCTTTGCTCTTCAGCATTTTAAAGAGGTCTTGTGTAGCAGATTTGCCTGATACAGTAAGTTGTTTGATATCTTGACTGCTGCTTCCATGAGCATTGATGATTGATCCAAGTAAATGAAGTCTTTGACAACTTCAATCTTTTCTCCATTTATTGTGATGTTATTTATTGGTCCTGTTGTGAGAATTTTTGTTTTTACATTGAGGTGCAGCACATATCGAAGGCCATGATCTTTGATCTTCATCAGTAAGTATTTTAAGTCCTCTTCCCTTTCAGCAAGTAAGGTTATATTATCTGCATATCTCAGGTTGCTTATGAATCTTCCTCTAATCTTGATACTATATTCTTCTTCATTTAATCCAGCCTCTTAGATTATTTGCTCAGTTGAATAAGTATGATGAAGGAATACAACCCTGGCACACACCTTTCCTAAGGTTGTACTAAACCATTCCCTTGTGCTTTTGAACAACTACCTCTTGGTCTATGGACACGATCCTCATGAGCACAATTGTGTGTTCCGGAATACTCATTCTCTGCAATGCTGTCCATAGTTTGTCATGATCCACACAACAGAAAGCCTCTGCATAGTCATTAAAGCACAGGTAAACATCTTCCTGGTAGTCTGTGCTTTCAGCCAAGACCCATCTGACGTTAGCAATGATATCCCTTGTTTCACATCCTCTTCTGAATTTGGCTTGAATCTCTGGAAGTTCTCTGACAATGTATGGTTGCAGCTGTTTTTTAATTATGTTTATTTGTACATAAGGAATATTTTTCTTTCTTTTTTATAAAGTTCTGCCATTTATTTTAACTTGCATTCTGACATTCCTTTAAAATCTAAATGCAAAGACTCCTTCAGCTAGAATTACTTGTGTATTTTGTTTATTTAATCACTTTCTCTATGAGTCAGAACTGACTCGAGGGCACTTCATAACAAGAGTACTCATTAAAGCCAAAACAGCTCAAACTCCTCTGACCCATCCAAACAAATCATATGATTAAATCCTAACCAAACCCGTTACCATGCAGCTGATTCTGACTCATACTAACCTCACTGTGTAATAGAATAGAAACTGTCCCATAGCATTTTCTTGACTGTAATCTTTGGAGTTTCAAACTTACCTAATATTTCACAGGAGCTGGCAGTATTTCCTTTTACTCTACATAGGATTTCTAGGCGTCAAAAGCAACTCAACAGCACGTAACAGCAACAAGAATCTTTAGGGAAGTAGATCACCATTGAGCCTCTAGGTGGATTGGAAATGCCAACATTTCACTTAGTAGTTGAACATAAACCATCTGTGCCATCCAGGGACCATAGATTGTGGTAATGCTGATATTGTTGTTTTTATGGGTGTTTGAGTTCATTTTTGACATATAACTTACTTTATGTGTTTCAGAGAAGCACTTCTCTATAGAGTTTTCTAGGCTATAATCTTTCCAAGTCTTTCTGCTATGGTGAGACTGGGTGCATTTGAACCACCAACTTTTTAACTAGCAGCCAAGTGCTTAACCGTGGCACCACTAGGATTAGATTTCCTAACATTATATGATTGTTACTGTCATGGCATCATATTACTGACATTGATCTGTTGTTGTTGTTGTTGTGAGCTGCCTAGTCATTTCTGATTCGTAACTACCCTGTATATGATTTCTAAGAACGGCTAGTGGGTTTAAACTTCTGACTTTGCTGTGATCATAGATTGATTTGCTCATATTTAATTTAGGATTTTTTATGTATATTCATAAGAGAAACTGGTCTATAGATTTGGATTTTGTGCCTTTTTGTCATGTTTTAATACTGGGATTAAAACTAATTTGATGAAACTAATCAGATGTCTTTCTACTCTGAGCTATTAAAATACTCTGGAGCTATTAAAATACTCTGGAGCTATTTTAATAGTGTAGACATTATCTGGAGTCCTGGTGGCACTATGGGTTAATGTACTGGACTATAAGGATGGTTTGAACCACAAGGTCAGCAGTTCAAGCTTACCAGCTGCTCCTTGGAAATGCTATACAAAGTCGCTATGAGTCAGAACTGATGGTACTTAATGACAACAACAACAACAGGCATTATCTACTAACAGAGTGTTAAAAATATTTGTCCTCTAAATATCGGAGTTGGCACTGTTTTCAGAGGAGCTAATTCCTTGACAATTTTAAAATTTCAATCATGTTTGATATCTTTTTAAAGTTTCCTACCAATTCTAGAGTTTCTATTCGTGTTTTCCTCCATATCCATTTCATTAGTCAAATGGTAAATCTTTTATAATTTTAGAATCTCTTTCAAGTGTGTACTTTGACATCTGAAAAATTAGCCCTTCATTTCAGGTAGTCTGTGTTTGGGGGGTGAAAGTGGGTTGTGTGGAAGTCTCCTCAATACAGATCTTTCTACCACATATTTGTTGTTGTTGTTGTTGTTAGGTGCCATCGAGTCGGCACCGACTCATAGCGACCCTATGCACAGCAGAACAAAACAATGTCCGATCCTGGGCCAACCTCACTACTGTTGCCAAACTTGAGTCCATTGATGCTGACACCTGGCCAATCCATCTCGTTAGTTAGCTGACATCTTGTTATGGTTAGCTGCCCATCAAGTTGACTCCAACTCCTAGAGACTCAATGCTCAACAGAACAGAACACTGACTGGTCCCGTGTCATCCTCATAATTATTGCTATGTTTGCACCCATGATGGTCTTTCCCAGGGGAGGGTCCCACCTGATAACAAGTCCAAAGCATGTGAGATGAAGTCTAGTCATCCTACCTCCTGAGGAGACTTGTGGTTTTACTTCCAAGACAGATGTGTTTCTTCTTCTGGCAGTCTATGGTACTTTTAGTATTCTTCTCCAAACCTTAATTTAGACTCATTGTTTCTTCTAGGATCTTTCTTATTACGAGGCTTTTGAAACTATCATGGCTTGGGCCAGGTCTACCTTACTCCTTAAAGTGGCATCTTTGTTTTTTAACAATTCAAAGAGGTCTTTTGCAGTAGATTTGCCCAATGCACTATGTGGCTTGAGTTTTTGACTGCTGCTTCTATGAGCATTGATTATGGATCCAAGTAAAATGAAATCCTTGACAACTTAAAAATCTTTTTCCTGTTTGCCATGATATTGTTTATTGGTCCAGTTGTGAGATTTTTGTTTTGTTTACACTGAGTTGCAATCCATATGGAGGACCGTGTTCTTTGATCTTCATCAGCAAGTACCTCAAGTCCTCTTTGCAGCCAATAAGCAATATTATCATCTACATATCACAGGTTAATAAAGAGACAATTTCCAACGCTGATGCCACATTCTTCTTCATCTCAATGTTATCCATAGTTTTGTTAGGTTCCACACAGTCAAATGCCTCTGCATAGTTAATAAAGCACAAGTAAACATCCTTGTGGTATTCTTTGCTTTCAGCCAAGATCCATTGCACGTTATCATTAATACCCCTTCTCCCATGTCCTTTTCTGAATCCAGCTGGAATGTCTGCCAGTATATCGTTGATGTACTACTATAACCATCTTTTATATTATCATCAGCATCATTTCATTTGCTTGTGATATGAATAATAGTTTGATAATTTCCACATTCTGCAGGGTCACATTTCTTCAAATTCTAGGGTCATCTTTCTTTTGGGGCACAAAAATGGATCTCTTCTAGTTGGGTGACCAGGTAGGTGTCTTCCAAATTTTTTGACATAGACTGTACTAAAGTAGAGTTGAATCTAATGACCAGAGCTTTTGAGACCTTCATTTACTGATGTGGCAACTCAAAATGAGAAGAAACAGGTGCAAATATGTTTTAATAATTTGAATGTGAAGTGCAGGAAGTATGAATCTAGAAAACCTGAAGTCATCAAAAATAAAAATAGAATGCATAAAGATCAATATCCTAGTGTGGTAGAAGTAGTGAGGTTGGCCCGGGATCGGACATTGTTTCATTCTGCTATGCATGGGGTCTCTATGAGTCAGTTCCAACTCGATGGCACCTGACAACAACAAAGGCACTAGTGAACTGAAATGGACTGGTATTGACCATTTAGAATCAGAAAATCATGTCATTTACTATTATAGGAATGACAAACTGAAGAGGAATGGCATCACATTCACTGTTAAAAAGAGCATTTCAAGATCTGTCTTAAAGTACAATGCTATCTGACATAGGATAATGACCATGTGCCTAAAAGGAAGATTACTTAATACCACTAGTACTCAAATTACACACCAGCCACTAAAGTCAATGATGCTGAAATTGAAGAATTCTAACAACATTCCAAAATTGAATAAGCATGCAACCAGTATGCATTGATAATTAGAACGTGAAAGTTGGAGATAAAGAGGAAGGGCCAGTAGTTAGAAAACATGGCCTTGGTGACAGAAATGATGCTGGAGGACACATGAGAGAATTCTGCCAGACCAATGACTTAGTCATTGCAAATACCTTTTTCCATCAACATAAAAGACTATAAACTTGGACCTCTACAGATGGAATACAAAAGAATTATACTGATGAGATCAGTGGGTAAAGAAGATGGAGAAGCTCAATATCATCAGCCAAAACAAGGCCAAGGGCCTATTGTAGAACAGACCATTAATTGCTCAGATGCAAGTTCAGACTGAAGCTGAAGAAAATTAAAACAAGTCTTGTATGGCACTGTAGGATCAGCACTGGACTTTGAACCACAGTTTAGCAGTTCAAAACCACCAGCTGCTCCTCAGAGACCCTATACAGGGTCACTGTGAGCCGTAACTGACTCACCGGCACTTAGCAACAACAACAATGAGAACCAAAATATGACCTTGAGTATATGCCACCTGAATTAGAGACCATCTCAAGAATAAAGTTGTTGCATTAGATGTGGGATGATATCGATAGCATAATACATAAAGAAAGCAAATGGTCATTAAAAATAGAGGAACAAAGTAAATACCAAAATGAATGTCAAAAGAGACCTGAACCTTGTCCTTGAGAGTTTAGTGAAGCTAAATAGAGTAGAAGACATGATGAAATAAAA
Organism: Chrysochloris asiatica; assembly: GCF_000296735.1. Lineage (NCBI taxonomy): Eukaryota > Metazoa > Chordata > Mammalia > Afrosoricida > Chrysochloridae > Chrysochloris > Chrysochloris asiatica. The sequence goes on from NW_006408539.1 coordinate 17,302,196, forward strand.
GAGCTGAACAGAAAATTTCAAAGGGCAGCTCAAGAAGTTGAGGTATAGTATTATAATAGAATGTGCAAAGACCTGAAGTTAGAAAACCACAAGAGAAGAACACATTCAGCATTTCTCATGCTGAAAGAACTAAAGAAAAATTGCAAGCTTTGAGTTGTAGTATAAAGAATTATATAGGCAAAATACTGAATGATGACTGAAACATCAAAAGAAGATGGAAGGAATACACAGAGTCCCTGTACCAAAAAGAATTGGTCAATGTTGAATCATTTCGGGAGGTACCATATGATTAAGAATAGAAGGTACACTGAAGGCATTGGAGAAGAACAAGGCTCAAGACATTGACTAAATACAACTTAAATGTTTCAACAAACTGATGCAGAACTGAAGTTGCTCATTTGTCAGTGCTAAGATACAGTCATTTGAACAGAACCAGGGAATATGGAATGGTTTAAAATCAGGAAAAATGTGCTGTAGGCTTGTTATCATTCACCAAGCTAATTCAATCTCCATGCTGAACAAATCATCAGAGAAGCTGGATTATAAGAAGAAAACATAGAATCAGCATTTGAGGAAGAGTCCTTAACAACCTGAGATATGTAGATGACACAACCTTGCTTACTGAAAGTGAAGAGGATTTGAAATACTGATGAAAATTAAAGACTTTTTACCCTTCAGTATGGATTGCAACTCAATACAAAGAAAACAAAAATCTTCACAACTGGACTGATAAATAACATCATGACAAACAGGAAAGATTGAAGTTGTGTCCACAATCAATTTTTCTTGTGTCCACAATCAATGCTTATGGAAGAAATCAAAGGATATATTGCATTATGAAAATATGTTGCAAAAGAACTTTTTAAAGTGTTAAGGAACAGAGATGTCAGTTTGAGGACTAAGGTGCTCCCAAACCAAGTCATTTTCAATTGTCTCATACACATATGAAAGTTGGATAATGAACAAGGAAGACTGTAGAAGAATTGATGCATTTGAATTGTCGTGTTAAAGAAGAATGTTGAAAATACCATTGACAGAAGAACAAATAAATCTGTTTTGGAAGAAGCACAGTCAGAATGCTCCTTACAAGCAAAAACGGCAAGACTTCGTCTCTCGCACATATTATGAGGAGGGACCAGACCCTGAAAAAAGAAGCAATGCTTGGTAAAGTGGAAGGTCTGCAAAAAAGAGGAAGATGTCTCCAACCAGATGAACTATCATAGTGGCAGCAACAATGGGCTCAAATGTAGGAACAGTTGTGTGGCTGATGCAACACCTGGCACTGATTAGTTCTATTGGACAAAGAGGGTCTCTATGAGTCAAAAATGACTTGATGGCGCCTACCAACAGTGGTTCGAAACTACCAGCCGCTCCGCGGGAGAAAGATGAGGCTTTCTACTCCCGTAAGGATTTACACCCTCGGAAACCCTGTACAGGGTCGCTATGGGTCGGAACCGACTCGACGGCACTTAACAACAACAACAACCAACAACAAGGTGAACAGAGGTAAAGTCTCCCAGGAAAATTCATGTAGCACAGTTCTTACTACCCTCAAAAAATGAGCAGGTACATTGTCATGGTGAAAAGAAATGATTCTGCATAACTCTCCTGGCTTTTTTCTCACCAATGCAATTTTCCATTTTCCTTATGTTTCTTTATTATAAGCTCCCATGATCGTCTTGTGACCTGTGAGAAAAATTGACAACTTTTGCCTCGACTTCTTTGCCTTGAATTTAACTGGGTGCACGGATTCTCTCAGAACTTACTGTCTTGAATGGATCTTGCTCTCTGGATGGGATTGTTAAATCCAAGACTCATTTCTGGTTACAATTCTTTTGATGAAATCATCTTTATTAGCTTCTGTGTTGCTTAAAAGCCTGATGGAAAAATTCGCAATTTGAGCTAGTTGATCTTCACATAACAATTTGGCACTCATCCTTTGTTTGAAAGCATCCTAATGAAACTAAAGGAAATCTATTACAGTCAATCTGAGCACAACTTGATAAAGGAAATCTATTCTGAGATCAGCCACCCACTGATCACAGAACCAGGTTTATATATTTTTTGTTTGGAATAAACCTATGCATGTATGAACTAAAACCCCAATAGCAACATATTTTGACTTGCTGTTGCAGATACCAACCATGGTACTTTTTCAACAAATCTCTAATTTGTAAAAAAAAAATGTGTAAACAGGTAGATTTGATATATTGTATACATTGTCTTACAGATATACCAAGATGTTTTAGTGGGGGAGTTTGGCGAGAATGAATGGTGGTCAAATATCAGTTTAAACAGTTAATAGAACAGTGCAATATAAGCAGTTGATCAAAGCAGAATTTGGGGCAACCACAAATGTTGACACATTATTCAGTTTAGACTGCATGCAGAAGTGAAAGAAGGAAACATTTCAGTTCCCTCAAAAAGATGTACAAAGCAACTCATATTACAAGGAAGTCTTCACAATTAAGACAAACATTTATAATTAATATGGAACAATAGTTACTGATCATTCAATATAGGCTCGCTCCAGTGTTTCTTTCCTTTACTCATAGCTATTCTGAATAATTTACTTATTCCTAAATTATTCCATTTCTGGAAAATCTGAGCCCAGAATTTTATAGAAAAGTTTTATGGCTCAGAAAAAAAGGGAAGTCAAGTTTTCTTCCATTAAAATATACATATATTACCATGCAGTCATTTGAAATCTGTTGTTTTTGTTCTTGTAGGAAAAATCTTGAATCTCTTACCTGAGGATTCTGTGGGTCCTACAACTAGGATGGTTCTAGTGAATGCCCTTTACTTTAAAGGAATGTGGGAGCAACAGTTCTCAGTTGAAAACACCACAGAAAAACCTTTCCGAATAAACAAGGTAGGTGCCAGTTAATGACCCGTATGGAGTTTTACTTGAAATAGTAAGGGGATGTATTTTTTAAATCCATGTCTGAAGTCAGTTTTTGTAAACTATGGTCCAGCCTAGTGAAGGAATGGCTGGACTGAAATCCCCAGCTGTATCCCACCTGAAAATTCCCTTTGCACCCTTTTTCTCTGCAAATAGATTTCCAACCATGTTATCACTCAGACCAACTACACCCATGCAAGCTGTGTAAGGGAATCTTTGTGTTGGTTTTCTGGCTGAGAACTGCAATGTGGCCCAGTGGCAGGGGCCTGAAAAGAGTTAGAAGCAGACCTCCATGCCCAAGCCCAATCTCTCACTACTACTTCTGTTCTAGTTCTACCAAACCAATGATATCGTCTACCAAACTCTTCTGTTTCATAAGTAAAATAAGTGAACTATTTTACATATCAACCTTTTTCCTTAAGATCTTTTCTGTGATAGGATACAACATACTTGTTTTGATCATGAGTAACTGGAATCTACTAGAACAAAAAGGAGACTATAAGGTTATACACACAGCTCATTGAGTCTAAGGGTTGGGATGTGGCTTAGTCTCAGAATGAAACAATTCAAACATTGTCAGAATTCTTTAACCATCTTCTTAACTATTTCTCTTATCATTCTTCTGTCAGGCTAACTCAAACACTATGTCTAACTCTCTTGGTTCCCAGTCCACAAGGACAGAATCCCAAAGCACCTCCTCTCTGCTAAGGAAGGAATTGGTGGACTGAAGTTTGTTACCATTGCTTGGTCCAGGGTGGGTCACGTTGTATAAACAGTGTGCAGAGTAGCTGATGAGTAATCCTTTGATTGTACACAACAGACAGTTCCCAGAATGTCAATGGTCTTGGCACATAATCCAATAGATCTGGGTACAACTGGACAATTAGAAATGAGCTGGATATTTATCTGGTTTATTATAATCATCAGAAATGTTCAGTTGCATGTGATAGACAAGCAAATTAGTTTCTGCAAAATAAGGACTTGTATTAGCATGTGTAAGTAGGAGGAACCAGGAAGTTCAGGAGTGGAGTTTCCAGAATCTTAAGCTAAACACTGTGCTACCAAGGCTCCTTGGATAGTATGTCTTCAACATCTGAATTGCAGTTTTTCTTTGCATAGGAGTTTTGAATATGAAATACAGCTTACTCAATATCTGAATCATTGGCTCTTCCATAGTTGCATAAGCTTATGTATTCTTTTCAGGGTTTGGTTGACTCCACCTTGTTCTGATTTATAGAGGTTGCCACAAAAACCATAAGACAGGAAGTCCTCGATTCTGTGCGAGTGATGTTATTCAGTAGAATACATTTTTCCGGAAGACAAGGCCTTGATAACTGTATCCAGCATTTAACCGTGGGGCCCCAGCTTCCCCAGTGCTCTAGATAAGTGAGAACCAATTATGATAAAAATTAATGACTCTAATGACTTTGCTACCTATCTTTATAGACCACAAGCAAACCAGTACAGATGATGTCGATGAAACAAAAGCTTCCAGTATTTCACATAGAACAGCCACAAGTCACGGGTCTTCAACTGTACTATGAGAGCCGTGACCTCAGCCTTCTCGTACTGCTGCCAGAAGACATCAGTGGACTGGAGCAGGTATTTGTCTGATGTTAGGATGATACTAGTATTCACCTTGTTGGGAAAAACATAAGGGTCCGCTCTCCCTGTTCTTCAATTCCCATTGTTGTTGTTAAGTACTGCCGAGTTAGTACTGACTCATAGTGACCCTGTATAGGATTTCCAAGGAGCAGCTGGTTAATTTGACCCACTGACCTTGTGGTTCAAAGCAACCTTGCAGTCCAGCGCATTAACCCACAGTGCCACACAAGAACTCCATTTAATTCCCATAGGAAAGACAATCATTATAGATTGGTGGTGGTAGTTAGGTGCCTAGGAGTCAGTTCTGACTTATAGCAACCCTGTACAGGGTTTCCGAGACAATAAATCTTTACAGGAACAGAAAGCCTCATCTTTCTCCTGGAACCACTGGTAGTTTCGAATGGCTGACTCTGAGGTTAGCAGCCTGATTTGTAACCACTATGCTACCAGAGTTGTTATTGTTGTTAGGTGCCATGGAATCCATACCGACTCATAGCGACCTTATGCACAGCAGAATGAAATACTGCCCAATCGTGGGCCAACCTCACTACTGTTGCCATGCTTGAGTCCACTGATGCTGTCACTTGGCCAATCCATCTCATTGAGGGTCTTCCTCTCTCTGACCCTCCACCTTACCAAACATGATATCCTTCTTCAGCGATTGGTCTCTCCTGCAATATGTCCAAAGTATGAGAGATGAAGTTTGGCCATCTTGGCCTCCAAGGAACATTCTGGCTGCACTTCTTCCAAAACGGATCTGTTGGTTCTTTTGGCAGCCCATGGCACTTTCAATATTCTTCCCAACACCATAACTCAAATGTGTCAATTCTTCTATGGTCTTCCTTATTTACTGTACAGCTTTCACATGCATATGAGGTTATTGCCTAATGCAATACGTCGTTTGATTTCTTGACTGCTGCTTCCATGAGTGTTGTTAGTGGATCCAAGAAGAATGAAGTCCTTGACAACTTCAATCTTTTCTCTGTTGATAAGAATGTTGTTTATTGGCGCAGTTGTTGTTGTTGCTGTTGTTATGTGCCGTGGAGT
>NW_006408539.1:17310629-17319892 GCF_000296735.1 Chrysochloris asiatica
TATATCTGACAGTATTTCTCTGCTATACATAAGGTTTTCAGTGACTAAATATTAGCAAGTAGTTTGTCACTCTTTCTTCCTAGTCTGTCTTCATCTGGAAACTCATTTTAAACCTGTCCACCGCTGGTGACCCATCTACCAGAGTAGAGGCTATTTATTTTACATTCACAATATCATTGCAGCTAGAAGTTCATGATACTTTTAATATTCCTTACCAACACCATAATTCAAATGCATCAATTCTTTTTCAGTATCTTTATTCATTTTCCAACCTTCATATGCATTTTATAATATAAATGCATGCGAAGCTATTATAAATACCCTGGTCAGTCAGGTACATTTAATCCTCAGAATACCACATTTGATCTTTAACACTTTAAAGGGCTCATTTGCTGCAGGTTTACCCAATGCAATATGATTTTCTGACTGATACTTCCTAAAGTGTTGAGTGTGAATTCAAGTTAAATGAAATTCTTGACATCATCAGTCTTTTGTCTATTTACCATGATGTTGCTTATTGTTTTAATTATGAGGATTTTTGTTTTCTTTATGTTAAAGTATAATCCATACGAAAGGCTATAGTCTTTGTTTTTCATCAGTAAGAGAGACAAGTTTTCACTTTTGGCAAGCAAGCCCTCCTTCATTCTTGATTGTCCAATCATATAGACCAGCGTCTCAGATTATTTGTTTGGCATATGGACTGAATAAATATATCAAAGGGATACCACCCTGATGTGCATCTTTCTTGATTTCAAATCACCCAATATCCCCTTTATGTTTCAATGACCACCTCAAGAGGTCTATGTACAGGTCCCACATGAGCTCAATTAAGTTTTCTGGAATTTCCATTCTGTGAAATGTTATCCATAGTTTGCTATGAATCACACAGTTGAATGCCTTTACATAGTCAATTAAATACAAACATCTTTCTGGTCTTTCCTTTCAGTCAAGATCAATCTAACATCAACAGTGATATCCCTCATTCCACATCCCCTTCTGAATCTGGTTTGAATGTCTGGCTACTCCCTATAGATGTAGTGCTGTAATCATTTTTAAATTAACTTCAGCGAAATTTTGCCTAATATGCATGATATTAGTAATATTGTTTGATCCTTTCTGCATTTAGTTGAAAACTTTTCTTTGGAATGGGCAAAATTATGTATTTCTTCCAGTTGATTGGCCAAGTAGCTATCTTCCAAATTTCTTGTCATAGACTAATGAGTGCTTCTAGCGCTGTATCATTTTGTCAAAACATTAGAATTAAATTGTTTTTCACCAGTTATTTCAGCGCAACTTGTATTTCTTCATTCATAACCATCAGCTCTTGATCATATGCTACCTCCTGAAATGGCTGAACGTTGACCAGTTCCTTTTGGTACAGTGAGTCTCTGTATTCTTTACATCTTTTGATGTTTCCCGCATCATTCAATATTTTGCCTGTAGAATCCATCGATATTGCAATTGAGGCTTGAATTTTTTCATAGCACTTTCAGCTTGAGAAATGCTGATCACGTTCCTCCCTTTTGGGTTTCTTAATCCAGGTCTTTGCACATTTCATGATAATACTTGACTTTGTCTTCTAGAGTGGTCCATTGATAATTTCTGTTCAGCTCTTTTCCTTCATTGTTTCTTTTATTACCTTTATCTACTCTATGCTCACAAACAAGTTTTAAGGGTTTCTTCTGACATCCAATTTGGTCTTTTCTTTCTTTCTTTCTTGTAATTTTAATGACCATTTTCTTTTTTTATGTGTGATGTTTTTGATGTTATTCCACAACTCTTTTGTCTTCGATCATTATTGTCCAATAGCACATCAAATCTGTTCTTGAGATGATCTCTGCATTCAGATGTGATATACTTAAGGTCCTATTTTGGCTTTCATGGACTTGTTTTAATCTTCTTCATTTTCAGCCTGAACTTACATAAGAGTAATTGATAGCCTGTTCCACAGTTGGTCACTAGCCTTGGTATGGCTGATGATATTGAACTTATCCAGTGTCTCTTCCCACAGATATTGTCAATTTGATCCCTGTGTGTTCCATATGGTAAGGGTCACATTTACAGCCATTGTTTATGTTGTTGAAAAAGGATGTTTGCAACAAAGAAGTCATTGGTCTTACAAAATTTTGTCATGCTATCTCCACCATCATTTCTAGCACCAAGACCATATTTTCTAAGGCTGTAGATCCCGCCTCTTAATTTCGAACTTTCACATTCCAATCACCAATGATTATCAATGCATCTTGATTGGCCAAGTTCAGAATGAAGAAGTGGGTAGAATTCTTTGGTTTCTTCATCACTGGTTTTAGTGGTAGATGTGCAAATTTAAATAATAGTTGTATTGACTGATCTTCCTTGTAACCACACAGATATTATTCTGGACAAATAGTATTATACTTCAAGATAAGATCTTGAAATGTTCCTTTTGATGAAGAATGCAATGTCATTCCTCTTGATTTTGTCATTCCCAATATGTAAACAATATGACTGCCCAATCCAATACTGTCCATTTCACCTCAGTAATACCTAGGATATCGATCTTTTTGCGTTCCATTTCATTTTTCTAGATTCATACTTCATACATTCCCTCTTCTAATTAGTAATGGATGTTTTCAACTGTTTCCTCTCAATTTAAGTTGCCCTCCATCATCAAAGTTCTGAAAGCTTTACTCCACCCAAGGACGACTCTTCTTTCAGGAGGTAGCTTTTCCTCAGTCCTATTTTGAGTGCCCTCTGACCTGAGGAGCTCATCTTTAGGCACTATATTGAACAGTGTGTCACTGCTATACATATTTACACTATCAGTGTTGTTGTTGCTGTTAAGTGCCATCGAATCAGTTCTGACCCATAGCGACCCTGTATAGAGTTTCCAAGGAATGGCGGGCGAGCTTGAACCGCTGACCTTGCCGTTCATACCAACTTTGCAGTCCAGCACATTAACCCACAGCGCAATACCAGGATTCATAAAAGCACTTTTATTTCTGACCAAGATATAATTCTCTATCCTGAGAACTATCAAACTGCAAAACAAAGATTCTGAAGATCAATAGTGCAAATGATCTCACTTCACTTCCAAATGTTCTCCTGAATAATGGAAAAACAAAAAACCAAAAAGCCCAAGGTAAGCAGCTGTCAAGTTGATTCAAATCACAAAGAACCCATACGTGTCATAATATAACCATGTTTCATAGGGTTTTCAATGGTTTATTTTCAGAAGTACATCACCAGACCATTTTTCTGATGTGCCCTTAGTGGAATTCAAATTGCCAACCATTCATCTCAGAGCCAAATACTTCACAATTTACACGATCTAGGGACTCAATCCTCCAGAGTAAGAGTGGTCATTTACCATTTAGGTTATATGCATTTGTAGCAGGTCTCACTAAACCAACATTTCTCATTTTACTTTGGTATCACTGACCCTTCTTCCTTGGTTCCAAACTTACAGCTAGAAAAGACCATCACCTACGAGAAGTTGAATGAGTGGACCAGTGAAGAGATGATGGAATTATATGAAGTGCAATTGCATCTCCCAAAATTCAAGCTGGAAGAAAGTTATGACCTCAAATCAGCCCTGATCAGTCTGGGGATGAGCGATGCCTTTAGCCAGAGCAAAGCTGATTTCTCAGGGATGTCTTTGGAGAGAAACCTCTTTCTGTCCAATGTTTTCCACAAGTCTTTCCTGGACATAAATGAAAAAGGGACAGAGGCTGCGGCGGGCTCTGGGAGTGAGGTCGATTTCCGGATTCGACTCCCTTCCATAGAATTCAATGCAGACCACCCATTCCTCTTCTTCATCAGGCATGACAAAACCAAGAGTATCCTTTTTTATGGACGCTTTTGCTCCCCGTAAACAATGCACCTGTCTCAGTGAACAAGGCCTCATTACAGAGTTAAAATGCCCCATAGGGTGGAAAAGTTATCATTGTAGCCACTGTATTTTAAACTGGCCCTTTTCAGGATCAAATATTAGTAAGTAAACCTTAGAATAATGCTCTAGTGCATTTAGAGAGAAGAGCAGTTTTTATTTTTACCACTTAAACAATACTTGGTCTTAATGTGACTTTTATTTACAAAGGGGCTTCAGAAAATTGGTGGAAAAATAGAATTAAAAGGGAATGGAGGTTTTTCATGAACTTTCTGAAGCCTCCTCGTAGATTTATATTTTCACAGTTCACAGATACTATGTTCGATCCATTACAGGTCTTACACTCTTTGAGCCACCTGGTCACTGCATTATTATTCTTGCTCATCATATTTCACATGTATTATGAGGTTAAAAAAAATCCTTTACCCGGGCCTGATTTCTCCACTGCTTCAAAATAGCATATAGTTAAAGGTAATATGATATTAATAAAAGAGGTGTTTCTCAATGATACCATTTGATTGTTCTTAAGTTACCACTGTAAAATCATATTGCTCTTTGCTGCTGTTAACTCATTTAAAAATAATTACAGAACCACTTCTGGAGAAACTAGTGAAACCAGAGGTTACTTAATAATGTACCCATGTTGCCTTCTGAGTTTTCACAGGTAGATCTTGGTGGTGTGAGGTGTGAGACGAGGGAAGCTTTGTGAGGAATAGCATGGAAATTACCTCTGCAACTTTCCTGTGAATTTAAAAGGATTGCAGAATAAAAGTTATTTAAAAGGCAACAATGATTATAGGTAAGTTTTTAGACACATTCACATCCTGTTTTTTAAAAGTTTTGAAACTAAGAGTAAAGGTTTAATTTATTTAAGTATGTGAGCTGTTGTGGAGGCAGGATGTTTAGGTGTCTTCTGGGATCACGTTTGGTCTCCTTTGAGCTTCCTAGAAATGTGTGTGCGTGCCTGTGTGTGTATGTGTGTAGGAGCAACTTTATTGCATAAGAAGGCTTTACATGAGGATTTTTGCTGATGTTACATGTAGAACTTCTGCAAACAGAGCAAATAGGGTGGCTGGTTACAACCTGATGCAGAATCTTGGCATGACCAGGGCCAGTTGGGCAGAGACACTAAACTGGAAATATGATCCGAGGTGGTCGGATCATGCAGCACCTTGTGGTTCAACCATGAAGGGTAAGCACAGGTGGAAGTAGGGACAGAAGCACTCAGTGTGGGGACCTTGGAAACACCTGGGGTGGGCTCCTGGGCTGGGGTCAGCAATTCCTCCTGCCTTCTTGTGGCCCTCAGTGAAAACAGATATGGCATGAACCCAGACTTAAAGGATTGGTGCCTGTGTCTTCTTTTCCCAGATACCCAGGGTCCAGAGGAAGGGACAGACTTCCTACCAGGGAATTCACATCAGAACAGGTTTAATGAATGGATAGTGGAAGGAGGAAGAGAAGAGGAGACCAGTAAAATGCAAGGCTCTGCGTAATGGCAAATTGGAACCTTTCTACCTGCAGCCCTGCTGCTTTGAGCAGAGTTGGCCAGGGGTCCTGACTATAGAGTCTGTCCAGCCCCTCTGTAAATCAGTCCCTAAAACAGGACAGGAAGATCGGATGGCATCCAACTCTTACTTCAGAGTCGGCCATTGTCCACTAATCCCCAGGCCTTTGCCACAGGAACTGAGACTACAGCATTCTCAAATTGTGTTCTTTTATAATTGATTTTAGAGTCCTGGTGTGGTACTCTAGGTTAATGCAGTGGATTGCAAAGTTGCTTTGAACTGCAAAGTTGGTGGTCCAAGCTCACCAGCTGCCCCTCGGAAACCCTATATAAAGTCACTATGGGTCGGAACTGACTCAACAGCACTTAACAATAACAAAAACATAATTGATTTGAAAATATCCAGTGACTTTTGGTGTTAATTCTATTTCTTATTGTAAGCCTTCTATTGCTATTTGCCCCTGAGTCTGTTCTCACTCATGGTGACTCCACGGGTGTAGAGTAGAAATGCTCCATGGTTTTCAAGGTTGTGACCTGTCAGAAACAGACTGCCAGATCTTTCTTCCAAAGTGCCTCTGGGTGGAATTGTCAGGAGTGCAGTTCTTAAACATTTGAGTCAACTAGGGACTCCTATAAGCCTGTTGGGATAATATATGATGAAAAGATGGTTGTTGTTGTTGTTGTTAAGTACCGTCGAGTCGATTCCAACCCATAGCAACCCTGTGCAGGGTTTCTGAGGCTGTAAATCTTTACGGGAGCAGAAAGCCTCTTCTTTCTCCCGTGGAACAGCTGGTAGTTTCGAACTGCTGACCTTAAGGTTCGCAGCTTGATTCGTAACCACTACACTACCAGAGCTCCTTTGAAAAGATGGTAGACATGTATTTATCATCCTTACACTACAAATGTCCTAGAAAGATGCTGAGCCATTAGCCTTCATCATTTAGAAACAGTTATTCAACCTAAATCCACTAGAGAATTGCTGAGTGCATGGTGTCTCCCTGTCTGCTAATGGACATACAGTCTGTGCCTTGTGAGAGACAACTGGCCTGGGAAGAAACCCAGAACTCTATTAAGGTCAAAGGGAAAGGATACTCCTGACTCCAATAAATCCAAACAGCCATCAGGAGATGATCAGCCATCCCCAACTAAGGCAATATATGCCATCCACTGCCTTTAGGGGGCCTCCCATTAGCTTTACATTCATCCTCGTATATCGTTACATTGCCTTGGTTACAATCCCCTCCATGCATCATCAACCAACCAAATGGTGCACCCCACAAGCCTGACCCCTAGCTGTCAGCACACAGCCACTCTCAGTCTCTGGGTCTAGAGTTCCCAGCTGCTCCATCTCTCCACGTCATCATCTCTGCATCCATCTCTGGAGTCACTGTTTCTCTGGGTAGGGTCCTGCACTCCGCTCTTCTCCCTTGATGGTCCCAGGGCCCTCCACTCCTGGACTACAAAGTCAACCATCCCCTCCTTTTGCTACAAAACATCCACCTTTACATTTCCAACCTCACAGTCAGTCCTGATAGTAATGATTCACTATTGTGCCACATGAGTGCTATCCACATCTCCTTTTATCAGTCTTCCAGACAGATTGAATACTACTCAGTGGAGACTCTACCTTCCTCCAGGCCCTCTGGATCTAGGCTCCCTCTTGAAAGCTTCTTGCCATTGTAGCCCCCTCCCACCCCCATTTTGGGTAGCCAATGTCCAAGTTGCCCATCTCTTTCTATCCTGTGTATTGAGGGATGGGAAGGATCTCACTGTAAAGATTTGTTCCCTCTTTTGAGCTACTGCATCCATAGGTGTAAGTCAAGTTCATCAAATTGTATCAGATTACTTCCCCCCCCCACTTCTTTCTTCTTCTAGTTGACCTCTGATCATCTAGCTATTGGAGCCAGGTCAAGTGGGTATTATCTGTAAGTGTGGGTGTTCTTGTGCATATGCCCTCTCTTCTTATCAGCTGGGCACTTCATTTTCCACTCTAGTTCTCTGTGGCTATGTCACTGACTCTGGACCCAGGAGTCCCCAGGTCTTGCCACACTGCTGACCAACCAGATCTCCACCCAGGTTCTCAGGAGTGTATTGAGCGTGGTTGGACTTAACTCACAGCTTCATTGCTGTTTTTCCCTCACTTCCCCTTATCGATGACGAATGTGGTCACCAATCAGAGCACGTGTCTGCTTGTGTATTACCATTGAGTCTCAGTCTTGGAATGGGGTTTGCCCTGAGGGGACCCGACCGCTTGCCTTGATGTCTCCTGAGCAAGCAACTTGCTTGTTCTTGTAGTAGTCAGTCGGACTGCCTTTATTGTTTTGTATTTTTCCTGTTAGCCTTTTTTCCCAAGAAGTATCTTCTGTTCTAGCCACTCCAGACTGGTCTGCTTGTCCTTTCAAGTGGAAATTTCCCACCGCAGAAGATTCTGGATGAGGTTCAGGATTCCCCCTATGGCCTTATGTAATGCAGAGGCTCCACAGGAAGCCTCCTTCACTGGGCACATTGTAGCTCCATTTTAGGTATTCAAATCAGTTATAGGCAGAAGACGGACTTACAAGCTTTCTATGGTGATATTTCTGGCTATTTTTCTCTCTCCCCCTCAAGTGTCTATTTTATAATGGTATGCCGGGAAAATCAAGATTCAAAAGACAGCCAAGAATCTTAACATTATTTCTCCCCTTTTGCCCATTCCAACCATCTCTCAATCCCTATATCCCAGAGCCTTGTTTTTCCAAGGTTGTGCATACTTCATTGTTTACCTCTGTCCCACTTAGCCCACGCAAACCTACCTAATTGTTTTCCTATCCACCTTGTTCTTCCAATTCCTTCCCCCTTCTTGTATTGGGGTGTCTCCACTTTTATTATCTGCTTTTACCTTGTATTGTCCTCGCCACCTATTTTCTGGACATGCTATGTAACATGTAGACATGGCTGTCCTGTCAGTATTCAGTCCTGGGAGAGCAGTCTTCAGTGTTCATCTTATAAAACACAAAGTGGGGCAGGCATGGGTGCAAACTTAACACAAAGCCCTGGGATAGTAGCTGGGATTTGGGGAAAGTAGGTTGGTTGTCATCACTTGTCCGTCATTTTGTCATACTGTGTTGGCTTGTGTGCTGATGTGATGCTGGAAGCTATGCCAAGGTATTGTTATATACCAGCAATGTCACTTGTAGTGGACAAGTTTCATCAGAGCTCTCAGACTAAGACAGACAAATCCACTTCTGAATGGTTAGCTGCTAGCCACCTTATGCATTAGCATCAGAACACTGTCAGATATAGGAGCAGCAGATGAGCCCCTCAGTTTGTAAGCACTTAAAGTATGACAGGGGATTAGCTGCCTCCTCAGAGTAGAATTGGTCCTAATGACTTGGATGAGGCAAAGATTTGGGGTCCTTTATTTGCTGATATGACCCAGCTCAAAATGAAAAAAAAAAAAAGCTGCAACCATCCTTTAATAATTGAAATGTGGAATGCATGTAGTATGACTCTAGAAAAATTATAAGTTGTCAAAAATGGAATGAATGAATAAAGATTGATATCTTAGCCATTAATGAGCTGAAATGGACTGGTATTGGCAATTAAGAATCAGGCAATCTTATAGTTTACTATGCCAAGAAAGACAAACTGAAGAGGAATGGCATCACATTCATTGTCAAAAAGAACATTTCAAGATCTATCTTGAAGTACAGTGTTGTCTGTGGTTGAATAATATCCATATACCTATGAGGAAGACAAGTTAATACCACTACTATTCAAATTTACTTACCCACCAAGGTTGGTGGGTCAAACACACCAACCACTCTTCCTAAACCACATACAGGGTTGTTATGGGCCAGAACCAATTCAATGGCACATAACAACAACCAACTTCTTCAATCTGAAGTTAAT
>NW_006408539.1:17319992-17320694 GCF_000296735.1 Chrysochloris asiatica
ACAATTAAGTGTTCTGGAATACTCAGACTTCGCAATGTTGTACATAGCTTGTCGTGATCCACACAATCGAACACCTTTGCATAGTCAATAAAGCACAGGTAAACATCTTTCTGATAGTCTCTGCTTTCAGTCAAGATCCATTAGACATCAGCAATGATATCCCTCATTCCACGGCCTCTTCTGAATCGGGCTTGAACCTCTGGAAATTCTCTGTCAATGTATGCTTGCAGCCGTTTCTGTATTACCTTTAGTAAAACTTTACTCACATGGGATGTCAAAGAGATTGTCCGATGATTTCCGCATTCCATTGGGTCACCTCTCTTTGGAATGGGCACAAATACAGATCTCTTCCTATCATAACTGTCTTCCAAATTTCTTGGCATAGATGAGTGAGTGCCTCCTGTACTGCCTCACTTTCTTAAAGATTTCAATTTTTATTCCTGGTGCCTTGTTCTTTGTCAATTCCTTCAATGCACTTTGGACTTTCTCCTTCAGTATCATTGGCTCTTTTTTTTTAACCTCTATTCACTTAATTTTATTTATTTATTTTTAATGTTTTATTGTGAATTATGTGATAGTTTACATCGAAGAACATTAGTTTACATTCATCCTATAGTAAATCGTTTCATTGCCATGGTTACAATCCCCTCCATGTATCATCAACCAACCAAAGGGTATATACTCCAAGCCTGCCACCCGGTC
>NW_006408539.1:17325221-17326466 GCF_000296735.1 Chrysochloris asiatica
TGTAAAGAAAATAAATACTCTCACAACTGGACCAAGATGCTACATCATGATAAATGGAAAAGATATTGAAGTTGTCCAGAACTTCATTTTAGTTGGTTTCATCAAAGGGCATATATCTCCATTGTCTTCCAGTCAATTTTGATTCCCAGGAACTCAGAAGGGCATAGTAGAACTGCTCCCTAGGGATTCTGAAGCTGTAAATCTTTATCGAAGCAGACTACTGTATCTTTCTCCCAGAAAACCACTGGTTGGTTCAAACCACCAACCTTTAAGTTAGCAGCTCAAAGCTTATCCCACCATGTCACAGATCTTCCTTTAAAAGACCTATAACATTGGGCAAATTGGCCCATATTGTATTAGTTGGAGTTATTCATGAGGCTGCTTCAGCTGACAGAGCTGCAGACCCAAGGAGGCTCTTCCTATAAGTAAGGGCATTGGTGATGGTTAATGACTAGGGACTGAGTCCCGGTGTGATGTCACATCCTCCGGTGAATTTCCACAAGGCCCTGTCAGCAGGACAGTTTGGATTTCCTTATACAATGGTGGCCTGAAAACAAGAGAGCAGAAACTGCCAGACCTTGTAAGGACTTCTGTCACGGTACCCTCTCTGCTGCATTCTGTTTATCAAAGTAGGTCTCAGGCCAATGTAGGAATATCAGCAAGATAAACAGACACAGTGACTACAACAATGAGTTCAAACAGATCAATGGCTGTAAGGACCGTACAGCACAAGGCAGTGTTTGATCTTGTTGTATTTAGGGTTGTGGGGCGTTTGAACAAACTCAACAGTCCGTAACAACAGTATATGAGATCAAAATGACAACAGCAGGTAGAAATATTAGACAGGGGCATTAGAAGTCATCTGGTTTATGTGAATGGGAAAGGAACAATTCAGAAAAAGTAGAGAAGACTTCTGGTTTTGGCCGTGGCAGAGAGTCAGGTAGGACAGGCTCCATTGGAGAGGGACTGAAAACCCAGAGAAGCTGCTTTCATGGAATAGCACCAGAGCTCTGGATCTAGCATAAGGGGCCGGGCATCAGTTTCCCGCACCCGCTAGTGGAAAAATAACCGGTATAAAGGAAAATACTGTGATTTAGGAATCGCTGGAGACATGGGAATCCCTCTGTGGACACCCCGCCTGGGCGGAGTTCAGAGGGCGGGGCTACAGCCAGACCAGCACAGAGACCTGGTGCTAAAAGTGGTGCAGTGACATTTGCAAAAGGAGGTGCAGTGGGATTCTATGCA
>NW_006408539.1:17338216-17365060 GCF_000296735.1 Chrysochloris asiatica
AGAGATGATGACGTGGAGCGATGGAGTAGCTGGAGACTTTAGATCCAGAGAGGGAGAGCGACTGTGTGCTGAAGACCTGGGGTGTACGGGGAAGGATTGCATGGAGGGGATTGTAACCATGGTAATGAGACGATATACGATAGAATGAATGTAAAACCAATGTTCTCCCATGTAAACTATCACATAATTCACAATAAAACATTTAAAAAAAAAAAAGAAATACGAGCCATAACATGAGTAGGTATATGTACACCAATGTTCATAGCAGCACTATTTACAATAGCAAAATGATGGAGACAGTCTAACTGCCCATCAACTGAAGAATGGATAAACAAACTGTGGTACATAAATACAATGAATACTATGCTACCTTGAAGAACAACAAGGAAGCAGCAAGCCACCGCATAACATGGAACCTTGAGGACATTACGCTGAGTATAATTTGTCAGTCACTAAAGGAGAAATACTGCATAGAATCATTATTGTAAAAGAACCCACCATAAAAGGGGGAAAATTATATATATTTGCTGATCACCATGATGTATGGGATGAGAGGCAGGGAGGGAGGGAGGGGAAGGTAGAGCACAAGGTAGGGAATAGACACAGGATAGCTTGGGTGCTGTGGGTTGGTGGGAGAGGGAACAATACACAAGAAGGGAGAGGGGAATGGAAAAACAAGGCTGATGGGAGAACAGTTAGGCAGGTTCACATGGGTTAAGTGGGACTGAGGTAAATGATGATGTACGCACAACCTTGGAACAACAGGGGTCCGGGATACAGGGATTGAGGCATGGTTTGAAGGGGTGAAAGAGGGGAATAATGTTAAGATACTTGGCTGTCTTTTGAATCTTGGTTTCCCTTGCCTACCATTGCAAAATAGATACTTGAGAGGGGGGAAGAAAGGAACAGCTAGAAACATCACTACAGAAATCTTGTAATTCCATCTTCAGCCTATAACTGATTGGAATACCTTAAAGGGGGCTAGAAGTTGCCCAGTGAAAGAGTCTTCTTGTGTAGCCTTTACATTGCACAAAACCATAGGTGGAATCCAGAACCCCATCCAGAATCATCTGAGGAAGGAAATTTCCACCTCACAATAAACACTTAAAAAAAAAAAAGAAAAAGAAAAAGGAGAGAATAGTTTTACAACCCAAAGAATGGAATCAATGCTACGGAACTGAACATGAACATGAATGTGCAGTTGAACGTGTGTGTGTTTTCTCAACAAAAACAATAAAACAATGGCGTGTCGGACGTAGAAATATAGTGGGGGGCGGGGGGAGCAGAGCAAAGCCACATTGAGTCTGACAGCATATTATAAAATACAAGTTTGCTCTTTATTTAAAATAAATACATAAAACAAAGCTAGCAGTTTTCTTATAATCAATGTACTCATTTGAGTGAAATAGGAATGAATCATCAGAAAACACACAAAAAAACATGCCGATTAAAGCACCCATTAGAATAAACATATATTAGAAGTTTCATTTTCCAAAAGCATAATTTATGAAAGTGTGTATGTGTGTGAGTGTTTTGGGCAATAAAAGTGGACACAAATAAACTTATTAAATAGAAAACAAAAACAGTATAGCCAATGGAGCCAAATATGGAGTTCCCAAATTGACCCATGTATGTGGTCTGTAACAAGTAGTTTGGGAGGCCAGACAATATATTTATGTTGTTGTACCATTCAATCAGTTCCCAGGAGCAGAAAACCTCATCTTTCTCTCAGGGAGCAGCTGGTGGGACTCGAACACCGATCTTGTGGTTCGCATGCAGTACAGTGTTTATCCTATAGAGGCACCGCGCTCCCGATAGATATTTACGCAAGGATTGAAAAGACAAAAACTGCTCTGGGATAATTCTAATCTGTAACACTCCGGGCTGTCATGAGTCAGAACGGAATTCAGTGCAGGTAATGGTTTGTGTTTGGTTTCACAAGCCATTAGCGAAAAGACAGACATTAAAGAAAGCGAGCAGGGACCAGTCTGAAACCACTGGGTAAAAAAAGTAAAAATGGGAGCTGTTTTTCACAGAGGCCAGAATCAGTTCCAATTACATCAGCGATGTGAATGTGAAACAATGAAGTTGTACACACGCTGGAAGAAAACACCAATGAGCTCTGTCATTCAGGGTAAGTTTTTCTAACTATGACTCAACATCCAGAAGCAAGGCAGGTAAATGTCATTACATTTGAGGGCATAAGAAAATCTCATGCCCACGTCTTCTTCAACAACCTCAAAGGACTTGTCTGCAGTCCAGGAGCCCCATCTGGCTGAGGACCCAGCCACTCCCTTGGTTGAATTTTGGCTTCCAGATACCCGAGGCTCCGCCCGGTTCTCGCCCAATCCGGTTCTCCCGGGGCTCTGATATCTACTCCCGCCGCCGCATCTGCCTCCATCCACTCCAGCCTGCTTCCTGCAGCTACGTGGAAACTTTGGGGTACGTGTGTATTGGGGATCTGCTCCTTTCGCGGCTCTTCGCTGTGCCTCAGTCACCAGGACAAGGGCTGGGAGAAGGGAGGAGCCAAGCCCCTTCCCTGGGTTCTTGCCTTTCTGCTCCTGAACCCCATGAGGCGGGGCCCCAAGGGAGGGGGACAGGGACGGAGGAGAATAGCGGGGTGGCAAGACCGGTATCTGATTCCTAAGGGAGCAGGGCCTTGCACCTGGCTCACTGCAACCCGGGGATGAACCTTAGTGTTTGTGCAAAGGAAACAGTTATTAAAGGGTTTGAGTGTTTGATTGCTCTGGAGGGTACTTGAGGATGGATTGTCAACAGGGAACTAAAGAAATGCGGGGGAAAGGCAATATTAACATGAGGAAAGCCTAGTTCTACCCCAAAAAGGAATAAGTTTGCTCATTGAGCCCAGCAAAGAATACTATTAAGGTAAAAGCAAACAGATCCTCATTCTTTCAACCAGGAACATGGTAGGCAGTGTCTAACTGAAGGGCCAGAATGGTAGCGTTCCCATGCTGTCTGTAAGTTTGCAGGGGATATCAGAAAGAAGGGCAAAAAGCTGTGTGAAATGTGGTTTCTCGGGAGCCAGGAGGGGTAGGGAGGAAACTGTCATTTTTATATTGTCTGTCCCGTGACCTTTATCTAACTTGCTGTAGGATAAATACTGGACCACAAAGTCGGGTTGAGCTGTAAGGTCATTGGTTTAAACTCAGGGCACCTCTTCGGAAACCCTATACAGGGTCGCTATGAGTCGGAACCTACAGGATGGAATTTAACAATAGCAACAACAGCTTTCAACTAAAGTCATGTGTAGTGATTTTGTAAGAAGAAACGTTACTAAAAGTATGATACAAGGGGCTTAAAAATTGTTAGAAAATGGAATTCATAAAATATATCATTTTTCCACGAACTTTCCGAAGGCACCCTTAATAAACATGATACATGTGAAAGTATAGTTAAAATGAGTGGACTATAATTTTAAATTACCCATTACCCAAAAATATTTGATATCCACTATTTCCTTGCAGTCTTACTATAAATTATGCTTATATGTAACTTACTTCCCAATTGAAATTGCTGAGTGTATTTTATTTTTACTTTTATATCTTCCTGCTTATAAGTTAATAATGTCCATGTTGTCATTTTTATTTTCTCATTAATGCCTTCATTAATATCCTACCATGGACATGGCAGAATTTGGAAATTTACCCTTAGATTAGACTTGGCACATGTGAAAGTTTTCAGCAGGAAAACTGAAGGTCAAAGATTCTTGTGTTTAAAATTTCCATGCATCTTCGTATGTGATATGATTTATATATCGATTTTATGCTATTCTGAATATGAGATTTTCTCAACAATGTAGCAATGTTCAACCATCATTTATTTATTTTATGATTGCATATCATACTGAGTTATTTTTGTATTTTGAAATAATACAAGGAGACTTCACGAAGCTTGTGGGAAAATGGCATGAAAAGGTAATGTAAGTTTCCCATGAACTTTTGAAGCCCACCTATATATACAAGCCCTTACAACAAACAAAGACACTCTGGTAGTGTAGTGGTTACAAATGGGCCTGTGAACCACAAGGTCAGCAATTTGAAACTACCAGATGTTCCATGGAAGAACGATGAGGCTTTCTACTCCGATAAAGATTTACAGCCTCGGAAACCCTGTACAGGGTCGCTATGAGTTGGAACCGACTCCACAGCACATAACAACAAACTAACGCTGTAGAGATGTAAACCATGATCCATAACCCTTTTTCTGATTGCAGGTCCAAGAAGCAAGAGTGGATAGTTTCCTTGCTCACTAGCTCCGTACTCACAAAGAAATATTCAGATATAAAGGCCCTGTATTTTGTATTCTACAAAAATGGGACATTATAAATAATATTATTGAATATTTTCACTTACTATTAGAAAAACACAAAATTGAAATTTGAGGACGCAACGAAGAAACACTTGGAGTTTTTTTAGTTAAGCGTTTGTCAATTGGAGTTCCAGGGTGATTCAAATGCACAGCACTGGTGTGGTTCTGTGGGTTAATGAGCTGGACTGCAAAGCTGCTTTGAACCACAAGGTCAGCGGCTCAAGCTCATCAGCCGCTCCTTAGAAACCTTATACAGGGTCATTATGGGTTGGAATTGACTCAACGGCACTTAACAATAACAACAACTAGATAGCTAAACCAAAGGCTGGAAGTTCAAGTCCAACCAGAGGCACTTTATTTCCAAAAACATCAGTCATTGGAAACCCATTTCTGATATAACACACAAGGATTACCATGAGTTGGGATGAAACAGATGGTAACTGAGTTATTTGCTCATTGACATAAAATGCAAACAATTAACAAGCAGGAGTCCTGATGTGCTGTAGCACAAGCGGTATAGACTGCTAACCTCAAGGTTCGCAGGTCAAACCCACCAGCTGTTCCTCAGAAATCTGATATAGGGTAGCTATGAGTCAGACTTGACAGCACATAACAAAAACAATGTTGACAAGCAGAGTGAAAGTGTAGTTGACACTACAGTCTGTGTTTTATATAACCTTCTTTTAACTCCATCATTCAGGTTTGCCATCATGGATGCCATATCAGAAGCCAGTGACACATTTGCCTTAAGCCTTTTGAAAACCTTGGGTGAAAACAACTCAGAAAACATATTCTTTTCACCCATGAGCATCTACTCCTCCCTGAGCATGGTCTACATGGGTGCAAAGGGGAACACCGCTGCCCAGATGTCCCAGGTACTGAAAGTCATTTCAAGACAACAGGAAAAGCTCTTAATTCTGCAATTTCTAATCTCGAAGACATTGTTCTTAGCATTGTAGCTTCTTACTCTGCTAGTGTCCCAGGGATGTGCAGTGGGAGTTGTCAGTTGTTACTACTAACAGACGACCCTGTGGTCACTCCGGGGAGCTTTTTTGAGGATTCTACTCATCTGTTAGAAGATTGATTTTACAAGCACATTATGATGATACCTGAGTTTCTAAGCACACATGAAGATTTAAGTCAATGTTGAGTCATCTGATATTTGATATTTATGTCCTTAAAAGAAACATTTTCTGCTCTACCCATAGCCACACATATCTAACATATAGTGCTGAGATTGGGAGGGAGAACTCTAGTAGACCCACTCAAAGGGCAGGAGTGTGGGCTTTTGTGTGGAAGGCATAGAATAGTCATTCAACCACAGCGATTCTGAAATACTGCCAAGTACATGTTGTCTTCTGGTTTGAGAACAGGAAATGTTCCTTGATTAGTCAGCACTTGTATGTTTCCATGATCTTTGGTTCCATCTTCTGTGTTCTTAACTTAGTGCTCTGAAATGCCTTTCCTTTCTATAATGAGTGATACACGTTTATTCCTAAACAGTCTCTGGCTTGCTTCCTGCCCATAGAGAGTGGGAGCACTGGGGTGTCTCTCACACAGTTCTGTCTCTTTTAGTCTAAGTCAGGACAGCTCCTTCAAACCCTGGCAGGTTTTCTAGCAACTAACAATCACATCAGTAGACATCTCTTTTAGTCTAAGTGTCAGGACAGCTCCTTCAAATCCTGGCAGGTTTTCTAGCAACTAACAATCACATCAGTAGACAAAAGACACATCCACATGTCTATATGAGACAGGACTCTGTACTTTGAGTAGGGCTTGAGAAGGGATAATCTGCCTTCACCCTTGTAAGGTTTCACAAGGTGAATGAACGTGACTATCATAGTGTTGGTGGAATCTTGTCTCTGAGGTCAGGGTCTTGGATATGATCTTTGTCCTGCAGATATTCTTTAAAGAATCACTTACCAGCTAGAGGGAGAACACAGTGGCTGCATATGATAAGCACTGGGCTAGGAACCACAAGGTCTGCGGTTTGAGCTGCCAGTTGATCCACGGGAGAAAGATGAAGCTTTCTGCTCCCGCAAAGATTTAAAGTCTCAGAAACCCTATAACGCTTTGTGGTTGCTATGAGTTGGAACAACCAGCTGGAGTCTGGAAAAACAAAATATTTTTTGCTTTCTACCCAGCACATCTTTGGTCAGAAACATTGTTCTTAAGTGCCATCAAGTCCGTTCTGACTCAAAGCAACCTTGTACAGAGTTTCCAAGGAGCAGCTGGTGGATTTGAATATCTGGCCTTTCGGTTAGCAGTTCAGTGCTTACCTTATAGCGTCACACCTTCAAATTCTACTTGAAAACTGACAAATGCCTTTTGAAACTCATCTTTCATCTCCTATACTTTATCCTGTTGTTGTTTTAGGTACCATTGAGTTGGTTCAGACTCAGAGAGAGCAACCACGCATACAACAGAATGAAACCCTGCCTCATCCTGTGCCATTTTCACCACAGCACTGATGATGCAATGGTTTAAGTGCTTGGCTGCTTACTGAAAGGTCAGCACTTTGAATGCACCTGCCACTCTATAGGAGAGAAGATCTGGTGATGTGCCTCTGTAAAAATAGCAGTCTGGAAAACCCTATTGGCGACTCTACTTTGTAATAAAGGGGCGCTATGATTCAGAATCAACTCTGCTGCAATGGGTATATGCTTCATCCCTCTGTACTTAAAACAAGTTAGGTGGTATTAGAACATTCTTCTTGGAAATTCTCTTTGCTTAAGCACCGAGTTAATTGGGGGAATTTTCTGTTTCCTTTTAGTACAGTTACTATGCCAATACTTGACGTGTGTTCCTGTTTTTCCAGTTGCATATTATTTTTGTACTATCCTTCCAACCTCTGCCAGCTACTTTGTTCCCAAGAGAATGCCACATGTTTTAGATTTTGGTTATGGCGGAGCTCCACTTCTAAGTACTATTGCTTCCTGTGGTATTTCTTGCTGCAATGCAAACATCACAAAACATTATGTCTTAAAATAACAGATAAAATTTTTTTTTTTTCTAGGTTCTGGGGGTAGATTGGGTAGTTATTCTTCTCCATACTGGATGAGTTGGGGTCACTCATATGGCTGCTTCATCTGAAAATTTGACTGGCAGGTCCAAGGAGGCCCCTCTGAACAGTAGGGCATGGTGCTGGCTGATGACTTGGCACTGGACTCTCCATGTGGTGTCACCCCTTCCAGGGAATTTCCACATTCAATGTTTTCAGGACAACTTGGGCTTCCTTATACCATGGTTCCCTGATCCCAAGAGAATGAGAATGAAAGCTCCCAAAACTTTTAAGGAACAAATCTTAAAATTTTTTCAAAACGATTACTTTTTGTAATTCAAAGCAGAGCTCAGGCCAGCCCAGAATCACGGGAAAAGTGGCAGTTTGACAGCCATGTTTGCTGACAAGGTACAAAACTTCAGTCATTCTGTTAAAGGCGTGAGAAAGGATATTTCTATTGATCCTGATACTTAGGAAATTCTGGTTGCCTGTGGGCTATGATTCTAGTGAGGCCTTCAAAGAATTACAGGTAGGGGAACTGGGTGGATTTGGGCACTTTTGGTCTTTAATGGAATAACCACTGTTCAAATTGTAAAATGAATTTATTGGGTTTGAAATGCTGAGTTTAAGGTGGCACCATGTATTGAAGTTGGACACTGAAGATGCGTGTTGTTATTCGGATTTCACTGCAGGTCCTTTCTTTCAATAAAATTGAAGGTGGAGGTGAAGATGCTCAGATGGGCTTCCACAGGCTTCTCACTGAAGTCAACAAACCCAACACTCAATACTTATTGAGAACTGCCAACAGGCTCTTTGGAGAAAAGACTTATGAATTCCTCTCAGTAAGTCCTACTTACTACTTTTCCCTAAGGATGTGAAGACAAGGTGGGAGTTGGAAGGGATCCTGTGGGATAGAACCAAGAGGAAAGTGTGGGTTGTGACTTCATTAGTTCAGGTTTCCATTCTTGGACCACATTCAACTTCACTTGTTTCATTTTTGTTGTCTGTAAAATGCCCCTTAAAACAAATAATGTTCTGGTTTTTGTGAAGCTTAAATGAACTTAAATGTTTACAAAAGAAATAACATGGAGCCTAGTACAATTTGAGATGAATTGATTAAAACAAAGAAGGGGGCGTAGTCAATATTTCTTATCATTGTTTTGTAACTTTAATTGCATTATGTGAAATTTGCTTAATGTTTTACATATATAAATGTTTTGATTGTTTTCTCTGGCTCAGATTTTTATCTTAGTTTAGTTTATTTTGGCTACTTACATTGGTGCTATTTGCCCACATGTCTGTTTGTTGTAATTCGTGACTTGCATGTTGCTGTGATGCTGGAAATAATGCCGCTGGTCTTTCAAGTATTAGTAGGGTCATCCATAGTGGAGACGTTTCATCCATGTAGAGCTTCGAGACTAAGAACAGACTAGGAATAGGCAATTCACTTTATGGTTAGTCACTGGAAACCTTACGATGAGCAGTGACATGCTGCCTGATAGACTGTCAGAAGATCACTCCCTGAAGTTGGAAGGCACTCAACATGTGACTGGGGACGCGCAGTCTCCACAAAGTACAGTTGCTGTTAATGAGGTAGATAAAGTAAACCTATCAGTTCTTTCATTTCCTGATGTGGCATGGCTCAAAATGAGAAGGAGCAGTTGCAAATATCCATTAACAGTTGGAAGGCGGAATGTATAAAGTGTGATTCTGGGAAAATTTCAAGCATCAAACATGAAATGGAACACATAAAGATCAATAGCTACTAGGCACTTATGAGATGAAATATGAGGTATTGGCTATTTTGAATCAGATAATCTTATGGTTCAGTATACTAGGAAGGAAACATTTACGAGAAATGGTGTTGTATTCATCATAAAAAGAACATTTCAAGACCTGCCTTAAAGCACAATGCTGTCTGTGAAGGAGGACATCTTCACACCCACAAGGAAGACCAAGTCATACCACTGTTGTTCAAATTTACACACCAACGAGAGCAAAGCCAGTGAGGAAAAAATTGAAGAATTCTACCAACTTCCTCAGTGTGAAACTGATCAATCATGCACTTCATAAGCTTTGATAAAGCTAGTGGTTGTAATATAAAAGCTGGGAACAAAGAGGAGGCATGGGTAGTTGGAAAACAAGGCGTTGGCAATAAAAATGATCCTGGAGATCACAGGGTAGAATTTTGTAAGACCAGCAAGTTATTCACTGAAAATTACTTTTTTTTTCTTTTTCTAAAACATAAATGGTAACTATACAAATGGACAAGGAGCTCTGGTAGTGTAGTGGTTACGAATTGGGCTGTTAATCTCACGGTCAGCAGTTAGAAATTACCAGCAGTTCTGCTGGAGAAAGATGAGATTTTCTCCTCCGGTAAAGAGTTATAACTTCGGAAACCCTGTACAGGGTAGCTATGAGTCAGAACTGATTCCACAGCACATAACAATACAAATGGACTTCCCAAGATGGAATACACAAGAATCAAATTGACATCTGTGTGAAGAGACCGTGGAAAAGCTCCATCAGCCAAAAGACCAGAGGCTGACTGTGGAAAAGCTCATCGATTGCTCATATGCAACTTCAGGCTGAAGATGAAGAAAATGAAAACAAATCCACATGAGCCAAAATATGACCTGGAGGATATACCACCTGAATGTAGAGACCATTTCAAGAACAGATCTGATGTACTGAACACTAATGTCTGAAGACAAAAGAAATTTGGGGACGACAATAAGAACGTCATAAGTGAAGAGAGAAAAAGGTCATTAAAAAGATAGGGAATAAAGAAAAGATCAAAATGGATGTCAGAAGAGACTCTGAAACTTATTCTTGAACATAAAGTAGCTAAAGCAAATGGAAGAAATGATGACGTTAAAGAGCTGAACAGAAAATATCAAAGGCTGTTTGCAAAGGCAAAGTCAAATTTTATAATGAAATGTGCAAAGGCCTACAGTTAAAAAACCAAAAGGGAAGAACACACTCAGCATTTCTCAAGCTAAAAGACGTGAAGAAAAAAAATTCAAGTTTCACCTAGTATTATTGAAGGATTCTTTGGACAAAGTATTATATGATACAGGAATCATCAAAATAAAAATAAATAAATAAAAAGATGGAGTACATAATGCCATGGTACCAGAAAGAATTGACCAACTGTCAACTATTTCAGGAGCTAGACTATGAAGAAAAACTGCTGGTGCTAAAGAAAAAAATCCCAAGCTGCACTAAAGGCATTGGCAAAAAAACAAGGCTCCGGGAAGTGATGAAATGCCAAGCAAAAGGTTTCAATAAACTGATGCAGCGCTGGAAGTGCTCATTAGTGTATGCCAAGAAATGCCTGGAAGAAATCCATATTGGTACACCTTCCAAAGAAAAGTGACCGTTACTGAACAAGATAATTGATATCACACACAAGTGAAATTTTGAAGATAAACCAAAATGATGGCAGCAGTTATACACCAACAGAAATTCAAACCACAGTCAAAAGAGCTTGTGAAGGAGGCACACCATTGTGATATCAGAGGGAGTTTGGCTGCAAGAAGAAAATACCTGAAGGGTGTTCACTTTTGTTGTCTTAATTCTGCCATGGCATTCGACTGTGTAGATCATGACAATTTTTATAACATTTTGAAGAATGGAAATTCCAGAACACTGAACTGTGCTCATGAGGAACCTGTACATAGACCAAGAGGCAGTCACTGGAAAAGAACAATAGGATACTGAGTAGTTTAAATCAGGAAAGGTGCACCTTAGGGTAGTATCCTTTCACCACACTTATTCAACCTCTATGCTGAGCAGATAATCCAAGAAACTGGATTATATGAAGAAGAATGTGGTGTCAGGATTGGAGGAAGACTCATTAACTACCTGTGATATGCAGATGCTACACTACAACCTTGCTTGCTGAAAGTAAAGAGGACTAAAAACACTTACTGACGAAGATCAAAGAGTACAGTCAAGGATTATAGTTCAATGTATAGAAATAAAAAAATCCTCACAGCTGGACCAATAAACATCATGATAAGTAGAGAAAAGATTGAAATTATCCAGGTTTTCATTTTACTTGGATTCATAATCAACACCCTAGAAGTTGTTGCTGTTGTTATTGATAAGTGTCATTGAGTTGGTTTTGACTCATAGAGACCCTGTATAGGGTTCTCAAGGAGCGACTGGTGAGCTTGAACCACTGACCTTGTGGATCAAATAACTTTGCACTCCAGTGCATTAACCCACAGAGCCACACAAAGATGTGGTTAAGAAATCAAATAACCTATTGCATTGGGAAAACCTGCTACAAAAAGCTTCTTTAAAGTGTTAAAGAACAAAAAGGGATATTCTTTTTGAGGACTAAGGTGTCTCTGACCCAAGTCATGGTATTTTCAGTTGATTCATATGCATGAGAAAACTGGGCAATGAATAAAGAAGACTGGAAAAGAATTGATATTTTTAAATTATAGTCTTGGTGTAGAATATTGAAAGTACTGTGACTGCCAGAAGAACAAACTAACTTATCTTGGAAGAAGCACAAACATTTATCACCACTCTTATTCAATATTGTGTTAGAAATCTTAACCAGTGCTACAAGGCAAGAAAGAGAAATTAAAGGCATCCAAATTGGCAAAGAAGGAAAACACTCTCTATTTGTAGATGATATGATCCTATACAAAGAGCAATCCAAAAACTCAGCAAGAAAGTTATTGGAACTCATTAAAAGATTCAGCAAATTGGTCCAAATACCTTTTTCTTACTGATGTATAAAGAATTCATATGTGTGGTATATCAGTTCTATTCTGTTATAATTATGATTTTTATTGTTTCAGACTCGAAATCAATTGTTTCAAAACTAATTTATATAAAGTGAATATAGTCAAAAATAAGGTGAAATATTTGGTAAGATTTGCATATTATGGTGCCGTTTTTATTTATTTCTCTGTGTTTTTTTTGCTATCTTACAAGTTATCTTTATATAAGCATTCTATACATATTAAATAAATTAACTTTCTGGAAAAAGATTGACTGTATTTCTTTCTCACTGCATTTTTCTTCATCTTTGGTGGCTAATTTAAGAATAGAAGTGATATTTAAAATGTAATTTTGATACTGGAGTAAAAGATGAAGAGGTAACAGATGTTGGTGAATTATTTTTCATTAATTGAGTGTTCTAAGAATCTGAATAGTGTGCTAACTTTAGTTTGTTTAGTGGTAACTTTAAAAAATGTAACTTTAGTGGTGGTGATGGTGTGCCGTGGAGTCAGTTCCAACTCATAGTGACCCTGTAAAGGTTTCCGAGGCTGCACATCTTTATGGGAGCTGATAGCCTCATCCTTCTCTCACAGAACAGCTGGTAGTTTTGAACTGCTGACCTTGAGGTTAGCAGCCCAATTCATAACCACTACACTACCAAACTGTGTGGCGCTGTGGGTTAATGCACCAGACTGCAAAGCCATTTGAACTTCAAGGTCGGCGTTTCAAGCTCACCAACTGCTCCTTGGAAA
This sequence comes from Chrysochloris asiatica, assembly GCF_000296735.1. Classification (NCBI taxonomy): domain Eukaryota; kingdom Metazoa; phylum Chordata; class Mammalia; order Afrosoricida; family Chrysochloridae; genus Chrysochloris; species Chrysochloris asiatica. Next base: position 17,351,042 of record NW_006408539.1, read on the forward strand.
CCCTATACAGGGTCGCTATGGGTCGGAATCAACTTGACGGCACTTCACAACAATACAACACTACCAGAGGCTTTCTGCTCCCGTAAAGATTTACAGCTTCGGAAAACCCTGTACAGGGTTTCTATGAGTCAGAACCAACTCCACAGCACATAACCACCACCACCAAGCAACCAGGGCTCCTTGTAACTGTAGGTGGTGGTGATGGTGGTTATGTGCCATGGAGTCGGTTCCGACTCATAGCGACCCTGTTCAGGGTTTCCAAGGCTGTAAATCTTTTTGGGAGCAGAAAGCCTCATCTTTCTCCCGAGGAACAGCTGGTAGTTTCGAACTGCTGACCTTAAGGTTCTCAGCCTGATTTGTAACCACTACCTACCAGACAGAGCTCCTTGTAACTTTAGTAGCACACCATTATTTTCAAATGTGCTTAAAAGTTGTAAAATGTCACCTAAGGGTGCAACAAGCTATTAAAATATGAGTGCTCTCTGCTTCCAGATGGTTTCCTTAGATGGAGAGATTAAATTTTTTCAAAACCAATGACCAAGAACCAAGGTCAGGAAAGGTCACAGAGTGTGAATTATATAAAGATAGAATAAAACAATGCAATAGGCCACCAAGAAAAGTGCCCGGTACCCAAGGAGGCTCCAAGGATGCCACATCAAATGGACCCTGCAGTGACCCTATGAGTGTGGCTACTGCTGCGTCCTCCTGTCAGAGGAGAGAATGAGGAGGCTGAGAGAGACTGGGCACTTTTCCAAGGTCACCGTGCAGAAGTAAGCTGTTGGTTAATAGTGTTTGTAGCTGTGCACTGAGGCTGCTCTATGTCTCCTAGTCTTTTAAAGATTCCTGCCGCACCTTCTACCAAGCAGAGCTGGAAGAGCTTGACTTTGTGGATGCTGCAGAAGATTCCAGAAAGCACATCAACACCTGGGTAACCCAGAAGACAGAAGGTGAAAATAGATTTTCATTTTACTTCAGTAATATCAAAATCAGTGTTATCGTAAGTTCCTTCACAAATTGTCAAGCATAAAGAGGAATAATTATTTTCTCCAAATAGTTGTGCAAACTTTAAATTTGCTTCTGACACACTGTCAACATATGAAGTTTTTCTCAAGCTTTCCCAGGTTTCCACTGTGTGTCTGTGACGTCTCTCAATATTCGTAGACCTCTTCTAGAACATTTCACACCTTATATTCTTGTTTGTAGATAATCTTTCTTTCTCACAACTAGAATGAAGAAAAATTCTCATGGTAAGGATTCAGGTTGTCCAATACCTGTGCTCCCCAGCATGTCCACGTGGTCCCGTAGGAAGCTTGCCAAGTCCCACCTACCTTCTGTTCTGGATGTAAACCATTCTTCACATGTGTGTGTGTGTTGTGTCCTTTCCCCCTTTTTATCATCCTTAAGATTCCTTTATTCAAGTCATAGACACCATTTATCTCTATCTCTTGTGCTATCAATCCATCCTGCTCATATTATTAACGTTCTGTGCATGTGATGTGGTTCATTCAGGTGTGGTGTTTTTGTTTATTTATTTGTTTTTGCTAGAGCATGAAACTCTACTTCAAATTGTTGTTGTTTTAAGAATAAACAGCCCTTTGCGTGGTTTTCTTTGAGGGAATAGCGAAATCCCTTCCTCTGTGTTGCTGTAACAAAGTCCCACAAACTGAATGACTTAAAATGACAAAAATGCGTTCACACAATTACGGAGTCTCGAAATCTGAAAGGTATCATCATGGCAATTCTGCTTCTGAAGGCTTTAGGAGAGAATTCTTCCTTGTGTGTTCCAGCTTGGAGAAGCCCCAGGCATTGACTTGTGCAGGCAAAAATCCCCTCTCTGCCTTCATCTTTCCACGATTCTCCCCGGCTACGACTGTTTGTCTGTCTCTTCTCTTTTTATAAAGGACATTTTGTTTGAGGCTTCATTATAGTCCGTCCAGTGTGAACTCATGTTAACCATTTACCTCTGCAAAGACCCTATTTACAAGTCAGATTACAGTCATAGACACTATCTCCAATGGTGTTTAGAATGTGAACATATCTTTGTGGAAGATGTAATTCAAACCATTGTAACCCCCAGAGGAAGCTGAATATTGTTTCTGATCTTCAAAAAGCTACTTTAGCTAAGTGTCCTTTAATTGTTCTCTGCAGGTAAAATTACAGAGTTGCTTTCACCCAATTCTGTTAATTTCCTGACTAAGCTGATTCTCGCCAATGCTGTGTACTTCAAAGGAGATTGGGACAAGCAGTTTAAGAAAGAGCACACCCAGGAAAGACCCTTTAAAATCAACAAGGTGAATATTTTTCCATAACAGATGAGATTTTTGTAAACCGTTTTTGTGTTCATATTGGTTTTGAAACATGCAAGGCTAACAGCCTCAAGGTGTTTACTTTCTACGGCCCTTGGGCAGCCCAACAGTATGGCACAAAGCCTTGCTCCTTTTTCGCATCTTTCTCCTACACTTTGTACCAGCTCAAATGGAGCTGCCTCATCGGAGCCTGTTCTGATTCCCTGAAGTCATCGTCTACCCTGTTTCCCAGGTGTTGTATCTGGCCCTGTAGCTGTCAACCTGCAGGCCTTCCTGACCTCCCACTCCTGAGATAATGTGCAGATCTACAATGTGGTGCTTAGCTTTTTTGTAATCTCATCTGCTACATTTCTCTATCTTGACTTCCATCAGTTTCAACAAGCTCTTTTCCTCCCCGCAGTGTCCCCTGCAGTCTTCTCTGACATCCTCCTCCCATGGAGGTATTCATGCCCTATCCTAATGCCTCATGCCTGCCTCCATAAGAGCAGGGCAGTAGGTGAAAGGCAAGTCTATGCTTCCTCTTCATGGAGCCACATTTCAAGGCTGAGATTGCTGTCTCCGAAGTGCCTAACCTGTTTTTGTTGTTACGTGCCATTGAGTCAGTTCTGACTCACAGCGACCATGTATAGGGTTTCCAAGGAGGAGTTGGTAGGTTTGAACTACCGACCTTGTGATTTGCAGTCTGGTGCTGATCTTACAACACCTGACCTGTAGTTGTTGTTTAATGAATAAGTAACAAGCAAATGACATAAAGTTCTCTTTATACTAGAGAAGACATACATACAAATTCTTGTTTTAAAACTTGTGAACAAGGTGAGCTTTTCATGGGATGATGGAAAAATGGTGAAATTTGGCCAACATGATGAATACACTTATGTTTAATATCACTAAAAATGTGCATGTGAATATTATTTAAATGACAAATGTTTTGTCATCTATATATTTGCCACAGTTTGTTTTAAATAAAAATGTGGACTCAAGGACATGTCTGTTGGGTGGGCATTAACTGCAGCTCCTTCCAGCTTAGAAGATATTATTTGCTGATGGCCTTTTATCTTCCTCACAGGATTTATATTATTCTTTTCTTTCCTATCTTCTTCTGGGAAATGATTGGAATTTTCTAGAAGATTCTTATCAAGACACACATTAGGGCTTCGTTTAGCCCAAGACACAGGAAGTACAGTCATGGTCATGAGAACTCAGAGGAGTATCTCTTTCTTACTTTGAGGTGGGCAGAGAGCAGACTGATGTGAATCTTGTGTGATTCCCTCAGGGAACTAAGTTTTTTTCCCTCCTGCTCAGACATCCTTAGCACATGACTGTCTTCTTCCTGACTACAAAATGCTTGAAACTTCATATCTACTATCCAGGCTGGAGGTAATGGACGTATAAAGACAAAGAACAAAAGTCTGCTCCTTTTGAGGGCCTTTCCTCTTATTCAGAAAGGGAAATTTTCCTGCTATGTTTCATTGGTACAGTTTTGTGTTGCTTCCTCCAGTTTCAGGATGGTGAGGGATTCCAGCTTGCTTTCCAGTCGTTACAGTAGAGAAAGACAAGATAGAAAAGCATTTGAAGTAACTGTTGAAAGTGCCAGTCTTGGGGGCTGTATATAGCTCAAAAGATACAGATTTAGAGTTGATATTAGTTTTCATTTTAATTCCTTTATTGGTAAATAAAACTTATCTGAACAAATGAGTTTTGAATCAGTCTTTCAGTTAATACAAATAATTTATTGGAACAGAGATATACTCAATTGTTGTCTTTCGTTTCTTTCCTGCTCCACAGCAGAGTTGACTAGTTGTGACAAAACCCATATGGCACCAAGACTTGAGAAAGGTGACAGATACAGAACAGAGTGGTAAGGGAGCTTAAGAGATCAATGATACTATGGAGGGTTCTCATCTCTGTGCAATGAGATGTTCTGTAGGCAGTGGAGTGTGTGAGTCTGGAATACGGGGGGGATCTTGGGAATTACATTACGTTCAGAAGACTGGTTGAGACCCCATTGAAAATAAACTCAAGGATTTAACCCTGGGGTCCCCAGTGTTTGGAGGTGGAGCTAATGAAGACATGATGACAAAGGTGGTGTCTGGGAGCCAAGAAAGAAAGTTCTGGAGTTAGACAGTGGCAACTCTTTTGAAGTGAACCAAGTCTTGTGTGTCAACTGACATGTTTCAACTTCATATATCTCCATTTTCTTTGTAGAATGAGGAGAAACCTGTGCAGATGATGTTCCAGGAATCTGTGTTTAAACTGACTTACATACAAGAAATACACACCCAGATTCTGGTGCTTCCCTATGTTGGAAAGGAGCTAAGTATGATCATCATGCTTCCGGATAAAAACACAGATTTAAAAACGGTAATGAATGTTTAGGAAGCCCTGCTGGTCCGGTGGTTCAGCCCTCAGCTAGTTGTTGAAACCCTTCACTGCTCTGTGGAAGCAAATGTGGCATTCCTAATCTATAGAGAATACAGCCTTGTCAAGTGTGCTGGGCAGTAGTTCTATGCTAGGCTATGCAGTTGCTGTGAGTCTGAATCAAATAGACGGCAACTAGAATGTAATGGGCATTAAGCAGTTGACCACTGACGTTAGTGTTGGCCTATGGTGGTAAGATGATGTTTAGTACTAGCACAATTTCCAATTCCCTCTTAACTTTGTGGAATCAGAGATAAGTTGGGGGAGGGTGGGAGACTCTTCAGAAGTATGAGAAGTCGGTCATGGTGACTAAGGAGGCGTGGAGAGATCTCCTGAGAGGAGGAGATTAAAAAACGAACAAAAACCAGTCTTCTTCCAACTGCTATTAACATCTTTTGTTGTTGTTATGTGACACTGAGTCCGTTCTGACCCATAGAGAACCCATATAGGGTTTCCAAGCAGTGGCTGGTGAGCTTGAACCATCAACCTTGCAGTTCAAACTAACTTTCCAGTCAGTGCATTAACCCACAGCACCACATCAGGACTAAGTACATCCAATTCCCTTATCCATGGTACTCCAGTTACTCTAGTCTAAGTATCACCACTGTCTTCAATATATGTCACAAATTTATAGATGTCGCATCAACTGAGTGTTACTGTTTGTATATAAGGATGAAATCTTTGTCAAAGCAGTGCAGTATTGCGGGGAAGATCCTGAATGAATGGCCTCTTCATAGAAAGTGGAGATGGCTTTCTTTGGCTGATCACCAAACAGAGGTGAAGTTCAGCCAAGGACTGAATCCTGACAGAAACTAAGGTCATTTCCTAGTGACCAATGACCAACTCCTCTCAGATTAGGGCAGAGACAAACTCTGCACAGAGTGTCCCAGGTGGTGGAGATTTACTGATGGGGGAGGGCTCCCTGATGGAGTCTTTCTGTTTAAATTATCACTTAATCTCTAGTTGTCTTGCTCTGGCTCCCACTGACCCCATCATTCTTATACCACATGTTTAAGATTCCCCTTTCTCAATGCCCAAGGACACTTAGAACCTCTCCCCTGTTTCTCTTTTCTGAAACATGGGAGAAGACAAGAAGTTACTATATAAAGTAAAAATAGCCCCCAAGTTAAGTTTCCAATGATAATTTCCCCATCCTAAGAATTCCATTTTATGCCAAGCACGGAGCTTTAGAACCTCCTTGCCTTTGCCCATTATCCTAAGACATTCCACCCTCAAACCATCTTCATGGGCTTGCATAGACTAGCAAGACACTCAACCACATAATTTGGAACCTTCAATTTGTTTTTTAAATCAGCTTTGGTCTGAAACCCTTCTTCACTGACTGAGGACAAATTGTAACTCCTGAAATCAAAACATTCTCAGGCTCAGGCTTCAGGCTTCAGGCTTCCCTTCTTCTCTCCTTCAGGTCTGAGGCATGCAGCTTAGAAGGTCCCTTACCATGGAAGTGCTACAGGACTGCTTTCTTGTTTGTCTCTCCTGTCTCCTTTCCTCCCCACCCACCACTGACTTGCACACAAGAGTCCTTGAACTCTCTCCATGATAATTTTATCATCTTAGTTATCAGATAATAATTCATTTTATTAAATATGAATAAATATTTAAGTATTTATAAATTTTATTTTTAGAAAATATTTGGATGTATATATTCAAATATCTACCAAGTACTAGTCAGGTACTAGACTGTGCAAGGGAGGGCAAAAAACTGTTGGCAGCATCCATTCATAAATATTTTCCCATTCATTATATTGTTGTAGGATTACCATACTATCTAAGTGGACTACAGCTCTATGATATATAAATCAATGGGGTAGTGTTGTAAGCAGACATAAACCCATCAATGAAATAATAATGATCATAGGTCATGGGGACAGCAGTTCCTTCACTTATGTACTCTTAAGATCTACCTTAATTATGAATTTCTGCCTTGGGGACCAGCTTTAATTGTATTGTTCTTGTTATTAAAGCCGTTGAGTTGGTTCTGACCCATAGCAACCCTGTATAGGGTTTCTGAGGAGCTGCTGGTAAGCTGGAACTGCTGACTTTGCATTTCAAACAGCTTTGCCATCTGGCACATTAACCCACAGTGCCACAAAGGTTCCTGAATTCAGGATTCGAGGGTAGAAATGCAGCACCGCCTGGTAACCAAAGGTTGCTCATTATTCTGCTCTCTGATGCCCAACATGGTAGACTCTAGCTGCCTGGAATGATCTAAGTTTTAAAATCATTTTCTTGTGCTATAATTCATATGAGTCCTGGTGTGACACTGTGGGTTAATGCACCAGATTGTAAAGCCGTTTGAACTGCAAGGTCGGCGGCTCAAGCTCACCAATGGCTCAAGCTCCTTGGAAACCCTACACAGGGTCGCTGTGGGTTGGAATGGACTTGACGACACTTAACAAAAACATAATTCATATGCCATATAATTCACTCATTTACATGTGAAATTCAAAGGTTTTCAGTAGATTCACAATTTGTGCAACCATCAGCCCCATGAATTTTAGAGCATTTTATCATTTCAAAATGAAATCCTGTGTTCTCTACCTCTCAACACCCAACTTTCCCGCTGTCTTTCTCCTCCCAGTCTCTGTACCAATAGTGTACTTTTGTGTCTATGGATTTTCCTATTCTGGACTTTGATGAGTGAAATCTTGCAGCATGAGGCCTTTGGGACTGGCTGTTTTCACTAAGCATAATGTATTCAAGGGTTGTCAATGTTGTAACATCCAGCACCGCATCATTCCTTTTTATGGATTTTCTGTTGTTGTTATTAAGTGCTGTTGAATTGGTTCTGATCTGAGTCATAGCGACTCGATATTGGGTTTTGCAGGAATGGCTGGTGAATTTGAACCATCGAGCTTTCATTTTATGGATCTACACATACAAAGAGGCTAACTCCATTATATAGATTGGATATACCACATTTTGTTTATGTTGTTGTTGTTAGTGCCTTCAAGTCAGTTCCAACTCATAGCAAGCCTCTATAGAGGTTCTGAGAAGTGGCTGGTGGGTTTGAACTACAAATCTTGTAGTTTAAACCCACCTGGAGGTCCAGTGTGTATCCTACAGCGCCACCCCAGGACTCCATTTTGTTTATACAATTGTCTAATATGTAGATTTATTGATTTAAATGAAAGCAACAATTAAAATCTTCACTCACACCCACATTTCCAGAGCTCAGTAGCCACATTTGGCTGGTGGCTCCATATTCTACAGTGCTCATATAGAACATTCATGTCATAGCAGAATGTTCTATTGGTTAGTCCCATTTTCTAACTTAAAATCTCCAACTCTCGTTTTCTAGGTTGAAAAAGAATTTGCTTATGAAAAATTCGTAGAATGGACAAGTCCTGACAAGATGAAGGAAACCAAAGTGAAAGTTTTGCTTCCTAAATTTAAAATGGAGGAAAGTTATGACCTGAAGAAGGTCCTTCCCACATTGGGCATGATTGATGCCTTTGACAAAATCAGGGCCGACTTCTCTGGAATGTCGCCCAAGAAAGAATTGTTCATATCCAATGTTGCACACAAGGCTTTTCTAGAGGTCAACGAGGAAGGCACCGAAGCCGCGGCTGCCACTGCTGCCGTGATGTCAGTCCGCTGTGCGAGGCTCACTCCCCTGTTCTGCGCTGATCACCCCTTCCTTTTCTTCATCCAGCACACCAAGACCAACTGCATTCTGTTCTGTGGTAGGTTCTCCTCGCCCTAGAGCCTGGTCCTCACTGGATAGAAAGCTACCTTCTCTTTTCTCCAGCTGACCTACTTTTCTTCGTCCACATGCTATTGTGCCTATAACCCAAAGAGATCTTGTAGTGTAGGAGACACATCCAGAAATAAAGGGCTCAGTCCCGAACTCCTGTGGCTGCGTGTTTGCTTATTAATGTTTTTCTGGGATCTGCCATTGATGCTGAGGTCTTGTGGTCACTTTGGCAGTGGGAGCATGGGCCGAGGAAAGCCCCTCTGCTTGAAGTCATGTGTCACCCCCCCCCAACCTTTCCCAGGTATGGGAACTTCAGCTGTCACAGGTCTGTTCTGTGTCTTCTCTCTGTGCACAGCATCCCTCCCTGTGCTTCACTAGGTGCAAATACAGATCTGGCTACTCTCTCCTCTCTACTCAGTGGCATTGCAATTGTCCCATTGCTAATGAGGGACTAGAATGGAGAACTAGGAGGAGGGATGCCCACCAGTTCTCAGAGACCCTCAGCTGGAAGCTCAGCTTCACATCTTCTCAGACCAGACATGTCTCTTACCTTTCACAGGGAGACCCGTTTCTCTGGCTCTATTCTCCCATCTGCAAGCTTGGGAATTCCCAGTTGGTGTGGTGCTATGGGTTAATGCGCTAGACTGCAAAGTCAGTTTGAACTGCAAGGTGGTCCAAGTTCACCAGCTGCAACATTGGAACCCTATGCAGGGTTGCTATGGAAAGGAACTGACTTGATGGCACTTAACAACAACAACAACAACAACAAAGCTAGACATTGCATCCCTGAGTGAGGGTCCTTGTGACTACAGCTAAGGCTGAGATCAGCTGGCTCCTCTAAACCTCCCAGGTGTAGTCTCCTTCAGGAGTCCAAGATAGAGGTCTGAGAGCCCCTAGGTTCCTCCCACGCCAGAGTAAGAGGAAGCCCCTGGATCTGCCTCTGCAACTTTTCTCAGGGGAAGGCTTATGGGTTCCAGATCACAAATTGGAGTCCAGAGGTGTGGGTGGCTTGGGGTCCGATGACTTGGTGGGAGACACCCCTCGGCACAAGTATGGCCTGGAGGTTTAAAGGATCCTGACCCTCAGTATTTAGGGGATGGGGCTAGAGAGGGTTGGGGCTGGAGGACACTTCTGGGTTACAGGTTAGCTGTAAATGGACTCTATGGGATAGGCTGCTGGATGAGGTACGCTGGGCAGGCCTTCTGCGCCCCAGGACATGCCCTGGGATGTCTGCTCACTGGGTGGTCAATGAAACACTTTAGTCGTCTGTTGTTAAGTGCTGTTGAGTTGGTTCCAACTCATAGTGGCCCTGTATAGGGTTTCTGAGGAGTGGCTGGTGAGTTTGAACTGCCGACCTTGCGGTGGAAACTAGCCTTGAGGTCGAGTGCTTATCCAAAGGCACCACACCAGGACTCCAACTTGTTAAATGCTATCTTTCAGTAGGTTCAGGCTCATAGTGATCCTATATAGAGTTTCTGAGGAGGGCTGGTGAGTTTGAATCGTCAATCTTGAGGTTAGCAGTTCACTGCTTACCTGTGTAGTTGTGGTAGAGAAAAACCCTGTTTTGAGAATGAGCTCATGTGGACTGTTTCTCCATTACCTCTCTCTGTAATGTGGAGAAAATCACACAAACGAGCTGACTGCTACTTCACTGTTCCTAACTGTGAATCATGAGCAGGAGAATCAACTGTAAGCTGCTTTCACGGTATTTCTCTGTTCTTCTGGATTAATTAGCAGGCTAATGTGTTTTGCTTCATCCCTTCTCAAAGCCAGGGAAAGCCTTGCTGAGGTCTGTCACCAAGTGTGAATATGGTGGAAATCAGTGAAGACTAAGGAAGATTCCTCACAGTTTTTTCTGAGACTCATCAAAGGGAGGTTTCTCCACTAACATGCAGCGCAGGGCTCGAACACACCTCAGCCACTAGGATTCTGCCTGAACTCCACTCCCCTCGGGAACAAGTGGGAGTCTGAGCTAGAATCGTGGAGCCCAGACAGAGAGGCGGGAGATCTGTGTCATTCTGAGGTGCCAATCAGAAAAAACTATATCATGGGTCGAGTCTGGAGTTGAGAACCAAGAGACACTCTGAGTTTTGATTGTAGAAATGCGTGTGTGTGGGGGGGGAGGGGGGAGATGGGGTATGAGGTAACAAGACTGAAGGTCAAGCTAACAATGGTTTTTGACATTGAATTCTTGACTTGGAACCTTTCTCTCAGTCCCTGTGGTCTCATGGGTGAGAAGAAAGCCTTGGAGGATGAGCCTGAAATGAGGTCCTAGTTACCTTGAGCTGGGTTCATTCTGAGAGTTTAGATTTTATAAGTCCTTACTCAACACAGAAGTGCACAAAATCCTCCCAGGTAGGGACTTGTGAAGGGATTCATCCCTAGGCCAACAGACCATTTCAGCATTTGAAGGCATTATCCTCATTATTCGACATCTGAAGACAATGAGCAGCTAGTATCATTCATGACTGGATTCATCTCTGATTCTTCCCATTCCCTGGTGCCCCAACTGCCCATAAAGTCATACTCATTCTGCATCCTGTAAGGATCTCATTGGACAATAAGAAGGAAACCTTGGAGAACTAGAAACACTCCATATCAACTTGAAGAAGGACATCAATGATCAAAAAATTCAGACGAGAATCCTGCTGTAAGAGTTGGGTAGAGCCCCAAGAAAGCAATAGGTTTTCACTAGGACTCAGAATGGAGTCCAGAGTATAGCGTCTCAGACAGTCACCACAAGGAGCATTGATTATGAATCAGATCACTCCTGCCCATGAGCTCCGCACACTCTCCCCTCACAGGGAATAGCAAAGCTTTGCAATACTTACTTGGACTACTCTGTGAGTGTTGTTATTAAGTGTCATGGAGTCAATTCCAACTCATAGAGACCCTGTATAGGGTTTCCGAGGAGTGCTTGGTGAGCTTGAACGTCCCAAAATAAGTGACAGGCAATACTTTGAAAGATGCAGGATGTAGTGGGCAAATCGTTGAGCTGTTAAAAAGGCAAGGTTGGTAGTTCAAACCTACCAGCAGCTCCTTGGAAGAAAGAGAAGGCTTGGCAACTGAGCTGGAATTGACTCAGTGACATTGGGTTTGTTTGGTTTTGGATTTGCATAGAATAATGAAAACTCTACTTTTAGTTTGTACTTCAACTATTTGTTTTGCTGTGTTGATTTTGGAAAGTGCTATGAAATGTCTTAAGTGTGGGTAAGATTTCAAATAGCTATTAAAGAACTGGGACAGCTCCGTACAACCACCCTTCAGAATACAAGTCCGTACAACCTGTGTCAGGCTGCCTGGTCTGTTCTGACTTGCGGTGGCTCTCACCAGTCTGTGAGGTAGATTCTGCAATGTCCAGGCCTGCTCTGGCAGTGGTCTGAGCGGACCCAGGTGAGATTTGACATGATAATGCGCATTGGGAGATCCTGTTACTGCTGGAAGGCTGACATGGTCAATGCCAATAACCACGCTGATCTTGGCCCTGAGGCTGACCTTGGCCCTGAGGCTGGGCTTCTCAGAGAAGTTCTATGTCATGGGCTTAGTCTTCAGAGGCTCCCTCTGACGTGGCCTGCCTTCCATCCACCCACACAGATGGACCAGACACTTGGCACTGTCCCTGAGCTGAGGACCACAATGAATCTTGGTCACTTTCTTGGAAATTCTAGTGGAACCAAAATGAGCAATTAAGATTCATGAAGGCTGCTGACCAGGGCTGGAAGGACATCCACATTGCTGGCAATATAGCAAATGAGCCTCCTTACAGAGTAGGAGGGGTCACAGGGCCACTCTCCAGACAGCTGGGCCCCCCAGTGTGTCCTTCTCACAGGGCACCCTCCCCATAGACACTGTGCCCAGGCCTGTGTTCCATAGCAGGGACACCAGGGACAGTGGAGAGTTTCTGACAAAAGTCCTGTGGACAGGTTACTAAGAGATGCAGATTCTTGGAGAGACCAACTGAGTGATTGGGGCAGAGCAAGACAGGGGGATGTGCTGAGCAGGAAGCCCCCCGTGAGATGAGTGGAGCATCCAGGAGGAGGAAACTGTGTGTGGAGGAAGCACATCCACTCTGTCCACACACCTTGGCCTCTTGATGCCTCTACCATCACCACCACATCCTGCAGCCTGTATGAACCCCAGAGCTAGCCTTGGTCTGGGCAACAAGACCTCAGAGTTGGCCCCTGCTAGTTCTCTCTCTAGCTCAGCTAAAATCATCATGTGAGCCTCCCGGGGACTGTCCTCAGCCTACACCCTATTCTTCGGCTCATCTTCTCACTGGGCTCCCATCGTCAGACACATGGTACCATTTCCTGTGCCCGCCATGCTCTAAGAGGAATCATCTGAATCAGCACGCCCACACAGTCTCACATTCTGTTCCTTCTACAGGGGAAGGGGGGCATTCCTGAGCTCTCTGGTCCCATCGGAACCAGCAGGCAACACCATACACACCCCTCCTTTTAACCTCATCTCCAGACAGCCTTGTCTTTCAGCCCCTGCATGAGTGGGTGTAGGATCTGTTCAGATTTCTTTCCACCCAGCCTCACCCTCCACCCCTTCACCATCATCTCTGCAGACCTCCACAGCCACATGTCCTGTCATTGACTAACTGGAAGGACTCCTGTCCCACTGGACCAGCTGGAAGGAGCCCACCGTGGCTGCTCTGCTCTGCCTTACTCTCCCTCTTCCTGTGAGAGTTTTCATTTTTATTATTTCAGGAGCTTCATTGCTTTCCTGGCAACTGGTCTCTGATCAGGTTACTCTGGCCAAACACATTAGGTCTCTAACTTGGACCTTGAGGGAGCAGGCTCCTTGGACATTTTGTGCCAATTGATCCAGCTCTTTTCTGCAGTGACCCAGGACCTCAAGACAGGGCTGGCCACAGTTTTTAAATGGAAGGCCTTTAGAATTCAGATGGAACCAGTCCCCACCCAGTCCCTGGAGGTTTTGGGAAAGAAAACACCACGTCATTGCAGAGTGGAAGAATTCTGCTTTCAGTCAGGATTAGCAACAGGCACCAATGAAAGGGAGATCAGAAAGGAGCCACTATTCTATGCGAAGTGACATTTCTAAGTCTTAGACACCAATGACACACCAGGTGTCACTGGGGAGGCATCAACTCTGGGTGACCCTCTGAAAGTGGACTGGGGTGGCTCATCTTCTAATCTTACTGTCCTTTGACAGTAGCATCACCATCTCCTTCTGCCTACTGTTTTCTTGAGTTCCAGCTATCACCTTGGATTCAATTAGTTTTGTTGTTGTTAAGTGCCGAGTCGGTTCCAACTCATAGTGACCCTGCATAGGGTTTCCAAGGAGAGGCTGATGAACTTGAACTGCCAACTGTATTGCCCAATGGGTGACAGATCAAACACTGAAAAGCTGAAAAGTTTCAGAAAAAAGTAAGGTCCGGAATGAGAACCGTATTTTACTGATTCACCCCTGCTTCCTTTTCAACACTCTCTCTGGACCTCCCAAGGGAATTCTCATCAGGACACTTAATGATTAGAAAACAGGAAGGAGGAAAACGGGGAACATTCCGAAGTGCTCTTGGTAATGACAAAATGGTACCTTTATACCATG